>NC_138028.1:113075243-113675243 GCF_964106645.2 Podarcis pityusensis | reverse complement strand
ATAATACTAAGAGGGTAAAGGGTAACAGCGTTTCGAATGCATTTAAAGTTTATTTGTGTTTGCAATAAAATAAAAATCTTCATTTTTAACTTGAGAACCCGACTGAGACTAAGAGTTTTACTGGGGGGAACCTGGTTGGTGGCAATGGATTAGTGGTATAGGAGTCAATAGTCCATGAAACGACTGGGGGCTCCGTACGAACGCCACAGTGGGAAACGGCACTCTGCCCACCTGCGATTCCCAGCATAATGCCTCTGATAGTGGAGGCAGAACATAAACATCATTGCTTTAATAGACTTGTCCTCCATGAATTTGCCTAATCCTCACTTAAAGCCATCTGACTTGGAGTGAGTTCCATAGTTTAACTATGCACCGAGTGAAGAAGTATTTTCTTTTATGCATCCTGAATCTTCCAACACTCTGTTTCATCAAATGTCCACGCGTTCTAGTGTTATAAGAGAGCAGGGGTGGCAATAAAATATTGGGGGGCTCAGGTAAGCCTCACATCACATAACTGATCACAAGATGCAGTGCACACACCATTTGAATGGCAATGCCTATCAACTTTGGGTCCCCCTCCCAAGCCCCCTCAAATATTTTATTGGGTGGCTGAAGGAACCTCGGCCCCTAGGAGTTGTCTTCTATGTAACAGAGGGAGAGAAGCTTTTCTCTATCCACTTTCTCCATGCCATGCATAATTCTATAAATTTCTATCGTATCTCCTCTTCCTCGCCTTTTCTGCAAACTGAAAATGCTGTAACTTTTATTCGTAAGGGAGTTGCTCCATCTCCTTGATCATTTTGCTTGCCTTTTCCCGAACCTCTTCCAACTCTGCAGAATCCTTTTTGAGGTGAAGGAACCAGAACTGTACACAGTGTTCCAAATGCAACCTCACCGTAGATTTGTATAATGGCATTATGAGGTCAGCAGTTTTCTTTTCAGTTCCTTTCCTAATGATCCCTACCATGGAATTTGTTTTTTTCATGGCCATTTGTTTTTTTCATGGCTCACACTGAGTTGAGATCTTCATCGAGCTATTATAACCCCAAGGTCTTGTCCCTGTTCTTACCACCAGTTCAGCTCACATGAGAGCATATGTGAAATTGAGATTTATTTTGCCCCGACATGCATCACTTTACATTTGTTTATACTGAACTGCATTTGCCATTTTACCACCCATTCACTCAGTTTGTAGGGGTCCTTTTGTAGTGATCTCTGGGAGCTCTCCCACCATGAGCTGCATAGAACGAGGTTTTGCACCAGTAGTGCCTTAGCACCAACTGAGCAGTTTTCAAATCTACCTTTTAAGACCATAAACACCCTGTTCTCTCAGTGGCCAACCAGATGCCTATGGCAAAGCAGCAAGCAGGATTCGAGCACACAAACACTCTCCCCTACTTTGGTTTCCAGCAACTGGTATTCAGAGCTCTGTACAAGGGCACCCATTTCACTTCTTTCCTACTTTCTCTTCTTGACTAGGGCTTATTGGAAAGCCTTAAGATACCCAATGTAGATAATGCCTTCTGATCTGGTTTTGCTCATAGCATTCTCTTCTCCTGGGGTTTGTGGGGAGGTGATTTAAGGGTGGGATCAGACCCTTAAATCTCCCTGAGTGGGGGCAACTTCTGGAAAGGCAATATCAGTGCATTTATCAAGGTTTGTTTACTCCCATTGATCCCTGTATGCGTTGGGATCAAAAGTGGATTCCTCCTCTGAGGAGCAGGTGCCACCTCATTCTGGTTCTGGGCTAGTTCTGGTGAGAAGATGTTAAGAAACAATAAGCTGCCCTGAACTACCTACTGGTTTTTGAGCAGAACAATATATTGCAACTAACTCATTTTGAAACAGAAGTGGAATTGCTGTTACAGTGGTACTTCGGGTTACATATGCTTCAGGTTACAGACCCAGAAATAGTACCTCGGGTTAAGAACTTTGCTTCAGGATGAGAACAGAAATCATGCTCTGGCAGAATAGCAGCAGCAGGAGCTTCCATTAGCTAAAGTGGTGCTTCAGGTTAAGAACAGTTTCAGGTTAAGAACGGACCACCGGAACAAATTAAGTACTTAACCCGAGGTACCACTGTATAGGATGGTCAACAGTGAGAGATACTCATGCATGGGATTGTCAAGAACAGGCTTCCTCAAACTTGGCCCTCCAGATGTTTTGAAACTACAATTCCCATCATCCCTGACCACTGGTCCTCCTAGCTAGGGACCATGGGAGTTGTAGGCCAAAAACATCTGGAGGTGAGGGCTGAGTCTGAGAAAGCCTGGTGAAGAAGGATATTAGGTAAATGAACCATTTACAAAACACACATCTATCTAGGCACAGGGATTGTTGTGAAGGATCTGTCTCCCTTGCCATGAGGCCCCATTGTCATTGCCATCTCCAGTTGGGAAGGTTATGAGCTGTTGATGGAAAAGAGAACTCTTTTATTTGTCTTTGTCTTTGTCAGCCGTGTTATTCTGCAGGCTCTGACTGTTGTAGAATCAGCAGTTGTTTTTGAAGGAGAAGGCACTCCTCTTATAGACAGTTCAGCTTTTCTTTCCCCGCCCCACACAGCAGAAGTGCTAGTGAAGTAATCACTCTCTAATGTTTTGATGACTGCACCATCATTTGGAAATAGCCTTGCATTATCTCAGCTTGCTGATCCAATACTTCAGCACTTCTTAAAAGTCTCTGAGCTGCTCTCTACACAACAACAGCATGTAGAGACTTCAGCATTTCCAATCATTACAACATAAACTGAGGCTTGATTTCTTTTCTTTCTTTCTTTTTAAATAAAAAAAATCTCTTCATCAACAGCCACTTTGTAAAAAAAGATCATCCCACCTAGGAAGTCAATTGATTTGGCAGGTGGAAATGCATATCCTTCACTTTTCTTCTTATCTAGGGTCACCTTTTCTTTATTTTTAACTTGTAGCATGAATGAGAACATTCTCTGCAGAGGTGACTATTTTTTTTTTTGTAGCCATCTTGGAAGGGAGTTGCCCCCCTAATAATATATAAATCAAGTACCAGTTTTTAAAAGCCATTGTTTGCATTATAATGCATTATTTCAGAATGAATTGTCTTTGTCCCAGTTGGACAACAAGTGTTGACATAAAGGTTATTAAGGAAATGGCACTCAAATAGGTCTGCCCAGCTTGTGATCCACCAAGCTGAGTACAACTTAGGAGTCACAAATTGTGGTTTACAGAGAGTGCGTAACAATCCACCCATGCCCATTTTGACATATTTTTAGTATCGCATTTATAGCCAACCTTCCATCATGAAAACCATGTAAGGTCTCCCATCCTAACACTGAATCGACCCAGATCTGCTCAGCATCTGCAAGGCACTGACATCACATGCCTTCAAGCACATGTAAAGGATATTGCTTCCCCCAAAGAAACTTTGGAACTTTAGGTTGTTAAGCTTACTGGGAATCATCGCTGTGTTATAGGATAGGCTGGAGTTCCCAGAATACTGCAGTGGAAGCCATGGACTTTAAATGTATGGTGTGAATGTGACCTATACCCTGGGACCTACCAGTTCCAGGTAGACAACCTTTTTATTGTTGGAGAACTGTTTTCAGCACAATTATATTAAGTAGGAAACATAGATTTACTAACCATCTGATGATGATTCTATATGGTTTTGCTTTCATATATGTCTGAGACCTGGTTTGCACATGGACACACACAGAAATGCTTTTCCTATACTTGAATTAGTGAACTGACTTTAATGAAAAATATTGCATTTGAAGTTTCAAAAGGAGACAGTGATGGCTGATGGGCACATGCCTGTCAACAGCTGCTATTATAGTCACCATGTGGTCAACACACATTTGTGAAATAGCCCTGAGCTTTGTTGATGCAAACTTCTCTGTGAATAAAAGCCAATTTACACACTAAGACAGCAACTATGGGTAGCTGGCAGAACTTATATTGGTTTATGTTCAACTGGAGTAAATTACCCCTGTTCCAAATTCTGCTCAAGTGTTGAGTCAATCTGCTTCTGGCAGAGGGAAAACAGACCTTTACAATACAGTTTGAATTACATTGCCCTTTTGGCTAATGAAAGTTCTACTCAGGGCTGGTCCAATTCATTTTGGCGCTTGAGGTGAATCAGAAAATGGCATTCCCCCGACCAAGGAATAAAGGACAAGTGAAGAGCTTCATAAGTTCAAAAGCACACCAGTGCAAGTAGATAAATAAATACCGCTGCGATGGGAAGGTAAACAGCGTTTCTGTGCACTCTGGCTTCCATCACAGTGTCCCATTGTGCCAGAAACGGTTCAGTCATGCTGGCCACATGACCCGGAAGGCTGTCTGTGGACAAACGCTGGCTCCCTCGGACTGAAAGCGAGATGAGTGCCACACCGCATAGTCGCCTTTGACTGGACTTAACTGTCCAGGGGTCCTTTACCCTTACCTTTACATAAGCTACAGCTGACCTCATGGGTGAACCATCCCTGGTTCCACTGGGTTTCTAGGTCATAGGTTTGATCTGAACAGAGTTTGAAAGGAAGCAAGTCCCCCCATATCCACGTTTCACCACTTCCCCTTTTCAGGATTGATGCCTGCCTTCAATCTCCATGGCTGAGCTGGGACAGAGGACTTACACCAGTGTAAAAAACAAAAAGGTAAAGGACCCCTGAATGGTTAAGTCCAGTCAAAGTCAAATATGGGGTTGCGGCATTCATCTCGCTTTCAGGCTGAGGGAGCCTGCGTTTGTCCACAGACAGCTTTCCGGGTCATGTGGCCAGCATGACTAAACCGCTTCTAGCACAACAGAACACCGTGATGGAAACCAGAGCATGTGGAAATGCCATTTATCTTCCCACCACAGTAGTAACTATTTACCTACTTGCACTGGTGTGCTTTCAAACTATAGGTTGACAGGAGCTGGGACAGAGCGACCGGGAGATCACCCCATTGTGTGGATTCGAACCACTGACCTTCTGATCAGCAAGCCCAAGAGGCTCAGTGGTTTAGAAAACAGCACCACTCGCATCCTATGTATCTCTGGCTGAGCCGAGATGAAGGGCTTCAGACGATATACACCCAACTGAGTCCAGGCACAGCCAGATATTGCAATATTCCAAACTTATGTACCCTACTGGATCTAAATAAAGCTCACTGCTGCCTCTAGCCATTGTTAGAAGAAGGGAGTTTGAAATTAACTTTCAGTTGGAGTATTGTAAGTAATTTCTTACCACTGTGTATAATTTTAGGCATTTAATGTTAGGCAATTAATATTAGGCAAATCAATTCACTGGACTGCTTTTAACGCCATTTCTGTTTAGATGAGCCTATGCATACTGGTTTTTTAAAAATAGTTTTATTATGTCAGCATGCATTTATTAAAGCCTGTTGATTTTATCACTATTTTCTTATGGTTTTTTTTTTTAAAGTAGTATTTTTTGTAAACTGCTTAAAGATTTGTTGATTAATCTTGTTAAATAAAATAAATAAATCCTTAAAAAACCCAATTACTTGACTGCTGAAATTGAATGAGTCTTAGTAAGCACTTTATAGAACGATTGTTCCATAAGAACCCAGTGAGTGTCTGAATTTCCACCCAATGGCTACAGCTGAACCATGCATTCAATTATGCACCCATTGTTGGCTAAGCAGATTTTGTAGTAGATGATGTAAAACATATTTTGCTGAGCTCATTGTACCGACTGTGACTTTGAACCACAGTTGACGTGTGAAATATTTGCACAGTGGAGTGCCCCATTTTGTCATAAGCTTGTCATAAAACTTCCAGATATGACTCCCTTGGCGACTGCCCTTTTCACCTTATTTGTAAGCGATAATGGGAGGCCTACAGAGGAACTGCCTTTATCGAATAAGGAAAAGGGCATTTAAAAGTATCAAATATGACAACTTGTCAGTTCGCATGCAACGCAAGCCCAGATCCTTAGCATGAATGTCTAAAAGCTCTGTGGTGAAAAAGACATCAGACAATTTTAACATCTAACAGTGCAACACAGAGGAGGGGCAGAATGTGTTTTGACACAACGTAAAGCCCTTAGTGAACTTGTAGCATTCAAAATATGAGGGGCCAATATGGAGAAAGGTTGTTAAACAACAGAGTGGTGTAAAAACCCCTGCTATTCAGAATTCTCTTTCAATCTGTCAGGGATTGTGGTCCATTAGTAGACCTCAGTGCAGAAAAGCATAATTCCACAGCATAGAAATTAAGAGAAACACTCCTCAGTCTCCATATCAAGCATGTGAAGTTAATTCTTCAAGGCCTTTCAAAAGGACTGGAATGTGGTAGCCTTCCAGAGGTCAGATGGCAATGAGTTACAGAGCCATAGGGCCACCACAGAAAATTCTCTCTCTCTCTCTTTCAATTTCAATATATAGCTTTCTCTCCTGCCAAGCTCAGGGGCGGAGGAAGGGGTGTGTGATGCGGGCAGGCAGCCCCAGGTGTCGCCACTGAGTGGTACTTACTGCAGGGCCTGCAGTGTGCCCGAGCCATGCGTGTCTCCTGGGAGAGATGCGGTGGCTTGGGCGTGCGCAGGCTCTGTGCTGCCCAAATGGTCCGCCTGCTAGTCTGGAAGCAAGGGATGATGGGAGTTGTAGTCCAGCAACAGCTGGAGACCCAAGTTTGGGAAGCCCTGAATAAGTGGTGGGAAAAATAAGAAGGGCCTTCATTGCTTTTTTTTTTTTTAACGCATGGGGACAGATTGAAATGGGTTCAGTAATCTGATCAGTGAATTTGCCACTGGTTTGTGAGATGCTGGAGTTTCCCCAGCTGGGTCTTTATCTAGTACTCTGGTGGTCTTATGGCAATGCATTGTCTTTGGGAAATTCAACCCTGCCCAGTGTTATGTCTCCATTAGTGGCCATCACTGATATAGAAGGAACAGCTTCAAAATGATGTGAAGGAGATTTAAACATCCTGTAACTTAAGGTCCACAACTCATGTATCAATGCAGAAAATTGCAAGAGATTCTTCGCTAGGTTTATCCAATTCTTCTTTGAACACCATGCTAGGACCCACCTTTCCTTTAATTTTGTTCCTCTGATATTTACTCCTGATTCCCAGTTCAAATTCGTTAATGCCCAATTTGTAGTCATAATGACTACAGAGCTGTCTTTATCCTAAATAGCATTCCCCTTCTAACTTGTTATCAGTTCTGATAAATTTACACAGTGCTATCACATTCCTGCTCAGTCTTCTTCTTCTTTATCTCAGCTAAAAATGTTTTGATGTAGCTAGCATAATTTTCCAGCTGTTAAGAGTTTCTTTGCATAATCATGCCTTCAGCCATGGCATTATTATCCATTGTGAACACACATTTGTAGGTGGGCAGTCAAGACACAGTTAGGGAAATTTGTTTCCAAGTAAATGCCAGGGCCATCCCTCATTTGTCAGACAATGGAGCAAAATGAGCCTGATGATATATGAAGGCTTAAGCTTCTTCTATCCTTGAAACCGATGACAATGGAAAAATGTAGTGTGGTGTAATGTAGGGATGGGGAACTTGTGACACCCAGATGTTGTTAGAATCCAACTCCCATCTGCTCCAGCCAGCATGGTCAATAATTATGGGTGATGGGAGTTGTGGTCCAACAACTGCAGCCTCCTCATCACTAGTGTAATGGATTCAACCAAGGAGACCTAGATTAGTGATGGGTTACACTCTCCCTGGTTCTATTTATATTACTAATTATAATGATATTTCTCAGTTTCTTCCAAGGCAGTTGCCTCCAGTAGAAGTATGTTGGTTTGATACTTTCCCCAGATTTAGCTGTTAAAATATTAGAGCTGTGTGAAAACCATTGAATAATTAGGGTCAGAACCATGCATTAGCCCAGGAGATGTTGATCAGGTCAAATCAATTCCTACTGGAATTCAGAAAGATGGAATCCCTCAAGCACCCCTACTAAGTGTGGCAATACCATGAACACCCCCATCTTCTTGAGGCAGGGTCCTGTCAGAAGATGAGCTTATGCTGCAGCCTTCCATAATCAAGCAGGCTGGTGTCCACTGAGGGAAATATGAACCCTCTTTTTGTACTCTTAAAACTATTCCTGGATGGGCCACAGAGCCACACATGGTGACCTTACCCTTCTGCTCCAGCTGTACCTTCTCATGTTGACTGGTAGACTCTGGAGAGGCATTTTAAGAAAGTTCAGCTGAACACACTTGCAGTTGTTCTTGTGATCAGGAACCACTGAGGCCTCTGGGCCCATGTTCTTCAGCCATGTTCTAGGTCCAGAGATATTCTGGAGAAATGACTGCACTTGGCATTGCTGTGTGCCTTGCTCACTCGATTGTACTTTTTAATTTACTAATAGGGGCTGGTAGGGACCTGTCCTGAAGGAGACATCCAGGGGTGTCCATTGTGTTATGTTGGAGACCCCAGATGCAGATGCTGGGTCAATATGGGAATTTGAAGTGTGGTTCTGTAATTAATTCTGTAGAGTGTTTGGGGGAAGGTGGGGTTTTGTTTCTTTAAAGCATACTGGAACTTGAAGCTTTCGATCATTATGTATATTGAAGTTGAACAAGAACACTTAAGTGAACAAACGGAGAGTGAATTATTGCCATGAATGATGTCATTCGCCAGTTGATTGCCTCTAGGCCGCAACCAGTTGAGTGAAGTGAACTTCATTACCGGCCCTATTTTTTAAAAACATATAAACAATATTATTAATGAACTTTGTCACATCTCTCATCTAAAGGTTACATTTATGCACTGAATATGGTGAGCTAGCGTAATCTTGACTTTAGTTTCAGAATTAATTTTTCTCCATGCACGAGTGATGTTTCTAAACTTTAAGCAGCTTGATTGATGACTTGGCTTGGAGAAGCAGCGTCAAATAACAAATCACATCACCGTAGGAAGTCTCAAAGAAACTGAGTGAGGCTGTGTGAATGTTTTAACAGGTGGATGTTATACTGCCTGGCTTTTCAGACTCCATACATCAATCCTAGATGTCCTGCTTCTTTTTCAGTTATCCACTAGAGTAACATTTTACTTGCTCAAGCCACTCGCTACTGAACATTTGTTTTGTGCATTTTTTAGAGTGCAGCACATTAACATTGATGCTCAAGACCTTATCCACGCTTAGAATTTGCCCCACTGTTTCCAGGCACAGGTCTGTGCTTAAAAGCTCCATGCCTGTGCATTGTTTTGTTTTGTTTTGTTTTTTGTTCTCAAGCTTTCCCCATGCAAATCTGCTCTTTAGCATTCAGTTGGAGCAAATTTCAATTTGGGCTTTCCACTGATTGCCATGGAGCTTTAAAGAGCTGATTTTTGCAGGAAAAGCGAGGGGGGGGGGAGAGGGAGAAGTGCATAGACACAGAGTCTCATAGCACAGACTGTGCCTGGAAAGAGAGGAGGAAAGGTAAGTGTGGACAAGTCCAGAGTGAAACAGAAATGTACAGATTGGGATACACAAACATGCGTAAGTTAATGGAATAGAAGATGCCATTTCCCCACTCCTCACAACTGTTTAAGTGGCCAAGGACTCACTTTGTCTCTTTCAGAGGCAAGAGCTGATTCTGCTATCAGTAAGTCAGCTGACCAAGAAGGGTGGTCCCTTCAGCAACGCACATTTCCGTCCTAATGTAGCTCAGGGTTGGTCATGTGTAGTACCCTCTGCTGACCGGGATGTATGATTACAACCCATGTTTATATACCCTATGGGTAGTACAGTGGTACCTTGGGTTAAGAACTTAATTTGTTCCGGAGGTCCGTTCTTAACCTGAAACTGTTCTTAACCTGAAGCACCACTTTAGGTAATGGGGCCTCCCGCTGCCGCCACTCGATTTCTGTTCTCATCCTGAATCAAAGTTCTTAACCCGAGGTACTATTTCTGGGTTAGCGGAGTCTGTAGCCTGAAGCGTCTGTAACCTGAAGCGTCTGTAACCCGAGGTACCACTGTATCAGGGTTTTTCTTTTTTGGGGGGGATGGAAGATGCATGAGGGCATTTGAACCCCATATTTTTCTATAAGTGCAAAGAATCTCTCTCTTCTGTAATCCAGGGCTTTTCCCAGCTGGAACTCTTTGGAACTCAGTTCAGGCACCTCTTAAGTGGGTACCATTGCCATTCTGAGGAAACAAGGGAGGTGTTCATGGTGTGTTCTGGCACCTCTTTTTCTAGAAAAATAGCACTGATTTTGACATACGTGCATATTTCAAACCAGCCAACCAAAGAAACTTGTTTTGCTTCTCTTGAAATGGAGAGACAAGCTAATCTTTGACTCTTTTCCTTTCTGGTTGTGACGGCCAAGTGAGGCCTCTCCTCTAAAGAGCAAAAGTGTGACAATTCACTCCTCACTTTTGACAGGGTGCCTGCACAATCAAATAATGTGGCATGAAGACAAATAACCTGCCCTCGTTCACTGGAGAAATTCAAATGCTCCTCCCGAGTGCTAAAATAAAGGCTTTCAAAGAGCCGTGGCAAAAGAATCATGGAACCGCAGTGCGGGCAGCAACGATCTCCCTTCGCTTAGTATATGTTTAATAAAATAAGACGTAGATTTAAAGCAAGGTAGCAGGGGGAATGGGTCATTAACTGCGATAAAGTGGCCGTAATGTAAGGAGACAGATTAATCATGACAATGATGATGTCCTTGATGATGATGAATGCAAAAGCAGTGGCATTTCTCAATGGCTTTTGTCCCTAAATTCCTTTTAATCTGCCCTTTGCCTGGACAATTTCTGGGGCAGGAGGAGGCCCGTTCACACTGCTAACATTGCTGCCCCCCATGATTGTGTACAAGTACGTGACTGCAAGGAGAAAAGCCAGCAGGCCCAGCAGGCATTTCTGTGCTGCTGTGTGAGGGGAAGCCATCGTTGCAAAGATGGCTGCCGTTTCGCTGTGTTTATAGCTTGATTCACATCTCCTTTTCTCCACACACACTACCTCGCAATGCACCGCCTGACAATCATGTGCAATTGCCCATAGATCATTCTGTGGTAAGGTAAGACACCCAAGGGCAGACTCATCAAAGGAAATTTCCCAAGGGGAACATAGGAAGCTGCAGCAAACCAAGTCAGACCATTTGGCAAATCTAGCTCCATATTGTCTCCACTGACTGGCAGCCAATCTCCAGGGTTTCAGGGAGAAGTCTTTTCTGTCATGCCCTCCAACATTTCTTCAGTGGAAATAGGGATGTCCTATTCCATCATCATCGTCATCATCATCACCATCAGCATTATTACCTTGGTCTCAAATGACTTGGTACTCGGACATTTTGGCTCCCGAATACTGCAAACCTGCCTCCCCGCTCCACCCCCTGGGCCGCAGCCGATTGGCTGGTGGTGCAGGTCACATGGGTTGACCTGCAGCCTACGTGGATGGCCCAGGGGTCGGAGCAACAGGCAGGCATGACCTCATGGGCCAGGGAAGCTGCCCCGGGTTGCAAAAGCCGTCCACGTCAGGACTGGTAAGCTGTCATATACAACGGATATAAAATGCTTTTTCTTTACCATTCTAGCTGAGTCCTAAGAATAGGTAAATTTGCCATTTTTGCTTGGTCTCAGTTTCATATTGTTCCAAGTTTAACTTCAATTCACATTTCTGCAGAAATTTGTAGGTGTTTAGTTGTGAGGGTTTTCTAAAAAATATGAAAGAACAGAATTCACCAGCTTTTTAGTGGATGTGCGGTTTTGATTAACATACACATTTTTGCATGCCCTCCTCAAGTAGTGCATTTTTCTATGTCATTTGTATGCAAGCATTCCTCTAATGCATACATTTCTGTACAATTTATTATTATTATTATTATTGGCTGGGGAACTGCACTGCCAACTTCAGGGAAGAGCAAATAGCAAATAGCAAATAGTTTCAGTCTGCATACTGGTTTGAGAATTCTCCCCTGTTCCTAACTAAGAGTACCAGTTGTGACTCTCACATATCACATGAAGCTTAGTCCTCAGCTATCAGAAATTTAGGCAGTGGAGACGGCTCCATTAAAGAGAATGGGGCAGAGCCTGCTAAACTCAGTCTGCCTTTAGACTAAGGTTACCAGATTTTTTTTTCAAAGAATCCGGGGACACTTTTTTTAAAAAAGAGAAAAAAAGTGTTTTTTTTAAAAAAGAAGTAATATCTTCTCTTCTGTGGTCTCCTCTGTTGCATGGCCTTCCTCTGGGCCCTGGCCTGCTCTCTTGGAGTGCTAGCCACCGTGAAGTAGGCTCGGGTCAGGCTTGGGCTCGGCCACGTGTCCTTGCCCTCCCAGTACTCTCCTATCTCTCCTTCTCAGTGGCGGCAGTGGCGCGGCAAAGTTGGGGCTCCCCTCTTTTTTCTCCTTCCTATTTCTCTCTCTTCTTTCTCCTTCTCCCTGCATCAGCTCCATGGTTTTCCTGGCCCCAGAGCGCCGCTGGGCAGTCAGCCGGGTGGCCTGGCGCTCTCACTCCTGGCTCAATTTGGGTCGCAAGTGGGGGGGTCAGCGGTTTCCCCAGTTGACGCGCTGGGGTCAGTGGTTCCCCCTCAGCAGTGGCAGCAGCAGTCTCAGCAGCCCAGAGCCAGCCTGGTAGTGCAGTTGGCTCTGGCTGGCTTCAGGAGTTGCCTGCTGCCATGGCGCCCACCATTTTGCCTCGCCAGAAGTCCCCATATGATGTGTCTTGTGCCGTTGAACCAATCACACAATATTCATTCCCTACTAATAAATCTACAACACTTAAAATATAAATTCGGGGACAGTAAATGAAATCCGGGGACATTCCGGGGACGGATTTTGTCCCAGGACAATTTGTAAATCCGGGGACTGTCCCTGGGAAATGGGGACGTCTGGTAACCATACATTAGACAGACCCTGCCTGCTTGCCATCTTACTTGCAACCAGTTGAAGAAGTGAACACTGCCTGTTAGCTTCCTCCCCTTTTGTCTCAGTGTTGCATTTGTAGAACTCAGGGAGGAATTAATTGGCTCTGCCTGCTGCCCAATTTGGTGCCACCTACTGTTGGGCTCCCTGTCTTCCACCCTACCACTCCCAATGGGCACCAGCCACCACTGAGTTAAGGTAATGCTGCCTTGGATCTGCAAAGACGTGAAGCTAGAAAGAAAGACACTGAACAAAACAGTATGTTCTGTTCAAATCATGAAAAGAGTTCCTGTCAGTTATTCCTGCTGCAGAGAACTATCCAAAAAAAGTTGCAGATTAGCAATTCTTTTAAATAGAATTTTGTTTAAAACATCTGATAAGTTTCTGTTTTGATATTCTTGGCACACGTCTTGTAGCAGAGCATTTCCATCTCCTTCAAAAAGAGAAGAGAAGAAAAATGCAGGCGTGTTGTGTCCGCTCCCCCTTCCTTTTCCTCTGCACATTGTCTTCAATCCTCGATGCTTCAAGCCCCAGGGGAGAACAGACTGGTTTGATATTAAGTGTTATGGCATTTGCTGATGCTTTGCAACGGGTAACTGGTGTGAAAGAACCAGGTTATGAAGAAAACTTGACCTTTCAGATTACTAGGTGATTTGTGCTGTCAGTGCGTATGCTGTGTTCGACAGTCCCAGACCGAGATAAATAACACAAGACATTAGGGGGCATTCGGAAGAAAAGTGGCCCAACGTTTTGTCAAAACCATGGTAATAAACCTTAATCCTGCTAATGGCAGATAAAAGGAGGCTTGGAAATACAGCTAAACGTTTACAGGGTGGGGAGGGATGGTGTCTGCTTTATCATCATGTTTTAGGGCTTTCAGTGAGAAATGGGAGACCAGAAGCTACAGTAAATAGTACAGATTACAGTAAACCAATTTGCTTTCTGTATGGCTTGGAGATTTCTGGTGGGGCTATTTAATGAAGTGAGGAGGTTTCCCACTGGCTTTGTATTATCATGCTGAATAATTCCTCTTGACTTGCATTATGGCTTGTAAATAGCCAAACACACACACACACACACACACACACACACACACACCACACTCCAGCCACCTTACCACACATCTGCCCCTTGTTGTACAGAGAAGATGCCATCTCTTAGTTCTTTCAGACCAAAGAGCAATTAGTGCCATGCTGGGAATTCCTTCCTTCTCTCTTCTCCCCCGCCCCTTCTGAATGAGAAAATGTTCAAAAATAATCAAAGGGGTATGAATTTATAGTGGTCAGGGACTGGCTGGATGAGGAAGAGTGGTGGGTGCCAAGGATGACACAGAATATGACTTAAACCCTGGATTGTGGTGGTGGGACACTGGGGAGCAGTCTGGGGAAGGGACGAGCTGGGAGGTTCTTGAAGCAGAAGGCTTGAGTGATCAAGCAGGGTCAGAAGAAAGAGGCCCTTCCAGGACAAGGCTAGAGGTTGAGAGTCACAGTGTCAGTGCAGACTCGAGCAGAGAGGAGTCACCTTTGCTACCCAGCAGCAGGACAGATTCTGCCACCCACCTCAAGGAGAGTCCTGAATGTTGCCGAGCAACGGTCCAGGCAGGCTCAGAGTGGGAGGCCACCATCCTTGTCACAGTCTCTGTCTGCTTGGGAGGGATCCAGAGTGAGAAGCTAGAGGGGGGAGGTGGGGCCACTAGTCAGTTTCAGCAATGTCGCAAGCTGAATGATTCGAGTCCAGTAACTCTGCTGTGTTGTGAATAAAAGCTAATTGCATTTCGTGCCTCACATTCTTTCCTGCCCTGTGTATGACCTGCGCTCGCCTGACAGCTCCTCAACGTATAGTTTGCAAAAGACATCTTTTTTAAAAAGCTTGTGCCTGAGTTAGAATGTCCAGCTATGACTTGATGGACCCAGGTCCAAATCCCAACTCAGCTGTTTAGCTCACCAGGTGACCATGGGCTTAAACTCTGTCTATTGACCTAACCTACCTCTCAGGATTGTTACAAATGGCAGGTCAGGATGGGGATAGGAGAACCATGTATTCCATCTTGAGCTCCTTGGAGAAATGATCAGATACAACTGTAATAAATACAGTTGTACCTTGTTTTGTGGCTGTGATCTGTTCCGGAGCCCCGGCCACTAGCAAAAAAGGACGCAGGCCAAAGCGCCGTGTCTGCACACACACACGGAGCGGTTTGTGCTTCTGTTCATGCGTGAAGTGCGATTTAGCACTTCTGCACATGCGCGAGCAGCAAACCCGGAAGTAACCTGTTCCGGTACTTCCAGGTTTGCTGTGGACATTCACCGGAATGGATGCTAGACGAGGTGGGCATTCATGGAGGTATTACTGTACAAGAAAAAACAAAATCATATGTAAATAATTGCAATGAATCACTGAAGGGAGGGGAACATTGTTGTCAATATTCACGTGAAAAGTCTCCTATTTTTCCTTGCTGACGTGATTCTTTTCTTCCAAACAGATGTTCAAGGCTCCAGAGAGCCTTGCTATAAACAAAGAATCTGCTCAAACAAAGAGCAATAAGCTCCTTCAGCTGAGAACTTGCTACCTTTCAGATAAATGTCAGGTACAAGTGGTTGGCGCATCTAATCATCTCATCTATTACAGTTTATTCCATCCCTCCAATAAAGCAAAATTAATAATGTTTGTTTCGCTTTTACTGTCATACTCCTGTGAAGGATATTTAGGAGAAAGATTCACTGGACTGTCAGCAATTCCATTGCGGGTGATACATCATAATTACTGGATGGGGTAGAGAAGATCATTACTGAACTCCAAAGAGCTGTCACATGATGGTTTTCTTCATTTTATAGCACTGGAATATTATCTTAGACTATTGTTTGTTGTTGCACATTGAACAAACTGGAAAGCTCTTTCAAAAGTCGTTTTGCAACTCCTGGAAGCTTCTCTGCGTGGTTGTAAGCTTGGTAAATAATACGAAGACAGTGAAGTTGAAAATTTTGAAAGCCAACCACAGAGATTCCTGATCCAATTCTTGCTGACATAGCAGTCCATAGGTTGGGGAGATGAGTCATTACACGAGCAGAACAAGTTCCGTTCATGCAGCAGAACTTCCCATCCCTCTCCAATCCATTCTCTGTGTGCCAGAGGCTGGAAGAGATGGTTACTCTCCTCCTTAGATCTAGTATTCCCAGCTGGGGAAACAAGATTCTTAACTCCTTTCTTCCCTACCAGGGAAAGGAGCACAGTAATGGAATCCAGGGAGGGCATCAGCTACTAGGGGCAGAGGAAGTGGAGTTAGAAGGGGAGGGCATAGCCTGATTGCCAAGTACCTGATGGTGCTCCTGCCACTGAGAACAGATGCATCATCTCCATCACAGTGAGCATCTGCATGCTTGGCAGAGTCTTGAGCGCAAACATGTTTTGCCCTGTTTTTGAAAGCTTGGCAGGTGGGCATGCCACCTCATTGGGTCAACTCTTTTTCTTCTGTGCGGGTCTGACCTCCTTGCCTGATCTTGGACTCCTTAAACTTGGACCACTGCCTCCAACCCAGCTAGCCTCAGCATTCTGGCTGCTGTGACTCATTACCTATGGCTGAGACTCAGAGGTGCCAACTTCTCAAAAACAGGAGCCCAATGTGATGCCCTGACATCATGCGCACAATGTTGCACAATGTCCGCATGTTGTGTGTGCACACAGAGCCAAACACAGCAGCAGCATGGTCCCAGTGGCTGGTCCCCTCCTCTTCCTCCTCTCCCTGCAGTGCAAGGGAAAGGTAGGGGGAAGCTGCCCTGAACCAGTGGTGAAGGCAGCAGCAGCAGAAGCTACCAACCACTGAGCCAGGCTGTGCCTGGCTCCATGTTCACCCCCTGAACTGTGGGAAGACTTGGCCTCCTCATGAAAACATTGGGGGCCCCAAAGTGCCTCAGCCCCTGGGAGTCAGTGCCTATCCCGAGACTGCATTGCTTCTCCATCTCAATAAAGATATCATCCTTACTCCCAAGTTACCCAAGCTCTGGAGTAGGGGAGGAACAAAGATTGTTCCATGTACAAACCCAGCAGGGAAGGATTGTGCCCATGATATTCAAGTAAAAGAATTGAGAGAAAATAAAAAGGGAATGGATTTATTAAATTGCCTTTGTACTAGTATATAAAAGTAAGAAAGATCTGTCTGCAGCTCCTCCTAATTATCGAAATTGAAGTTTTTGTGCTGACTTCAATAGGAAAGGAGTTTGAAAAGGCATCTCAGCAAAAATGAAAATCTTCTGAACGTTGCTTTATTATTATTACTATTATTATTGAGCTACGGTTGCAGGTAACAAAATATTCCTGCAATTATGGTGCCTCATTATCTAAATCCACTAAAGGCTGTTCCTCAATAATGTTTGTGGGAATTAATAGAAGTTTTATCATCATCGTTACTGGGCATGATCTGGCCCAATTGATTTCAATTGTGTGTTTAGTTCTCCCAGTGAAAAGAATGAGACTTAAATGTGTTGGACTTCGACTGGACTTTGGCCCATCATTTTAAATGTCAACACCAATTTTCCAATATATAAAAGTGGTTTGTTGTTCTGATTTTATTTTATCATCACAACTAAGGACTGTGACTTCTTGAAGACTATAAAGCCAGCTTTGTGATTAATGAAGCACAAAGATCCCTGGGAACTGTAGGTGCTTTTGTTTTTTAGCCCGGGCCTCGGTGTCCTTAGCAATACAAATATGAGATTCACTCAAAGGTCTGTAGGTGGAACTTCTACATCCCTTCCCACTTCCCCTTGGATGGGGCTGAGAGCTGAGCTATGTTCAGTACAACACAGTAATCCAGGACTTTAATGTAGCTGTGACTGGGCAACAGGAATAAAATAAGAACATAAGAAGACTCTACGGGATCAAGTCAGTGGCCTAACTAGTCCAGCATCCTGTTCTCACAGTGGCCAACCAGATGCCTGGGGGCAGCCCCTAAGCAGCATCTGAGTGTAACAGCACTCTCCCTGTCATGGAATTCTACTCAATATTGATCCAGAGCAGAACTCCGACGTATAGTTAGCAGAGTAAAAATTTAAACACATTGCAGGATCCCCAAAAAATAGACCAGAGGCAATTGTATTTCATCCAGCAGAGCTTTACTGCTTCTGAAGGCAGAATGGTCACAAATCCAATACATTCAGGATTGGCACTGTCCATAAGAAATCTAGTTGCAGCAGACTTAACTTAAATTTACAATAACTTATAATAAGACTAAACCTTAACACTATATACAGAACACCTAGTGTGGGAAGAGAGAAAGAAAGAAAGAAAGAAAGAAAGAAAGAGAAAGAGAAAGTGAAGCCCAGGCTCCTTCTGGTCTCTTAAGCATGACCTTGAAGAAGAGATAACAGGACCAGTTTAAGCCAGCTGTACTCAGCTTCTCTGAAGGAATAACCCAAACATCATGAACCTTCTGCTTGTTTCTTTCACACAGAGAAGCTTCCAGAACACTCTTGAATTAATTAGAATAGGTACACATCAGATCAATACTTTCTGTACTAAGAAATGAAAACTGACACGGTGCAGGAAGTATTGATATGCAAAACACTCCTGCAGTTTCCAGTGACTGGTATTCAGAAGCATACTAGTTCCAGCTGTGGAGGTAGAACATAGCCATAAAGTCATTGGTAGCCTCCTTCTTCATGGATTTGTTTAATCCTGTTTTAAAGCCATCCGAGTTGGTGCCCATTACCTTAGTTTAATCATTCGCCGCATGATGAAATACTTTATTTTGTCCTGCATCTTCCAACATTCTGATTCATTGGATGTCCCCAAGTTCTAGTTTCTCAATCCAGTTTCATGCATAATTTTCTACACATCTATCATGTCACCGATTACTTGATTTTTCTCTAATGAAGTCCCAAAGTGTAGCATTAAAGGCAGAGAAAGAAAATGGGTCATTTTAGGATGTCCTGAGGTGCTTTCCAATGGGGTTTCTCCTCAGATTGGAAGAAAAACAAACCAAGCTCTGTTGTTTGATATTACGCTGAAATAGTTTTTAGTGCTCCTGTTTGGCTTTACTATTGTTAAGCTGAAGGAAAGTGCTGTCTTTGCTAGTGATATTGGTGCTTTATTGGAATTGTATTATTGATTGTGTTGTTGTATGGTGGCTTAGGGTTAAACTTGGTTTGGAAATCTTGTGTATTTGCAAGTTGAGAGGTGCCTTGAGAGTATTTGACCCAGGAAGTCAGCCTAAAACAAATTTTAAATGGAACTCAAAAGTGCCCTGTTTTGTGTTTTGTTTATTTTTTTTAGCTGATCCGAATAAAGATCTTACAATGCTATTGGGAAGTATTTTCTTGTAATGAGCCAACATGGTTGCTTGCATTTTTATATAAAAAAAGAACATTTTGTAAACTATCTCAGTTAATAAGTGTATTGGATTTGAAACTGTGTTTATATATATATATGTTATGGTGTGTGTGTGTGTGTGTGTGTGTGTGTGTGTGTCTGTGTGTGTGTGCAATTGTTCTGCATGTGTTTTTCATGTGTTTTTATTGTGTTGTGAAATTGCTTTAAGATGCTTCAGAGAAATAATAATAATAATAATAATAATAATAATAATAATACCCCGCCTATCTGGCTGGGTTTCCCCAGCCACTCTGGGCAGCATACAGCATATATAAAAACATAGCAAAGCATCAAACATGAAAAGCTAAATAAAGATTGATCTATTTGCAATCTGCTATTTAAGGCTCACATCATAAGTGTTAATCTTCCACAACACTTGTTTCCAGTTCAGAGTTAGAGAGCTTGACCACATATCCCTTGAACAGGCATGGCACAAACACAGGTACATCCCTCACTTTCTTGCTTTCTAGTTCACAACCAAGAGGAACAACCTCAGAAGAGGGAAATCTGGACTTCCAAGCCACAGAGTGCCTTAGTGTCAGGTATGCTTAGTGAAAAAGGGTTGCATGCTGTGAAAAGTCATCAGTTGATGGTCTCACTTGAGACAAGAGAGAACTGCTTTTGCCACCAACAACCTAATGCAGAGCCACACTGGCAGTGTGGAGTTTAACACTGTGTGAGATTGCAGCACCATTTCCGTGTGAGGTCTGTCTCTAGCAATTAAGAAAGCAACTAAAAAAAATGAAATAAATAGTAACAACTGTTCAAAATGTAGTGATTAAAACAGATCTCCTTGAATTGTAGGGATTGGAATGGGAGTGTACTTTTTCCTCAAGACTTCTGCCCAGGTTGATGCACTGTTAATAAGTCTTCTTTTTCACTTTCTCTGCCCTCCCACCCTGTTTGACGCATAATTGTTCCACACGTTTAGCAGCAGCCCTGTAGGCTTTTTAGCTTCAGTTATAAACAGCCTCCTGTCCTGATCCAGATGCCATTTTAAAAGAATGTTGTCTCCCCTCCCCATTGCCTCAGCTGTAATCTTGTATGAAATGCTCTCAGGTCCATTATAATCGGTAATTGACAGATTGATGTTGCCACTCTATAGAACATTATGAAGCATCTTTAGGATTGTCCCCCATGGGCACGTAAGGTAATGAATACCATGGACAACTGACAAATTGCAGTGGCGGGGTCAGGAATTGTTATCCCCTTGTGCGATGGCCTGGAGCTGCTTTGGAAGTGGAGTGGTTCACTATTTAATTCCTTCTCCCCTCCTCACCCTGCCCGGTAGTCAACTCTTAAACGAAGGGGTTTAAAGACAGCCTGGCTAGATTATTAGCACACCTCAGTTCTCTTAGTATTAGACACACATGCTCGGGCATACAAGATTGGAAAGGACTGGAGACCAACCATTTGGGAAGAAGATTGGGAGCTTGGCCACCCATTGGCCTCCAGCAAGTTATCTGACCTTTGAGTAGATCAGTCAATCCAGAAAGAAAATTGGTTTAAAGTTAAAAAGCAGACCTCGACAGAAAGCTAGGTGCTGAATCGGAGCTTATTACCATTCCAGGTGAACTTAGGCTTTGAGTGATTCTTATCGTGACCCCCATTTTTCAAGTTAGTCTGCTGGAGTGCTTGGGACAGAAATGAGTCATGCTGAACAAGGAAGAGAGTTGAGGGAGGAGTTAGCTGGTAGCAGCCTCTGGGAACTCATGACCAGGGCTTGTAAACAGGGGCTTTTCTGAGGGTGTTTATATAATAATAATAATAATAATAATAATAATAATAATAATAATTTATTATTTATACCCCGCCCATCTGGCTGAGTTTCCCCAGCTCCCAATCAAGTGTTAAAAACAGTACAGCACTAAATATTAAAAACTTCCATGAACAGGGCCGCCTTCAGATGTCTTTTAAAGATAGGATAGATGCTTATTTTCTTCACATCTGAAGGGAGGGTGTTCCACAGGGTGGGCGCCACTACCGAGAAGACCCTCTGTCTGGTTCCCTGTAACCTCACTTCTCGCAATGAGGGAACCGCCAGAAGGCCCTCGGCGCTGGATCTCAGTGTCTGGGCTGAACGATGGGGGTGGTGACGCTCCTTCAGGTATACAGGTATGTTTGGAGGGGGAGGCCCAGAGTGCTGCCTCATGGTGTATGTAGGCCCAAGAGACATGGGTGGCAAGGGAGCTGTTGCAGTGACCTGCAACACCTGTGCCATGTTTGTCTTCCTGCCTGAGAATGTGCAAAACTAAACCTGCAGCCAGTGTAAGCTGGCTGCCTTGCTGGAAGAGAAGGTATACAGCAACTTGAGGCCCACCTATCCACACATTGAGCTACTGGGCAAGATGAGGCATTTACAGGACCGCCTCTCCTGGTGTGCCCCGCAGAGGACCTTAAGGTCCATGAAGAATCATAGTTTAGAGGTCCCGGGCCCTAAGGAAGTCAGATTATCCTCCACCAGGGCCAGGGCCTTCTCAGTGATGGCTCCGACCTGGTGGAATGCTCTGTCCCATGAGACCAGGGCCCTGCAGGATTTAAGTTCCTTCTGCAGGGCCTGTAAGATAGAGCTTTTCTGCCTGGCTTTCAATTTGAACTTAGCCTGATCTTTTAACCCCCTTCCTTCCCTCCCTCTCCCCTTTTTATGACGATTACCCGCTCTGGGATCCCACAGCTAATTCTCCCCTGGTCTACTTGCTGGCCCAAATAGGACTAATTTAGCCAGCTAGCCCTGGTGATCATCTAATGTTTATTGGATGGATTTCCCCCCTAAACTGATTTTTGAATTCTGAATTTATTGTTATTCGCGTTTTATACTGTATTTTATGCTGTTTTTCGTTGCATCAATTAAGTGTTTTAAATTTGTTGTTAGCTACCCTGAGCCCGGTTTTCTGAACTGGGAAGGGCTGGGTATAAATAAAAAAATATTATTATTTATTATTTCTCGATAGAGGAGAGTGATTGTCCTGAAACAGCAACATAGGCAAGGTGCCCCCCTAGAGAGGAGGAGGAGGGTCCATTGCAGGAGATGAACCCCTGGAGGAACATAACCCGCAGAAGCAGGACTGTCAAGAGCCACGTTGTGTCACTGGAGCTGCAAAATCAATTCCATGCCCCCAACTTGGACACCGATTCCAGGCCAGAGGAGAAATGATAGCAGTTGCAGACCCCAAGACCTATGGAGATGGCTGTGGAATCGATAGTGTGCAGAACAATTCCTGCCATACCCCAGTGGTGGTTGTAGGCGACTTCCTACTCAGTGGGTTGGAGGTTGAGGCGCCAACTTGCCCCCCATGTGATGTCACATGACACAGGGAGAAGGAGGCTGAGCGCAGAGCCTAGTGCCGTGTTCCCAGCGGCGGAGCAAGCCGATTGGGCGCCTGGGGTGGTGCGTGTGCCCTGTGCCATGGGGCGGGGCCAGCCACCCATGGGGCGGGGCGAGCTGGGGCAGGAGGCTCCACAGGGCCTCCGAGGAGTGTGCCTGCCTCCTCACTCTCAGCTGCCCTACAGCTGAGGGGGAGGCGGTGGGCGGACCATTTGGGGCAGCGTGGAGCCTGTGGGTACCCAAACCACCGCGTCACTCCCAGGAGAAATGAGTGGCTCGGGTGTGCTCCAGGACCCATGATAAAGTATTTTTCGCCCTATACGGCGCACCGGCCCATAGAACGCACCTAGTTTTTTGGGGGGGAAATCAAGGAAAAATTTTTTATTTCCCCCCCAGGTTTGCGCAGCCATCCCCAAGCTAGAAGAGGGAGACGGAGCGCTCCGTCTCCCTCTTCTGCCTTCAGGGACAGCCTCCCTAGCCTCCGTGGGGCAGCGGCTTGCCCCGCTGTCCCCCGAGCTTGTGGGGCTGGCGATGGGGAGAAGCAAGCTTGCTTCCCCCCCCGCCAGCCTCCAGACCAGGTCGGGGAATAGCGGGGTGGGGGCGCTCCGCCTCCCCACTGTCCCCCGAGCTTGTGGGGCTGGCGATGGGGAGAAGCAAGCTTGCTTCCCCCCCCGCCAGCCTCCAGATCAGGTCGGGGAATAGCGGGGTGGCGGCGCTGCGCCTCCCCGCTGTCCCCCGAGCTTGTGGGCTGCAGGCTGCTGCCCACAAGCCTTGCGAGCCCGCGGGACCTCCCACCGGGCTTGCAAGGCTTGCGGATAGCTTCCTGAAGCCTGGAGAGCGAGAGGGGTCGGTGCGCACTGACCCCTCTGGCTCTCCAGGCTTCAGCAAAAGCCTGCATTCGCCCCATAGGACGCACACACATTTACCCTTCATTTTTGGAGGGGAAACAGTGCGTCCTATAGGGCGAAAAATACGGTAAGTGCCGGCCGCCATTTTGTCACCTCCCTCAGTGGTGACACCTGGGGCGGCCCGCCCCCACAGCCCCCTTCCTCCGCCCCTGCTGCCTCCTCCTCCCTGCCTGATGCTGCACGGGGAGAATGAGGCCGAGGGTGGCCCCACGCTCAGCCTCCTTGTCCCTGTGGCATGCGCCCAGCGGGAGTGAGATGTGCAGAGGGTGATCTTCTCCTTTACGCATCCCAGCCCACTCCCGGCTCCTGGATGGGGGCCAGGGCGCACAGAGGGCTCTCGACAGTGGTGGGAGATATTGCCCACCTCAATATTGGCGGGGGGGGCTTGGCCCCCTGATTCAAAAAATGAAGCCCCTAATGCCCCCTATACCTGGCACCGGTGGTCAGAGGTAGCAGTGCGCAGAGCTAACAGGAAGTCCCAGGAGGTGTGCTGTCTTCCAGGCGCAAAGATTCGCTATATGACAAAGAAGTTGCCAAGTCTTATAAAGCCCAATGACCACGACCCTTTCCTTCTGATTCAGGTGGGTACAAGCAATACTGCCACACACAGCCTTTGGCATGTAACAAGGGACTATGAGAGTCAGGGCAGGAAGTTGAAGGGCCTTGGGGCACAGGTGGTTTTTTCATCACTCCTTCCTGTTGAAGGTTATGGCCCAGGAGAAGAGAGGAAAATACTGGAAGTAAACCACGGGCTGCATTGGTGGCGTTGTCAGAAAAGGTTTACAGTGGTACCTCAGGTTAAGTACTTAATTCGTTCCGGAGGTCCGTTCTTAACCTGAAACTGTTCTTAACCTGAAGCACCACTTTAGCTAATGGGGCCTCCTGCTGCTGCCGCACCGCCGCTGCACGATTTCTGTTCTCATCCTGAAGCAAAGTTCTTAACCTGAAGCACTATTTCTGGGTTAGCGGAGTCTGTAACCTGAAGCGTATGTAATCTGAGGTACCACTGTAGTTTCTTGGATCATGGTCTCCACTTTCTTGATGAAGGACTTCTGGCTAGAGATGGGTTGCACCTCACAGTAGCTGTCCAGGAGAGCTTTAAAATGAATCCTGAGGGGAGTTATGCGAGATGAATCTAATTTCTTTTATTTATTTTTTGATAGAGTTACAAGCTTGCTGGATCAGGGGAATGCTGTGGATGTAGTGTATCTTGAATTAAGAGACTACAGCTCCCAGGATTCTCTGAGAGAAGCTATGACTGTTGAAAGTGCTTTCAAAGCGCTTCAAATGTAATTTATTTATTTATTTATTCCACACCTTTTTCTCTGATGGGACTTGAGGTAGCTTACAGATTAAAAAAATAAGAACCACTAAAATTTACTGTGAATTGTGCCCTATGATTATTCAGCAGTGCCTTTAAAGGTAATAGAAATCAGAACATTTCTGGCATTCTACCAACACATTTTATATCCCCACTGAAATCTCTCATGAGTTGGCACAATTAAGATGTTAGTATCTAGCTGTTTATTACCACCACACAAAATGAATAAGCAATCAGTAATCATGGGTACTGTGACACAAAAAAACCCACATTAATTTTTAAAAAATTGATTAACTGTACTCTTGCCCTAGAGTGTCTTTCGGGAAAGCAATATCATAATATTTGGCTTCTGGAGCTGAGGAATATTACAAATCCACCACAACTGGTGTAGTCATCAACTCTGTTTAAAGCTGCAGACAGATATTCCTCTTAAAAACAAAATCATGACATCGCTGAAACTAATGGAAAACTTCAGCACAATTTGACTATTCTGTTTTTGTAAAAGCCCACGCCGTGATAGCAGTGGATATGATTCAAAACTCGGTCACCTTCTGCACCTGTGCTCCCCCCCCCCATTTTTCTCTTGCGGTTCCATATTCCTGGAAAAAAATCTGCTAAACTCTCTCAGTGGCAGTCAATATTGCTGCTATTTGAGTTAGAGCATGTCCCTACATCATGGATGCAAGTCATTTCATCTGAAGTTGATATTATGGATCAGGTTGCCTTTTGCGAGGAACCACTTGCCTTCATTAAATTACCGAAATATCCTGTATATAGTCATGCTGCAATTGTTATTGTATTCAGATAGTGGAATCAGTCTGTAGTTGAAAACAACTGCTATTGATTTAGTGCCTTTTTGTACCAGCAGCTAAACCGAAAATGACTTGGTTTCAGTTCTCCTTCAACATAACTCTGCTAATTGTAGAACAAAAAACCCACCAAAAACCCCCACATTCTTTTCCTTTACTGTGTTAAAACAACAACAACCCAGACCACACCTTTCAATGTCTCTCCAAACTTATGCCGAAAATGCACAAGAATCAATCCCTTGCAGGTGGTACATAACCCCAGTCAAGCTTGCAAAAATCTACCATTTGCCCGATAATAAACATTGGAAATGTAAAGAAACTGAAGGTACATTTTTTCACCTTTGGT
The DNA here is from genome assembly GCF_964106645.2 of Podarcis pityusensis. Classification (NCBI taxonomy): domain Eukaryota; kingdom Metazoa; phylum Chordata; class Lepidosauria; order Squamata; family Lacertidae; genus Podarcis; species Podarcis pityusensis. Next base: position 113,649,393 of record NC_138028.1, on the reverse strand, counting down.
GGACGTGCCCAAATATTAAGGCTTTCTGGGAGATGATTTATAATGAACTAAAAAAGGTATTTAAATATACCTTCTTGAAGAAACCAGAGGCCTTTCTCCTGGGCATAGTCGGCCAATCGGTGTTAAAAAAGGACAGAACTTTCTTTATGTACTCTACAACAGCAGCAAGAATACTCATTGCAAAGTATTGGAAGACAAGATCTACCCACACTGGAGGAATGGCAGATGAAAATGATGGAACACATGGAATTGGCGGAAATGACTGGCAGAATCCGTGACCAGGGAGAAGAGTTGGTGGAAGAAGATTGGAAGAAATTCAAAGACTATTTACAGAAATACTGCAAAATTAATGAATGTTAGAATGATGTTGGATTGAAGTTAAGGGGTTTCTAGCTGTACAGGCTAAAAGAATATGGAAAAATTGGTTTTAATATGTAAAATCTAAAATTTAAAGCTATATTATATCAAGATTAAAGATTAGGATTAAAAAGGAGGGAAAGGAACTGTTGGACTAACATATTTAATTAGAATACAAAAGAGGGAGGTAAGAGGAGGTCCGAGAAACAAGTAAATGTAAAAGAAGTGAGGAAAAGATGAAATTGTTTTTAATTGTTTTTTCCTTTTTTCCTTTGTATTTTTTCTTTTTATTGTTAATTTCTTCTTCATCAATGTGGGTTTTTTTCTTGTGAAATTTTAATAAATATTATTTTTTTTTAAAAAAAGAATCAATCCCTTGCAAATCTGTATTGTTTCAAAGATTGCTAATGAATATTAGGTAATCCACTTGCCTTCATCAAGTCGGTTGTGACTGATAAAAGGGGCCATGTTGTTCAGAAATGCCCATCAGGAGGGCAAGAGAAGGATTCTGACAGCTTTCTTACAAAACAAGACCAGAAATGTCCCAAGTTAAAATGAATGTTAGACCAAGTGCAAGCTTACCCTGGATGCTTTTAATATATAATTATGGAATTCTTAATGTACAGTATCTTCCCATGTTTGATTCTACCTGTCAAGAGTTTTACAGCCTTTGTGGGAATATGAATGTGGTACCCTGAAAAATACAATGGAAGAAACCCCCCACAATGTTTTGTTTTGGGAAAACAATACGAGTGATGCCTCTCAGGCTTGAAAACAAAGCTGATCATGTGATATTGTGGAAGAAGGTTGCAGAGTTAGGAATTGATTGACGTTTGCTGATCTTAATACAGAATTTATATTCTTTTAACATCCTGCCAAATCAAACTCAATATCAAAGGTCAGCTCTCCTCTGATATCTCTAACACGAAAGGTGTAAAACAAGGATGTATTCTTGCCCCCCTTTCTCTTTAATTTATTTTTATCAGATCTTCCAGAGTACAGCCAAAAAACAGAGTCACATGCCCCCCAAATCAACCAAAGCCTGGTCCCACCTTTACCGTATGCAGATGATGTGACCTATCACTGATGAGGATAGGTTTTTTACTCTGTCTTTTACTCTCCACGGTTTCTTGCTGCGAAATTAACAAACTCTCTATTAATTATGAGAAGACAAAAATTCTGGTCTTCTCTTATTCTCAGAAACTAGAGAAATGGAAAATAAGAGGACAAGAAATCCAGCAAGTAAAGATGCATATATATCTCCGAATTTTATTCCAGAGGTTTGGTTGGTCAAACCATCACCCAAGTACTATAAATCAGGCAAAGTGTACCTCTTTAGCAGTAGCTTGCTTTTATTTTCAGAAAGGTAACCAATTTATACCAGCTGCCATTCAAATTTTTTCAAGCTAGATTGTCATCCCCGCTACTTTTTGGGATCCCAATATGATTACAAAAATATAATAGTGGTTTAGATAAGATATACTCAAGTTTCCTGAGACGTATCCTCAGGCTCCCAAATTCAATCAAGTATGAGATGATGTGTGCAGAATTAGGTATACAGTGGTGCCTCGGGTTACATACGCTTCAGGTTACAGACTCCGCTAACCCAGAAATAGTGCTTCAGATTAAGAACTTTGCTTCAGGATAAGAACAGAAATAGGGCTCCAGCAGCGCGGCAGCAGCATGAGGCCCCATTAGCTAGAGTGGTGCTTCAGGTTAAGAACAGTTTCAGGTTAAGAACGGACCTTCGGAACAAATTAAGTACTTAACCTGAGGTACCACTGTACACATAATGGAATATTGGGCGTGGACTAGCACTATAATATACTGGCTGCTTTGCCATTTTTGTTCCCAACCTTTGAGTCTGCTTTCTGATTTACTTAAGGACTTCTATAGATCCAGGTGGCTCCAACTCATATACAGCAAAATTAGATCTATTGGTATTGACTTGGAATTATTGTATAATTCTACTGAGCAATATATTTATCACAATATCCAAATTAGATTAAGGGATATTGGAAAAAAAACACTGAGTCAGCTGTAAATAAAATCTGCTCCCCCAAGTTCTATGGTTTAAATACAACCAATAACAGGACCACTTATATCTCAAAGTTAATAATTCCAGCCCAACGCAGGGCATTTATGTTAGCCCGACTGAATGTTTTCCCCTCAGCTTTTGTTAAGGGCATATATTTAAGCATCCTTAGGAATGATAGACATTGAGGATGTCATTAGAATGTGCCAGACACTGTAGAACATATTCTTTTCTACTGTCCACTGTTCAAAGTGGCATACAATAAATATCAATAGGGTTATACAAATTGATATTCTGTGTGCTTGCTTACACCAGAGGGTGGATGCATATTGGACTCATCAAGCATTGCTACTTTTCAAAACTAACCATGGGTTTGTAATATTTTAGGCTTAACAATGCAGAAATAATCAACAGTATTTATTAGCAAGCTAGAATCTGGCAACCACACACTCATTGGATTTTATTTCTTGCTAGTCTTAAGAAATAGCTGTTTTGGTTGACTTCCTTTCCTATCTTCACTCATTAAAATGATTGATTAACTTGTTTACTAGGTTCAGTCTCTTTGGAAGAACGTCTGGTCCAATGTCACCATGCCCTGTTATTAAGGTTTTGGCACATTTCTTCTGTTCCTGGCACACTCTGTGCCGCTTAAGCAAAAAGCTTTGATTTGCAAAATCCTGCATTTCTATGAATTTTCTTAGTGGCCTTAAATCCCCTTGCAGACACTGCCTGAGTTAGATTTTTTTATGATTATACCACTGTGGAGACAGATCTGGGGAACTGATGGCCTTCATATTTCCAAAAATGGGGGTTGCCATTGATTCTTTGTCTCAGAATCAGAGGTGTAACCTGAGACCTGAAGCACTGAGGACAGGCTAATCAATCAAGCCTTCAACCTCCATTTTGAGACTTCATTTTGATACATTTTGAGGTCCAGGCTAACATGTTTACTCATTAGTAAGTCCTACTGGAAAACAGATGACCCCCAAGGCCAATTCTGATGTGCACTCAAAGCATTCCTACTCTTCTCCCCAATGAGTGACTGACAGACCCCACACTGACTGAAAGGGTGTGTGGACTTCTGTGCTGAATTGAATGGGCCATGGGAGGGCAGTATGGCCTTATATAGGTGTGCCCATAGGTATCCATGGGGAGGTAGGTAGAGGCAGTTGCCAATCCCCCATAAATGAACCATAATCCCAGACCCTCCAAGTGTCCCTATTTTCCAAGTGCAGTACCAGATTCGCAAAAGCTGTCCCAGTTTCTGATTTGATCCCAGAATGTCCCATTTTTTCTTAGGATGTCCCTATGTTCATCAGAGAAATGTATGGAGTTATGTGACTCCCAAACCAAGGAGATAAGTAACTATACAGCCTTTAGAAGACATCTGAAGACAGCCCTACATAGGGAATTTTAAAATATTAAATGTATTATTATGTTTTTATGCATGTTTGAAGCTGCCCAGAGTGGCTGGGGCAACCCAGTCAGATGGGCAGGGTATTATTACAGAATAGGTAAAGGGTAAATGGACCCCTGACAATTAAGTCCAGTCGCGAACGACTCTGGGGTTGCGGCGCTCATCTCGCTTTAAAGGCCGAGGGAACCGGTGTTTGTCTGCCTCAGCAGACAGTTCTTCTGGGTCATGTGGCCAGCATGACTAAACTGCTTCTGGCGAAACCAGAGCAGTGCACAGAAACGCCATTTACCTTCCCGCTGGAAGGTATTTATCTACTTGCACTTTGACGTGCTTTCGAACTGCTAGGTTGGCAGGAGCTGGGACCGAACAACAGGAGCTCACCCCGTTATGGGGATTCGAACCGCCGACCTTTTGATTGGCAAGCCCAAGCGGCACAGTGGTTTAACCCACAGCGCCACCCACATCCCTGTATTATTACAGAATAGGAACTCCCTATTTTCATTGGAGGATATGTAATCCTTAGATTTCCAACTTGCTTTATTTTATTAAAAGAGTTAGCTTATAGCATTTGAAGTAGGGCTGTGCACTGGATCCCGCTGGATCCTGAACTGAACTGAGACAAATCAGGATGACTGGGATTTGCCTAGATGGGATTGAGGCAGTCCCGGATTGTTCCAGTTTGGATTGTGGCTGCCCAGTGCAATCTGGGGCTGTCAGAAGTCAGAGACCTATGTTTGCTCCTTCTTTTCCGCTCCTCCTGACTGCATGCTTAATCAGGGTTTAAAACATGTGTCTCCTCCCCCCACAACCATGTGTTTAATTAAAGTTCAAAACCCTGATTAAACGTATATTAAGGGTGGGTGGGAAAGAAAAGGAGACAGATGACCACATGACTGTGCAAGTCTCCAGATTGGCTTACACCCTGGGTATGGGTTGGTCCTGGGACAGATTGGAGCTACTCCAAAGTGCTAGATCAGGCCCCACCAAATGGATCAGGGGATCTAAAACAGCTCTAATATGTAGAACCTGAGATAAGAGGCAAAATGTACAGGCACTCTTCTTCTCAAACCCCCCCCCCCCATTTTTTGTGAGAACCGTCCTTACTGCTTATTTGCTTTGCACATGACTGTAAAGTCACCAGCCATTAAATACAGATGTGTCCTATGAATATTTACCTGGAAGTCAGTTCCACTGAATATAATAAAACTCACTTCTGAGTCGGCATGCATGCCTTCAAAAACAGTATTGACTTCTTCAGCTCTCAAGTGACAGGAAAATACTGTATACGGGATGACAGAAGAGACAGCATGACATTTAGAAGTGTGACTCTGCTTGCCGATGCTATGAAAGCCTGGTATTTCTCCATCCTGACCCTCTGACTTGGCACCTTACCTTTGCATGCTTCTTTATGCCTTTAACAGTCCATTTGGGAAGACTTCCCCACAAATCACTGGGTGCAGCATCACTGTGGTGGAAGAGACTCAGTGGAGATTGAATTTGTGCATGGCAACTGCTGTTGGCAGAGAATTGGCTGCCTCATAAACTTTGCAGAAGGTTAGCAGGCTTCCTTAGAAATTGGTGTGGAAGTTCAGGATTCTGGAGGGATGAAGTCATTGCAATTTCAAATATATAGTGGCCTGATCTACACCTCCCAGATTAATGAGTCAATTAGAATTATTATTCTAATTTATTAGAATTTATTGCATTGCACTGGAAAGAACATTACCGGCATCTCCTTAACAGAAACTCCCCTGTAGCTGCCGAGGTCCTCTCACAAATCCCGCAAAAACAAATTAGAGATGAGCTTGCAGTATCTCCAAATCTGGGAGAGTTATGTACAGCTCTTAACCAAATGAAAAACAACAAAGCCAGCAGACATGATGGGATACCTGCTGAAGTCTTCAAACTGGGCAGAATTGAATTTACACAACTTCACAAACTCATTGAAAAAATCTGGGAGAGAGAAGAGATCCCAGCAGACTTTAGGGATGCCAAAATTATCAATCTTTTTTTAAAAAAGGGGATAGAATGGGTTGCAGATATTATCAATGCATCTCTTTATTAGCTGCAGCCAGCAAAATTCTTGCAAGGATCTTAGCAAACCGTCTCCTAACTATATCTGAGTAAACCGTTCCTGAATCCTAAAATGGTTTTTGACCTTCTAGGGGGACAGTGGACAAAATTCGCTACAAAAAGGTGTCTAGAAAACATGCCCGCTGTCTCTTAGAAACGTGCCAGCCCATTAACTAACTTTGACTTCAGTTACGGGAAGATGGATTAGCAATAGGCAAGCATCTGAATTAATTTTGAAGAGCTTGCCTCTCACATTCAATTTGGATGAACTGAGAGTAATGAGGGATTTCTCTCTCTCTCTCTGTGTGTGTGTGTGTGTATGTGTGTGTGTGAGAGAGAGAGAGAGATTGAGACTGAGATTAAGTTTGCCAATTGTCTTTCCATTCCGTGATTACAGCCCTTCCTGTTTAGAAAATGAAGTGGAAGTATATGAGTGTCTCATCTTCATCCACATCCCAATGTTTGGGCATTGGAGGTCTGTCACCAATGAACATTTTAAATTAGTCTTGCCGACAGTGTTTCGTTAACTGCCACTTCCTTCAATATCTTTTGCCAGTTGCAAACCACATACAGTGGTACCTCGGGTTACAGACGCCCCGTGTTACATATGCTTCAGGTTACAGACTCCGCTAACCCAGAAATAATACCTCGGGTTAAGAACTTTGCTTCAGGATGAGAACAGAAATCGGTGGCAGCAGCAGGAGGCCCCATTAGCTAAAGTGGTACCTCAGGTTAAGAACAGTTTCAGGTTAAGAACGGACCTCCAGAACGAATTAGGTTCTTAGCCTGAGGTACCACTGTACTCCTCATCCATCAAGCTCCCACTGCTGGTTTAAGAATCAGTGTACACACAGTCCATAGCTATCTTACATCATGTTGCTGAGGTACCACTGTACATTGCTTAGAGATTATAGTAATTAAATGGTATATAAATTGCTGAAATAATAATAAACACTTTAGGTTGGCATTTATTTTTATTTATTCATTAGGTTTATATACCGACCTTCATCCTAAGATGTCAGGGCAGTTCACAGGGAAAAAAAAAGTAAACAAGTAAAACGAAACAGCAAAACAATACCCCCCCTTCCCACAGACACATGCAAAAGGCTGTAGAATATTAATTTCTGAGATCTCCTTTCCTATTATGTCTGTAACTCAAAAACCACTTATCTAGTTTAGGTAAGTCCTTGACTAGGAGTGTATTTGGTAAACAGAGACTGGAGCAGCTGCAGGAGTAACAGTATTAGGGACTCAAAAGTGGTATGGAGCATTTCTTCTAAAAATGGTTTAAGCATTCTCCCTCGCTTTCTCTTTTTTTAAAAGGGCCATCTCTGTAGTGCCACAACAAATTGGCCATGGCAGATTAAATTCTGTTATTAGCTTTGCCAGCTCTCTGGTCCTGAAGGCCTGCTGCACAAGCTCGGTTTTGTCATGTCAGACAACTTGTTCATTTTATTTTGCCTTGCATTGATCTGTTGAAAGTCAGCTTGTACTATTTTGCCCACAGCACAGCAAAAATAAAAAAAAAATCTTTAGATATCTCCTCTGCAGTTTGCTTTGACTTTTCGGAAGATCGTCCTAAGGATATGCATAACCTCCGTCTCCCTGCCTTTTGGTTGATAGTTTTAAACAATAATAACAAAAGGCCGTTTATCCCAAAAATCAATTGAAATTTTAGATCAATACGGGGATTGCTCTTCTGCTGACAGCAAAGAGAAGGATAATACAACTCAGAAACATGTATTTAAAATATATTTTAAAAACCACTTGAATTGACATTACATACACTGGAAATTCTTCTGTACTTCTATTGAATTTGATGGCTTGTTCAAGGGCCAATTCTTTGCTTGCATGTTTTAGGTCGTAGCGGGAATGATTTATCCTTGTGAGCAGAGTTTCATTATAGGAAGTAATTAATGAAATAATGTAGTTTAGCTTTTGCCATGTAAGGAAATCCATCAGCAGCACCACTTGAAATGAATACAAGCAAACGAGACTTGCAAAATCTAGCTTCAAACGCCAGTGAATTCTAAAGTTGACTGGTGCCTTTGGATCCTAATCAGTCACTTTTGTCACCAGTAGAGTGTGATAGAATGGTGCCTTTGGGGAAGACCCGATCAACTGCTGTGATAGCTCAGTAGGCAGACCATGAGACTCTCATGATCTCATGGGTTCAAGACCCTTGTGGTCTTTTCCAACTCTACAATTCTATGAGTCTATAAAACAACTCAGCTCAGGCCATGATGGATTCATAGGAAGTGGATTGAGTGGAGCATTTAAACACAACATGCAAAAGTAGGAACGGGCAGTTGAAGCTCCTCCTTCTTTGGTTTCCTTTCTGAAGCTACTTCCCCCAGTTATTTTTCTACCAGTGTTGGTGTTACTTGAGATCTTGGCATTCTCACTTGTTGCTCTGAGAGGAGCAGTGTAGTAAGAGTAAGGTTTTCAATCCCTACTACTGTCCGCTATACAGAATATGGATTCAGTGGTGACCTGACCCATAGGTGGGTCTGCTCCACCCTCGCAATACCCAGTTTTGGCTCTGTGTTTCCCCCTCCCCAGTGCCTCAGATCACAAGGTCCTTTCTTCATATGGCAATACAGTTTTTGCCCATATTGCGAGATAATGCAGAATGATGCTTAGCTGGCTGACTTCACTGGGTCTAACTGTGGAAAAATCAGTTGTAAACATAAGCTAGCACACATGGAGTATTGGTTAATACTCTGGTTAATATTGTATCTAGGGACTGAATACATTGTAATTTTCATTTTTGTGTAGCAGCTGGGTAGCAAATTGTGGCCTTTACTCCTTTCTGAAGAAGCAAATGCATGTTAGTCTTGCATTCATTTTTCAGTTCTTTTCCTATTTGTGTGGATTTAAAAAATGTACACAGTATTTACTATATTTTTCGCATCATAGGACGCACTGGCCCATAGGACGCACCTAGGTTTTTTTGGGGGGGGGGAATAAAGAAAAAAAATATTCCCCCCCCAGGTGCGGGGCTGGGGCGGGGGAAGCCCGAGCTTCCCCCGACCCCAGCCCCCAGAACAGGCCGCTGTGCGACTTCACGCGGCTCTCCCAGGGCTAGCGGAGCGCTGCGCAAAGCCCGAAGCTTGGGGCGTGCAGAGCTCAGCGCGCCCCAAGCTTCTGGGTGCCAGCAAGATCTCCGCTAGCCGTGGGAGAGCTGCATCTCCCACGGCTTGCGGAGATCTGCGTGAAGCCTGGAGAGCGAGAGGGGTCGGTGCGCACCGACCCCCCTCGCTCTCCAGGCTTCAGCGAAAGCCTGTATTCGCCCCATAGGACGCACACACATTTCCCCTTCATTTTTGGAGGGGAAAAAGTGTGTCCTATAGGGCGAAAAATACGGTACATTCAGATTGTATTTTTATATGCACTTTCCCCTAAAATACACACTCACAGAGATTATATACTGCATATGTTTTTTGTGGGGTTTTTTTTTTTTTGGTATCTATGAAACAAAAATGAAACAACATTGCTAAATTTAGAGAAATGTAAAATCTGATTGATAACTTTGTCTGGATCCATGTATAAATCTGCAAAATGTGGATTAATTTGGTTTGCTTTAAAATGCAGACCAAACAAAACCCTCACCCATCCGTACCTGGGAGAGGTCACTATTGAACTAAATGACTCTTACTTATGAGTCAAAATATCTGAGATTGTGCTGCAAATTAGTCAAAGCCATGCTTCATTGACAATGACCACTTTCCTGACATAGTGCATACATCAAACATTTCTCAGCAAACCTGTGGCAAAAGCCAGTGTTGGAAAAGCAAACAAGGCTTTATCCGTTTGATATTATGATAATCTCAGTTTCAAAATACTAAAATATTTAATATTTGCTGAGGAAAAGGGGCCCTAGTTTATAGGAGAGGTATCGTTTCTTTAAATGAAACCCAAACCTTTAAAGTCAATATTCTCTCATGAATGAAAGCCTGCCTGAATGTCAGCGATGTGCATGCAGAGTAGCTTGCAATTTGTATTTGAAGAGATTTAATTCAGCTAACTTTAGCAGCAGCTAAGGACTCAGATGTCACGTTAAAATACTGGTGGCATCACTGCGGAGAGGAGAATATGCTTGCTATAGAAAGTCATATTAACACAAACTGACACCTGGGCATCAAAAATAATAAGTAAATCCGTTCTCCCGAAAATGTGCAGCTGAAAAGGCGAAATAATAATTCTCCTGGCTTGCAAGGTGGAAGCTAAGCCTTTTAGGGATTAATTGTTTGAGACAAACAGGCTGGCCTCTTTTTTCCCCAGGGAATAAACCATTAACTGTGTGGATTTTCATATGTTAATATATTTATATGCAGGGAGATTTAAGGCTGCCAGTTCCATAACATTTGAGGCAGCATCAGCGTCAAGTTTTTTGTTTCTCTCTGGGAGGGCAGGACACTTAAGCAACAAGCCCCAGCTCCTCTTCACTGCTGCTGCTGCTGCTCATTTGCTTGCCTGCTCCTCCTGGGCCTGGTCTGCACCACCGCCCAGAGGGAGAGAGCAAGGTGAGTGGAGAGGCTGCTGTTTCATTTCCTTGCTTCTGTCACTGCTCTTTTGCTTGGAGAGGACAGGCATAGCAAACCAGGAGCTGCAGCAGAATCGGGAGACTGTCAGTAGACCTTTTGCCTGTAGTGGTTTTCAGAAGGACAAGTCAAATGTTCAAGCGATATCGTTCTCTCTATGACTGGTGTTTGTGGGGTGGGACAGTGACAGCCACAGACAGGAATTCAATACTCCTCTTTTGAACAAGGTCAAACTAACTGATTGAAAAATGGAACCACTCATGTTTGTTAAAAAGTGGGTATTCTTCATTACATACCCTCCAACATTTCTCCAATGAAAATAGGGATGTCCTATTCCATAACAAGGGATGCGGGTGGCACTGTGGGTTAAACCACAGAGCCTAGGGATTGCCGATCAGAAGGTTGGCAGTTCGAATCCCTGCGACGGGGTGAGTTCCCGTTGCTCTGTCCCAGCTCCTGCTAACCTAGCGGTTCGAAAGCACGTCAAAAGTGTAAGTAGATAAATACCTTCTCTGGCGGGAAGGTAAACGGCATTTCCGTGCACTGCTCTGGTTCGTCAGAAGCGGCTTAGTCATGCTGGTCACATGACCCGGAAGCTGTACGCCGGCTCCCTTGGCCAATAAAGCGAGATGAGTGCCGCAACCCCAGAGTCGGCCACGACTGGACCTAATGGTCAGGGATCCCTTAACCTTTACCTTTATTCCATAATAATAATTTTACAATTTATACCCCACCCATCTGACTGGGTTGCCCCAGTCACTCTGGACAGCTTCGAACATATATAAAAATATAATAAAACATTAAACTTTTTTTAAAAAAAAACCCTATACAGGGCTGCCTTCAGATGGCTTGGCGCCTGGATAACTCCATACCCTCCAACATTTCTCTGATGAAAACAGCGGCATTCTAAGAAAAAGAGGGATATTCCAGGATCAAATCAGAAACTGGGATGGCTTCTGTAAATCCGGGACTGTCCCTGGAAAATTGGGCTGTGTGTGTCTGTAATTAGGAGAATCTTTTCATGGTCCTTGCCTATTTCATATAATTCCTCCTTTCATTTTTGATAACTTCAAATTTATTATTTATTTCATTACATCTATAACCTGCCTTTCCTCCAAGGAGCTCAAAATGGCATACCTAGCTCTCCTACTCCCCATTTTATCTGCACAACAACCCTGCAAGGTAGGTTTGACTGAAAGTGTCTAAGTGGCCCAAGGTCACCCAGCGAGCTTTGTGGCTGTGTGGGGATTCAAACCCTAATGTCCCTGGTCTTAGGCCTAATCCACACTTTCCTTTCCTCCACTCTTTCCAGGCACAGTCCATGCTTTAAAGCTCCGTGTCTGAGTGCCTCCTTTTTTGCTCTGGAGTTTTCCCAATTAAAGCTCCATCGGAAAACAGCAATCTGCTTCAAACCTGAATTGAGAACTAAAGGGAGTGTTGGTTTTGTGGCGGAGGGGGTGGTGGTGGAAGAATTATTGGATATAGAGCTTTTAAGTTGTGCCTAGAAAGAGCCGGGCAAAAGAATTAAGTGTGAATAAGCCTTTAGTCCAAAGCAGAAACAACTCCAGCACAGTGTGAGTCAGTTGGTGGGGGAAAAGCTTGGGAAAGAGGCCATCTTCCCCCTCATTTTCCTTTAGAGTAGATTCAAGTTTCTCTCAAGAAGTCAAGAATATTAGAGGCTGTCAGATGCTATGGTTGCATTGCTCCATAAAGCTTTTAAAGCCATATGGGCAAAAATTGATAGGCCTGCATGGGCTCTAAATCAGCAAAGTATCCATTTTGTTTCTAATTATACTTGGCCTAGGGTTGAAAATATCTGGACCACTCTGAGCTTAACCGCTTTGTCCTCTGAGGGATTGCCACTGGATCTCATTGGGACATATAAACCACCTCAGCATTGCTAATAACTTTTCAATAGCCCTCTCTACAAGGAAAACCTTCTGCCTGCTTGTTTCCTGTTTAATGACCTGTAAATGAATCTGTTATTGCTCATTTGCCTCCTGCCTTGGTGAGCACCATTAACTTTCCAAACTGTGTGTTGTCTTTGTCAGACATTGCGGGAGAACTCTTAAACCCTGTCAGAAGAAATTATTGATATAAATGAGTTGGGATGGAGAGGGAAAATTAATTACAGTGGATTTCGAGCCGAAAGGAAAGAAAAAGAAAACTCTTCTGTGTTAGAAAGCAAGATTTCTCAGAGAGAAGGAAATGGAGGAAAGAAAGGCTGGACTTGTTCAATGCACACGGTTGCAAGATTCTGAGTCACTGGTGTTGGGGAATGTTCAGTGTGGGGAAAGTAATAAGCTTATCTCCGTCAATGAGATGTTCAGCTGAGCTAGCAGCTTAAAAGGTATTCATGCCCTTGAATTAGTCGTGGGACAAGATACCTGGTGCAGTTGTGCTAGCAGCTATCCCTTGAATAACTGGGCCCCATATAATTTATGGGGGTGGCATTTGGAAGAATCACCATGATTTCTAGATTGGGGCAAACATAGCCTCCCCAAACCTCTTATCCTGCAGATGTTGCGGACTACAATTCCCATTATCCCTGCCCATTGGCCATCATGGAAGTTGCAATCCAAAACATCTGGAAGGCACCAGGTTGAGGAAGGCATTATTGCTATTATTAATTATCTGCCCTTCACCCTTAACATAATCACAAAAATAAGATGGGACCTAAACAATATACATCTTCAGACCCTCCACATGTCCCTATTTTCCAGGGACAGTCCCGGATTTATTAAAAACTGTCCTGGTTTCTGATTTGATCCCGGAATGTCCCACTTTTCCTTAGGATGTCCCTATTTTCATTGGAAAAGACCCTGATGTTGGGAAAGATGGAGGGCACAAGGAGAAGGGGACGACAGAGGACGAGATGGTTGGACAGTGTTCTCGAAGCTACAAACATGAGTCTGACCAAACTGCAGGAGGCAGTGGAAGACAGGAGTGCCTGGCGTGCTCTGGTCTATGGGGTCATGAAGAGTCGGACACGACTAAACGACAACATTTTCATTGGAGAAATGTTGGAGGGCATGGAATAGGATGTCCCTATTTTCATTGGAGAAATGTTGGAGGGCATGGAATAGGATGTCCCTATTTTCATTGGAGAAATGTTGGAGGGTATGCATCTCAAGTGTCAAAAGTCAGGATAAGGACTTGCATCTTCAGCATTTGCCAGAAACTGCACACTGAAGATGCCAGAAATACCTCTCAGGATGGGGGCCAGTTCCACAACTTATGGCCTTCAGAGGATGTCCTCTCCAAGACCACCACCACCACTGAGCTTCTGAGGGTGGAGGTACAAACAAGAGGGCTCCCTTGGCTGATCTTAGTACTCAAGTGGGTCTGTAGAGAAGGAAACAGTCTTTCAGATATTTGAGACCTAAGCCATTTAGGGCTTCAAGCGCTAAATGTGAGCAACTTGAACTGGCCCCAGAAACAAACTGGCAGCCTGTGCAGCTGTTTTAAAAATGAGGGCTATAGGAAATCTAAATAGAACCTCAGCCAGAGATCTGGCTGCTTCATTTTGGATCAATAGAAGTCTTTTAGAAGATTGTGCACTCAAATCACATACTAAATGGCCACATATCTATATGTGATACGATGGATGAGAAACACCACATAGAACTGGTCATGCTGTTTCTCTCATCTGTCAAAAGGCCTGACTTGTTCACCACAATAGTCTCCTCACTTGAGATGGGCTTTTCAATCAAAACATTAATTTTGCAGCATTATGGCAACTAATATTCACTCTCCATGATGGTGCAAGACCTTACATTTGCATTATATTTCTCACCGAAATTTTAAATGGAGCACATTGCTTTGCTACAGTCTTATAATGACTTGCAGGAGGAGGGTGAATCTGAATCTGCATATTACTAATGAAACTTTGATAAACGCAAAGCCTCAGTTTTCAAAATTCTCCACGGGAATGATTTTGGTTGATAATTACCAATATTTCCCACTTTATAAAAACCCAGCACTTGCACTGATAATTCCCTCTGGAAATAGATATTTAAACTTGAAAAGTATTGTGTGCCCAGCATATAACAAATAAGAACTTCAGTTGTTTATTAACATCAAAAAGCATTCACTTGTGCTCTCCCTTTGATTAATCCAGCCCTACATATGCTCACAGTCTGCTCATTGTAAATCTAAATAGTGATGTCAACAGCTTTTAAAAGACTTCTAAGGCAACAAACTCTTTTAATAGATACACAGTTCTGTACTAGTTGGAATACTGAATTTTTAATCACCCTTGTCAGTTGTACTAAAAGCGCCATCAATGGGTGGCGGCTACAGGATTAGACTTCTTCATCAGAATCCCAGAATCAAATCTGTGCTCAGTTTTGAACCTTTCTTGGTAGCCTTGATGCCTGGAGCTTTGTTGTTGTTTCAAGTGCAGAAACATCTTAGAAAATTTTTGCAGCTCTCCACATTGTGCTCTGTTCTGTCTCACGGCAGCCAAAAGATTGCCCAAACAAACTCTATAGCATTGACTCAAGAACCACATCTGACCAAAGCAGATGGGAGCCAATGTAGGTCTTTCAGGACCTGTGTTATATGCTCCCGGTGGCACTCCCAGTCATCAATCTAGCTGCTGCATTCTGGATTAGTTGTAGTTTCCGAGTCACCTTCAAAGATAGTCCCATGTAGAGTGCATTGCAGTAGTCCAAGCCCAACACAGAGTGCATTGCAGTAGTCTGAATAAACATTTGAATTTAGGCTTGGTTTGAGATCACTGATATCAATGAGTTGGTAAAGCGAGATTTGATCTCCCTTAGCAAAATCACACTTGGGAAGTGAGGTAAGATAAGGTACCATTTGTCTGCTCTTGGAGAATCTGCATCCTCATCTATTCTTTCACCCTACAAATTATACTGAGGAAAGGAATAGAAGGAGGCACCCACTGACCAAGCAGCCAACCACAGTACTCAAATGATCCAAACGAGATTGATGTCAGTGTGCAAAAGTGCAGAAGTGTCCATCGCTGGTGCTTTCCAAAGATGGGGAGAAAGACCAGCAGCAACAAGTATCTTCAGTTTGAATGTAAAAATCCCATCCAAACAACTTCAGTGGTGAGTTCACAGTGCTAAGCATACCAATCCGTAGAGAGCAACAAGGAGCAGGAGGAAGAAGTAAGAGAGCTTTGAGTGTGAATAGTTAAAAGGTACCAGATATTTTGCAGCTGCTTAGCATATACACGGGACATCAGAGTACTTGTTTTATTACAATCTGATGCACAAACTAGCAAGGAAAAGGACCTCCGGCAATATTTTCTGGAAAATATTTCACAGCAAATGTGTTATTTTGACAATTTGCAAGTGTATTTTCAGAGTGGGCAAAATATGAGAAAGATTCCATTTATCCTGCACATATTTGCGCTCAAGAACTCGGCTTCAGCATTGCTTTTGCACTGGGGGGGGGAAATGGCTTTTGGAGTACTAATCTTTTAGCTTTGCAAATTAATCGTCACATTACCAAAATATTTTGTTTGCTAGCATTTTTTCTTTCTTTCACATAGCAAGGAATATTGGATTAATTTTCCTTCCCTCCCTCAAGCCTGCCTCGGTAACTTCAAATGATCCATAATTTTCTTGAGTTTCATGCTTCCTGCTGTGCAGTTTGGCCCTGTAATAGTTGTCATTAGAAAGCTCGTAACCACACAAAAATGAACAAGGTGCACTTAGAAATATTCTGTGGATTAAAATGCAACCCGGAGCACACACTGGCAGATACTCAACACAGGCTGCAATTTGCTTTTATAGCAGTTTGGCTATGCAGAAAGGAAATGCTAGGGCTGGCGAAAATATCTGCACCGGGACATTTTCCCAATGCAAAATGATGTTCATCTACATAAATCTGTTTCCCCACCCTGAACATTCTTAGAGATGATTGGGAATAAAAAATATTTCTAACCAGGTCTGCTCAGAAGTGGCAAGTCCTCTTGAATACAACAGTGCCTGCTCCCAGGTAAATGAGGTGAGGATTGCAGCCATTTAGTGTGTTTGTGTTCTTGATCCTAGCCTTTGACACCTGCATACCTGTCAACTGCCCCAGAAAAACTGGGACATCCCATCCTCCCCCCAAGACAGCCATTTGTGGGCACCTTGCTCTCACGGGATTTCAGGCCAAAATCTCGCCCCCCCCAAGTACTGTTTTGGGTCCGTGATCTCGCATGGGTCATGTGACTCACATGGGATTTTGCACGTGGAAGATGTCTCTGTTCTGCCTCCACTTTCAGAGGGAGCCTGCCTCTGAGTACCAGTTGCTGGGAACCACGAGTGGGGAGAGTGTGGCTGTACTCAGGTGGTAGTACGCAGTCTTGCTACGAGCATCTAGTTGGCCCAAATGGTCCTTTGACTCCACTATGTTCAACAGCACCCACCAAGCACTCTACAGTCTCATGTGCACCTTAGTGCACCTATGTTGGCTACACAATGTTGTTTGTTGTTGTTGTTTAGTCGTTTAGTCGTGTCCGACTCTTTGTGACCCCATGGACCAGAGCATGCCAGGCACTTCTGTCTTCCACTGCCTCCCGCAGTTTGGTCAAACTCATGCTGGTAGCTTCGAGAACACTGTCCAACCATCTCATCCTCTGTCGTCCCCTTCTCCTTGTGCCCTCCATCTTTCCCAACATCAGGGTCTTTTCCAGGGAGTCTTCTCTTCTCATGAGGTGGCCAAAGTATCGGAGCCTCAGCTTCAGGATCTGTCCTTCCAGTGAGCACTCAGGGCTGATTTCCTTAAGCATGGATAGGTTTGATCTTCTTGCAGTCCATGGGACTCTCAAGAGTCTCCTCCAGCACCATAATTCAAAAGCATCAATTCTTTGGTGATCAGCCTTCTTTATGGTCCAGCTCTCACTTCCATACATCACTACTGGGAAAACCATGGCTTTAACTATACGGACCTTTGTTGGCAAGATGATGTCTCTGCTTTTTATGTTAGGCACTTGCATTTATGCATAGAGAACAATACTCTTGTGGACATTTACTCATAAAGTCCTAAAAAAGTAAGAATTGCAGCTGTTCTAGAGGTTTCACACAGACACACACACACACACACACACACACACAATTGGAAACACTAATACATAATGTGCTGCACCTATTAAGAAGACACAGTGAGATGTCAAGGTAGAGGCAGGTCATAGATTGATCTGACACTGAAAAGATATTCATGGCATCATTCCATCCCCCGCCCCTAGTCCCATGATACAATCTCTTTCTTAACTTGGTTGCCTATTAATACATTCATTCTAGTGGGAGGTTTAAGAGTTCAGCAGCATATTTCAATCTTTCCAGCCTCATTTCTAGCTTCTATTTCTGGATCATTGTGTTTAGAATTCGGAGGTGCAAGTTAATTAATATGTCAGCACCAGCTCATTTAAATGGGAACAATGCAACCCTTAGACCTATTTCCATTCCTTAATACTGGGTTATCCTCTCCAATTTGGCCAGCGGAGCTGAGTTTTCTAATTATTTTTAGCATGGAAACTACTCAGTACCTTGCTTTCAATCACAATCCATCAAATGCCTTAAGCACACACGAACACACACACATACACACAGTGCTGCCTTGTACATTTTACAATAAATTCTCTATAGCAGTTGCTTCCTTCCTTCCTTCCTAAATTGTAGGGAAAGGATTTGGGCTCCAGTACTATATGTTTGTAGGGGTTGAAAACAAGAAGGGACTTATCTGAGTAAACATGTATAGGATTGTGCTGCTGAGGAGCAAAGCAGGTCTGATACAGGAGACCTACAATCAGTTATAGCCCCCACCTCGTACCTTGCACTTCTGGTAAGCAAGAGTGACTCATCCGCCAGGAAGTTCAGCCTCAGTTTGGATTGGCATTGCCTAGGAGCAAGAGCAGGTTTAGGATGGGGGGCGGTGGCGATCTGCTTGGATAGCATCTAAAAGTCAATGTAAGCAATAATAATAATAATAATTTATTTATTTATTTATACCCCGTCCATCTGGCCGGGCCTCCTCAGCCACTCTGGGCGGCTTCCAACAAAATATTAAAATGCAGTAATGCAAACATTAAAAGCTTCCCTAAACAGGGATGACTTCAGATGTCTTCTAAAAGTCTGGTAGTTGTTGTTCTCGTTGACATCTGATGGGAGGGCGTTCCACTACCGAGAAGGCCCTCTGCCTGGTTCCCTGTAACTTGGCTTCTCGCAGCGAGGGAACCGCCAGAAGGCCCTTGGAGCTGGACCTCAGAGTCCGGGCAGAATGATGGGGTTGGAGACGCTCCTTCAGATATACTGGGCCGAGGCCATTTAGGATGTCTTGTCTTGTGTTACAGAGATTAGTCCTCTCTTTGAATGACTTCCTGGTCTGCATCTACCCTGACCTGTTTAATGTTATTTCCCCCTATTAGAACGATATTAGACCTGACATTCTAAAACATCACAGGGTATACTTTTAAATTAAAACATTTTTTTACCTTGTCCCCCCCCCCGCCCAACAAATGAAAATTATACCCACCCACATCATTTTCCAAGCCACTCTTTCTCTCCTTGGTGCTGGTTGCTTGGTGCTCTGCTCTGCCCTCTGGTGTCACATTCTAATTCTTCCTCCCTCCCTCCGTGTCCTTTATTAACTGCCCTTCGAATACCACTGGAGTGGGGCGGATGGCAGAGTTTGAATGCAGTAAAGAAAGGCAAAACACAACATAGGGACACATGAGCAGTGTTTCAGCGATATAGCAGCATAAAATGATTACAAATGAAGCAATAAGAAAAGACAAGGTGAAAGCACATTATGAACGTTAAAAGTTGCACACAACTGGCAATGCTTTCAAATTATTTAACTTATCAGAAGCTCGCCTATATAAAACATTGACAAAACCACCAACAAATCAGTCATTTTCGTGTGAATACCACTGGAGTGGAGCCAGAGCTTTCAATCTTCACATCCAGAAGATCCATTCAAGAGCTGCAGGCAAATGCTTTGATCAAATAAGTTCACAAATAGGGGCAGTCAGCACTTTGCACTACCGCTGCTTTTTTTTCTTTTTTAAAGGAACTTTAGCTGCCAAATCTCATGCAGAGTGACATGTGGCCCTGAGGCCTGGATGTTCAGTGACCCCTTTTTAGAAGAAAAACAGCGTTGCCCTCCTTTAGTGACTGGAAAGGGAGCTTGGGGGCTGTCCCAGAGTCACCTAAGGCAAGCACTCAATTTGCCTGTAGATTCATTAGCATAACATAAGTAACATAACTCAGGTTGAGCTAATTAATATCAGGCCGATAAGCTTCGCAAAACTGTAAGGAACTCAAAAGTGAAAAAATAATTAATTAGCTAAAGCGCTTTATTTCTCTCTCTACCCCTCTGGCTCATTTTTCTTTTGCTTGTTTGTGGGGAAAATGTTGACATAGTGCTAGTCTGTTAGTGGGCAGGGCAGGAGACAATGGCCTGAGCTGGGTATGTCCCCTCCCTGTCCTTCAAGAGAGGTTCAGCACCCAGTTCCTCTCCAACAGAAAGTTGTAGCTGTTATGGGTGTTGTTAACTATTGTGCCATGCTTTTAATACTCCTAATGATTCAAACATTCCTAATACAGTGGTACCTCGGGTTACATATGCTTCAGGTTACAGACTCCGCTAAACCAGAAATAATGCCTCGGGTTAAGAACTTTGCTTCAGGATGAGAACAGAAATCGCGCTAGCGGTGGCACGGCAGCAGCGGGAGGCCCCATTAGCTAAAGTGGTGCTTCAGGTTAAGAACAGTTTCAGGTTAAGAATGGACCTCCAGAATGAATTAAGTACGTAACCAGAGGTACCACTGTAATTCTGCCATGTTATTAACTGACTATATCAAGTCATTTTCTTCGTTTCATCTCTGCACCTTATGTGTTCTTAAAACCTTGTACCTATACTGTTAATGCTTTTAGTATTTTTAATGGTCCTGAAACTATATGACTTTTTTCTCAAAAAATCTTTGATATCTTAGGAACTAATACTGCACCTTAGCCCTTATACTGTAATCAGGAGAGGTCTCGCTGTCCCTGGATGCAGTGGGAAAAATTATTTTGCTGAGAACTTAGATCTACAATATTTGTGCAGCTTGCAACACCCTGCAGAGCTTGCCACGACTGGTGTAAAGGAGACAGCATGTTCTTGTTGCTGTGGCATGTGGTTGCCAAGATCAGTTACCAACCGTTTGTAATAGTGACAGATTTCATGCAATAATAATTTAATTTTTTTACGGGCGGTTGGGGGGGGGAGGATACAAGATTGTATGTTTGTCGAAATTAGCTACATATAGAGATTGAGGGTGGGGGTGAGATTAATTCATTTCACATTTTAATGCAGATCTATCTAGTTCATATTTCCTGAACCAAACTACAAATGCATGCCATCCTTCAAAATCCAGACTTCACCAAATTTGGCAGGGCAGTTCTCCAACTAGGAAAAGCACACCAAAATGTACATGTTAATGAACCAAATGCCCCCAAATGAAATAGGTGAAAAGGGGGATTCCCAAAGCCAATTAGGGTCTCCCCCAAAATTCCTACGCATCTCCCAAAATGACAACTAGCAAAAGTCCAAATTGCATAGGGAGGGAGAGCACTACAAAAAGAAAAAAAATACTGTTGTTTGTTTGTTTGTTTGTTTTGTGGGGAGCTGGTTTATAAAGTCCACTCATCTCCCTCTTTCAATTGACCCATCTAGGTATGTGGGCAATCCCAAACTCTTCCCTTGGGATTAACCATCAAATCTTCTTTTTTTTGGGGGGGGGAATGGAGTGTAGCAAATTCACCCCCATACAAGTGTGGGAGTGTCATAATCATGGCTAGTCCAACTTCTGGATGGGAAAAAGCTCCATATCTGGTTTACAGGTAAAAGAGCTCCTCATCAACAGTGCCACATGGTCAAGTAGCACCAGATCAAGGATCAAGTCATCTCTGAAAACCACAAAAATTTACTTCCCAATACTGGGTCACAAACCCAATTCCATCCACTCATTTCTATCCAAATAAATGCTAGTGTCAATTCCTATCACTGTTAAGCAAAAGAAACTGAATATAGTCGTACCTTGGATCCCGAACGCCTTGGTACTCGGACGTTTTGGTTCCCGAATGCCGCAAACCTGGAAGTGAGTGTTCCGGTTTGTGAATGTTCTTTGGAACCCGAACATCTGATGGGGCTTCCGTGGCTTCCGGGCTTCCGATTGGCTGCAGGAAGTTCCTGCAGCCAATCTGAAGCTGTGCTTTGGTTTCTGAACGTTTTGGAAGTCGAACGGACTTCCAGAATGAATTCCGTTCGACTTCCAAGGTACGACTGTATATGGAATGAAGGAAACAGAGGTTGTTTCTAGCTGGTGTTAAATCAAGACGAAAGGTTTCTTTTCTTTCAAAATTAAAACTTTTTCCCTTCTCTTTTTCATCTTATTAAAAAAAACATTTCTGGAAGAGACACCTTCACTTGTATCACAAATCTATTGGTTTTAGAAAAAACAAAACAAGTGCCATTTGTGCCTATTTACTGCAAGGTCAAGGTCAGTGACGAGGAATGTGACACTTTCACGCACACTGTGCCGGCATTCTAATGGATTAATTGGCATCTGCTGAGAATAGTCATGGCTGTATCCCCAGACCACATTCAGTTACAGCTCCTAATGACAAGGAATACAAGCTAGGAAAGGGGGTCTCTTGAGAGCTCCTGATGAGAAGGTCAACACTTTCCTCCTCCAGAAGACTTTTGAGTCTATCAGACTAGGCAAAATTGTATTTTTTTTAGTGGTGTGCAGAACATTTCTGCCACACACACACACCTGCTGCCATTCTCCATCAGTTAGTAAGAAAAGAAATTGCATTTGAAAATTATCAAAGAGGAGAGAAAATGTCGGTGGAGGGGTACAAGACTTTTTTCATGCTCACCTTACCTACTGAGGGGTGTTTTTGAGCATCCTTTATTTCAGCCTGCAAGCTACCACCTCAATGGTCTGCACACTACAGCCTTCCCAGGTGCCCACACTTCAATTCAAACCCCGTGGAAGACATCGTGAGGTAACTCCCCTCATAGGGCCTTTCTTCAGATTAGGAAGTGTGGGCAGCTAGGGAGGCTGCAGAAATGTTTACTGGAAAACATATAGGCCACCCTTGGCCATGTTGCAATGAAATGATAAGTTCACTGGCTCAAGTTCTGAAGTAATTCTTAAGTGCCCTGTGAATGAGACTGAATTATGGAAGCTTCTTTCACAGAGGAAGAAAACTGGAGAAATTGGAAGACAGGTTTGGGTATAGCACTATTGTTGAAATATCTAATCCAGGGGTGGGGAATCCATGGCCCTCCAGATGTTTATGGACTTCAGCTCCCATCATCCCTAATCATTCATGCTTGTTGGGGCTGATGGAAGTTGGCATCCAAGAACATCTGGAGACCCACAGGTTCCCAAGCCTATTCCAGTGTGGTGTAGTGGTTAAGAGCCGTAGATTCATAATCTGGGGAACCGGGTTCGCGTCTCCGCTCCTCCACATGCAGCTGCTGGGTGACCTTGGGCTAGTCACACTCCTTTGAAGTCTCTCAGCCCCACTTACCTCACAGAGTGTTTGTTGTGGGGGAGGAAGGGAAAGGAGAATGTTAGCTGCTTTGAGACTCCTTTGGGTAGTGATAAAGCGGGATATCAAATCCAAACTCTTCTTCCAATGGCCTATTGTTGAACCTAATATGTTTTAAATTGTGTAAACCTGGTCATAACGTTTCTCAAGAAACAATGCCACTTGTTAGGTGTGGGTGTGGGATAGCGTTAAAGGTTCAGACTTCTAAGAAGGTCCACTTCTATTATGAGCTTCATAGAAAGGAAAATTTCATGAGCTCCTACTGTTTCTCTTGGAAAAGCTGCACTTGCTGAAATTCCGCCTTCTCCTAAATGCATCCCTTTGTGGTTTCACATGACAGTGCTATTTTCTGACATGGTTTCTCAGTTCTCTTAGCAAACTGTAATGGGTGAGGCAGGAAAAGAAAGTCTGTACATTGTATGGAACCTGGAAGAGCATAGAGTGCAATTAGGTGCCACCCATTGTTAGGTTTTGTCACCACTGAAATGGTGATCCAGATGCAGGACTTTAATTTTCCTTCTAGTGATTCTAGTGAATAATGGCTCTTTAGGGGTTTTTGTTTGTTTGTTTGTTTGTTTGAGAATGTGAGGAATGTTCCTAGGAATGCTGTTGGCCAGGGTTAGCTCCAAGTTTGAAGATACCTTCGGTGTGAACTTTCGAGTGACCTTGCGTGTTGCCACCCTCCTCTGCTGGAGAAGAATAGCAAAAACCAGAGAGCATCCAAAATCAACCCAAGATCAAATGAAGAGATCACAAGTTAACATTATTGGGAGATATATCCAGCTTGGATTTCTGCAGGCTGTTTTTGAATTTAACCCCCGAAGAAGGCCTTTAAATATAAATTTGCTGAAATGCACTTGGCTGCTTTGAAAATCAAACCAATTTCCCTCACCAGCATCTTGAGACACATCCTCTTTTGTTCCTGGGTTCCTCACATGCTGGCAGGCAGCATGTATTCCCTCTCATTCTCCTCCAATTTATTCTACCTGCTTACTTCTGGAGGAGGAACAAAGGAGATTCCCCTATACCGGGTCAGGCTATTTCTCCATCTAGTCCATTATTGGCTTCTCTCATCAGAAATGTGTTTCCTGGTCTTCAGGCTGGAGTCTTCTCCACCACTGGTCTGTTATTTAATTGGAGATGTCAGGGACCTAAGATCTTCTGCACATAAAACATTTGGCTCTACCAGTGAGCTATGGTCTTCCATCAAAGGAGGAGAAGGATGCTAACTTCTCTTTATAATTGGATGCAATGCAGTTCCCAGGGGAGCTGTTTATGTGCTCATCATTGGGGTGCCAGGAAAGGAGGATAAGCAGCTGTGAGCCCTCAGAAGCTGCCTCCTGACATTGGGATTGGAGCTGAATATTATTTTGGTGTGGTAATATTTTGTTTGCTACTTGACAGTCTTGTCTGTTGAAGACTATTTTCAGAAAACACAGTCTTGACAATCCCTAACCAAGGGAGTGAACATGCCCATCGGTGAATTCAATGCAGTGGCTAGACTCTCAATTGGGAATTTTGAAGAACCAATTTTCAAGTCCCCCATTTGGTCGTGAAGCTTCCTGGATGGCCTTGGGTTGGCCACCACCTCTCAGCCTAACTTACCGCTGTTGGCTGTTCAGAATATAATGAGAGATGGTGATGGTGGTTAAAATTCAATACAGAAACAAAATAATGGGAGCCACTTAGAATCAAGGCCACTCCTCAGAGATTCTGGAGAACATTCAACTATTCACGTGGCATGAGGCCTGCACGTGATAGCTGAAGGCAGCCAAGGTTCCACTAACACATAGGCAGCTTGGTGAAATCAGTCTCCGTAGGCTATATGGAGGGTCTTTAATTTAATTTGGGAATACCTGTTTGGACATTTTGTAATCACTTAGAAAAGATTGCCATCTTTCATTACTGCATTAACCTTTAGAACTAATAATGTTCTGGCTCCAATAATTAGGTCAAAGAAGATGAAAATGAATTTTTACCATGCTAGTGGAGTATTCTTGTTTCAGCGTTTTTTTTATACCAGGTCTATCTCTTTTGTTACAAAGCTTGAACTTATCAAAATTAATAATGCAAAATCACAAACTTAATCAGGGAGCTACTTCTGAGAAGATCAGGATCACCTTTTCAGAGGCCAGCATGTGAAAACCTCAGTGGAACAGAAAAGTTTTTTTAAAAAGGACATACACATGGCTAAACAGAAATTGACATCGTGAAAATTCATCACTCTGACTAGGATTCCTTCTGTTTACTTAACTCTTTCTGCTGTCTCACCTTGGTTGCCTCAAATTTATCCAGCCCTTCTTCTGCCAAAATCATTGACCTCCCTCATTGCAATCATGTTTCTCCTCAAATCCCTGCCCCAGCTGCTTGTCTATTCTAGATCCAGCACACACCTGCTTCCAGACCTAGCAAAGCCCTTCATGATTACATCCCTGTCTGTGATTTTCATTTAGCTACCTCCACTAACTAAAGTAGGAATGGTGGAAAAGTTTAGTCTGGTTTGCATTTTAACACAAACCTATCTAATCTGAACTTCCGCAACACAAACTGAAATACAGTTGTCCTTCAAACTTCACTTCTCTGTACTTTGTTGTGCAGTTATCCACCGCTCCCCCAAAAGTGTACAACATTGTGCATATTGCAGAAAAGGTGTATTTTAAAAACCCAAATATTAGCGAATAACATTGCATTAGAGAAACTTGCTTTTAAAAATGTGTACATTATCAAAATTGAATAAAAATGTCTATGTCAGAAGAACAGTGCACTAAACAGCTGATTAAGTTTCATGAGGACTTTAAAGGAGATGTCGCTGTGCGACAGATATGACAGGATGGCTATGAATTGTGGCTGACATTGTGTGTACACCGCTTCCCAAATCAGTGACAGGAGTGTGCTGAATGTGGAGCAAATGGGAGTCTGAACACAGCATTAAAGCCCTGCTGCAAGTTATGTGGAACAAGATTCTGTAACAGCTGCGTTTCTTGGGGGTCTCAAATTTCACCTGTGCCCAAATTTGTCATCCCTGCCTCTAGCGCTCCATCCGGGCCGAGCATGACCAAACTGATTGTGCTCCCCTAAATCTGCCTCTGTCCGGGATCTTTGGAACATGAATGAGAAGCTCTCCCACAGAGCACTTTGGGCACATAAGGTGGCTGCTGTTGGAAACACGCCCTGGGAATGGCTGCCAACTTCCCATGTCTCCGGAGTGTCTCTCCGGCGGTCCTCCCTGGCTGTAAATCTCCCTCAGTCCAGAGAGACCGGTGATAAGCGACCCTCCTCTCCTGAGAAGAGCACGCTAGTCTTCTGGTATATCATAGCAGAAGAAAGACTCAATTGTAGTTCTAAACTACTTTATTTACAGTCTTATAATACAGAGACTCCACCAGTGCATTTGTGTCCTCTGAACACCAGTACAGAACCGTATCACATACAGAAGTGAAACCAACTTTCAACAGTACTCAGACTTCCTGTCTCACACTCTCTCAGACACTCACATGATGTATACAAAACATAGTACCATAGTACCACTCGCTGGAGCAGCTCGGTTAGATAAAAATCCTAATGGGTCCAGAGGCAAAATGGTGTGGGACAACCAATGCCTCTTATCTTTGCACAGTAGGCTATATCCCAGCCACAAAAAGAAGCCAGAGGTTTCAGTACACAGCCTGTCCCCTTTCTCTACCTGAGGAAAAATGGGAGTTTGCTGCCCCCTGACCCCCTGCCATGTCCCTTCACTTCTGCCACTGCTGGAAAGGCCCCCCCTTGCCAAACTTGTCAAGAGCTGGGGCACTCTGCAAGCCATTGCTGCTCATCTCCTTCAACCTAGGGTGAGGAAGATGAGGACCAACGCTACATGGAAGGCATCCCACATAGTGTTGCCGCTTGGCTTCCTTTCCCTGGGGTGGAGAAGGTGAGAGGAAATGCACTGGAATGCCTCCTTCTCTCTGGTGGTGGCAGAAGTGGTAAGGCGGGTGCGGCACTTTGCCCCACCTCATTGGTGGGCAGGTCTGCATTCCTCGCATACTTCTATGCTGTAGTTAGGAAAGAGAGAGACATTATCACAGTTCAAGGACACAGTCCTAATCAGGGCTCCCCCTCCCAAGCCGGAACTGATTTCCGGCACCTCTCAGGTGGGCGCCATTGCAAGAGAACAAGGGTGAGTTCCGTCACCTCTTTTTCTAGAAAAATAGCACTGGTCCTAACAAACAAAGACACCCAAGGAGGGGTGTGTGGTTTGGAGAGAGGGATATGGCCTGAAGAGAGCCTAACAGACCAGACACAGATCCTGGAGGAACCCCGTTCTCTGATTTAGAAGAAGTTGTGACTACTGAGTACATATCAAGCTCTGAGCGGCATACTAAGGAACAGTTTCCAATTGGGTTTGAAGCGCCTGATTTATGCTCCTAACAAGCCAATGCAACATTTCTTTTTCTTAATTTTTGATAAATGAAATGTGTTGGGTGGGATGCTACACTCCAATTTATTTTTGTTTTAGAACTTGTTAATAACAAATCCGACTGTGCTCCACATGCAAAAGAGATGTGCAGGGCACTGGGAGCAAGAGTTCTCTTAATGAGATGGAGTGCAATTTGTTTAAAAGACAAATCTCTCCCCTTCTGCTTTCCAGACAGGATACTTAATTTAAATTGCTGAATCAAAACAAAATGCTCTTTCCCCCAGCTTTAAATGCATTTCATTATAGCATTTTGAAATGGTAGGGGATGCAAATCATAGGCTTTGTGTTTATATTATTTACATTTTGAGAGGTGCCGGAGGCTACACACACACACACACACACACACACACACACACACACATTTTAATGCAGTTGGTCCATGTCCAGAAAAATATTGTTATGAGTTTGTGAGCACGAGACCTTATAATTCTAGCAAGTGTTCAAAGCAGATCAAGCCAGGCTAACTTCCTGATGAGGTAACTGCCTGGGTGTCAGGGACTGGGCAGAGGGAGGAATGGTGGGGACTGCCTCCCCAGTCTGAGCCTTCCGGAGAAGAAGGAGACAGTTCAGAATTATAACAGTGGTTTGAGGGAGATCACAGCTCAGAGGCAGATGAGGGGGAAAGCTGGGAAATAATGGGAGAGGAGGAAGAAGAAGCAGCACCAGAAGGGTGACAGCTGATGGACACATTGTCTTTAGAAAGCATTCCAGACCACCCCCTCCTCAGAACCTGGCGAGCATTGAAAGTAGGAGAGCAAAAAGCTCAAAGGCAGAGGGCACTTCTCAGCACCTGTAGTGATGACGCATGAAGGGAGAGAGGGAGGGGGTGTAGACTCACTCAGGGCAACGCCATTATTCCAGGAGGCTGCATTCCCAAGCCTTTCTCTGTGAATATTGAATAAAAAGCAGTTGGTAAGGACTTTTCCTTGCCTTATCCGTTCCTGGCAACCTGCCGTGGGGGTTGGATCCTCTGCTGTCCTCTGACACTGGGTGGTGGGTCATTAAGAGATCAAAGGAAAGTGGGAAAGTGGGCTCTGTGCCTAATGACAAATAGGTGGGGTCCCTCCTCTAGCTCTCTGATAGTTAGAAGAACAAAGCTTGTGAGCAAAGTTTGTTGTTATGTGAGCTAGAAGCTGGAGGGGGGAAAGCAGCGAGCAAAAGGTCAGAGAGCAATGTTTGATTTCTCTTTTAACCTCTTTTGGGGTGTTAATGCTGTGAGCCCCTTCATCACAGGCTCAGATTATGTATATGTGTAAATAAACCATATATCATAAAGACACCACAATCTCATTCCCAAATGGAAACTGATAAGTGCCTGGAACCCCTGGAATCTCACCCTGCTTGGAGTTTGGGGTGTAGATATTAGGGAGGTGCACAAGCGATTGCATGGAAAATATATTGAATTATGTCTACTGCATTAATGGGGTTTCCTATGTGTAATGACTTATTTAAATAAACCACCCTTGCAAAACTATGACATCAACATCCTGATCTTGCAAAATTAACTGTTTGATATAAATGGAGATTTATTTTGAGCATGCCACCTATGTTCAGTTTATGACACTATTCACAGAATAGGAACGATTCCCAGAGTGGTCTTTTGTCTCTGAATGCTGTCCCAATAGGAAACAGTACTCTTTAAAGGAAATCTGATACAACGCATCTGCTGAAAAAGCCACATCTCCTTATTGCATTATGCTTTAAAAATTATATATTTAAATAAAGCTGTATAGCTGGTTTGTATTCCCCTCCGTCACAGCGGGTGCCATTGATCTAGGAGAGTATATTTGCCTTGATTGTTTGACATGGGAGATCAATTCCACATTTTAATGAACACCCCTCAGTGGACTGCCTGGGGTGAGCTGGGTGTGTGTGTGTAAAATGCACAATCAATTACAGTTGATTATGAGAGTTCAAAACTCTGCATTGGGATTGTTGGCTTCCCATTGCTAGTTCAGTTCGAAGTGAGATTAACTGACAAGCATCTCTCTTCCCTAGAGGTATGTATGAACACATGAAGCATACAATGAAAGTACCAGAAGTTGAAAGGCCAATCCATTTCCCAAGGGAGACATCTGAAAAGGGAGCCAAACACTTCAAAATAGTTTGATGGTGGATGTGCAGTGCAATCCTATGTGCATGAAGTCCTTTTGAGTTCATTGGTGTGTGAGTGTATTTATGGTTAAAGTGAGGAGGGTGCAAGGGATATACAAAGGTTTGCTCCCAATGTCCCCATGTATAACACTGAGAGGGAGATTCTGAAGCAGTGGAGGTTGGCCTATTAGGAAAAATGGGGCACTGCCCCACATACTTCAGTCTGCCCTCAGTCAGTCCCTGCCTTCCTGCTTACAAAAACTACATCCTGTCAGCTTTTCTCTTCCTCAGCCTCAGGACTCATCCACACTTCCACTTGTCCCGCCATTTTCCGCTGAGAAACCCAGTGTTTACCACCAAAACAAAAGTCAATTGGTCTTTCTGTGGACTGACGTTTGTTTCAATTTCACAGTAAATAGTGGGTTTTCCTGAGGAATGTGGCAGGACAAACGAAAAACCACTTGGACTCACGCCTAGAAAGCACAGGGCAAGCAGTAAACCTCTCAGTTCCATGCTTTCTAGGCATGGAACAAGCAGGAGTGTGGATGAGCTCTCACTGCTGCCCCTTTCAGAACCCAGCAGAAGAGAAGATGGGGCCAAACTTGCATTGGTTGGCTTAGTCTATCACTGGCTCTGGTTCTGCCTACTGTTTCCCTCTTGCCTTCCCCCCTGCCAGTCACAATGGGCAACAACAACCACTGGTATGAAGGGACATTCTAAGAGCAGTATTTAGAATCCTCCTTGTGACTGGAAACCTTGCCTTATTGGTGTTCCTGATCCTGAGGGGATTTGAAGTGCTTTCACACAAGCGAACTTAGAATTCCACATTAAAACTTCCCTCTCGAGCTTAGAAAGTCTGAAGTGGAGCCAGTGGATGTGGGGAGGATGTTTGGTGAGGGTCTTGTGTTCCCCGGGGTGTGTTTATCTCTTGTATAATGAGCTGCGGGATTACAAGCAGTGGCACAGAATGGTTTGTCTGCACAACTCAACACCTTAGCCAATTATGTGTCTTTTGCCCTTCATCATCATCATCATCTTGTTTGTACGCCACCTTTCCACAGTGAAAACAACAAGCAACACAGATTGTAGCATACAAAATTCACGTAAATGCTAATTTAACAAAGATAGTCATAAACAATAAATAAAGTACATCAAAAGCACACAACCAAACAGAACAATATCCACATAAATCATAATAAGGCCTAAAAATAAAGACACCCAAAATCAGTGCTTTTTTTTCTTAAAAAATGTTTAGGGGTTCTCTCATTTTCCTACTCATATTGAAATACTGCCCCTCATTGAGGCCAAACTTAGATTCACAAAATGTTTAGGGGTATGCATACCCCTGCGTCCCCCCAGAAAAAAGCACTGCCCAAAATTAATATCAACCACAGCAGCAAAACTCCCTAAACCATTCCCCAACCTTAGAGTTTGTTCAGCAGCCTCAACTTTTGTAGCTGGAGTCAGTCAGGACTCCATTCTCCAAGGCCAGGTGGGAAAAAGCATGCAAGTCAAGGAGCAGGTCTTCCTGGACTCACAGCCAAGATGGTCCTATGTTCCCCTTGTTTATTCAGTGGAACTTCTTCCTGAGCAGATGTAGATATTAATGGTTGTTTACAATGTGGGCTTTCAATCAGTATGGCAAACTCTAGCTGCCTTTGCAATATGTGTGGCATAGGTGCCACACAGGTTGGCGACCTGTTCCTTCCACACACTGAAATGCTGATATTGCATTGGTATGCGTGGGCACTTGAAGGAAAGGGGGAATAAAGGTCTTGTTCACGCTGTCCCCTTAGTGAAAACTAAAAATCTGTTTAGACTTCTGAGCAGATAAAAAGAATATGGTGGCTCTAGTGGGATTCTTCCTCAGCTGAACTCTGATCTCTCACTCTGTAAGGCACACAGGTGCTCATATTTCCTCCTTATGGCAAAACATATATACTTTAGGAGACCAGTGGGAGCAAATGAACGCTCCCTCATTGCGAGACTCTAGCACCAAGTTGGAAACATGTTTCAAAAAGTGATTTTACAGAACAATAATCTGATGCATCTGTACAGAGAAGTAAGGCCTGCTGTACTCAGTGAGGCTTACTCCCAGGTAAACTTACACACAACTGCAGTCTTACTCACTTGTCACACTTGGCCAATTTAAGTCGACTGGGCGCTCCAATTTAACAGAAGTTAATGACCATAAATTAAAGTATTCCTTACTAATCCATACACTTTGCCATAGTCTGAGCTTTTAGAACTGAGTGGTGCATGTTCAGTGCTTTAATCTAATTAGATAGTTCTATTTAAAATGAAAGAATGACACTTTGGCATTTAAAGCTGTGAGTTAATTTTCACTGTGAGTAACCATTGACTAATTGGGTGCCATGCTCCCATTTGGAGCACCATGGGGAGACAGCATGGGGTTTGCTGCTGTTATTCTCAAATACACCCTCCAGAAACAGAGTGATTTGGGAACTCCTAAAGTGCAGAAAGACAGCAAGCATTATTATGGTGCTATCACAGAGAAAAGTATCCCTCCTTCCTTTGTGCACCAGCAGGAAGTCCTGTATCTCTAATCATGAATGCCATGAGAACCTGCCAAGTTCTCATAGATAAATGTGAAATATTTTTAAACTGATTTGTGTAAGTAAAAGGGCAATATTTTTCCATAAAATGGCCTCTTTTCCAGGGGAGGGTGGAATAGCTGAAGTTTCACTATGCAATATCTTTAACTGTGAACTGAGTGGAACTTGACTCTGAGTAAGTGTACAGCCGTACCTTGGACCTCAAACGAGGCCTTGGCTCCTGAACAAATCGGCTCCCGAACGATCGAAACCCGGAAGTGAGTGTTCTGGTTTTCGAACAATTTTCGGAAGTGGAATGTCCCGCACAGCTTCCGATTGACTGCAGGATGCTCCTGCAACCAATCAGAAGCCATGCCTTGGTTTCCCAATGGTTTTGGGAGTTGAACGGACTCCTGGAATGCATTCTGTTCAAGAACCAAGGTACCACTGTACATGGGATTGCAATTCATTATACACCTTTAGACGTTAGATGAAAATGTTCCTCTTCAACCAGGTCTTGGGCTGATTGACATCCAATGCCCTTTTAAATGTGTCATGGGAGGGGGCATTATTGGTTTGTTCTTCTTCTTAATTTTATTATGTATTTTGTGGTTATTATATTGTTATTTTATGTTGTGAATCACCCTGAGATCTATGGATGAAGGGTGGTATACAAATTTATTAATTAATATTATTAATATGTCATGCAAGTATTGATTCAGATATGCATTTACCCACCTATCTCTGCCGTCCCATGTGACACCCAAAATCTTAATGATGCCGCACATGTGAAAGACACTGAGGCTAATGGTTGTATATTGCCCAGGACTCTCTTCCATAAAGCAGCGTGCTCAACACGCAAGACCTTCATCTTAGTATTGGATGTTAGCCTTTACATCTTCAAAAAATTAAGCACGCCAAAGGATCCTGCTCCTAGCAGTCCCACCAAGCTGAATTTTCATGAATGCAATCCTCAGTTGGCAGGTAAATGGATGTAAAGGGGGGGAATGTAGAATTCAATGTTAAATGGAAACGGCAGTGAAGTGCAATAAGTTCAGCTTGTGACAATTCAATTTGAGCATAAATGTATGTAAAATAAGCACTGTCAGCCTTCAAAAAAGCCATGGTTGCTAGCAATGCAGTCTGCATTATTGAGCAAATTAATACCTGTAGTGGTACAGGAAACCATTGTTTCTATTCAGACCCATATTTATAGAACATAACTTCTTCATAAGTTGTAACCTGTGCGGAGAAGTATTCTTAGCTTTCTCAGGGGTTGCTATAGAAACCAGTTTTCTATTAACTCCTTGTTCATTATATTTGCCTCATTGTATACCTTAAAAAGAAAGAGAGAGAGAGAGAAAATAAACTCATTTATGCCACAGAGTCAGTAGCATGGGTTACAGATGAAAACAAACCATGCAATTTGCACTTATTATAAGAGACAGGTGCTAAATGTAAAAGAGTTTCAAGCTCATATTCACTTCCTTAAATTTCCATTATTATTATTATTATTATTATTATTATTATTATTATTATTTGTTGCAATGGGCAACTTCAAAGAGAACAACAGGAAAAATGGAGGTGTGATTGCCACAGCTGTTCTGGGAAATTAATTGGATTTAAAGGAAAGGTCTAACTAGTCAAAGTATCGGAGGACCGCTTCCAAAAATGCAGAAATATAAATGCTTACTAATAGTGCAGTTCCAGGTATATTTGTTCAGAAGGAAGTCCTATTTTTTTTAATAATAATTTTTATTAGAAGGAAGTCCTATTGAGTTATATAGGACTTACCTTTTACCTTTACTAAGGGCACATTCACACAGTATGTTTCAAGCCCTATGACTCGCCCCCCCCCCCAAAAAATCTGGGAGCTGTAGTTATTAGAAGACCCCTATAATTTCTAGGATTTCATGGAAAGAGGGGTGCATTGCTAAATGACTCTGTAAATTGTAGCTTGGTGGGAGGGAGTATTCTAATAACTCTCAGCACCAAGGTTTTTTTGCCGCTGGAACTCACAGGAACTCTGTTCCGGCCTCTCTCAGGTGGGTGCCATTGCCATTATAGGAGAAGAAGGGAGGCATTCATGGTGAGTTCCAGCACCTCTTTTTCTATTAAAATAGCAGCACTCAGCACCCTTAACAAGCTACACTCTTAGGGGAAGGTATGGCTGTTTAAAGTGATATCATAGTGTGTGTACATAGGAACGAAGCCTAAATTGATCTCTACATTCCTCTGTTACCCAGAACTGTTCTCTTGGAGAATAATGGGCCATAGTCTATGGTGAGCTCGTCTTCCACAAGTACAATGAAAATGTACACATGCAGCACAGGTGCACAGGTGAGCTTCCATACCTCTTCCATGCATCCTTCTGTCTTCTTCAGAAGAGACATTCATGGTAGCTTTCACTCAGGAAAAGAAAGAAATCTCTAGCAATCCAACACACAACTGGGGAATATCTTAAAAATGTAGAGATGACGCACAGTCGCTGGTCATTCTCAACCTTCATTTCAGTAACTTTCATTTCAGCTCCTCTCTGTTTAGTTAGGGGACACCTAAATAAATGTAAAAAGCAGGTGTTATTGAAAACTCCTTTATCCTCATATATGAGAGCTGGGATTCTCCCTGATTTCCTGTTGAATGAAGATATACTCAGTGGGTGGGTTGCTGTGCAGTGTGTGAAAAGATGGTCAGAAGTTCACCTAATGTATTTGGGATTGCCAATATCCCTGTGGGATTAGTGTCAGTGCCTACCTTTTTGATGCATTCACTGTGATGCACATGCTGCAGTACTGCTGGCAAAAGTTTCTAGATGCGGGGGAAATCAATAAAATAAAGCAGACCACCCTCCCCATTCATAAAGTGGAGTTAGGATGCCATTAGGAATGGGGCAGGGGGTAAGAATTAAAGGAAAATCTACCTAACCCACACTTTCTGAAACAATTTGCAAAGCAAAACTCAGCCAGCCTTTGAAATTCTCAGTTCTCTGAATTTTCAGTGCAGTTCTCCAGCCAAGTGATATGTACAAAAATGCATTTAGAAATGCATAGAAATGCATCTACTAGTGAAAAGAGCATACAAAGTGCACTATATTGGGGGGGGGGGATTACTTGCAAAAATGTGTGCATTAGGGGGAAATTGTACACCAAGAACCCCCTGTATATTTCAAGGAATTTGCACTTAATTGCTGGTGAATTTTCATGAGGATTTTTAAAAAGAAAATTCATGAACAGATGCGTAAATGGGAAGAACTTAAGCATGGAAAAATGTGAAACTGTGAGGAGCTGAAATTAACAGATTTATCCACCCTGCTTCTTCTTTCCAGCCAGAATTCACCGGAACTCAGTTCCAGCACCTCTCAGGTGGGCACCATTGCTATTATAAAAGAACAAGGGAGGTGTTCGTGGTGAGTTGCGGCACCTCTTTTTCTAGAAAAATGGCACTTGTTGTGAAGATACCCAAAGAAGACTAATAAAAAAACCTAGTTCTGTGAGAGCTTACCATTTATGGAGTACCAGCAGCATACAAGGCAGTTTATGGGAAAAACAGGGTTCTGCTTAATTTCAAATCCTACCAAACATTCATTTCTTGTGTGTGACAAGCTATGAAAGAGGGTTTGGGTAGTGCCTTAAAATGGCATCTCCACTACGGGATGCAATAAGGTGTGGAGTGGGCTTAGTAAGGAACATAGGAAGCTGACTTCCTTGGTCCATCCAGCTTAGCATTTTCCACCTTGACCAGCAATGGCTCTCGCGGATTTCATGCAGGGGTTCAGGGCTGGACTTAGGTTTGATGAGGCCCTAAGCTACTGAAGGTAATGGGGCCCTTTCTATGTCCAGCTGTCCTTTGTCAACAACAAACTGTCGCTGTTTATCGTGTTGAATATATGCTATATGGTAATTTGTGGGCCTAATAGTTATCTGAAGCCATTTGCACATAACAAAATATGTATTTTAGCAAAGTAATTGTTGAACTGAAATACAAATAAGAAGTACCGTATTTTTCGTTCTATAGGACGCACATTTCCCCCTCCAAAATTAAGGGGAAATGTGTGTGCGTCCTATAGAGCGAATGCAGGCTGCGCCGCTAAGCCCAAAGCCAGAACAGGAAGACGGAGCACTGCGGAGCGCTCCGTCTCGCTGCTCTAGCTTGGGGACGGCTGCGCGCAAACCTCTGCAGGGCAGCGGGGTGCCTTCACCCCGCTGTCCTGCAGAAGCTAGCAAGGCTGTTCCCAAGCCAGAACAGCGAGACTGGAGATGCTGGTGATTGCACCTGAGACCACCTGCCTGCAAAGTGGATGCCCTACTACTAAGCTGCAGCCCTTACTATACAATGTAAGATTCACTGTAGAAAATCCGGGCGAAAGCGTGCGTGCGCGCGCGCACACACACACACACACACACACACAAAACTGAAATCCCAGTTGCAAAATAGTTCAACGGCAGAAATTATTTTGTTAGTTCTACCTTTTGTAACATGCTGATAGCACTCATAAGTTTTTCTCACTGACTGTATTGCTCTCTCCCTCCCCAGTTCTGTTCTTTGTCTGTGCTTGCTTAAATGCACGCAGGCACAGAGGTGGGTGGCGAAGAAATAAGGCAGAGGAATCGCAAGCTCTGCCTGCCCAACAGTGGGACATTTATAGCAAAGCCTTTCTTCCAGTGGATTTTACAAACTGCCCTTCAATCCAACAATTGTTGCTCGCTGTGCATTTATGAGAAGGAACCTGTCACAGACTGACAAAAAAATATTCATATATTCTAGCTGGCAACTTGAGAAGATTATAATACAGACACTCTTGTTGAAGCTAGATGGTCCCCCCCCCAAAAAAACCCCTTGAATTTGTTCAGAAAAATCTCTCTCATCCCCACTCCCTGATTAAGAGCAAGAGAACAAGAGGTGTGCATTGGCTCTGTGTGTGACGTGTGAGGTAAATTGGGGTGATTCAGGATAGTCTTTTGCTTTACCAAGTCAGATCACATTGGAGTGTTGGACTAGGTTCTGGAGGATCAGGGCTCAAATCCTCACTCAGGCATGAAGCTCACTGGGTGACCTTGTGGCAGCCAGAGTCTCTCAGCCTAACCTACCTCAGAAGTTGTTGTGAGGATAAAATGGGGAAGAAGAACCATGTATCCCACCTCGAGCTCCTAGGAGGAAAAGTGGGATGGAAATGATAATGAAGAAAGCATGCTGAGGCAGATAAGGGAGTGCCCAACCTTCTGAGGAGATCTGTTACCTCAGTTTTTCCATAAATTGAAATATAAAGCCATTCCTCATTTTCTTTTCTGAGAAAGGAAAGCCAAGCTGGCTGGGGAAATGTCCAGAGCTTGAGAGAAGAGAGATTGGAATGGAGAGGCGAGCGGTTGGAGGTGCAAAGGGAATCTTTAAGTCTAGCTCTCAGTCACAGTAAACTATTTTCCCCAGGCACAGTGATTTGGGGGAAAGATGTTTAAGTAAAAACATGGGTTCTCCTTCTCTTACATGTTTTTGGTGTGGGAGCAGGTTATAAGCAGTGGAGCTTAGACTATTGAGGTAGCCTGCTTCTTTCCCAGTTCTTCTCCTTCATGACAAACAAAGGAGCCCATGTTCTCTTTTTTCACCATAAAAGGTAGTTCCTAGAAGTGGATGTGCGGAGGGGGGAAAAGTGACTTTCTCAATTTTAAAAATGAAGGTAAAAACATCTAGCATGATAGCCCCCAAATCTATTTGTCCGAACTTTGTCTGGTTTCTTACCCGGGGCGCTCCGCTGATTTCTTACCCAAACTGATTTCTCACAAAGAAACTAGGGGAGGGAGTGTGACTTCTCCCCTTTTTGAAATTTGGCAGGCTGTTCATCCCCTCAGCAGAAGTGACTGTGCCTACAATTTGCATCCAATTCTGGAAGAAAATAGAGAAAAGTTAGATACTTTTTTAAAATTTATGTAAGAAACGGTAAAAGTCTGCCTGCACAAATGGCCATGGTCAGGCCCGGATCTATAGTTACAGTTAAAACAAAAACAACAACAGACTAAAAATGCATTAAAAAATTATTAGGGGAATAAAATCTGTCCAAACCCATTCTAGAGGCATGGCTGTGAAGACTCTCCCAAGGGAAGAATTATTAAGGTAGTAATTATGTGAGATGATGTGACATTTAATGAATGTGCACCAAGCACTCAGAGAAGAATTTGGTTGATTCTTCTGGCAGTGGACACCCTGAAGCCTGACTCCAAATCGGTGGAGCCCATGTTTTATGTCTTGTTTTTGTTGTGGTTGCTTACCAGCTGTCCATGACAATAATGGGTTGTGACAATTTTATCATTTGCTCACCAGTATTTTGGCTTGCTGCTCATAAAAACATGAGATCACCGTTGTTTAAAAAACTTTGCTCTGCTAAAAGTTTCTAAAACTTCCCTGGCTTGTGTTTGAGATGTTTGTGGGGCGAGGGGGAAGGGAGGATGTAATCATGTAAGAAATGGCAATTAACCTTTGTGTCAGTATGTCTGAAAATTGGAGAAGTCACAGCTGTGAACCAAACCTAGCTTTCTCCTTGAGTGTCCTCTAGTTCCAGCTCCTCTCACTAGCCTCATTTATTGTCTGCAGCGGAAGCATTTGTACCTGCCAGCTGGTGGACAGGCCGAAAGCACATGCAACCAATTAACCGAGTCCCTTATCTAGCACTTTTAGCATGCAAATTATCCATTCTGTACATGATCACACCAGACATTCAATATGGTTTTCCTGGGGTGCCTAGACAGCTACTGCAGCAGGTAGAAAACCTGTTGTGGCTGCCATAGGAAGAGAACCGTGGTTGGGGTGAGCTGATGCGCTCACTTTGCACAATTTCCCAGAGGCCAAAATCTTGTATCTCTGCTAATGTTGGAACAACAAAGCAGAAGTGTTGATCTAACGTTAAGATGGAAGTGTCCCTACTAATTGCATTGTCAGAGCAAAATTCCTCTTCCCAATGATGAATACTAAGGACAGATGTAGAATATAAAGTGCTCTCCTTTCAAGGGTTTGAATTGGAGAGCTCATTTAAACCCTGTTTGGATATAACTAACAATTCACAGTTAACACTGTCGAGGTAGCAGTTTGGAGAACATCTGCGGACAAAATGTAGTAATCCAGTGATTTGCTAGGGATGCAGATGTTGCAGTGCATGTACAAAGCATTTGCACATGGAGGAAGCCACATTATTCTTCATTTGAAGGGAAGACCACATGTGCAATGGAGCATACAGATGCTAGGTCACATCTCGCTCTTTCTCTTTATGATGTGGAAGAAAACATCTCTGGCTGAGAGCTTGAGGAAGCACAATAAAGTATCTCAGGACTCCCACTTAATTACTCACATTAACAATAACCACAGTGTTGTTGTTGTTTTCTCCCTTTAACTTGGTTTAAACAACTCATTAACATGAACTTCTTAATCAAGTCTTTCCAGCGGATTGTGATTTTTGGAAGCAACAGAAATATCGACTTCAGGTTCTCTGAAGATACTTTAGGCTATTGATCATACCACTTTGCCTTCATTTGATGGTTTTGACAAGGCTGCTAAATCCGTCAATGAAGTGTTCAAGGAGAGTAGAATCTGTCTCCTCCCCCCTTTCAAACCTTGTTAACGTAAATCTTTTGTCTTCTGATTCTTCCTCTTTTGCTTTTCAGTAGTTCTAAAACTTTCTCAGAAGTGACTTTTTCTGTTCTTCAGAATGGATTTTCTTTTATTGGATCAAATATCTGTTCTCCTGAATGCTTTTGTGAAGGCCAAAAGAAAGCTATCACAGCAGCTGATGTGTCAAAATGTTGGATGAATGGGAAAATTCAGAGTGCTTTAAGTAACAAATCTTTTTTGCTGCATCATTGGAATGTACCTGACAAACATTTGCTTCCTGATTTGTTTTCCCCTGATGCTCTGCCTGCTCTTACTTCCACTTGAGTTCATGCTAGTTCATCCTGTCTGCAGACCTTCTACCAAGCTGTTCTTGGTGGCCAAACCACCATCAAATTTATTACCCGTTCTTCACCAGCAGGTCCCAGGTTGGGTTACAACATATGATATAGGAGACTTGTGACCAGATCTCCTTATGGTTGTCGGGTTTTAGTGGTTACCTTTAAAACAGGTGCAGCTTTTATCACAACACTAGCACTGGGAGGAGGGTGTTGTTGTTTTTTAAAAGCTATTTCTTGCTGCACAGTTTCCTCAAGCTAACCCCACCTGAACTTTCAATTGGCCAAGTGCAAAAATAAGAAGTTCCCTTGTACCAAGCCAGCCAATTTGTTCAGCTAACCCCATACTATCTATTGTGATTGGCAGTGGCTCCATCCATGCACTCTGTACTCTTAAATAACGCAGGGTACAGATTCTGCAGAGAGCGCCTACAGCTTCTACATGTCATGGGTCTGTGCAGAAGAGCCACTCGATGCATGGAGGTCAGGGTAGGGTTGCCATATTTCAAAAAATAAAAACCAGGACACCTGGACATACAGAAGGTATTGGTGTGTTGTTGTTTTTTATGACAACCCCCACAATTGTTGAGCCTTTTTTTAAAAGAAAACCTGAAAATTGCTGAACTTGCGTTTTTTGTTTTTTTTTTACAAACCGCAAAGTACTTTGCACCAAATGGGTGCATCAGAACACAACAAGGAAATGAAATATATTGAAAGCAAAATGTGGTTGCTGTAGGATTGTCTGTGGTTTGTTGGGGGTATGCAGGGATGGCGAAACTTACAATAAGAATAAGAAATCAAGAAGAGAGACTTATTGTAAACAGCTTAAAACACAAGCAGGGTTGAATTAAAAACGAGCAGTAAAATAACTTAAATTGAGTATAAAGGACAAATAACAAACAGATTTAAATCGGATATGCGGTGA
This sequence comes from Podarcis pityusensis, assembly GCF_964106645.2. NCBI lineage: Eukaryota > Metazoa > Chordata > Lepidosauria > Squamata > Lacertidae > Podarcis > Podarcis pityusensis. The sequence goes on along the minus strand of NC_138028.1, from coordinate 113,608,443 downwards.
TAAAAGATATGACACAAGAAACTGCAGAAAGGGAGGAGGGGTTTTGATATTAATATTTTGTATCCTAACTTGGATGTGTAAATGTATATTGCTGTAAGTTTGTAAAATTAGAAAATAAAAAATAAAATGATAAAAAGGGATTGTCTGTGGTTATTGCAGGGTTAGGAAACCCTTTCCTTTGTTAGCAACCTCCCAAGTGGCTACAGAGCAGTGGTGGGCAGAGCTAGAGGCAAAGATTGGCACTCTTACTTCTGTACCATGGGCTACATTCAAGCTGTGCAAAAGTCAGACGTTTATACATACATGGGCTCACACACCTCTCCCTCCACACAGGCATGAGTTCAAGGAGATAACCCAGAGAGGCAAAGCAGTCACTGAGGGTACTAGAGCAGGGCAGGTGAGCAGGTGTGGCTTGGGGAGAAGCCTTAAGACGAGTTCTGAGGGCCACATGTAAAGGCCTGGAGGTTCATATTCAGTCCTGAACATGAGATCCTGTCAGAGACCAGGCTGAGGAGTGCTGCTCTGATGAGGAATGGTGGGAGCTCCTCCTTCCCCCTGCTCTCGATCAGGATCCTGAAGCTGCCCAGGAGCAGTGGAGCAGTATAGATTTGGAACAGTGGTTTGCAGAGGGGCATAGTTCTGACGACAACAGTTGGGAAGAACTGTGGGGTGAATAGCAAAGTGAAGAAGAACAGGATGAGAGAGAACTAACAGACTGTCTCTCGCTGGAAAGTATTCAGCCTATCAGTCCAAGGTCATGTAGAGCAGATAGGGTAGCTACACAAAAATCAGGTTGGATGCGAGATCAGGTTGCAAGACGGAAGTGGCTTTGGGGGAAGTGGGTGGAATCCTTAATTGGGAACACCTTTATTCCAAGAATGGATGCTTTGTTCTTTTGCTGTGATCATTAAAGACTCTTTAAATGGTAAGGGACTCTTTTCGCTTTGTCCTGCTTATCTACAGCCAAAGGGGGGGGCGGGGGCGGGAGCGGGAGCGGGAGCCGAGTCCCCGGAGCCTGAGCGATCCCTTTCCTGGAAAGGGATGCATTTGTGACTGAAATTAAAAACCCTACAATCGACATACATACATATACAGAGAGAGACATAGATGCACACATATACTGTTGTTATGCAACAATCCCACACCTTACTTCAAAGTCCCTAGAGGAAAATGTTCTATAAGATCATGAGATAATTCTAGCACTTCTATATCTATGAACTCTTGACTCCATAAAAAAAATCTCCAGAGGGCTGCTACATGCCAGTGGTGTTTTACATCAATACAGCAAAAAGAGACTTTTTCCAGCACACAATTTTATAAGGAAACCTTCCACACACAATTTAGCATGGTTTGATTATTTCACACCGAACGATTTACAGTATCTTTTGTAAATCCTCTTAGTATACCGTTGTAAAGTCTCTTCCTCCTTCTTGCTCTCTCTCTCTCCCTTGTAAAATGTATTATCAGACATAAACAAATGTTATAACTATTTGCCAGGCAATTATTTCATGGTTTTACACAGTGCAGTACTTTAAGTCCCGAGTAGCAAATTGATTTGCATATATCCCTGAAGCATTCTAAACGATTAGTTAAAATGAGTAAAAGCCATTTTAGTTCACACTAATTTAGGAACAAATCCAGCCTAGATGGGATGTCGCAAAGAAGCACTAGTACTGAAGCAAGTATTTTAACAAGTCCTCAGATAACACCAGCTCATTATTTCAAGATGGTTTCTAAGGCATTGGCGTGAGTTTGTTTGTGACAAAGTTCAGTGATATAAGGAACATCAGCAAATATGATGTCTTTTGCTGTTGCTTTTGGGAAAAAAATACAGCTGCATATATCCATATAAAAAGGAACTTTCTTCCTTTCTTCATGTTTATTGCAAAAACTGAAAAAGACAGCAATCATACAGAGGTTCTGCTTCTCTTCAGAGAACCCACATGCAGGCTAATAGTCTTCATGCATTTTACGGGAATAGTCAGTGTTATGTCTTCAGTGGTCTGTGTTTGCCTGAGCTTGAGTCTGGACTAAGGATTCTGAGCCCTGCATTCTGATTCGATACATGATATCCAATCACAGAACATTTCAGGATTTGTGCCTCTGCCATTGGCTCTTAAACTCTGAGTCATGATTCGCAGCTTGGAAGTTTAGACAGCCAATCACTTTAGGAGTGGGAGTGGCCCAGGCCTTCATAAGCGTATATAAGCAGTTGCTTGCCCCTGTTGTCCAGTTCTGCTAGTTCAATAAAGGTTCTTGCTGTTATCACTGTGTCTTGCCTCATGGGAATCCACCTACACTTCAGTTAGCTTGCTGTGGTCCTCAAGAAGTAGGGAACCACTGGTAACCTTTATGCTAAACATTGAAGGGCTTTCCTTGATCTTAAATGGGCTAGTGCAGATGACTTGCCCATTTAAGATCAAAGAAAATCCTTCAGTGTAGAGGACAGGCTCAGACTTACTGTTTTCAACCACAGTTTTGTTAGATTATCTGTATCAATGGAAATGTGCTGTGATTCTCCCCCACCCCTAGTTTTTTTGCCATAAATGGTAAAGGTTGGGTGCCTTATTAAATTAGGTTATATTAGGGCTAGTGATGAATGATTCTGTCAATTCTGGTTTCTCATTTTTCCAATCTTAAGTTCAGTTTCACATCATTTTGTGACTGGAAAAAATCAGTGAAGAATTTTCAGAAAACAAATATACAGGTTCATATGCAATTTTGCCCAATATACAGTACACAATTTTGGAAATAACATCCCCTAACTGAATGCATTTTAATGTTACTTTCAGTATTGTATGAATTTTTATGCACACTTCACCTTACTATACGTATTTCCTGTACACATTGCTAGAGAAATTGCACTGAGAAATTAAGAGAAATGCTGATGAATGCCTGTGCTTTGGTTCACATATGGTTCACTTTGTTTCAGAAAGTGTGGATAAAGTAGGTTCAACTTGAAATGCAAAGTGAGGGTGGCTCTAAACACAAGGGGGGGGGATGCTTTAAATAAGACAGAAATTATGGTAGATTGAAAAAAATCTCTATGGAAAAGCGCATTTTAAATTTTCCTGCTCTCTGGCACAATCTGGTGTTACATGTTTAAAGCACATTCAAATCACTGTTTCTTTACTAATGTAGCTGCCCTGAACTGAATCCCCCCCCCCACCTTTTAGGTGATACCGAGTTTTGTCTTTTTGGCCCAAAGGCCCCCAAAGTGATGAACAAAACAAACAGTAGAATAAAACAGTAAAATCATAAAATATTGGGTAGCAGCCCTACTGCTTAGTAAATTGGCCCTTATATTATGGCTATCACACAACAAAGGATTTTTAACTCAACTCATCTTTTAATAAACCAGGTTTAGTCCCCAGAAAGAAAAACTAGGTAGTAGTAAACGTTCTGTTGCAGGGCAACTACCATGCTATCCTGCAGATGTGTTGTTAGACTACAACTCCCATCAGCCTCAGCCAGCATGGCCAATGATTGGGGTGATGGGAGTTGTAGTCCAACAAGCACTGGATGGCACCATGTTGGCTACATTAGTACAGTGGTATATCGGGTTAAGAACTTAATTCGTTCTGGAGGTCTGTTCATAACCTGAAACTGTTCTTAACCTGAAGCACCACTTTAGCCAATGGAGCCTCCCGCTGCTGCTGCACCGCCGGAGCACGATTTCTGTTCTCATCCTGAAGCAAAGTTCTTAACCCGAGGTAATATTTCTGGGTTAGCGGAGTCTGTAACCTGAAGCGTATGTAACCTGAAGTGTATGTAACCTGAAGTGTATGTAACCCGAGGTATCACTGTAGTTACCAGACTGGTTTATGCTCATCATTGGAAAAGCAGGGAGATGCCTTCAAAATGAGAATGACTCTTATTAGTCAAACTGTTGGCATTACAGGAATCTTCAAATGCAGTTGAATGTGCTAATAAAATATGGAGCCCAATAGACATTTGTATAAAGATCATTTCATCACTGAGTTATGACCAATTTGCATGTTTCAACCCTATAGATAGGGTCACATATTGCAAATGGTTGGTGCATTTTACACTATGGAAAAGCGGCTTTTATATGGAGTGGAGGGACGGCAGTTCTACTGTGGAAGCATAATATTTTGTGCGGGTGCATTAGTTGGATACTGTTCAATAAATAAAGTTTATACCTTTCCCATGGTTCAAACGGATGCTCCTGGTGACCCAGTGAGAAGAAATCAGCATCTGCCAAAGGTATGGAAGTCACTATCTTCTTATTCCTATAGAACTGCTTTTTCGGCTTCAGAAGTGGAACTACAGTGGTGGGCTCCTTGCCACCATTCTTCACCCACAAAGTAACCTTGAAAGGTGTAGTCTCCATCAGATCTCAGTTTAAAGATAGGGCATCAAACCAGAAACCCCAGTGATTTCCTACAGGCCACTAAGACTGGCCTATGGCAAGATGTATGAGGTTTTTATATAACATCCTAACCAAAAAGGATGCATATTTGAGATGCTTTGGCTGTCTTGAGGCAAAAGCAGTTCAACCTATTGACATTTCTGATGTCTGGACAGATTAGCAAACATAAAGCTGCCCAATGTTACAAACTCAGGACAAAAAACAGGCAGTGGCGTTTCTTAACTTTCATCACCTTCTCCCTCAAAGGAGGCCATCGAACAGGCTGTATATGTTGCCAATTTATAGTGCTTGAAATCCAAAAGGGAGGGAGAAAAGTTATTAAGATGCATATTGACTGGCACTCCATATTAAAGCTGAGGTGACAACAGCATTTCATTGCAGCCAGGTTGAGGTATGGTAATTGCATATGGCGAAAATCCAAGCGTAGTGATAATAAATAATAAAAAAGTAATAAGAAGATAAATAAATAAAACAGATTTCCGAGGTCATCGTTTGCTATTGGAAAAGGTAGGAACCATTTCAGCTCACACTCGTTTAGCTCATCAGCGCTGACAGAGTGTTTAGAGAGGATAGCCAAAATAAAAACATTGTCAAATGATGCTGAGGGGAATAATGCTATTCTCCCCCCCTTCCCCATGAGCGACAGGCAAGCAAGACAGAGGTATTTTATATAAGCGCAGGTCCCTGTTATTACATAATGAGGTGTCAGCAAGGTAAGTAATGACAACTTAAGGTTGTGGTGTTGCACGGTTGTTGTTCCAATGATTTCTGGAGGATTAACTTGACAAGACCCTTAATTCTCTTGCAAAAAACCCCCCAAACAAACCAGCGAGCCACACAAGAAATGCAGTCCTCGCAGAAATGTAATGATGGTGCTATGCATTGTGTTGTCAGCAGAAACAATAAATAGCAACTCTTTATCCCAATTCACTGTAGGACAAGCTCAGCGACCACTTTTCATTTATAACCTATGTAAAATGGCAAAGCAATGTGCTAAGTAGACTCTTTTCTGTTCTTTCTATTTTTTATTTGAAATATTTCTCTGCCCGCCTTCCCTTCTTCATCAATAGGGCTCCAGGACAGTTTGCAACAACACATGCACAATAAAGCAAGGAATTCAAATAAAGTAGCTATGGTGAAAAGAAGCCCACTCAGTTCCAATCCCACAGTAGCCATATTGCAGCATCTATGCAGCTGATAGATGTGAGATGTGAGGTTACAGGGAACCAGGCAGAGGGCCTTCTCGGTGGTGGCACCCGCCCTGTGGAACGCCCTCCCATCAGATGTCAAGGAAATAAACAACTATCTGACTTTTAGAAGACATCTGAAGGCAAGCCCTGTTTAGGGAAGTTTTTAATATTTGATATTTTATTCTGTTTTTAATCTGTTGGGAGCCACCCAGAGTGGCTGGGGAAACCCAGCCAATTGGGCGGGGTATATATAATAAATTATGATGATGATGATTGGCCAATAGTCTGTGAAGTGGATCCATTTTAGTCTGGCTTCAGGGTCAGACATGACACTGAGACTGCCTTGCTCACCCTCCCACCATTGGCATGTGGCTCCCAGGCTGGAATAGGTTTTCCACCTTTGTTATGGAGCTATGAGTCCCATATGGGTCTTTCAGTTAAAGATGCAAATATCTGTTGGTTCTGAGAACTTTGTGAATTAAGGATTACAAATAATCCACATGCCATGGGCAAAAATGGCTTTTCTGAAATGAAGCATGTGATCCTCTCTGCATTGCATGATATGACATAGGAGCCACCAGTGAGGTGCCTGTGGGCAGCAGGGTGCCCACCTGCAGGGGCGAACAAAGGTGTTGTGACACCTGCGGTGGGGCGTCGCTATGTAGGGCGCATGTGGGGCTTTTCTACATACGATGCATGCGCCGTACATAGCGATGCCACACATGCACTGTACATAGCGGTTTGCTGCTGGCGCCGGGATCTCGAATGCAGCTGCGAATGGAGGATCCTCCACATGCGGCTGCGGTGGCGCAATGGCTGCTCGTGCCGCCGCGAGCCCCCGCAGGGTCCCTTCTTTTCACCCCTGCAGACATGGCATCCGGGACGCACCGCCCCTCCGCCCCCCCCGTTGCGACACCACTGCCCCCCTGTCACTGGGAAACCCAGCCAGATGGGCGGGGTATAAATAACAACAACAACAACAACAACAACAATAAAACTCCTGTTGTGCTGATGAAAGTTCTCAGTAAATATCGTCACAAAAATCCGCAACAAACAAGAGACTGTTTGCTCTTTCTGCCCAATTTCTGTTTGCACTGGTTTGGCATCTACTACATTGATCTAAATATGTTTACATTTTGTTGTCTGCCAAGATTGGACATACACTTCCCTTATATTCTGAACAGAGGAGAGGTGCAAAGAGTTTCTCTCTATGAGTGAGTGTGGTGGCAGCTGAGGAAGCTGCCTTTTCCTCCATTGACAGGGGTGGCTGACGGGAAAGATTTTGTGTCCCTGTCTCTTTTTCTGCTCTTTTGGATGTTATAGCCATTTTGTGTCGTGCTACATTGCCATGACAGCCATTTTGCATTGTGCCACACACCCCATGGCAGCCATTTTGTGACCATCACCCACGACACTATCTCAAAATCCCAAACGGGCCCATAGGCCCCCAAAGCTTGGCAACCCCTGATATTACATCAACTCTGCCCCCCCCCCGTCCGCCCCCCAATTTCAATCCAACTTAAATTCTAAATTATTTCAGAACAGAGAAGAGCTGTGGCATACGTATCACAAGAACCCAGTTTCCTTTGGACTGCATTCTTGCTTTAATTCCACACAACAGCTTTGTTTTTTCTTCATTTTTGGATACGGTTGTCACAAGACCTGTTTGCACTGATGCAGCTTTCAGTAAATGGGGAAACTCATTTGTTCTTCCCTTCACGCTGACACTTCTTGTGGCTGGTGAAGTGTCCTCTTAAAAGTGCTGCCAAATGTAGCATTTCCCCTAAATGGCATTCATGCCATTAATTACTGTTGTCTCATCTTCCCTGATACAGGATGGCTATTGTTATCCCATCACACTTCACATCCTTGTAAAACTTGATGTTTCTTTTTTCTTCCCTCCACCCCCAGAGTACCTTGAATCTGCTGATGTGTGTCTCCTCCTTATTCCTGAGTGATTTTCAGAATTGTCTTAGCCAGCTAGTGTGTGATGAGATCTGTCTCTTTTTAATGTCTCTCTTCATCCTTCTTCTCGTTTCCATCAACGTGGTATTTTCGAATAGCTTGCTCACACCTTTCTGCCAATTTCGGCCCCCCTCTCCCCCAAGTGAGTTTATTGCTTACAATGTGCTCGCAATCTGGAGTTTCTTATTCAGAAAGCACAAATCTAAATTATATATTTTCCTCAAGGTCTTCTAGGATGACATTTCTCCTTCCCTTTATTCTCTGCATGCTTGGCAAAGAGATCTAAAAGACCACTTATTGAGAGTTGCACACAACGGATCAGCACAATGAAGTATCTCACGCTCTTCTATCTAGCTTTTGAGGTGCTTCTTTTCGTGATGAATCTTGCAGCCTATATTCTATTCAAGAGCAAACAACTGAGAGTATCTTTTCTCCAACTTTGATTGGAAAAAAAATCAATGTTAAACAAGAGGAGGCAAATCAAATCTAAAATTAATAGAGAGGTATGAAACGGACAGGTTTGAAGCCCATATTGCTGTGTTTCTGATTTTTAATGCTAATAAATAATTTTTGCCAATTTATAAGAAAGTGTTGCAAGGGTGTTGGAAAGGCCAGTGTCACATAAATTACACAGAAATGTAGTTAGCAAAGCCACATCTACACTATGCTTCCAAAGCAGTAGCACACCATTTTAACAGTCATGCCCCCCCCCCCAATCCTGGGAACTGTAGTTTATTAAGGACTCAGATATATAGCTGCAAATAAAATGTTTTAAGTGTGTTTTAAGTGCAATATACAATGTGACATTAGATGGCGATGATGAGCCTTATGGAAAACTCAATGTATTTTTTTTAAAACACTTTTTAAAAAAGCATTTTCAGAATGTTTTTTATATGTGTGTAGATTCCACCTATGAGTGCTGGGAGTTTTTTGGAGATGCCTATTCTCTTCAAAGACCTACAGCTCCCAGAGTTTCCTGGGAAGACAGATTGATTGTTAAACCAGGATGGGAATTGTAGTTCTCTTAATATAGGGGTTGATAGACTTCTGTTTTAACACTTACACTGTCTACCATTGTGTTTCCAGGCCCAATTTTACACACACACACACACACACACACACACACAAACCAACTCCACCTCCCCAACAGCAGAAAGCTTCAGCGGTACACTTAAAGCGCATATTATATTAATCCGTCAGTTTAAAGTGCTGTTGATGACCTTGAAAGTGCTGAATAGTTTGAGACAGGGTGACTTAAGGACCACCTTTCCTCATTTATGAACCTCCCCATGCCTTAAGATCCACCTCAGAGGCCTTGCTTAGGTGCCCACCTACAAACATAATTAGGTTGGTGAGTATGAAGAATAGGGCCTTCTTTGTGTTAGCCCCACAGCTGTGGAATCCAGTCTCCAATGAAATCAGACATCTACCTAAAAACAAAACAAATGACAGTTAAAAACAAATGGGTTTTTAAAGCAGCAGATCACAGAATCAAAGGCTGGGAGTGGTTCACTGGATCATATACTTCCTTTCCCCTTTGGCTCATATTTCTCCTGCCAGCTCTAAGCAAGGTTCCCTCCTATGTAAGATTTAATATTTGGATTTGAGACTGCTTCTGTAGTTATGAGGGAACTGCATTCACGTTAACCATGGTTAACTTTAGTACTGATGTGACATGAAACTGTTGTTAAGGCTGATGGGGCTGTTGGAGATTTTGACCAGCTATCAAGAAGCTTGTATTAGTGGAATTGTATCTCTGCACATACAGAGTGGAAATAGGGCCATAAAGAACACCACAGAATCATATAACTGACATATTTTCCTCCATGGTCATTCATTTGTCGCATTGATGAATTGCTGGGGCTATGAATTTAGCATGTTATTTAACTTGTCATTGCCCCCATAACTGTAGATCACCCACAGCTACAGTCTCAACACGTCAAGAAGATGATTTTGGATAAGCCTCGTAAATTTCGTATTCTGACTACCGAAGTGAGAGGAAATAATTCCTCGTTATGATTCAGCAGGGCAATTTGGAGCAAAGACAGGAGAAGCGGTGGGATAGGGGAAATGACGTATGTAACACTAGCACAATCTAAAGGTCTTTTTGCCATTCCAGAATTGGTTTCATCAAAGCCACACAAAACATGGTGTGTGTGTGTGTGGGGAACCCCTATATAATTGTTAGCAAATTGATTCTCCAAGTGCAGTTCCTTTATGTAACTTTAAAAAGGCAGGAAGGAAGTACAGTGGTACCTCAGGTTACAGACGCTTCAGGTTACAGACGCTTCAGGTTACAGACTCCGCTAACCCAGAAATAGTACCTCGGGTTAAGAACTTTGCTTCAGAATGAGAACAGAAATCGTGCTCCGGCGGCGTGGTGGCAGTGAAGGCCCCATTAGCTAAAGTGGTACCTCAGGTTAAGAACAGTTTCAGGTTAAGAACGGACCTCCAGAATGAATTAAGTTCTTAACCTGAGGTACCACTGTAATAGAAGCGCTGGGGAAGGCATCTTTTTAAAAATCTGGCCAAAGTTTCATGGAACCAATTCTTAGGTAAGAGTGAACAGAACTGCAACTTCAGCAACTATACTGGGCTAGCTTTGCCGCAGCATGTATAGACTAAAAAGTGAGCATTTCTATATATTAATAGTTTAATATGAGCAATCATCAGTTTGCAGAAGCAGTATGACATATAGAAACAAGGGAAGATTAAAAATTCACTCCAAACCCCATACAGAAAATTAAAAATAGCCCTGAGTCGTTTTGATTATTTTTCAGACTCCTCTCAAAGATGCAAAATATGGTGAATAGGAAAGTACACAGGAAAGTCAATGTCCTCACTTGATAGATTATCTAAAAATAGTCGAGCAAAAACATTCATTAAATAAAGAAAAGTAATGAAATAAATGAAGGCAAGAAGGCTTTTGCATTATTCTTTCCCCCGAACAATTGAAGCCACAGACAATTAATGTGCTGAAGAAGACCATTCCATAACAAACCATATGGCACTTAATTGGGACATCTCCCAGAAAATCCATCAGCCCACTGGCAGTGAAAATTAATGATGGATGAACAAACAGGATACATCTAGCATATATTCTGTTCTCATTGGGATCCTGCTTCCATCCTGCCTGTCCCAGAAACATCCATCAGTTACATGGGACTTAACCTTAATGTCAAGAAGTCAATGGTTTTCTTTTGATTCTGCTGCAGGTTCACAGTCCTTTCATGCAACCAGTTTTAGTTGAACTGCACACAGCAATAGTGTACCTTAGAAAAGAACCATGACTTTTAACCTCCAGTAATGAATATCTAGCTTCATGGAAATGTTAGGTGTACTGATGGCACTTTAATACAGCAAAGAGTCTTGTGGCATCTTCAAGACTTAACACGTTTTATTATGGCATAAGTTTCCATGGATTTCATCAGCATATGAATTTTTCCTTCTGATGAAGAATATCATTGTTCTCTCAAAATATAATGTATTCTAATTCTCTCCTTAAGTATTTTATTTTTGGGGTCTTGATCTTTGGTCTTGTTCATAATCCATTCATGCTAACATTCCTACTATTTCTGAAACTCAGAGGTGGATCGACTTCCGGGGGCGGCGCGAACGGCAATGGCGGTCCTCTTCTAACTGGGAGAGGAGGCTCCGCAGACACCGGGTCGTCCGCTACGGCGAAGCGGAGACCCACTTCGGAAAACCACAGGCGGCAAGAGCCTGTGGTCTCGAGGCTCGGTGGGCGTCTAAAGCGACCCTCCAAATGTCAAAGGAACCCCGTAAGGGGCTCCGGAGCGTGGAGGGGGGTTGCGGCGCTGTGAGCCGTTTCGCAATCTGCGGAGCGAAGCCGCGCTGCTGCTGCCGGTGAGCGCTGATCCCTTTTCCTGTGAAATTCGGATCCGGAACTAAAATCAACTTACTCGTGAGTAAAGACTGAATCACTTGAAATTAGAGATTTTAAATTAAAAGATTTGAACTTGGCTGAGAGCGGAGAGACGTGGAAACAGGAAGTCCGTCTTCCGCTGCCATTGAACTTGAAAAAGCAAATAGCTGGAGGAGTGGAGGCTGGAAAAAGAACTTTTAAACTTTACGGATCTAAGCATCCACTGAACCTGCAATCTAAAGTAAAGACTTTAAGTTAAAGATTTGGAATTATCATTTGTATTTGACTTCCCCCCTTTTATTGGATTACAATTAAAAGGTGAAACTCAGGGTCCGGAGCTGCCTGAGCTTTGAGAGACTGAGCTGTCAGTACTGCAGATTTGGATACTGTATATTGGAACTTGCAACAATCTGAGGGTATTGAGACCTTCTAATTTGAAACATTTCTTTGGAGACAAGTAAGCACTGCTTGTAACAAAGTGATTATTAATATCAACTCTGCTAAATATTTGTACTTGAAGGTTCCTGGATATTAAATTAGACTCTGAAAGACATTTTAAGCTCCCTCTAGAGGATTGGATTAAAACAGTGACTTTATATTTACTTTCGATTCCCTGGCTGTTGGCTTTCTCTGGGCCTTTCTATTCCCATGGGAATAACTCAGTGTGACCTTGACTGATAGATAACGTTGGAATGAGTGGCACAAGAAGAAGAGGAAGAGTTAGACAAACAACTTTGACAACTCTAACCTCAGCCTCACAGACACGCAGATCATCTGTACCTACTTTGCCTTCAGAAGTAGAAGTAGAAGAAGTTGCCTCGACACAGGCAAAAGAGGGAGAGGGAGAAATAGAGCAGTTACAATTGGAAGATATGGCCTCAGGAGCATCTGCTTCTGTTTTAGACAAAATTTTTGAAAAATTGGAAGCTTTGGATAAGAAAGCAGATGAGCAAACAGCAAAGATTGACCAAAATACAGAATGCCTAAATAAATTAACTGTACAAGTGGCACAGAACACACAGGCAATTGGACAGTTAACGGAGGCCACAGCAGAAAATCGGAAATTGGCTGAGGATACCAGACAAAAATTAGAAAATTTGGAACAAGAGGTAAGACCACTCACCAAACAAGTTGGGGAACATCAGATTTATCTTTCTATGATAGAACTGCGAAATCGTGAGAATAATTTGAGGATTAGGTCGCTACAAGAGGCAGAAGAAGGAAATCTAGCTGAGTTTTTAACCAAAGAATTCTCCAAGTTCTGGAATTTGGAGGAAAAGGACTTTAAAATTGTGTCAGCTTTCAGACTTGGAAGATTTATAAAGAAGGAGAGGCCCAGAGACTGTTTGATAACATTGAGATCAAAGGAGGAAAGGGACAAGATTTTGGGCCTACACTACGGAAAGTCACTGGAGGTTCTGGACAGAAGAATTGAAATTTACAAAGATATTCCAAGACAACTGTTGGACCTTAGAGCCGCCTATTCTGAACTTGCCAAATTACTAAGGAGCAACGCAATTGCATTTAGGTGGGAATTCCCCCAAGGAATATCCCTTACCTTTAGAGGGAGAAAGGTCAAAATCAGAACATCAGAAGAGAGAGACAAATTTCTGTCTACATACGGAGAGGACCTTCAAAAAGGAATTGAACTACCTTCTGGGCCTGGGGCAACGCCAGTACCAACACCAGCACCTGGGGAACCTGAAGATTCTGTGAACAAGATACCACCCCTGGAAAAATAACCAGATCAATTCAGGATGTCTCTGCAACTGTTGAGCTGGAATATTAATGGTTGTAACATTCCGGAAAAAAGGAAGAAAATATTTCATATATTAAAAAAAGAACAATTGGACATTATTTGCCTACAGGAAACACATGTGACAAGGCTCCACAGAAAAGTGTTAATAAATAAAAGATTGGGCCAGGAATTTATATCGTCGGACAAAGTTAAGAAGAGAGGTGTGGTGATATATGCGAAAGAGAGCCTGTCACCTAAATTCTTATTTAAAGATGAACATGGAAGAATTTTGGCAATTGAGATACAACATCAAGGAGAGAAATTGTTGATATTAGGAATCTATGCACCTAATGAAGGGAAATCGGAATTTTACAAGAAGTTGCAGGAGACAATGCTGGATTATCTGGATTACAACAACATCATAATGATGGGAGATATGAATGGGGTCGTATCAACTAACATGGACAAGTCACAAAGTCAAAATGTTACAAAAGACGGCAGACTACCTAAAACCTTTTTTGAAATGACAGACAATATGGATTTGATTGACATCTGGAGGACAAAGAACCCACTAGGAAGAGAGGGAACATTCTTTTCTGAAGCCCAACTGACCTGGACAAGAATCGACCAAATATGGATATCTAGAGGCCTGGCACCTAAGGTCAGAAAAGTGGAAATCTGCCCAAAGACCTGCTCCGACCATAATGCAGTAAAGATGGATATGACACTACTACCAACTGGATCCTTTAGATGGAAGATGAATGACAATTTGTTCAGAGATCAGGAAATTACCAAGAAGGCCCAAAAAGTTTTGAAGGATTACTTTGAGATAAATATGAATACTACGGTGGAAAAAAGAATCGTCTGGGACGCAAGTAAAGCCGTAATGAGGGGATTCTTGATACAACAGAATGCAGTAAAGAAAAGAACACAAAATGAGAAAAAAGATAAGATCTTGGATAAAATAAAAGAATTAGAGAAGAAGTTAAGAGTGAATTCGAAGTCACAGCCAACTCTGAGAGAAATTAAACTTTATCAAACACAATATTCTAAACTGATAAACCAGGAAATTGAATGGAAGGTTAAATTAATGAAACAAAAAACGTTTGAGTCGGCGAATAAATGTGGAAAACTGCTAGCTTGGCAGTTGAAGAGAAGACAAAGACTAAATACGGTTACAAACTTAGAAGTTGAAGGAAAAAACATTCAGAATCCGGTGGACATTAGAAAGTGTTTCCAGAGATACTTCAAAAAACTATACACCCAAGGGCCGCAAGACGAAGTTGAGATTAAACAATTTTTGGCAAAAAATGGACTATCCAAATTGTCACAAGAAAATAGGACAATCCTGAATTCTAAAATAACACGACAGGAGACTGAACAAGCCATTCAGAACACGCAACTGGGCAAATCTCCAGGACCAGATGGGCTGACCTCCAAGTACTATAAGACATTAAAAGACTATTTGATACAACCTTTGATGGAGGTCAGCAATGAAATTATGGAGGGGAAGAGGGCTCCGGAGTCGTGGAAGGAAGCGTTTATCACATTAATACTGTAGCACCCTGCTTGTGGTTAACGCTTAGCTGGAATGAAATATTCAACGCAGCAATAGAGAAATTAAAATAATAATTTATTTGTCAGACAAATAAATGAGAGGCACAGTGGTATATGGTTACCAAGCTCTGGCCTGGTCTCCTGCCATTATGGCCAGCACTTATATTCCCTCAGCCCAGCTCCCTTGCTCCTCCTTTGGCTGCCTCTGTCCAATCAGCCTGGTTGAATTTCCTATTGGCTGATTGCTACAACCAATCCTAAAAGATACATCCATTTCCTATTGCCTTTTATGGGATACAAAAAGCTATATATTCTTCTATCTATAAATGACAAATAAGTAGTCATATATCTTACATTTGTCTCAACAAGGAACCTTAATTACCAGCTCACCTCTTGCCCTCCTTGCCCTATTACCCTCCAAAACAGATGGTTAATAATTTTAAATTTTTTATCTTAAACAGATGTCAGAGATCTTGGGTTCACATTCTCATGCATCATCAATGAAAGATCTCCTTTTTGAAGGTCTTTAAACAAAGGCCTGACAACCATATATCAGGAGTGCTCGATGGCGTCTCCTGTCTGGCAGGGGGCTGGGCTCATTTGCCCCTCTGGTCTCCTACAGCAATATGACTCTATGAAATAAGAATTTAACATTTCTTTCTTTCTAGATCCTTTGCATAATTACATTTAAGCCAGTATATTTCATACATTATCATAGATAGCTTTTTAGAAGAATAAATCTTCTCAAAGTAACAGGAAGGAATCAGTTTACAGCCTCAAAATAAAATAAGAAAGAAACCTCTTCTTCTGTTTACACTCCCCTTTCTCCAGCCAGATGTTTTCTTTTCCATTTGCTCTTGGCCTTTAACCTTAGAAAGATATGGCTCAAGTTTAATGGGAGGCACAGGGTTTTATTTTACTATTTACCAACTCTTAATTATGTAGGGTGGTGTAACCTTGCCCTCAGCCTGTAATTCCCTTTTACGACTTTGAGAATTGTTTTCTGCTATAAATCAGGGGGCCCCCTTGTCCAGGAGGATAAACATCTTGCCAAAGTACTTAGGCAGCTGGTCTTCTGCCTGGCATAAAACATTTGAAAATCTTTAAGCTCATTTTAAAATACAGACCCTAATCAAACTATAAGCCTTGATAAAAATGCAGGCTATGATTAGATGCCTCAATACCAAAGTCGGAAGCTGAAAAGACACAACTTAAGAACTACCGTCCCATCTCCCTTCTAAATGTGGATTACAAAATATTTGCAGATATTTTGGCAAGTAGATTTAAAAAAGTTTTAAATGAAGTAATCCATAAGGACCAGGCAGGCTTTCTCCCAGGTAGACATCTGTTTGCTAATACAAGGAACATTATTGACATTTTGGAACTTTTGCAAACAGATATAAACACAAAAGCAGTTTTAATTTTTATAGATGCGGAGAAGGCCTTTGACAACATCTCCTGGAAATTTATGATGGGAAATTTAAAAGAGATGGGAGTGGGACGGGGTTTTGAGAATGGGATTGAGGCGATATATTCAGAACAGAAAGCTAAACTGATAGTTAATAATGTGGTTACAGAAGAGTTTAAAATTGAAAAAGGAACACGACAAGGTTGCCCTATCTCTCCTTTGTTATTCATTTCGGTTCTGGAAGTGCTATTGAATATGATTAGAGGGGATCGGTTGGTGGAAGGAATTCAGGTCGGACAGAAACAATATAAATTAAAAGCTTTTGCAGATGACCTGGTTTTGACCCTGCAGAAGCCAGAGCCTAGTACGAAAAGAGTATTACAACTGATTAATGACTTTGGTCGGGTGGCTGGATTTAAATTAAACAAACAGAAAACTAAGGTTTTGGGAAAAAATTTGACAGATACAGAGTCAGAATGGTTTCAGAAAGAGACGGAACTTAATGTGGTTAAAAAAGTAAAATACCTAGGGGTAAACATAACAGTAAAAAACCTAAGTCTATTTAAGGATAATTATGAAAAATGCTGGGCAGAAATTAAGAGAGACTTAGATAGCTGGTCAAAATTGAAACTTTCTTTGTTAGGCCGAATTGCTGCTATCAAGATGAATGTATTGCCAAGGATGCTGTTTTTATTTCAAACACTTCAGGTCTTGGACAAGACGGAGTGCTTTCAGAAGTGGCAGAGAGATATTTCTAAGTTTGTCTGGCAGGGCAAAAAGCCCAGAATTAAGTTTAAGATATTAACTGATGCAAAACAAAGAGGGGGCTTTGCCCTGCCAGATCTAAAGTTGTATTATGAAGCCGCAGCGTTCTGCTGGCTAAAAGACTGGCTACTTCTTGAAGACACTGATGTGTTGGATTTGGAAGGGTTTAATAATGCTTTTGGATGGCATGCATATTTATGGTATGACAAGGTTAAAGCAAATAAGGCCTTTAAGAACCATATTGTCAGAAAATCACTGTTTAATGTCTGGACAAAATATAAAGACTTGCTGGAAAATAAAACCCCAAGATGGCTTTCACCTTTGGAAGCTAAGGCCCGAAAAAGACCCAATATGGAGGCCAAATGGCCAAAATATTGGGAAATTCTAGAAAAAGATGGAGACAATTGGAAACTGCAGAGTTTGGAGAAAATGAAGGATAAAGTGCGAGACTGGTTACATTACGCTCAGATTAAAGAAGTTTTTAAAAATGACAAGAAATTAGGGTTCCAGGTGGAGAAATCGAAAATAGAAACAGAATTGTTAGAACCTAAGAGTAAGGTACTTTCAAGGATGTATAACTTGCTGTTAAAATGGAACACACAAGATGAAATGGTTAAATCGGCTATGATAAGGTGGGCGCAGGACATTGGGCATAATATTATGTTTGAGGACTGGGAAAGGTTGTGGAGTACTGGATTGAAATTTACTGCATGTAACGCTTTGAAAGAAAATGTAATGAAAATGATATATAGATGGTATATGACCCCAGTCAAACTTGCAAAAATTTACCACCTGACTGACAATAAGTGTTGGAAATGTAAAGAGTGTGAAGGAACATTCTTCCACCTCTGGTGGACTTGCCCTAAAGTGAAGGCGTTCTGGGAAATGATTTATAATGAACTGAAAAAGGTATTTAAATATACCTTCACTAAGAAACCAGAGGCCTTTCTTTTGGGTATTGTCGGCCAAGGGGTGGTAAAGAAGGACCAGACATTTTTTATGTATGCAACAACAGCAGCAAGGATACTACTCGCAAAGCATTGGAAAGCTCAAGATCTACCCACACTGGAAGAATGGCAGATGCAACTGATAGACTACATGGAACTGGCTGAGATGACCGGCAGAATTCGCGACCTGGGAGAAGAGAGGACTGAGGAGGATTGGAAGAAATTTAAGAATTATTTACAAAAACATTGCAACTTGAGTGAATGCTAAACAGGATACTAGATCAAAATAACTGAGCACCACTAATTTAGATGTTTTTTAAGAAAATAAGTGAGATTGAGAAAATATAACTCTTTTTGAGAACTAGAAGATTATGAAACATAGAAGGGATATAAGAATGCAAATAAGATAATAAATTGCTGACAAAATGTTATAACGATGAAAGTGGGAGCGGGAGATGAGAGGAAGTCCAAAGAAAATGTGAAATTGTGTTAAGATATATGTTACATTGTTTATTATGTTTATTTCTATTGTAAAACCTAATAAATTTCTATAAAAAAAAAAAATGAAACTCAGAGGTGAGTGCTGATCAAAAAAGTTATGAATCACAATAAAAGAAAAGAGATCCCTGTGTGCTCAAGGGATCAGGACAAGATTTGTTTCCCAGCAGAGAATATCAAAGTCACCTCCAGCTGATTTTTATTGGGCTTGGATTTGTTGCCACTGAAAGGACCCAGTGATAGGCTGAGTTGTTCCAAAAGCAACCTAGCCATCCCAACGCTAAGATAATACACACATACAGGCACACATGTGCACACACAGTTTAAAAAAATGCAAAAGAAAAACATGCATATGCATGGGGCTGACTGCTTGAGTAGAATCTTACTTCAGCGCTGGTAATGGGATGGCATCTTCTACCACTGAGGGTAGCAGACTAACTTAGGGGATACAGGGCAGAATGCATGGCTCCATCACTTCAGCTCTGCTCGGCATCTTCCAGTGCCTGCTACCTGAGACAGCCAACTCAGTTTGCCTAAAAGGAATACAGGAATCTATATTTATTGATCCACTGGTCCAAAAAGTTCAGCTTTGACAACAATGACTGGTAGTCAGAAAGGCACTTAAAGGGTGTGTAGGCACATGAAAAGGGGGGAAGGAAGGAGGTGGTTCAATGGGGCATCTTCAGCAAGATGTTGTTGATAACATCTTCGCGATTCAACTACCAGTAATTCCCAATTCGAATATTCTGGGTCAATACTGGGCATCACAGTTTCAGGGGAGCAGTGCTAGCTGGTTCATGTCACCTGACTGTGCACACCATTTAAGGCTTTATATGACAGGACAGCAGCACTCTCTCTCTCTCTCTCTCTCTCTCACACACACACACACACACAGAGAGAGAGAGAGAGAGAGAGAGAGAGTGCTGCTGTCCTGTCATATAAAGCCTTAAATGGCCCAGGATCTCAATACCTCAAGGACTGTCTCTCCCCATATGAGCCTACCCAGACCCCAAGATCATCATTTGAGGCCCTTCTTCATGTGCCTCATCCATGAGAGGTCTGGCGGGTGGCAACATCCTATCAGAAGCTGGGATGGCTTTTGTAATTCCAGGATTTCCCAGTCAAATTGAGACACTATAGTTTTATTGTCTGCTTGGTTGGTTGTAAGTGATTTTGGGTTGCCTTGCACAAGTTAAAGTGACTAACAAAGTAAGTAAGTAAATAAATATTGAGTCTAAGGAATTACAGTGGTACCTCGGGTTACAGACGCTTCAGGTTACAGACTCTCTTAACCTGGAAGTAGTACCTTGGGTTAAGAAGTTTGCTTCAGGATGAGAACAGAAATTGCATGGTGGCGGCGCGGCGGCAGTGGGAGGCCCCATTAGCTAAAGTGGTACCTCAGGTTAAGAACAGTTTCAGGTTAAGAACGGACCTCCAGAACGAATTAAGTTCTTAACCCGAGGTACCACTGTATACAAGTGCAGCCTTTGTGTGAACAGTCAATTGTGTGGAGCTCCTAGTTGACAGACAACAGTGTCAACAATAGCAGAAAGAAGGGCCCACCCAACTCATTGCACCACCACATAAGCCATCTTCAGCTCAGGTATATGCAGGCCTTTTTTCTGGGGGTAGTCAAGGATATGAAGTACCGACACCTCAACCCCCCCCCCCCACAAAAAATATTAGAAGTGTGCCACTTAGTGTAACAACTTCATGGTGAGTACCTGCACCAGAAAGGAAGGAAGGAAGGAAGGAAGGAAGTAAGGAAGGAAGAACTGGGTATATGAACCAGCTCTTGGAATGTCTTCATATCTGTAGCTAATACAGATAGGTGGTAGATTTTATTTTTATTTCAATCGTGATTATTTTGCAGTTTTACAAAACCTTTATCCCACTTTTCCCCTTCGCATGAGGAGTTGCTCATAGCAAATGAAAAGCAAATGAGGAGGGGAAAAAACATTGACAATAATCCAACCATTAAAACACATATTATTAAATCAAGCAGAGCAGGAAAAGCACACACAGGCTAAAGAGCATTGCCATCAGTTAAGCAGCAACAGAATCAGCAGAGCTTGTTTAAAAACGGAAGGAAAAAACTACTGAGGCAGTGCATTCAGTCAGAGTTACGGAAGAGGCTTTTGCCATAATTTAGTATTAGATTTAGTTCCATCAGGGGAACATATAGAGAAATATGTTTGTGTTCGAATACTTTACTTTGTTATAGCCATAAACCAATTAATAACCCACTACCACTTCCCAGACATGCAGGCGGGTTAAACGTCTCACTACTGAAGCTGTGTGAGTCACACCGGAGAAACATTTACAATCTTCCAATAGCTCATGATAGTTTGAAGGTAATCTTACAAAATGTACATTCCGTCTGTAGCTTCCCAACAGCCCATGACAGTAAACACATTTCCCAGCCAATAACAGAATAAACCCAGAAACTCAATAAAATAAATAAGCCACCTCAAATACCATTATAGGACTGGAATCGGCACGCTTCAAACACTCAAAAAAACAAAACAAAAACCATCAGTCAGTGTGTTGTTTGGGTTTGGGAAGTCTCCAGAGGAGCACTAAACAAGATTAGCGGGGAGTTTTTAACTTTTGCCTTCCACTTGCACTGCACAGCACAAATGAAAATGGAGAATCGGGCCATGGGAAAGCCTAGACAATATAAGAAAAAATGGGACTGAAAACGAAATTGTGACAACTCATATCGTTCTCTCCCATCAAACAACAAATGTGAAAGAACTATAAATCCCTCAAATGTGAACAGAAGTACTGGATGAGTGATAATCAAAGTGGGTTATGGGTAATTGTGAAACACCAAGGGTGGAACAGTCCTAGCAACTGGTAACAAGTAGCAGCTTTTTCAGAGGGATGAAATGATTATTTGTTGACATTATATAGTGGCATGGATCTAGAGGTGGTTGAACACGCCAAGTTTCATATTTTCCCAATCTTGAATTCAATTCTCAGCATTCCACACTGCTTTGCATTTTTAAAAAGAAACTCATGAAAATTGGTCAGTGTTTTAGTGCAAATTTCTCCAAAAAGATGCAATTTTTGTATGCAGTTCTTCCTAATATACACATTTCCCCAAATTTAATCTAATGTTGACTTCCAAGGTTTTGCTGAAGACTTTTCCTTACTCCCGGCCTTATGCTGATAATTAAGAAAAACGTACAGTGGTACCTCTGGTTAAGAACTTAATTTGTTCTGGAGGTCCGTTCTTAACCTGAAACTGTTCTTAACCTGAAGTACCACTTTAGCTAATGGGGCCTCCCGGTGCTGCCACCAATTTCTGTTCTCATCCTGAAGTAAAGTTCTTAACCCGAGGTACTACTTCTGGGTTTAGTGGAGTCTGTAACCTGAAGCATTTGTAACCCAAAGCGTTTGTAACCCGAGGTACCACTGTATTTCCTAACAGTCAGCTCATGATATGTTTTAATTTTTGTATTGTTCCTATGTTTATTGTTGTAAACCTCTTTTTTCTTTTGTATGAAATTGTGTTATACAAAATATTTTTTTAAAAAAATATATTAAATTTATATACCACCCTTCTTCATAGGATCTCATGGAAGTTCACAGAATAAAACCACAAAGTCAATTTAAAACATTTCAATATATCAATCATACTCAATTAAAATGAGTTGGGGAAAGGGGGGAAAGTGGAATAAACCTCCAACACAGCAAAGATTATATCTTAAAGGCCAGCTTCAAAAGAAACATTTTCACCTGTTGGTGAAAAACAGTGAAGAAGGGAACTCAGCAAATCTCCAGGACATAGATTTCATAATTGTGTCCCATCTCTGAAGCCAATCTCAAAGGCTAGGTCTTAGATGACAATCGTATGCAGTCTTTCCTGGGAGTAAACCCCGTCGAACACAGTGGAGTTACTTCCAAGGAAACATACACAGTGCTGTGCTGCAAATCTGATCAGATCCAATCAGTTATGAAGAGCTAAGCAAAATGCTCACTGCTGGCAAGTGAAGGACCTTTCTCACTGGGAAAGGAACAAAGCTGCAGAAATCCCTTGCCCGCTCAGAAAATCTCCCCAGGACAAAAATGAATGAAGCAGTGCCCTGAAAAGAACAATTACTTCTCTGGCATCTCTACCACAGAGCACAGTACTTTAAGAGGGCTCTAAGACTTGCTCAGTAAGATTCGACTCAGGGTCTACACCACTTACGCGCTAACCATTTTGCAGTTGGTTTCTCATTGTAAAAAGCGAGACCTACAACAAAATGTTGCAGTTGGTGGGAAAGCTCTTTGTGCGGCATTTCCCATCCTATTTCATTCATTTACTGCCCCTTGCTCCTGGTTTCAATTTGCCAGAGTCAGGATACCACTAAGCATGCTCAATCCTCATTCAGTTATTTGGATGTTTTCCAGCTTCAGAGAGGAGCCCCCCCCCCCACAAGCACTGGATTTTCTCCAAGCTTGCTGATACAGTGGTACCTCGGGTTAAGAACTTAATTTGTTGTGGAGGTCCGTTCCTAACTTGAAACTGTTCTTAACCTGAGGTACCACTTTAGCTAATGGGGCCTTGCGCCGCCGCCACGCAATTTTTGTTCTCATCCTGAGGTAAAGTTCTTAACCTGACGTACTATTTCTGGGTTAGCAGAGTCTGTAACCTGAAGTGTTTGTAACCTGAGGTACCACTGTATTGCTCTGTTGCAACGCCTCACATTGGCGACAAAACAAGGGCATCTCCAAAAAAGATACCTTTGATACAATCTGTTCTCCCTTTTTATCTTTTATTGAAGAGGAACAGGATATTTTAACGTCATCACCACAGAGGTGTCTGTGGAGGGGATATATTCATTGAAAATGTTACTTCCCTCCCCACTTTTCTTAAAAAATGAGCCTACCTGTTTGTTAAGTCAGGCACCAGAGGTCCTTCTCTAAATAACCCTGCCGCTCTATAGGCTTTCTTAACAACAATTACTATTATTTATAAGTCACCATGTGACTGAGTTGTCATGAGAGCCACATTTTAGACATTTTCAACAACAACAACAAAGATTGCCCAGGATTTTAACTGATTTTATATCTACTACTTTTTGTATTTTTACTGTTGGTACAATAATTGCTTTCACTTCTGATGTTTTTATCTGTTTTATATTTGTTTCATGGTTCTCTTTTGCAGGCTACCTTGAAAATCTAGATTAATATTTTTTTTTAAAAAAAGGAATGAAGTTTAGAAGGAAAGGATGACATCCTATTCCCATGTGCTATGGTCCTGATCCTAACTGCATTTTCAGTGGTTACAATTTATTCACTTTCCCCACAAAACCAAAGATGTTAAATGCAAGCACACATTTCATGTATCACCTATTTTATTTATTCTTATTATTTTGTTAAAATATCTACAATTCGTCTTCTTGCAGATGATGTCAGGTTGGGATACACAAGTCATTAAAACAACAGTTCCAGACACAGATCAGGAGAATAAACAATCCTCAAACACTCACGCTTGTCACTACAATATTAAGCTGTAAGATTAACAATTCTCAAATGCCTGGTGCTGAAATGAAAGCCAAGTTTGCCTCAGGTGGATCACAGAGGAGAGGGCATTCCACAAGTAGGCACCAAATGGAAAAGGCCCTAATGGGACTACTGACAAGGTGATTTGATTTCACAGCACGCAATTTTGGCCACTATGATACACCTGGTTTTGTACACCTGGAATGAAGTTAGTGAGGGCTTTATTGTTCAGTTCTTCATTGGGTTGTATATTACTCTTAGATAATGAGGTTTTCAGTACAACCTGGCTTTCTTGCTATTCTTTTTTGTTTTCATCACTGGCAACTTTACGTCTTGCTTCAGTTAGATCTAGAACGTGAGCAAGATGTTCTTTAGATGCTTTGCTTGCCAGTTGCAATGAACACTTTAAAAAACATTTTAATATTGATTGTAGATGCATTTAAATGGCTAATGAAGAGGAAAGAACGCTTCTTTGCAGTCTTGTCTTTGAAAGCTTTCAGCCTACTTATGGCATGCAGATGCTTCTAGCTTTTGCGGTGAATCTACTGGGAGAAAACCAAACGCGTCTGTCTTACTGTTACTTAAGTTGAATTGTAGATATCCCCAGAGACTCATTAAGTCTGTAAACCTCCCCTTCTCCCCTTCCGTCTACAAACATTTCTGCAATAAGTGAAGTACCCATCCTAAAAAGGCTAAGCAAATATTTTCAATTTGATTTTAGAGTTTCAAGGCTTCTATTATAGCAAACACAAACGTATTTTTCCTGAGTATTACAGAATGACATTTTCATTCCCTGTTTATTGCTCTAACTGCTGCCATTGAATATATTGATTCACCTTCAGTGAACATTCCCAAACAGTGATACAAATGTGGACATTTCCCTCTTCTTCTTCTGTAAAGCCAGAAATGGCCTTTAAAACATAGACATGATTTCCTTTTCATAAAACAGTGGAGACAATGCTCTTCTTTCAGTGCACTCCTGGTCAGCATATAATTTCCCTCAGAACAGCAGAGGCAATGCGGGGCAGTGGCACGTACTGTACCTGACCTCCCAACGGCTAAGTTACTGCGGC
The DNA here is from genome assembly GCF_964106645.2 of Podarcis pityusensis. Lineage (NCBI taxonomy): Eukaryota > Metazoa > Chordata > Lepidosauria > Squamata > Lacertidae > Podarcis > Podarcis pityusensis. Next base: position 113,583,527 of record NC_138028.1, on the reverse strand, counting down.
TTACCAGGAGAGGGAGTGTCATGGTGGTGCGGAGGTTGGTTTGACAAGAGTGCTAGTTTGGCTCCAAAGGTGTGTTTGCACTGTGCCAACCTCTCCGTTGCCTTTCTATTCCTCCTACCCCTACTGGGAGTAAGAGTAACTCAGCTGTTGGGAGGTCAGGTAAGCATTGCAGCTACTGCTTCTTGGAAGGTCACATAGAATCATTCCTGATCAGCAAGTTCTGAGAGCACTTTCTCCATGTCTCTTTTGCTCATGGCAATCTGAACAGATGTGTGGGAATCTGAAGGGTAAAAGGTAAAGGACCCCTGGACGATAAGTCCAGTCAAAGGCGACTATGGGGTTGCGACACTGATCTCTCTTTCAGGCCGAGGGAGCCGGTGTTTGTTCACAGACAGCTTTCCGGGTCATGTGGCCAGCATGACTAAACTGCTTCTGGTGCAACGGAACACCGTGACGAAAACCAGAGCACACGGAAACACCATTTACCTTCCTGCCACAGCAGTACCTATTTATCTACTTGCACTGGCGTGCTTTTGAACTGCTAGGTTGGCAGGAGCTGGGACAGAGCGACAGGAGCTCACTCCGTTGTGGGGATTCGAACCACCGACCTGATTGGCAAGCCCAAGAGGCTCAGTGGTTTAGACCACAGAGCCACCCAGGAATCTGAACTTGTGGCTGAGTAGAAATGGCAGAATTATGCTTAATATCCTCCCAAACTTTGTACCAATGTATGTTCTCATTTCTGCACACTGCGAGAAATTTAAACAGTTTTCTTTCTTTCTGTCTTTCTTTCTTTCTTTCTTTCTTTCTTTCTTTCTTTCTTTCTTTCGAAGCAATACAGTTGATAACAGCAGTGACACAGCACACAAAAATAATAGTAAATATAGTGATTGATTGAGCATTAATTAGTGCTGTGATGGCACCTTGGTGTATCAGAGAAGGAGAGGGAAAACAGGAACACTGCCTTCACCAAATTCACCGCAGTAAGCAAATTGTAAAACCATAGCTTTTCCTTGGCTTTTCTTACGCCATCTGGTGGGCTTTAGTTGAACATCTTAAACAGAAACTAGCATAAAGCAATATCTTATTTTATTGTTTCAGTATTTACAAGTGTATATCCCCCCACCATTTAACACAATTAACACAGCTAGGATCAAGTTGTAAAACATCATTCATATCTTGTTCTGCTGGAAATAAATCAGCTACAATAAATCCTAGTGCTGACTGAGCCAGCTGATACAACATAATGTGCAAATTGTTTGAGATGATGCTAGGGGGAAAGGCTTGATCAAAGTTCTCTGTAGACATAGATTCACTAAGGTTGCAACCCTATAAGCACTTACCTGAGAGTAAGCCCCACTGACTTTAATAGGCCTTGTTTCTTAGGAGACAGATTGCATGGTACTTTTTGCAGCTTTGTACATTTTTTTATTCTATTTTGCATGCACATCCTGCCAAGGCCCCCATGCCCTGCAGCTCCCCATTGATTAATAAACACACAGAAACAAGTATTTAGGATTATGGGCTAAAACAGGCCACAACTTTATGGTTACAGATATGAGCAGTTTGGCTTAGGCACTGGGTAAAACAAGGCTATAACTTGACTCCCACCTGTCTGCAGGAAGTCGAACTAAGGGTAAACCACCAGAAGGGGGAGCCCTATGACTTACATCAAATGGGGCACCCTGAGGGGTCCCCACTGAGGTAGTGGCATGGCCCTAGCCCACGTTTGGGCTTCAGACAGGATCCACATCCCCAGATCCCTTTAACAGGATACTCTTACTGAGGAGGGGCAGGCAGAGGCTACAACCTCCCCTCCATTAAACCAAGGCTTACCCAGTGCCTAACCTTACAAAGTTGTGCCGATTGCTACAAGATTGGCAAAAACCAAATGTCAGGTGCCAATTCGCCAAGTGGAAAGATTCCTACCCGGCCCCAACAATAAGGAAGCCAAAATTTGTCCATAGCAAGGTCGTGTCATACCAAAGCTTAAAAAGAAGGTTGGGATATCTGGCGAGGAGGCGAGAGAGGGAAGCCACCAGCTTCACCATGGTTTAAAAACACCTGCAGTCACGCCCCCTGCTGGCATAGATTGGGCGGGAGTGATGTGGCTGGTGCGAGGTGGGCGTCAATCCCCCACCCCCAAGCTGAGTCACCGCAAGGGCCCAGATGCCTGGCTGCAACGCCACCCACCACGAAAAGTGAGTGGTCTTACTAACCTAAAAGGACCCTAGAGCACCTTGTTTATGAAGCATGCTGTATGATAATTAGAAGGAATCTCTGCATTTCTTTCCAAGTGTAAACCATAGCTGTCAACTTACAGATTTGAAAATAAGGGACCAGCAGCCTTGAAAATAAGGGATCAGGAGCCAAAATAAGGGACATGCAGCCTCACCTGTTCCAGACACTCCAGTCTTCCTGTCCTCCTGCAGTCTGGTCAAACTCATGCTGGTAGCTTCGAGAACACTGTCCAACCAACTTTGTAACCAGAGGTTCAACTGAATAGAATCTGAATCACATGTACCACAAGGCCTATGCAGCCTCAACTTAAGATGGCTCTCCGGCCTGGCTTTGCACTGCAAAGTTTGCAGCAGCACATGCAACAAAATGGTGTCCAGCATTTAAAAAACCCCTCAGCTTGCATTAACTAGCCACACACAAGGCATGCAAGCTCAACCCCCCAGTCGTTCTTAGAGTTCTTATTCGGTGAGCAACACAGCCAAGCAACACAGCTGGAGCCTCCCTCCTCCCTGGCCGGCAGGGAGGGAGGGAGGGAGAGGAGCTGCTTTATTTGAAATTTAAGGGACATCATTTAAGGGACATTCAAGGGACATCCATCAATAAGGCGCGGGACATGGCGCTGGAATAAGGGACTGTCCCTTCAAATAAGGGCACTTGACAGCTATGGTGTAAACACAACATAGTGCCGTCTAGATGTTATTGGACTACAACTCCCATAATTCATTGGGACTATTGGACACACATGCAGAGGTTGATGAAAGTTGTAGTGTAAAACATCAAGAAGGCACCAAGCTGGGAAAGGCTGGAATCACTGGACACACACACTATTCAAATTGAAATACAGTGGTACCTCGGGTTATATATGCTTCAGGTTACATACGCTTCAGGTTACAAACTCCGCTAACCGAGAAATACTACCTCGGGTTAAGAACTTTGCTTCAGGATGAGAACAGAAATCGCCCGGCGGCGCCTTGGCAGCAGCAGGAGGCCCCATTAGCTAAAGTGGTGCTTCAGGTTAAGAACAGTTTCAGGTTAAGAACGGACCTCCGGAACAAATTGAGTATGTAACCAGAGGTACCACTGTAATGGTCTAGTAGGGATGGGATAGGTCTGACCCCACTGTGGCTCTGCGTATGATCTTGAACCTGGTGCTCTTTCTGAACCCTTGTTCATTTTTTTTATTCCTATTACTTCTGTCTCTCTGCTTCATCCAGGCGCAGCAATTTGAGAAGTGGGGATTATATGGGAAAATATGAATTAGTATGGTGGTTTGGTAAACCAACTCTGTTAATGCTTCTTGTCTGCCTGCAGAGAGGGGTGTGTGAGTGTATGTAGTAGAAGAAGCTATAATCATAATAATAATTGTAACAGTTTTATTATTTATACCCTTTCCTTCTGGCTGGGTTTCCCCAGCCACTCTGGGGAAAGCTAGTCTACTGTGCAAATGTAATATTTATTTTCATTGCTCCACCTACTTTTGCTTCTGGCTCCACCCACCACCAATATGTGGCCCCCAGAAGGCTGCGCAGAATGGAATGTGGCCCTTGGTCTGTAAAAGGTTCCCAACCCCTGCCATAGGCAATAAATAGGATGACTTGTAAGTGTAGGCAAGTGCAGCTGAGGACTGTGAAGTGAAACAAGGACATAGAAAATGTCTCCAAAAGAAGCATCAGCTAGGAGGACAAAAGAGTATCAAACAGCATCAAAACTAGAGGAACGTTTGCTGAGGAGAACAGCATTGAAATGGCAGGACTTTTTTTATGAGCCATGTTGATTGACAGGCACAAAACAAACATTTGTTTCAGTTTGGCCCTAAATCAGACTCTCAGTTGCCAGGTCTTTTATTTCTCTTCCCTTCCATGTCTCCCTGAAGCACTTTTCCATCTGTACATAGCAGCAAGAAGGGAAACCGCACCTATTTTCTCATGGAGAAAAAGACCAAGAGCTGCCAAAAGTAGTCATTAGTGGGTAAGAACTGTCCTATTCAATTTGATGATTCTGAGGACCTGAGAAGATTGTAACTGGGCCTACTTTCAAGTGTGGAGGCTATTATTCCAACCAGATTTTAAAAGTCCAGTGGAAAGTCATATTTTGGTGTATAAATTAACTAATGACATTGAGGGCTTTCCCCCCTCCTTTTGGTAAACCTTAATGTGTCAGTCCATCATGCCTTTTTAAAGACCCATTTTCATGCAACATAACTAATGTAAGCTCTTATGATAATTCTGCAAATAAATCATGACACCACAGGACCATTTGTCTTCATCACATCAGTAGAAGGTGTCAGGGGCTATCAAAAAGCTAATTTTCTGGTGCCTACTTATTTGCCACTGCAAAGATGAAGGTGAAGCAAAGGAAATTATCTAGGGCAGGGAAAGTCAACTACTGTATCCTTGAGGGCTGCTCTAGTCTTCAGACAGTGGCCTGGAGAAGGCCTGAGGAATACAGTTTTTGAGAATTCTGAAACAAAGTGGCCATACCTCCGGAATGAGCATGTAGATTGGAACATAGTTGTCCACCGGCTTTAACTATTATTATTATTATTATTACTATTCTCCCTTCACTGTGAGATCCCAGGGTGGTTTATAACCATTTAAAAATATAATATTTAGAAAACAGTTCAAACAGTGGCTAGCAATGCAATTCTGGACTCAAAAAGGGAAAAAAGGAGAAAAAATAACTTAAAGTATGTATTTGGAGGGGGGGAATCCCTTTAAAGTTCTTATTTTGAGGAAAAGGCATTAACTGGTATTTAAATTTCAGCTGAGCCAAAACATCCCAGATGACATTTTCTGAGAAAATTTCTGAGATTTCCCCTTTTCTGCTCCTTGGAAGAAAAAGACCCCTTTGAATAATTTTTTCCAACTATTAGCCACCAATTTTTTCAAAAGGTGAACTTTCACCTGGATTTTAAATAAAGAAATAGATAAATAAATCACAGATTCATGCAGAAATGGGAGGAATGGACTTATGAGTGAACACATGTTAAAGTGGTATGGACTGGAAGTAGATTGATTCACTCACCCATCCCTTTTCCCTGCATAATCTAACTCCTCATTATGTACAACCAGGCTCTGCAATAAAGCTGGTGCTTTCTATAGGTAGGGGCTTTTAAGACACAGAGAGCATGCACTCTTGTTATGCCTGCTATTTATTTCTCTAAATGCTGAGGAATCAATGTGCTTCCCAAAAGAACCCCTCAAAGAGGCATGTTGGCAATGGTCCTTTGCCTTTCTGGAATAAACGCAAGATAGCAATGCAACAAAATGTTTATGAAATATACACATGGTGGAGCCAAATGGCTATCAGCAGGGGCATTACATGTGCTATTAGCACTGAATTTCCCAGAACTGGCAGCTAGATGCACAAACTGGGGTGTACACCCAGCAATTTCAGGAGGGAAAAGTACACCTGTGTGCAGAAATTTTCCAGAGGCTCTATGCCTATCCATGGGGAAGAAGAGCAGAAAACACCAGAAGAAATAAAGGTTGCAGGTTCTGCACACACCCTAATACTTTAGAGTAGAGGTGGGGAACCATTTTCCGCTTGTGGGATGCACTCCCCAACAGGCAACCTTTGTGATGCCACAGGCGAATGGTTGGTAGGATCACAAGCAAAAAATGGGTGAGCAAGAGCAGGGACTATGAAACTAATGAGCAGAATCTACTATGAAACTAATGAAGCTTCAGCTTCAGGGCCGCTAATCCCAGGGAGGTCCCAGAAGCAACTTTCATCCACATGGCTTAAAAATGTAGACACAATTGGAGTCACATTGATTTGAGTCCAACTGATTGTTTTTTTACCTGTATATATTTCAACAATCCCAACCTTTGAGAGCCAATAGGACAGATGTTGTAATGGTTTGGTGATCTGTCATGGGTCAACCCCATTGGAGAAGATAACAGTGGTTTCCCAGACCTCGTTGGTTGCGAAAGGGCCCCCATGACAGTTCAAGCTTCAGGGCCACCAAATTTTAGGTCTGCCACTGAGCAAGAGATGTAACTGTTACCTTTGCACAGCAGGCTACATTCCAGCCATGCAAACAATGACATGGAACAGGGCTGCTGACAGTATAAAGGTAAAGGGACCCCTGACCATTAGGCCCAGTCGTGACCGACTCTGGGGTTGCGGCGCTCATCTCGCTTTATTGGCCGAGGGAGCCGGCGTTTGTCCGCAGACAGCTTCCGGGTCATGTGGCCAGCATGACTAAGCCGCTTCTGGAGAACCAGAGCAGCACACGGAAACACCATTTACCTTCCCGCCAGAGCGGTACCTATTTATCTACTTGCACTTTACATGCTTTTGAACTGCTAGGTTGGCAGGAGCAGGGGCTAAGCAACAGGAGCTCACCCCGTCATGGGGATTCGAACCACCGACCCTCTGATCGGCAAGTCCTAGGCTCTGTGGTTTAACCCACAGCGCCACCCATGTCCCGCTGAGAGTAACACTGCCTCATTTTAGACCCTGGGCTTGATGGTTTTAAGAGACCCTACCCCTTAGACCTCCATACATACTGCTTCAGTTGTGAAGCATGCAAATGATGTTTCTCTCTGCTGCCACGTACTTTACAACTGTTTCTACACTCCTGATATGTTAGAGGAAAGCAAAGCAAGCAAAACAGTTTGCCAACTGATAACAAAATGAATATTCTGAGCGTGTGCAGTTTTGCAATTTAAGCTCCCGTTAATGATAGCGCCATCCCGACTACAAGAGTAAAATGGAGTTTGCTTCCACTGCCTCAAAGCTAAACACGAAGCAGCATTTGGTTTGTGTATTTGTTTGAGGAGTGCAGACTCGGGAGTTTCACATTAAAAGGCAAAGGAAATTGAATTTTCCCTCCACTGCTGCCATCTATATAGGAAAGTAGTCTCAGTCAAGGTTTGCAGAAATGCAAAATATATTCAGTTGAAAGACCCCTTAGCTCAATGCAAGCCGAGCATGCCTAGTGGACATGTGATGCTGAATGAGTGTTGGAGGGGGAGAGATGGAGTAGAGGATGCTGAAATAACTCTCAACAATAGCACTTCACACAGCTGCATTTTGTTGGTATCACAGACCCAGGGGACCCTGAAGTAGAAAGAAACATGTATTTTTCTATTTGGGGAGAAACCAAAACAATATAACAGCTGGGTACCAGCTGGAAGGGGGAATGTAGGCAAGTATAGCTCACTGTCTGAGTTGTGTGCCCAGGCGCATGGCACATGCACCACAGTGCACAGGGATCAATTATCATTAAATAAGACACAGAACATTGGGATGCAATAGGCCACAATTTTATTGATTACAGATGTAAGTAGGTTTAGGTGAAGGCATTGGGAATGCAGCCAGGATCAACCAGCCTGCCTGCTTGTTGATCAATGAATTGGGTTGCCCCTTGACATGTATCATGTGTGACACTCTTTCCAGGGGTGCCTCTTGGAAGGATGCTATGGCCCATCAGCCCCCATGTGGACTCCCATACAATGTTACCTCTTCCCAGAACCTTTTAATGGGATATCTGATTTATAAGGGTCCAACTCAATGCCTTATCCACCAAAGTTATGACGTTTGCCACAGGGTAGGCGAAAATCTGCAGACAGGTCGTATTCTCCCAAATTTGGTGACTGAATATTTGATAGCAAAGTCCTCAGCGTGCTCAGCTTCAGGTGAGACCAGTTACAGGGCAGGAGGGCAGGAAATCCCACAGCATTGGAGCAGGCCAGGATCCAGCCACACCTCTTATTTAAAGGGAACAAGTGGACCTGGTTGAGGCCGGGTCCGACCTGGTTGCGGCCCGACCCTCCTGCTTCTTCTTGATTGGCCCGTTCAAGGGCTCAGTTCCTGACAAAAAGTACAACTGGAAGGGTAGGTTTTCACATCTTGCCCTGGCCACACAGGAAAGATGGCTCCTGAGCTCGGCTATTACTGCGCCATAATTTGCAACGGGCAGCAAACAGAGCCCTGAGGTAAGTGGTCCTGATCAGGACACTCCATATGACCACATTAAATTTAAGATCTCACTTGTTGAGTCCTCAAGATTGTGGAAGAATGGAAACCTATGGTAAAAGAGAACGACCATTTCCCCTTATCTGGGTGTAATAGCAGCAGTTTTAGGCCATCGTTCTGTCATTATGAAGCTGGTACCAGAGTTTGGGAGGTGAAGGCTGCTTCATATATTTTTGTCCATCCATCTGTTTTGTTTGTTCATGTAATTTCGACACCACTTTCTAACACAAGAAACAAAACAGCTTCCATAGCAGCTAATTTATCAGTGAGGACTGTGCCATCGACAACTTGCATGTGTGAACTGACATCGTTGACCAGGCAGTGTCTCAGGTGATATGAACCTTTTATCAGCTAAGGGGAAACACAGTGATGCTGCAAATAAACCAGGGACGGTATATCACAGCCCATTCACACATGCAAGTCATCCCTGGGTGGCATATGGAGTGATGAAGACACATGTGTGAGACAAGCCTGAGTTTAGGGCTGTATTTGGGTCATTTTAACAGGCACTGCAACACAATAAGATGCATACTCCTTAATCGGGGGGGGGGGGGAATCCCAAGATGTTCAATGGGACTTACTCCCTAGTAAGTATGTTAAGAGTTGCAGTCTTATACAGTGGTACCTTGGGTTACATACACTTCAGGTTACAGACTCTGCTAACCCAGAAATTGTGCTTCAGGTTAAAAACTTTGCTTCAGGATGAGAACTGAAATTGCGTGGTGGCAGTGGGAGGCCCCATTAGCTAAAGTGGTACCTCAGGTTAAGAACAGTTTCAGGTTAAGACCTCCAGAACGAATTAAGCACTTAACCCGAGGTACCACTGTAGTGTTTACATGCTCAGCATCTGCTGAGAATATTCCAGGCTCAATCCCAAGCATTTCCAGGTAGAATTGGGAGAGAACCATATTTGAAAACCTAGAGAACCACTGCCAGTCATTATTGATAACCCTGAGCTAAACTGACCAGTGTAAGGCAGCTTCCCATGTTCCTAAACTCTGAAATGTAGGTTGGGGGATTCTTATGACAGACAGATAAGCTGAGGGTGTATGCACAATCTGAAGTCCCAATTCTTATGCCAAAGCCCAAGTTCCAGTGTGGGAGGGTAAAAGCAAAACATATTGCTAAGAGAAGGTAAAAAAAAGAAAAAAGCAAAGGACCCCTAGATGGTTAATTCCAGTCAAAGGCAACTATGGGGTTGCAGCGCTCATCTCACTTTCAGACCGAGGGAGCCGACGTTTGCCCACAGAAAACTTTCTGGGTCATATGGCCAGCATGACTAAACCGCTTCTGACACAACGGGACACCATGACAGAAACCAGAGCGCACAGAAATGTCGTCCGCTTTCCTGCCACAGTGGTACCTATTTATCTACTTGTACTGGCGTGCTTTCAAACTGCAAGGTTGGCGGGAGCTGGGACAGAGCTACAGGAGCTCACCCCATCACGGGGATTTGAACTGCCAACCTTCTGATTGGCAAGCCCAAGAGGCTCAGTGGTTTAGACCACAGCGCCACCCACATCATTGGCCCAAGGTTTTCTGCTTTCACAGCTGAACATTCTTGTCCTCTCCTCCCTGCCATGTTTCCCCTAAATCTGCTTTAGAGTTTCCCACCACCCTCTGGAGCAGATTCTGGGGAGCAAAGGCTGTGCACATGGAGGGAGGAGAGAGGGGAAGTCCTTCTTCAGAAGCAGAAATCCATGCACTGATGGGATGCAGTAGGTCAGGGGTGCCCAAACTTTTTCCCAAGAGGGCCAGATTTGATGAAGTTAACATACGTGAAGGCCGACCAAAGCTATTGAGCTATCCTTAGATTCTGAATGTGCCACTAAATGGAAAAGTGAAATATTGGTAATTTAAGACAGCACCTTTTGAATCCACAGAATTATGGATAATCTCTTGCTGCATTACAAAACACATACCTGACCTTTGGGGGCAAGGTCTTTACTGCATTTCTGGTGTACTCTGGGGCTGGGACAAATCCCAGAGGAAAAAAGCACACTGAAAATAAATCAGTGCAGCATCCCTTTAGCATGTACTATGAAGCAGTGAAGCTTTCTTTGTTGGTCAAATAATTTTCTCATCAGAGACGATGTCTGGCAATTTATTTCTGGATACTAATTCATCTATTCCTGCGAGATCATACTCTGCTTCCAACTTGCTCCTTAAAGTAAGATATAACAAAGAAAGAGAGAAGAGATACCTTAAATTGAGGAGGTCTGGTATTATGCATGCTGCTTGCTGCATTGATCAAATTACCTTCCGGATCTCAAATTTCATTAGTATGTCTGACTTCTCAACTTTAAAAGATAATTAGAAAGTAGATGTAAGGCGTTTACCTAAGTGGGATGCAAAAGAAAAAAAGGAAATGGACCTACCATTTTCTTAAACGTTTCCTTTTCTTTCTCTTGATTTAACTATTTCTGGCTGTACCTGGAAGGTTTTTCTCCCCCCCCCCCACAACAAAAAAAATCCCTACACCATATCTTTTGGTAGAACTTGTTCCAAGTTCATTCCATCATATACAACAGTGTTTTTCTGGCACATACCTCTATTTTTCAGATTACGGATATGACAAAAATATGATATAAACAGGGAGATTCACATTGTGTCTTTGCCCTGGAGAATAGGACATTATTTGCATTGGGAAAGTGTGTTTTGTCACTTTCCAATTGGGAGCATGAGGAGAAAGAACCACAAGTTATTCAGTCTTCCTCTCTTGATGCATTAAAAGAGGCTTTCTAATATGGTTGGCTCTGTATAAGTTAAGATGCGTCTCTTGCATTGTTAAGAAGAAATGAATGGAATGTTTCTAGGCTCCATTCATGCTTTTGCATTTTGATCTCCAGTGCAGAATGAAATAATGGCTGATCAAAGTCGCAAGTTGTTTACAGATTTGCAAAGAGACATTGAAGGTTGCTGTCACAGATTCCTGACAGATCTCGAAAGAAAAGATAAATCTGACTGAGCAATAGTAGGCACAATAACACAAATATAAAAGCACGAGCTGTTAGAACGATTTACATTATGCAACAATGATAATCTTGTGCGTGTGCACACGTGTATGTGTAATAGGCAAGTGGCAGATCGACTGTACAATTTTTTGTTTTTAACCTCACACCTTTCAAATTTAAGGTAGCATTTCTAATGCTGGTCAATATATTTTAAAATATCCTATAAATATTGATACACTTCCATTTTAAGTAAAAAGCCCCATATTGTGCTTAAATCAATATATATGTTTGTGAAATTTCCAATGAAGTTCCAAGAGGCAGAGTGAAGTATATTTTGACAGCAACTGAATATACGATCATAAGGGATTGGGAAAATAAATCAGCTACGTTGCACAGCAGGCATGATAGCTGTCTGCAGCAAGATGTCAATACTCAATCTGAAATTATTGAAAGAGGTGTGTGTGTTATAAAAATAATAATCCAAGAAATCTGAGAGCACTCAGAAGAGACAGCTGTTAAGATTTCAGATCAAAAGCAGACATGATAGAAGAGGGGACAAACTGTAAAGGTAGGTGTGGACATAGTGTAAAAGTGCATGGCCAATTGATTTTTATTTTTAGAGGACACATTCTGGAGTGAATAGAATAGAATAGAATTGGACCCTGGGGATTATCTAGTCCAAACCCCTGCGATGCAGGAATGTCAGGAGCTCGTCCTACACTCGAGTAGGACCCTGGCAGAGACACATGCCCAACTGGCATGCTCCTGGTTCATCGTTCGGGAGGCTCAAAAGCTTTGTTCTGCCTGAACATCACAGCAACCAATGCCAACAGACATTGGCACACTTAGGGATTTGCAGAGTCTTCGCAGCTTGTGTAACAGACCTCAGCAACTCAGCATTTTGGCTAATCTACTTTATTTACATCTAAACACACACGGAGCACTGCAACATGGCCCCCTCTCTCTCTAGCATCAGACAGCAAAGAAAAAAAGAACAAAGGACAATAGTCCCACTTCACGGAACACAGTAACACAAACATCCTGTCTCTGTCACTTCCTACACTGTGGAGTCAAAACATACACTGTCATGTGATAGACAAAAATCCCATGACTACAATCATGGAGCAAGAATTCTAACAGAATATGCAGCTGTCCCATACAGGGATTGAACTTGCAACCTTGGCAATATCAGCACCACGTTCTAACCAACAGATGCATGTGCTTTTGGCATCACAGCAGAAGACTTGAAAGAGTGACAGCACTGCTATCCAACCATGGCTGAGGTCCATTTCACTCATCACCAGTGATGGAGGAGAAATGCATTTCTATCCCCATTTAAAGGTAAAAGGACACCTGACCATTAGGTCCAGTCGCAGACAACTCTGGGGTTGCGGCGCTCATCTCACTTTATTGGCCAAGGGAGCCGGCATACAGCTTCCGGGTCATGTGGCCAGCATGACTGAGCCGCTTCTGCTGAACCATAGCAGCGCACAGAAATGACTTTTACCTTCCCACCAGAGCGGTACCTATTTATCTACTTGCACTTTGATGTGCTTTTGAACTGCTAGGTTGGCAGGAGCTGGGACCGAGCAATGGGAGCTCACCCCGTCGCAGGGATTCAAACCACTGACTTTCTGACTGGCAAACCCTAGGCTCTGTGGTTTAGACCACAGTGCCACCCGTGACCCAAATACCAACCTAATTTGCACTTTGATGAGTTTTGGCATGCAGTCACCCAGCCATGTAATCGGTACATAAATGTATATGCTGGGATAAAGTCTGCATAAAATGCACCGCTCCCTCTGTGGAGGGGCAGTCTGTTGGGCATGCCTACTGCAGCAGCGACACGTGATGTTGCGCGCTGTGTGTGATGTGACATATGCATGATGTCACACAATGTTGGCTGGAACCCGGCACACCTCTTAGGGAAAATAGCATTAAAATGCTTTGAGTGGAATTGCTTTGCAAAAATAATTCTACATTAGAAAAAGAATGCATACAAAAACACACATACTGGGAGTCATCTGAAGGCAGCCCTGTATCGGGAAGTTTTTGACATTTGATGTTATAATATGTTTTTATATAGGTTGGAAGCTGCCCAGAATGTCTGGGGCAACCCATCCAGATGGGCAGGGTATAACGACTGTTGTTGTTAGCACAAAAAATGCTGGTGAATTTTCATGAGGACATTTTGAAAATATTATAAACGTATGTAGAGAACTGACATTAAGATCGGAAACATGGAAAACTGAGAGAAACCAAAATTGGCCAGTCTCTAATTATTACTCAGAGGAAAACCCCAGCTTATAACCAAGGCTGGATCTAGACACATCAAAGAAGATTCAGCCAAATGCGCTGCAAATCGGGTTGGCAAAGATGGAACTCCACAGCGCCATCTGGTGTCACAGCATTAGAATCCATAAACAATGCATATATAGTGCTTTTTCTTTGCCAATGTAGCCGGGTCCCAAGTGTGTGAAGCAGGAATATGTCGTCAATGGCAGCTTCATGATTTGCGTGATACAAATGTTTGCTTGCTTCAAATAACTAACTAACTAACTAACTAACTAACTAACTAAATAAATAAATAGTGAGTGAGGGGCAGGGAACCACAGTAGATCCATTCACGGATCTCTCATAATCACATCTAGGCTAACTTTAAGAATAGCAAAAAGGAAAAGGGTATTTTAATACGGATGAGAAAAGGCTATTGTGGCATCAGCAGCAATATTTGAATATTCAGTGTTTTCAATGGCAGCTGGGGTCACGCTGCAGATTTCAATACTCATGCTGTTTCATGGAAATCCTTCTAGTATTGGCATACCACTGGGGCCAACACTGAGAGTCCTACTAGTGACAGTACATTACAGCACCAGGCAAACCCATTTTCATTCACCTGGGCTTTTAAAGATGCTTTATTTCATTTCTCAAATTAAAACAAGCACATTAAAATACATTTGATGCTTCTGAGGAAGTTTGGGAATGTGTTTGACAAAGAGCGTCTATATTCAGATAACTTGGTGAGAAAACAGATTATGAGACTGTGAGAGGGGGGAGTTTTTCCGAGTCCGCTTTGCCAACTTATAAAGAGCAGGTGATAGTCTGTTTTCCTTTCAGCAAATCTCTCACGTATATTATTTGCCCTATATACTGGCTGTGTAAAAGTAACATGTGGAGTGTGGGCTTCCAACAAATACGTGAATGAATGTTTATTGATCATTAGACTATAGCAATATAATTATGGCAATATTGCACATCTGCTAAACGTATATACAGCATCTGCTGTCTTATGGGCTGTTATAGGGAACATTTCCAAAGAGCTTTAAATATCCGTAGCTGATTATATTATAATAAGAGTGTGTGTGTGTAGTGATTTTATTTCAAGGAGCAACCAGGAACAACAGTGAATACATTGGATCACCAAGTACTGTATTTTTCGCTCCACGCTCCATAAGACGCATCAGACCATAAGACGCACCTAGTTTTTGGAGGAGGAAAACAAGAAAAAAAAATTCTGAATCTCAGAAGCCAGAACAACAAGAGGGATCGCTGCGCACCGAAAGCAGTGATCCCTCTTGCTGTTCTGGCTTCTAGGATAGCTGCGCAGCCTGCATTCACTCCATAAGACACACACACATTTTCCCTTACTTTTTAGGAGGGACAAAGTGAGTCTTATAGAGCAAAAAATACGGTAATATCTTATATCTTATCTTTATCTTTATATCTTATCTTATTTTCATCTTATCATTATTTTATTTTTCTCTTTCAATGTTTACACTGCAGTTGAAAACCCCTTTTGTAGGGGGTTTGGATTTAGGAAGTTATCTATTCACTTGCTTCTCCTATCTGGACTGGTCACCAAACATGCAGGTGGGAGATCTGTTCTTATCAACGGAGCCTGATGGAGAGCCCCCAAATGAAGTCTTCAGCAAATGGATTGAGCTGACCTGGAATCTGTTAGGTGCCTGTCTCACAACTGGCTGATCCAGGCCTGGCTGCTGTGCTAAGCCCAGAGCTGATGCAGGAATTGGCTCTCATCTGCCGGCCCCCTTCAGCTCCTCCTCCTGCTGCTTCTTCTCCCATGAACAACTGGATTGCGGATGAGTGGTTGCTGGGCTGCTCCACAAGGCCTTGGAGGTGGCAGCAAGGAATTGGGGTTGCTGTGCTAGCTGGCAACTGCGACTGACACTTCTGAATTCTGAAAGAATAAAATAAATCCAAGTTGAAATGTAGAATTGGAGAATGTAGGGGAGTGTCATGTTTTGGGGAGAGTGGAGCATTTTGTCCCAAAAGGCCTCCGAAGGACCGCAGAGGAAGCATGATAAAAATGTGCTGTGGTCTAGAGACTGGGTGGCTAACCTGTGGTCCCCAGGCCTCTAGTGGTCTTTTTGTGATCCTCCAAGACTACCACCCCTTTAAAAACATGTCATTTAAATGTTATTACTTTTAAAAAATGTTTTGGACCACACAATATTCTGTGGTCATCTTCAATATACCTGAAGGAGCGTCTCCAACTCCCATCGTTCAGCCCAGATACTGAGGTCCAACTCCGAGGGCCTTCTGGCGGTTCCCTCACTGCGAGAAGTGAAGCTACAGGGAACCAGGCAGAGGGCCTTCTCGGTGGTGGTGCCCTCCCATCAGATGTCAAGGAAATAAAAAACTATCTGACTTTTAGAAGACATCTGAAGGCAGCCCTGTTTAAGGAAGTTTTTAATGTTTGATGTTTTATCATGTTTTTAATATTCTGTTGGGAACCGCCCAGAGTGGCTGTGGAAACCCAGTCAGATTGGCAGAGTATAAACAATAAATTATTATTATTATTATTATTATTATTATTATTATTATTACTCCTCCAAGAAGCCCTGCTGGGTTGGAATATTCTCTTCAAAGAGCCACCTGCCACTAGGAGTAAGCCTTTTAAAAACGTTGAAAGTTAATTATTTTCATTTATTACATTTGTATACCACCCTTCATCTGTAGATCTCAGTAGTTCACAGCATTAAAATACAACATGAAAATGAAAAGAGTCATCAGCCACTTCACATAGTTCTGTAGGAAGAAAGAACACTTATTTTACAGAGAATGAAGGTTTTTGCACACACTCAAAATTAGGCAAGGGTTCAGCACAGCACCACTCCAGTACTGTGCAACTAAGGCTGTGTACACACACCCATTTACAGTGGTACCTTGGGCTACAGATGCTTCAGGTTACGGACACTTCAGGTTACAGACTCCACTAACCCAGAAATAGTACCTCGGGTTAAGAACTTTGCTTCAGGATGAGAACAGAAATTGCGCGGTGGCAGCGGGAGGCCTCATTAGCTAAAGTGGTACCTCAAGTTAAGATCAGTTTTAAGTTAAGAATGGACCTCCAGAATGAATTAAGTTCTTAACCTGAGGTACAACTGTACTCCTCATCCAGCAAGCTCCCACTGGTGGTTTAAGAATCAGTGTACACACAGTCCATAGCTATCTTACATCATGTTGCTGATGAAATATGGTGTTTTGCTCCCTGTCCCCCAATAAGCTTTGATCCAAATGGAGAAAAAGAATGACATAGTTGTTTTTTAAGCTGGCATTGGGAGCACAACTTATATTTCCCATGATCCCTGACATGGGTCACTTGGGCTGGGGCTAAAGGAAGGTAGCGTTCCAATGGCATATGAAGTGTCGCAGGTTTTCCATCTTTGACTTTAACTGTGCTTCTGGTACCAACTAGAGATCCTAGGGTTTTAACATGCAATCTGTTCTAGAAGTGTTGACATTCCCAACATTTAAATGTGAAGCAAAGCATAGCTCCTACTTTTGAAGTGTTCTGGCTGTGTGTAAAAGAAATATGTGCAAACATATCCATTTCCGTCTGACTATAGGAAATGAGACTCCTTAAGTCTTAACATTTGGTTCTGCCTAAGTCACCCTATCAGTCTGCCTCTTGGGTGAGTTGAGCAAGAGATTCTGCGATTAACTTTAATGCTATGCAAAGTAACTTTCTGCCTTGCATGTGGAAGATTGTGTTTTCAATTCCGAATAGGCATTTCATTCAGAAATTAGTGGTTTTTGACACGGCGGTGATATATCAGACATAACAAATTGGGTAAAACATCATTGTTTTGCAAATGTTCTGCAGATACCCTTTCAAACGTTAATAAGCAGAGGGAGCAAAATATGTATATTTTAAGCCTTTTTTCATATATAGTTATAATAAACAACCGCAAGCCAAGCAGAACTGGGGGGGGGGGGGGTGTGTGTTCCTCCCTGTTGAATTTCAAATAGTATACAGTCGTACCTTGGTTTTCAAATTTAATCCATTCCAGGAGTTCATCTGACTCCCAGAACACTTCAAAAACCAAGGCGCAGCTTCCAATTAGCAGCCAATCAGAAGCCGTCACTTCCGGTTTTTTACTGTTCAGGAGCCAAAACATTTGAGTTCAAAGGTGTTCGGCTTCAAAGGTTCCACTATACGTACTAAATAAATACCACTAAGCTTTAAAATGAATGGCGGCAAGGGTGTCATGGAGATTAGAAAATTGGGTCCTGTTTCTACCCATTGCTGGCTGTTTCCATGGGGATGCCTATGGCAGGTGAAGCCTGAGCCAATGACAGGCGGAAGCTATTGATTCTAGGCTTGTCCTCATCGTCCTACATGTTGGACACCAATAGGGTTGCCATATTTTGAAGAGCAAAAAAGAGGATGCTATGACGACTCTCATTTTCAGTACCCCTAGTACTGTATATGTAGACTATAGAAGCTGTGATATATTGCTGAGGGGAGCAGGAGAAGAGAAGAGGAAAGCCAGTCTTCAGCCACCAGTTATGTCTATGTCTCATCCAGAAAGAATAGCCAGAGGCATTTTAGCAAATTTTAAAAATCCACCAGGACAGAAATTTTACCCCTGAAAAAGAGGACGTGTCCTGGAAAAAGAGGACATGTGGCAACCCTAACATTGAAGCAACACAAGGGTAACAATGAGACTAAGGAGGAGGAAGCTGTCCGCTGCATGAACTGGTGGTATGCAAGAAGGCGGGCAGGCGAGGGCTGGCTTTGGGAAGATTGAGATTGGTGGGTGTCATGGGCCAGGAGTCAGCTTCTCCTGCTGAACAGCAGCCTGAAGAGGGAGAAGGTGGACTGACTCCACCTGCAGCTGATCAGTCTTCAAGGACACAGAGAAGGTGCTGATGAGAACCAGCTGGCTTCAGCCTCCTTAAGAAGAGCTTTCAGCAGCACTCGGATGCTAGAAAAATGCTTGTGGTTCCTGACCCTGCCTTGCTGCTTCTTGCTTGTTTTGACCTTTGTTCATTGGATTCTGTTATGTACTGAGTTGAATAGGATCCAAAATGCAGCAGTCTGATTGGTCCTAGAACAATAGAATCCAAAATGCAGCAGTCTGATTGGTCCTAGAACAATGCAGCAGTATGATTGGTGTGCAGGAGCCACCCAATCCAGCTCCAGATGGAAGTGAATCCACAACCTGATTGGGCTACAGGAGAATTCCGGAATTAGCCAATCACGTGCAGCCTATTGTGTAAATAATGTATATAAAGCAGATACTTTGGGGAAACTTTCATTCCTCCTCACCACTATGAGCGGAATAAAGAGCATGAAATCCACTCTTGACTCTGAGTATATTTCAGATTCCCTGACCCCTGGACCATCTGACCATATGTTTGCCTGACTCTAGGACTGGACCCGACTCCAGATATTGACTATGCCTTCAGGTAAGTACACATAAAAGACTCTTCTGGTTGGCTGGTCTCCCACTCCACTGAGCTCTGCACGTTGTGGCTCAGCAACAAGACTATGACGGTGGGGTATTGCCCATGTTACTAATGGACCAACCCCAATGGACCTCCTCACATTTAGCCTGCACACATTCACACAAAACACCTGCAAAGGGTTTCTGTCATCCCATCCAGGAGAATTGTATCACATACTGGGCACAGTAGAGGTGCAATGTGTGATCAAAACTCATTTGCCCATAGTCTGGATGCCATGCATGGCAACTGACGTCTGAAAATGTCCTTCAGCCTTACGGTGTCATAATTCAAAGGTTCAACAATTAATTAGACAGGCTTATTGCGCCCACCACTGTTTCCAATGTTCAATGTTCTTGGGTCTCCTGAGGGTTGAAGCCGAAGCCACTCAGTGGTTGATGCCTGCTGCTCTCCCGATCTTTCATTTCCATGCCTGGATTAATATCAGTTTGCACAGCGGCTGCAGGTTGCAATAGAGATTTCCACACACACTGAACAGAGCAGTAAAAATATTACTTCCACTGTAATTCTCTGAAAGCTGGCACCTTGTCACTGCAACAGCATGCATATCATATTGTTTTTATAAGACCCAAATATTCATTGTTTCAAATACCTTCCATGCATTGGGGGACTATTTTATTACAGAAGGGGGAATGAAAATGCCACTGAAATTAATTCTGTTATTCCAAATGTCAGCTTTCTGCAGTATTCATGGGAAGAAAATTTGATGCTTCAATTAGTTGCCTACTGAGGTCCAGCTGGCTGTTGGGATGTAAGTGCCTGAGAGGAGAAAAATATACCCCAGGTAGAAAGTGTGATTCATAATACGCTGGTGTTTGGCTTTCTGTCGGTTATGGTTCCATTCACCCTAAACAGGAATACTATTGGGCTCAGGAACAGGGACATACATTGAGATCACATACTGATCCTCCCAAGAGATCTATTGAGAACAGTGACTTGTATGCTCTTTTTTCCTGGGTGGGGATGTGAGAACTGCATCACAAAAATAAGAGAAGCGACCATTTCAAAGGACAGCTGCATTTCAGTTTGCCTTATAATTTCAGAAATGTGAATGGGATTGATTCACATCATACTGATTTCTCAACCATCCCCAATCTGAGCCCACACATGGGTTGCAAGGCCAGTTTATAATAATATAATAATATAATAATATAATAATATAATAATATAATAATATAATAATATAATAATATAATAATAATAATAATTTGTTATTTATACCCTGCCCATCTGGCTGGGTTTCCCCAGCCACTCTGGGTGCCTTTCAACAGAATATTAAAATACAATAATCTATTAAACATTAAAAGCTTCCCTAAACAGGGCTGCCTTCAGATGCCTTCTAAAAGTCTGGTAGTTGTTTTTCTCTTTGACATCTAGTGGGAGGGCATTCCACAGGGAGGGCGCCACTACTGAGAAGGCCCTCTGCCTGGTTCCCTGTAACTTGGCTTCTCGCAGCGAGGGAACCACCAGAAGGCCCTCGGAGTTGTACCTCAGTATCTGGGCTGAACGATGGGAGTTGGAGACACTCCTTCAGGTATACTGGACCAAGGCCGTTTAGGGCTTTAAAGGTCAGCACCAACACTCTGAATTGTGCTCGGAAATTTACTGGGAGCCAGTGTAGGTCTTTCAAGACTGGTGTTATGTGGTCTTGGCGGCCGCTCCCAGTCACCAGTCTAGCGGCTGCATTCTGGATTAGTTGTAGTTTCGATGTGACCTTCAAAGAGCATTACAGTAGTCCAAGCGAGAGATAACTAGAGCATGCACCACTCTGGTGAGACAGTCTGGGGCAGGTAGGGTCTCAGCCTGCATACCAGATAGAGCTGCTAAACAGCTGCCCTGGACACAGAATTTACCTGTGCCTCCATGGACAGCTGTGAGTCCCGAATGACTCCCAGGCTGCGCACCTGGTCCTTCAGGGGCACAGTTACTCCATTCAGGACCAGGGAGTCCTACACACCTTCCCGCCTCCTGTCCCCCCAAAGCAGTACTTCTGTCTTGTCAGGATTCAACCTCAATCTCTCTCACACAAGCTATCCAAGGTTAATAACTCCTCAGAAGCTGCTTCTCTACAGTCATTCTAACAAAAACCAATGTCTCCAGGGAGAAAAGCAAGGGCAAAAAGATTGCTGTTGTGAATTTGTAGCAATAAAAAAGGAGCAATGCAGCCAGTTGAAGAGGAGCTCCACTGAGGATGAATCCCCAAACAGCATATACCTTTCCTCAAAGGTAGCTTTGGGACCAGTTGTCTGAATTTGGGATGTATGTAGAACTTCCTGTTGGGTTCTTCATCCATTTTCATGTGCCATTATTAACAGCTGCAGGTGAGAGGCCCATGGCAATGAAATATATCTTTTCCTGCGAGCGCTGAGTTTCATTGCTGGCTGTCTTTCTTTTGAAACATATTAACACCCAGTAGTAGAAGAAATATGGAACAGAAATTTCCCCTAGCTGCAGTTGCCACTGTAACAAACATGTGAAACTTGAACACTGTGGGCAGTTCAGAGATAATATGGAAATAGCCCAGCTCTCCTGTTTAGATGTTCCTTCCTGGCCTTTTGGAAATATGAACAAAGAGAGTTTCAGTCACTGTACAGGAAAGAAAACTTAATTTTCCTCCTAGGTGGGAGAATATCTCTAATCATCCATGTCAGATTTTTCTGCCACTTCTCCTGAAACTATGATTTGAAACAATTTAGCAACCTTTACCACTATTTCTAATCCTAAAACCATCTGGGGGGATATGTGAGCAGGTATTTATATTCTCAGAGGACATTTAGGAACGTGGAGGAACAGGGATAAGCCTTGTGTTTATTTATATGTTCTGTTTTTTATTGGGGGGGGGAATCTATATCGCAGTATAACAGATATTTCATTATATCCATTTTATTTCTGCTTTTGCACTTGGTAGGATTCATAATGCACAACACAGCGCTGCTCCCGTTCCCTGTATTTATGTGCTAGCATTACAGATTTTACATTAGAAAGCCAGGAAGCCAAGCACCGCTGTATTTCATCTCACTGTTTCCTGCTATCTTATTAATGTATGTTAACGTCGAAAAGTTTCTGCATTGCTGCTAGCAATATATCCTGGGTGCATTCTGCCAATTGCATTATGTGTTTGCATTATTTGAATGGGAAAATGTGTTTGTGTTTTCAAAGCAGTGAAGTCAGGTTGGTGAATGGCAACATTATGAGTATACAGAGGGATAGCTCAGTCGGCAGAGCATGAGACACCCAATCTCAGAGTCGTGGGTTCCAACCCCATTATTGGGCAAAAGATTCCTGCATTGCAGGGGGTTGGACTAGAGTACCTTCGTGGTCCATTCCAACTCTATAAATTGTAATTGTAATCTTCTAGGCCAGGTTTGAATGACTTGTGACTCCACCAGCCATGGACAGTGACCCATTGGGGGAATTAATCATATACACTAATAATGAACTTAGGTGCTGAGTTATGACAAATCTGTAACCCAGATAGAGAGAGATGCTTGAGGGACCCCAGTGTTTGCAGAACTAGAACAAAACTTCAGAGGGAAAGCCTCCCTCCCCAAACTCAATGAAGAATGAACTTGCTATGTGTCTGTTGTGGGGAGAGTCGGAAAACGGGGGTGAAGAGATGGAATGGCATATGCTGGAAGAAGGAATGGCTGGCTGCAACCCTCCACAACGCAACATTTTGTTGCAGGTGTCACTTGCAAACCTCTAGTCCTGCAGCTGCCTGGGGTTGGAAAAGCAGGATGGAGTGTATGATCATTCCCCGTTTGTGGAATTCTCTCCCCAGGGAAGCTCGCCTGGTGCCATCATTATAAATCTTCAGGTGCCAGGCAAAAATTTCCTTTAGAACCAGGCTTTTAGCCTTTAACTATCTGTGAATGGGATGGTTTTTAAATGTATTTTTCTTTCCTCTTTGTTTTAATGTATCTATGTTTGGTTTATTGTCTGTCTGTTTGGTTATAAATCACTTTGGGTTGCTCTGGGCAGGATGAAGAAATAAAGAAATAAATCAGGCATTTGACAAGTGCTGGAATTCATGACTTGTGGGTTGCATTTGAGTCAGTGAACTATGAATTGTGCAGGCTTGCAGCACGACAAGGCTCAACTGCCGGGCATTTTCTCAACACAAGAAGGTGATTTGGGATTATTTCCTAGTTCATTGTACTGAAGTGTGTAAACAATTACAGTATCTGTTACCACTGCTGTACTGAGGGGCCTTTACCAGAGCTCAACAGTTGCTCCTTTTCTGTGGCTGGATCCAATGGCATTCTGAGAGCAACTAAGACTCAGAGTTTTGTGATCCATTCTCAGGTCAGCAAGTTTAATTCTCAGGGCTATCGGCTAGTCTCAAATCAATAACTTTGAATCATGGATCTAGGAGCTTTTCTGCATTATTAGTTTAAAACACAACTTTAAAAGAAATCACTTATCATTCTGAACACACAGAGAGAAAAATCATATGTGTATTTTCCCAGTGATCCTGTAAACTAAATGAAACCAAAAACGCCAAGGGATTTCTCTTAAAAATAACAATAATAATAAAATTATTATTATTATTATTATTATTATTATTATTATTATTATTATTATTTTATTATTATTATACCCCGTCCAGCCACTCTGGATGGCTCCCAGCAGTATTAACGATAATAATAAAAAAACAATAAAACATCAGATATTAAAAACTCTCCTAAACAGGGCTGACTTCAGATGTCTTCTAAAAGTCAGATAGTTGTTTATTTCCTTGGCATCTGATGGGAGGGTGTTCCACAGGGCAAACGCCACTAGTGAGAAGGCCCTCTGCCTGGTTCCCTGTAACCTCATTTCTTGCAGGGAAGGAACTACCAGAAGGCCCTTGGAGCTGGGCCTCAGTGTCTGGGCTGAACAATGTGTGTGGAGACACTCCTTCAGGTATACTGCCCCCCCTACCTGTTTCATTTCCCCAACCCTTCACATCTCTAATAGTTACCACTAAGCCTCAGACCTCATACCTGCTTAGGTTTCTTCCCCCCCCCCCTTTTTTAAGGAGTTTGGAGCCCCATCAAACTCCAACTCATGATGTCCCATAAGCTTCAGGTTTGGGGATGCCAACGATCTGGCAATCCTGTTATTGAATTATGTGCTTCCTTCCACTACTGGTATTCCCTGCCCCCCAAGAGTGAAGCAACATGGTTGTGTGAAGGAATGATGTATTGTATCATCCACACGACCCCTTTTTACACATATTACAAGAGTGGTGTGATGTCCAGCCAATATTCTATGAACAGACCTTGTATGTCAGGTGATGTGGATGGTGACCTCACCTGTGGCTGAATGCCGGGTTCTATTGTACATTGTATGCTGACTTAGGAAGTAAATCCCTTTGGACTCAGTGTGACTTTCTTCTAAGTAAATTAGGATTGGGGTGAGAGAGTGGCGTCCTGCTGGTTCTGTTGTGCAGCCCCCTCTACTATTAGACTGGGATGAGATTTATGGACCGAGAACAACCAGATTACATCACACTGATAAGAACCTGCATAGAGAAAAATATCCAGGTTAGCTGCTCATGGACTGCTCTTTTGAGATGCTCCACTTCAACCCATAGCAAATTCTTTGAGACCTCACTTGAAATGGCCAAGGTTCCTCTCTTGCAAGGAACCCACTCATGTTAGCATATCTTACAGTGCCTGAAAGTTACCTTGGCCTCAGTAATGTCTCCCCCCCCCCCCCTTATGCTTTCATGTTTGCTTCAAATGTTATTTTATTGCTGATGTTCCTGTAACAATTCTGCCTTTGTCCTTCAAAGGATATGAAATATTGTCCCTGCTACTGTCTGTATTTCAGAACTGTAGGATGCCTTCATCAGATGCTATATGAATAGAAGGCTGAGCTGTATTATTACTGCATTGATCCTCTCTCTCTCACTCTCTTTTTTTTTATATTCATAGAAGTAAACAAGGCTCAATGAATATAACTCAGAAAGAATCCAAGACTGAAATAGGAAAAAGCTGTCAAAAGTTTTACTTAAAAGTACATCTCTTGAGGTGGGTTGATCATTTATGAAGAACAGGTCAAAATCTCATTTCACTTTTCTTTTGATATTATTACCCACGGTTAACTGCACTCTAAATGCTGGTTTCTTTATAATACTGGTTTTTACCATCTTTTTTGTGGATGCAAATTTCTGGATTAATTTAAAAGAAATTAAATTAACCTTTTCAACCCCTGTTGCCGAGAAAACTGCATGCAACACTGGGGACACCAAGAAGAGAATGCTGGTGTCTTCGTCAGCTTGGGGTTTGCAATCTATTTCTTTCAAAGATTGATACCCTGAGTTTCCATTAAAAATGCTCAAGGTGGTTTACAGTAACCGCTGGAATATGCAAGATAAAACAATAAGATAGACGATAAGATGGGATTGGAAGATAGCAGTCTGTTCCGTCCCTTTGTAACATCCCACCAATGTTTACCTGTCAATAGCTGAGCAGCCTGGGATGCGAGCGACGCTGTGGTCTAAACCACTGAGCCTAGGGCTTGCCGATCGGAAGGTTGGCGGTTCGAATCCCCGCAACGGGGTGAGCTCCCATTGCTCAATCGCAGCTCCTGCTAACCTAGCAGTTCGAAAGCACATCAAAGTGCAAGTAGATAAATAGGTACCACTCTGGTGGGGAGGTGAAGGGCGTTTCTGTGCGCTGCTCTGGTTTCGCCAGAAGCGGCTTAGTCATGCTGGCCACATGACCCAGAAAAACCATCTGCAGACAAACGTCGGCTCCCTCAGCCAGTAAAACGAGATGAGCGCTACAACCCCAGAGTCGTTCGCGACTGGACTTAACTGTCAGGGGTCCTTTACCTAGCTGAGCAGCCAGAGTCTAAGAGGGTTCTCAGAGCCCCAAACCTACTTCTTTTGTTTGTCTTAGGGGTCTTGTTGAGTCCCTTCCTCCTGATTTCAGAGGGGGCAAAGCGCAGCTTATACAGGGGCTGTCCTAACTATACAGGCTTTATATGTCTAGGTAAGTTCATTTTAGAATGCAGACTTCACCAATTTCTTCTCCGCTCCTAATATGGTAGCCTGTTTTGCCCTTGGAACAGCCCCGTAAGGTTGGTTAGGTTGAATGATTCCTATTTATCTAAGCAGTGAGCCCATATGTCCACACCTCAATATTCACCAGTTATTCTTTGCTCAATTTGAATCTGATGCTCACGACTACGGCAGGACAGGTGAACAATGCTCTTGCCAAAAGAAGAGTAGTTCTGTTTTTTCTTTTACTTCTAAAGATGAGGCTGGATCCCTTTAACTCTCCATTAGGCGTGCCTTCCAAAGTTTGAGGGGGGGGGGGAAAGCAAAATCTCAGCTACCGCCAGCAAAACCACCCACTTCTCCTGAGCTGTTTTTGCAAACCATTTCTTTCTTTAGTTCTAGATTGCATGCTAGCTTGAATGCACATTTACAGTGATCGATTTGCAGCGAAACAATGTAGAACCCAGCCTTCCCTCTCCCCCTCAACATATGTTCTACAGTGAATAATTTCCCTTCTGCTGTGTAGGGATATGATACGCTGCTACTGGATCCAGCCTATATTCATTTATCTGGGAGTGTCTTCCACTGAACTCAGTGAGACCCGCTTTGAATAGACATGTACAGAAGGCACTGCAAGAATATGAAATCTAGCCCCTCCTCCATCAGTTGGGAAGGCCCTGTATTTCTATATTTAATAATACTTTTTATTCCAGCAGAAAGTCCCACTTACTGGAAGAATGGCTAAATGGAAGCATAAGTACCCTGTTTCCATATTTGTGTAATCTCTATCCTCAAGATTGCTACGTAGGAGGAAAGTGTTAAAATAAATACATTAAACTTATTAATCTGCAGTCATGAAAAGAAAAGCTACCCCCTTCTGTACCTCCACAGAGGAGGCCAATACCACGACAGTTAATTAAAACTCAAGCAAATAAGAGCTTTTTATAGCTGCCTCCTTCCATAAATCACCTGCTTCCTGTTCCTGGGAAGCTGCCAGTTTCAAATCCAAGAATTTCTTGGCATTGTGGAAATCAGAAAAGGCATATTTTATAACTCTCAGAACTACACAGAACTTTACTGGAGTGACTGTTTCAATTTCTGTGCCAATGCAGATGAATAGGGCGGGGGGGGGTATGCAATATTGTACAATAAAACTGTTTCAAAGGAATACAGTAGCATTTCTGTGGGTTCCTCTACAAAACAGAGGAGTAGTTGTATGGTGTCTTGTGTCATGTGACAAAATAACATAGTGCATCTTCATTACAGCACTGTGAGGAACACAATGGATTATGTGCACACTCTGCTTTCAAGGGCATGTATCTATTTCCCTCAGTGCTGTTTCAAAATACATGGAGTGCGAAAGTCTCAGAATGTCTTTGCCAGGGTTCTCCTATATTGGGTAGCTGGCTGCCCATAGAATTGGAGAATGAGATAAACTATAAAAAAAAGGTGTGGGTAAACAAGAGATGTGGTACCAGCCAGGAAACATGGTGACCTGTTCATTCTTGAGTGTTGGCAGCTATGTTGTATTCTAGAATGGTTGACCGAATGTAGCGTGATCATAGAGAATCATGGACAATATTGGTGGTTTTGATAGCCATAGTAAAAACCCAACTTGGCTGTAGTGGAAGGTGTCAGTTCAACTCCCACCTTGGTTGAAAAGAGTAGGTGCTAAGGTGTGTGTTTTGCAGCCTTGGTTTTCCATCTAGGAAATGGAAATAGTGACGGCCTACTTTAAAAGTTTGTGTGGAGAGAGAAAATGCGGTAAGAGAATTTCATTTTTCATTATGCATCTTGAGTATTAGGAAAGAAGGGCATGTGGGCGGAGACTGTAGCACTAAGTGATTCCTTTCCTGACATCCAAGAATAATCAGTGCAGCCCTGTATCACTTTTTAATGGAGATAGTTTGGGAAGGGATCACCAAGATGTGAATTGTCAGGCAAATGCACGTTAGATGTTGGCGGTGAAACTCACTCAGTCTGTTCTTTAGTAGACCATGAACATTCCAGAACATTCCTATTATTTTCTTTAGCTCTTCTCTGAACATTTCAGGCATTTCCCTAAATGGCCAGAATGTTGATTAAAATGATATCCAAGGATAACGGGGTGTGGGGGAGAGCTTGACCAATGGAATATTTCTACTGCTAGCACAGCTGGTATGCAAGACATGGATTATTTACCAAGCTTGCCAAGCACTTTATATCTTTTTTTTTTTGGGGGGGGGGTTCAGTGGTATTCCCCAATCACCAAACAGACTGAAAATTGTGCCAGGCTCTTAATTATAGCACCTTTCGCTGATTAACAAGATGGCAATCTTTCCCTTTCCTCAGCAAAATTTGTGTTGGTTCTCTTTCAGCAGAACGTCATGCTGCAGGAAGATTTCCCAGAAATTAATCCTTTGGCAGGGAACTTTTGAAGGCTGCTTTGGAGTGCAGGCTGGGAATGAATCGGTGGCTTAGGCTGCTGAAGGGAAGAGGTACCTAACATTGCTGCTTAGTGCTTGTTTATAGCTGCATGCTTGCAGTTTGATGACTGCAACATCAAAGGATGCTTTTGCAGAAATAGTCAACACTGGATTTATTGTGAAAATGTCATTTATCTATAGATTATTCTGATCAATGGTGCCAGGGGCTACAGTTTTGCTACATATTTAAAAATAGTGCAGTCTAAATGAGGAGGAGAAGGAGTGTGTTTGTTGGCATGTGCCTCTGAGGGTGAAGTCAAACCACTGTAGAATCACAGTACCCGCTGAACTGCAGAGACCAGTAACTCTAGTAGCACCAAAGTGACTCCTCTGGGGCACAAGCCTGGGAAGTGTGTATGGAGGTCCTGGGCTGCCCAGACAACAAGACCCGCCTGCCTGGCCTTGCTGATGTGGTCCAAAGGAAAACAGAGCACCAAAACATCTGGCACCAGCTTAGTTGCCGGAAGGAGGTGTACAAGATGCTATCCTACCATCTTAGGGACTCAGCTTCGGATTTGTGTAGGGTTTACACAAGGCAGAGGGTAAGAGAAGGAATGTTAGCTGCATAATATTAGTTGCCACCATTAGAGGCAGAGGAGTAAGAAGTGGATCGTTTTCCTGTTGAATTTGACAACATCCCTCATGCATTCTATGTTCCTCACAGAAACCAATGGTTTAAGGCTAGAGTGGCCAGGTGAACAAGAAAGCAGGTCTCCTGAACCTTTAGTAGTTGTGCAGAAGAAGGGAGTTCCGCAGGTGTAGCTCCTTGTACAAGCTACACCTGAGGAAACTCCCTCTTCTACACAGATATTAAATGAGTCCTGGCCTCTTTCTTAGCTGGTTTCCCTGTTTAAGGCAGCTCCACAATGGCCTATATCCCTTTAGCCAGGATGGGACAAATGGATGCACTGCCCCCAGCCCATATTGAGCTGTCGTCATCTCCCCCAACTAGGATTTTTATTTTGAAAAATTATCTTTTTAATTAGTGGCATGACACAAAACATTTAAAGAAGGACAACTTTAAGAACAGGAGCAATTTAAAAAGAGGACCTACTGAAAAATTCAGTGAACAAAAAAGGGTGAGTACACAACAAAAGCATTATCTGGAAGAGCCTCCCCCCCTCCAAGTCTGATCGCTCAAGGCTTATTTGATAATAATAATAAGGTTCTGAGAGTGGTTTGCCAATGTAAATAAAAAGATATAAACATCTAGAAGAACAGATGAACTGGGCAGGGGGCACCTATAGATAATCAAATAGCCAAAAGCAGAACACCTTTTAAATCAAATCCATATTAGATTAGGTGTTGAGTCTTTTTAGGAGTTCTCAGACATCTGGAAGAACTAGAGCCATAAAATATAATTCACTGTAAATTATGGCATATCTTATTTGAATACCACCAACTATTCCAAAACAGTGTTTGTACACTGAGCCTCTGGCTGAGAACTTTCAGGGAAGACAGATGGAAGCAAGTTCCTGAGTCACAAATCCAAGATGCTTAAACTGGCAGAATTGGAAGAAAAGCATCTCAAACGTAGGCCTTTGAATGCAATACTTCATTAATTCTTATTCAAGTCATATTAACTCTCATAAATCTCTTCTGTTAGTTATTATTGTTTCTCTGCTGGTTTTTGAATCCATAGTCTTTGTGATCCAATAGCAATAAAGTTTCAGAGGAGAATCTTAATTACTTAGCATAGCACTAATATCCTCTTACAGGCAACTAACCACAAGAAACTGAGATTATCACAGATGGAACTCAAATTATGTATCTATACAAGTAGCTACAGGAAACTCTGACAATTAAGTTTTGGAAAATTAGGAGAGGATAAGTGCCCTTGGGCAGAGACTACATTTTTGTTTTGTCCTTTTGTTTATGTTCTGTAATCCAATGTAAGACCAAACAACCCTGCCATTTCTGGAATTGTTAGAAATGTGTAGACCTGGTTGTATGCAGATAGCATTGTACTATTTATACATGTGATCCACTAAAAGCTTGTGGGAAACTTCTAATCCCAATAAAGGAATTTAGTGCAGTATCAGGTTAGAAGTCTTCCAAACTCTGAACAATTGGGTTTCAATATTGATAATACCATGAAAGGTAATCTCCTCAACAATATTAAATTCCTTTCAGAAGAATTCCAGTAAGATATCTTGGAATGTGATTCACACAAGATATAGGGAAATGCTCTGTTTTGTTGAGTGGCATGCAACCTGATCTATGTCAATGGCCTCATGCTCCCTTTGCAAGAATAAGTTCATACCTGGGGGATTCTCCTGGATCCATTGCTTTTTAAAAATAAAATAAAATATTGATTTTGAGCAAGACAGACAAAAATAAAAATATTACAGTGGTATAGCATAGTACAATACAGAATATCAGACAAGACCTCTGACTATGGAGGGCCTAGAAAACAATAAACAAACATGAAAATGTGAAGTTAATCAATCCAGAGACTTAAAAACAATAGATGTACAAAAGGCATGGGCCTAATAACAGTGTGTGTGTGTGTGTATAAATATATGTTTCAACATGTAAATAATACAATGAGTATGCATGTTCAGGGGAGAGAGACATAGAAACAAATAATTATTATGTTAATCAAAACCCTCAGAAAGCTATCGCTGGCAATTGACCATGTTCCTCATTGTCAGCATAATAAAATGGTACCAGAGAGCAAGGAATCTCTTTTAATTAAACCCCTCAGGACCCTTAGCTTATGTTTTTCTAGAAGTGCCATTTCTCAAACGGTAGAATGCCAGTATGTAAGATTAGCACTGGCAAGGTCTCTTCAGAAGCATTCTGTCGAGCTCTAGTTGCTGTAAGTAAATGGATGATCAGTTAAGATGCTCTTCTGTTTCCTCAAATAAACCTAATAGTGCATTTGTTGCTGTGATTTGAAGTATAGGCGGCCTCAGTGGTGCAGAGTACAAGGATGACCCTATGGCTATGGTAATTCATGTTCTGGCAACCTCAAGATTGGTCAGCAGTCATGCACTTTATGTGGGGCTATCTTTGAAAATAGTTCAGAAGTGCCACATGCAGCTACCCAACTGTGGACAGTTCAAGGCAAACAGACAGTATAACACAAATTCTGTTATAGCTATGCTGCTCGCCTATACGCGTCTGGGCCCAATTGAAAGTGCTGATTTGAACCCATAAAGCTCTTTACAACTCAGAACCCCAATATCTCCCGAACATTTCTCTGTAAACCTGCTTGCACCCTTAGATGTTTGTCTGAGGCCCTCCTCTGGGCTCCTTCTTTAAGAGAGGATGATGACGTGTGAGAGGGCCTTTTCAGTGGTTTCACCCTATTTGTGGAACACTCTTCTCAGTGCGATGGACTATGAGTTTGTTATTTTTCTGTTTGTGCGCTGCCAAAGTTTTTCGCTACTGATATTCATGTGTGAAGGGTTGCTTTGTGTGTGCATTTTTAGATTAATTACATCTGCTGTTGTGTGGATGTGTTGATGTTATAATGTATTTTTATTTATGTTTTAAATATGCTGCAAGTCACTCTGAGACCTTTGTGTAACAAGTCATTAACAAGACTAAGAAAGAATAAAAAGCTTACAACAGGGTGCAAACTCCCAACAGAATCGCTAATAATTCTGGTTTATTATTAGACATGGAAATGCCAACACATTTGTTGACAGCTGCTCATATAGCAATATGTCATAATTGCGGGGTGGGGTGGGGGAATCCTGCATCAGAAGACTGAACAATATAGATATGGGAACCGGTTCATATGGCACTGCTGACTGGAAGACTGAAGTTAGATTTGCTTTTTAAAAATTGAGTGATTTTGTGATGTATAATAAGATACAATGAACTATTCAACCACATGCACTGCTGGAAATAATATATTATGTTTACAGGTTTTTATTGAATATACATTGTTAATTCTGATCTTGTTAGCAATACTTCTGGTTTGAGAACAAAGGTTAAGGTTCAAGTGTCCAATAATAGTAGCAAGACTTCCATGACTGCACAGGAGCTGCAAAGTTTGTTTTCATTTATTTGAACAATTTGTATACCTCTTATAGGATCATAGAATTGTAGAGTTGGAAGGGATCTGCAGGTCATCTAGTCCAACCCCCTGCATTGCAGGAATCTCAACTAAAATATCCATGCAACATGGACACCCAACCTCTGCTTTAAAATCTCCAAGGAAAAGAGCCCATCACCTTCCAAGGAAGTCCATTCCACTGTTGAACAGCTATTACCATCAGAAAGTTCTTCCTGATGTTTAGTCTGAATCTCCTTTCTTGTAACTTGAATTCCTTGGTTCGGTTCCCACTCTCTGGAGCAGGAGAAAACAAGCTTGCTCCATCTTCCATGTGACACCCCTTAAGATATTTGAAGATGCCTACCAAATCTATCAGTTTCCTCTTCTCCAGGCTAAACATACCCAATTCCCTCAACTGTTCCTCATAAGGTTTGGTCTCCAAACCCTTGATCACCTTGGTCGCCCTCTTCTGCACACATTCCAGCTTGTCAATAGCCTGCTTAAATTGTGGTGCCCAGAACTGGACACGGTACGAGACACAGGTGTGGTCTTACCAAGGCAGAATAGAGGGGTACTATAACTTCCCTTCAACATGGCACTACACTTCTGCTGATACAGCCTAGAATAACATTCACTTTTTTTGACTGCTAGATCACGCTGTTGACTCATGTTAAGCTTGTGGTCTACTAAGACCCCTAGTTCCTTTTCACTTGTACTACTAGTAAGCCAGGTGTCCCCCGTGTTACATGTGTGCAGCTGGTTCTTCCTGCCTATGTGCAGAACCTTACATTTGTCCTTACTGAAATTAAATTTGTTAGTTTCAGCTGTATCTGTATGCAATGCATCACTAAGTCACCATCCCATCAACACAAGGATTTTATGCTTCCACCACTCCTCCCACTGCACTCCCACCTGAACATCTGTTCTGGGTTCCCCCCAACCCTGTGGAGCAGATTTAGGGCATGTGAGGGATGGGAAAGCAGGGGAAGCCATCCTTATGCACGCATAATTTTGGGGGGCTGATAGAATGGTTACTTAGCACTCTGTTGAAGTCAAGCCATAATAAATGTATTTGGAAAGAAACATACATAGAACAGACTATTAAGGACAGGCAATCTGAACTAGGTTCCTGTTACTGAATCTGGTGGCTTCGGTGGATGAAGCAGGTCTGTCCCTCCAAATTAATGAATTAAAAGTTGACCATATGGCTATCTGTTTATTCCTTATACCTGCGCTGATCGCTGCTTACAGCAGAGCAGCTGAAAACCCAGTGGTGCCAAGAGAGGATCTTTGGGTCAGGGATGCAAAAAAAATGGGAGATTTATCTAAATGCGCAATCCAGACCCCCCCCCCCCTTTTTAAAATTGCTACCTGAATCAAGACAGAGCTACGTACATTTGTTTTAAGATAATTATTCATTAGACTGCTGGCTTTCCACATCCAGCCACAACAATTTGCAGTGCCTGTTCAGGCTTCCACCCACATAACAGTTTATTAATGTGTAAAAGGTTGCCTTAAAATAAATAAAAACTGCTAAAAATGTATAGCCTTGTGCTGAGCCAAATAGACTATGATCTGCCACCACAATACAAACACAGGGAAGCTGATCTGTTTATACAGCTGATGCGACAAAACTGGATTCAACATGGGCAACTTTTCACAACAGGAAGAACAGAGGAATGATAATTAATTCCATTTTGTGCATGGTGTGTGTGTATTTTCAAGAAATGGCTGCAGCCAAATTAAATCCAGCAATCAAGAGAGGTGTGAATTAGACAGGGAAAGACATACATGCTGAAGTATTGCATAATGGGATCATATTAAAGCAGTGTTACAAGTGTTTCTTTTAAAAAATAATAACTATATCCCTGTCAAATTAAAAAAGTTTCTTCCATGTAATATTGGAAATCAGAAGAGGTGAATTAATTTCAGCCAAGTTCTGATCCTTCAGTGACATGAATAAGGGTCACAGATGTACTCTCTGTATTCAAGAACTGCATTCTCAGTACAAAGTTCTCATTATAATTTGCCAAAGGATTCATGAAATGTCCAAGGCAGCTGTTTGAAGCAGCTGAATTGGCACATCAGGGCATTTCTCTCTACCTATAAACTAGCAGCTGGATTGCACTGATGCATGTTTACTCCAAGGTAAGTCCCAGTGACTTCTATGAAGCTTTCTCCCCACCCCCAATATATGCATGTAGGATTATGCCCTAAAACTGATTTAATATTTAATCCTTCTCCAGGTACGCCAGGGAATGTAAACCTTCAAGAAATGCTAAGCCCCAGATTGTATCCAGTTGTTAGGTGGAAAATGGAAATTAGTCTCTGGGAGTTAAGAATGTGCTGAAGTCTTAATTTGGTCTGGGGTTTACTGGACCAGCAAGTCTTTAAGCTTTACAGATTCAGGGTTCACCTATCTTTAACATAGGACTTTGTTTTTAAAGTCTACCCTAGGTTTTATTTTCCTCTTTCTACTCTCTGTGGGGTGCCCCCAAAGCAAAGGAGCACAAGGCTTTGACAGGGGAATCTTCTCAGGAAGGCTGAGGAAAGCTGCCCCTCCCAAAACACCTTCATCTACAGAAGAAATTTTAACGTACACAACCCCTAATGTTCAGAGGTTGGCCGTCCCTGCAGAAGGGAGTGCCTTCTGAGTAGGGAGGGAGTGCCTTTCTCTGATCATTTGCAAATGACCACAAAGAGCTCCTGGTGGGACTCAAGAGGTGGGGTGTTTTCACACGGCAGGGCCTTGCGGTATTATTGGGTTGCTAGGCTTTGAAAGTCAAAATTCTGACCATCGTTTGGGCTCAGTGGTATAAGGGGTGAAGGTAGAACAGCAAAGTCCAAGAAAAATCAATGGAAAAGATAAGGAAAATGCCATGTTTTCTCCTGTGTGTTTTAAGAAAATTGGAAATGGCTTGATAAGTTGAGATGTTTTAAAAAGCTTCCCCCAACACATCCCCTCCCCACAAGAAGCCTGCAAACTGTAGTTTAAGGGTGCTGGGAACTGTAGCTCTTGGAGGGGTAAACTACAGCTCCCAGGAGATATATATATTTTAGTGGGGAGTTGTGCTTCAAATGCATGCCCTGTATGAAGCCTGTATTAAAATGCCTTAACTTTCACCTGGAATCAAAACGATGACCTGTAGGAAAAGTTTTTGTTT
The DNA here is from genome assembly GCF_964106645.2 of Podarcis pityusensis. Lineage (NCBI taxonomy): Eukaryota > Metazoa > Chordata > Lepidosauria > Squamata > Lacertidae > Podarcis > Podarcis pityusensis. The sequence goes on along the minus strand of NC_138028.1, from coordinate 113,547,945 downwards.
TTCAAAAAGCATCTTGACTTTGCTGCTATCGCAGGAACGGCTCCCCCAATCCCACTGCAGTATTGCACCGAGATCTGCTCTTCACTCCTGCCAGTCAACAAGAAGAAGTGTTTTGTGTGGCAGAGGGCCAAGCCCACACAGCAATTTAACCAGAAAACCGACATCAGCAAGAATGACTCAATGAGGAACAGTCTATTCTCTTTAGCTAGCTATATCCAGGGAATTAGAACAAAAAAATTTGTTCTTCTACGGTTCCAAAAGAGTCAGACCAGGTTCTTAGACATTCTTCTGCTGCTGTCAAGAACATTGGTACAGCTGCCATCCAAAGGCCTCCACCCATTGGTGCTGCACTGTTGTTGTTTTTTTGTGGAGGGAACTACTGAGGTCATGTTCATACAATTGGATCTGTAGTGTCATAGAGATGTGAGGGCAAAACATAGGAGAACAGGATTTCTCCTGCAGTCTCTATTGTAGAGAGGGCCATGCAATCAATTGAGAAGAACCACCAGAGCGAGGCTCCATGTGAAAGAGAAACTTAGTTTGATGGAGAAGTATCTTCTTGGATGTTTGAACTTCTTTTCATTTGTGTGGGGTACACAATACTGGGCTAGAATGTGCTTTTGCATGTCAAGGTCCCCAAGCCACCCCAAATAACTCACACTTCACACATCAATTTTTGTTTAAGGTTTTTGGCATGAATTTGGCCACAACTTTATTTAAATACACACATGTGAGCGGTTGCTTAGGCATTGGTTACGACTATCTGTCCTTGCCCCAGGGACAGAACTGACTTCCGGATTCCAGCAGAAGCCAGTCAGGGAAAACAATATTGGGGGGAAATGAAGCTGGGCATCAGTCCCTCACTTCTCACCCGCATGCTCCCGGGGGCTTGCACGGCCCAAGTCCGATGCCAGGGACTAGGACGAAAGGATGGCAAGCCCCTGGATTCCTTTAACGGAATTCCCTTTACGCACCACCATTGGAGGGGTAGGCACTTACCCCTCCACCAACCAATTTTAACCAATGCCTTACCGCAAACCTTACAAGTTGTGATGATTTGCTACGCAGTAGGCAAAAACCAAATGGCACCAGCCAATCAGCCAAATGGACAAAATTCCTACCAGGCCCCTGCCCCAAAAGCAGGCGACCCCATGACAGGCATAGCAAGGTCAAAGCGAAAAACCCCCCACTTCAAGGAGGGTGGGCAGGTGATCCGGTGCACACAGCCCAAGAGAACACCCAAAGCTGCATGCCCAGTATATAAAACCTCTGACCCCTCCTCCAAATTGGCAACATGAAAATCTCCCCAGAGACTGCATTGCCCAATCACAGCCCATGGCCATCCAAACATAACTGCCCAGCAACAGTGGGGTGGCCTGCTGGCCCCTACCGCAACACGTACTCTCTGTTAGGGAGAACACGCTTAACCAAAAAAGGGCCTCAAATGCCCTCTTTCTTAGATTGTGTGTGTCAGTACTTCAAAAAGAATTGTTGCATTGCTCAGACATCAATTCCGGCCTTCAGGTATCCTTCTATTACCCCCTCATGGTGCCTACCATGGAAGGGATGGCCCTGGAGGCACACTGGAAATTAGTAAACATCCATAGGAATATAGAAAATACCAAAATGGTAGCTTAAGTCTGCAACCTTAAACACTTTTATCTGAGGGGGAAAACCCATTTAACCAAGTGGGGTGTATTTCTGAGTAATCCTGCATGAAATTGTTGCAAATTCAGCACAAATTCCACCATGTCCATTATGCCTGAGTACTTGTGGATACAATTTCAGACCAACAGTGCAATTCTGTGCATGCCTACTCATAAGTGGCATGACTGAATTTGATTTGATTTTACTTCCAGGTTAAGTGTACACATGATTGCAGCGTTAGTGATATTCCACTGATAAATTAAGGACCCGTGTGGACCACAGAGGTTTTGTGGGTGCGTCAGTCTCCAACTGCTATAGTAATGCATCTCCAAATTGGGGCTAAGACAGGGATGGGGGATAGGTGGCCCTCCAGATATTGTTGAACTACAGACTCCCTCAACTTTGACCTTTGGCTGGTCTGATGGGAACAGGAATCCTGTTCTTCATTCCTGAGCTAAGAGGTGGAAGGAACAAGTGAGCCCCTAGCAATGATCATCCAAGTCCATCGGTGCACTGCCTTGGTCCAAACGCTTTATTTCACAAGCAACATGGACAGCTCACTTAAAGAACTGATTAAATTTGCCACTGGGCAGAGAATCGAGCAATTTGGCATTGGGCCACTTATTTATTTGCCTTTCCTGCATGAGAAATGTGGTGTTTTTTTCCTTCATACATGTGTATCACTAATTGTTCTTTTCCTCTTTAATGGGAATGACCCATATGTTCTGTGGTGGGGGTGTAGGTTCCATCTGCTGCGTTTAGGGGACAGTTACTTGCCTGCTTTTTAATCATGGGGGGAGGGATGCTCATGACTCCTTTTTATTTTTTGAGTTTTATTTATTTATTAAAGTTCTTGTGTCTTTTTAAAAGGAAGTTTTTTGCATCCATTCCCATTTTCAAAGGCAGAGTTAGTGGGATCTTCATCTGCTATGCCAGGCATGTCCAACTTTGATTAGGGTGTGATCTACAATGCAATATCAAAAAACTGGCCGTGATCTACAACCCTCTGAAGTCATCTAAATAAATAAATAATGGAGGGATGGATGGATGGATCTTTATTTCATAGATACAGTAGTTATGCTTGGATATCATCATGAGAGATCCAAATAGTTGTTAGATGGACAAGTAACTAAACAAGTGAGAAAAGTCAATGTATATTTTTGTATTAATTTACACAGATCTGAGGAGCCAGTCAGAGTGCTCCAGACTTCTCCGTCTTTCCCCTACTGTTGCTTTAAATCACAGCTGACTCCCTTCCTCCCTCTCTTTCCCCTACTGTTGCGTTAAAGCCTTTCCCTTGCTCAAACTGATGGAGTGCTAAGGGGGCTTTTTCCTATGTGTTTTGTTTTTGCCTTCCTCGCTGTTTGGGGTTGTGTGTCCTTTTTTATTCCTTTTATTGTATTTGAACTAGCAGGCAAGCAGGCGCACAGATTTTCGTTTCCTGCCTCCCCCCACCACCACATCCCCCTCCCCCCACCACTGGAGCTCTAACCCCCAAGAAGGCAAGCTAGCTTCAGAAGGAGGAAGGAGGAGGCGGCGGAGGAGGAGCCTGTGATCGACCAATATCAGTCCCAGGATCTCAGAGTTGATCGTCATTGATGGCTTGGACATGCCTGCTATGCCACCCCAGATTTAATGGTTGCTTTAGATAATGTATCCCAGTAATGCGTTCTACCTGAGGCTGCCTATAGCATCCAGGTACCTGACGAGAACTGGGCTCAAAGGAGCATATTAGTGGGGAGTCAAACAAAAGAATTCTAGTACAGTGGTATCTCTGGTTACGTACTTGATTCGTTCCGGAGGTCCGTTCTTAACCTGAAACTATTCTTAACCTGAAGCACCACTTTAGCTAATGGGGCCTCCCGCTGCTGCCACACCGCCGCCAGGCGATTTCTGTTCTCATCCTGAAGCAAAGTTCTTAACCCGAGGTACTATTTCTGGGTTAGTGGAGTCTGTAACCTGAACCATAGGTAACCTGAAGCATATGTAACCCAAGGTACCACTGTATAGTGTAGTATAGTATAGTCAACAGACCCCTGGTAGAATCATTGCTCAGGCTCCCACTAGTGTAATGGGACTTTCTCCCCTTCTCCCCCTGTGTGTCCCCTGCACCTCCCCAAAATGTACTCTGGGGGATCAGAAGCACCCCCAGAAGAGCATGTGAGGAGCAGAGAGGGGTGAATTATTCCATCTGAGAAGCTGAAGTGCTTGCACTGATGGAGCAATTGGAAGACCATGACACTGAGTTTTCCCCCTGTGTATTTATTTTATTCTGCTTTTGGCAGAAAGGCTGTCAAAGCAGTGAACAGAATTAATGCATGTTAACAGAGAAATATACAATAAAAGTGCAGTGCATACAACAGATGGATGAAAGTAATATGAAATGAAAATAGCATGGAAATTCAGTCAAGAATACTAGGACTGGCTGAATCCTGGATCCCGAACAGGGATGGACTTTGGTCTTTCAAATTTCAGTGGTATGTATGGGGCCAAAATTTGGCATCCCTACACCTCTGGTCTTCAGTGCTGCTCATTTCACTACGTCATAGTTGTGACACCCTTAGGCTCGGCGCCCAGTGCAGCAGAACTGGTTGTGTTGCCCTAAACCTGCCTCTGTCCTGAGCCACATCAGGGCAATTTGGTTTGGCCTGAGATTCAGCTGGAGCATGTTGAGGCAGTCCCAGATCACACTCTGGGTTGAATTGGGCCCACCTGGGTCAACTGGAGGCTGTCAAAACACAGGGCAGTAAGGTAGCATGGAGCACTGGGATGGGGGAGAGAAGATGCAGGAAGCCTGTCTGAAATATACTCCGAGTCGAGTCTGAATTTCATGCTCTTTATTCAGCTTGTAGAAGGAATGAATGAAACTTTCCCCAAAACATCTAACTATATGTACATTATTTACACAATGGGCCCCATGTGATTAGGTAATTCCGGGCTGCTCCCGTAAGCCAATCAGGTTGCGGATTCACTTCCTCCAGAAACCTGATTGGCTGCTCCTGCAGGCCAATCAGGTTGCTGATTCACTTCCACCTGGAGCTGTATTGGGTGGCTCCTTGCAGACCAATCAGACTGCTGCATTCTGGATCCTATTGTTCTAGGATTCAGCTCAGTACATAACACCGCCTGAGTCTCCTTCACTCCAACTACATGTTTAATGGAGGTTTAAAGCCATAATTCATAGAATGATACAATTGTAGAGCTTCAAGGGACCCAAGAGCCATCAAGTCCAACTCCCTGTAATGCAGGAATCTCAGCTAAAGCATCCACGACAAACACCATGCAAACCATCCTGATTCACTTTGAGGCCTGGAGCCATGTCAGGTTGACCAAGGATCCCTAATCACTGAAATGAAAGGCATTTCCTCTTATGTACAAATGGATTTGAAAAGTAAACGCAAAGGCTGCAAATCCTGTCTTCCTGACAGTGAATGGGTGTTGAAGGTTTAAAGATGGTGTCAGCCAGGAAGAGTTTGTGAAGCGCCTTCAAGAAATGCATCTTACTCTGCTGCCCAGGTGAGATGAGGAAAAGAGATTAATGTATATTTTGGGCACTTCTGGAAAGATCTTCAGGACATTGAGAACTACTTGATTGGGAATTGTGAGGGGATGGGGGGAGGAAGGGATGACCTGCAGATGATCACATCTTGGTTTGACATTTCTAGGAGGCTGGTGCTCTTTTGTTCACTTTAAATTTACAAGTGATAAGGGAGAAACTGGCAGTGATTCACAGCAATGAATTTACTGGGTGCTGTTGCCACTCAGTTTGCTTGAACATCCTCCCCTGGCTTCCTGTAATGTAGTCTCTCCTGAGTCCTCTCTGGAGAGAAAAAAAAATTGAACCTTCCTTCTCAGGTGCTGGCTATCATAGCAAAAGCTGGATATTTCATAAAACCCACTGGATGATACCAAAGGTCATGACTACATCCTCTGGTAATGAATTTCATGGTTTAACTATGTGCTGTGTGAAGGAATACTTGCTTTTGTTTGTCATCTGTTCAGCAGCACTGAATAATTGTGGTTTGAACCTTAGGATGGATGGATGGAGAAAAGTATATTTATTTTTTGCCTTCCTCCCAGTAATTCCTTGCTTCATTGTTTGGCTACACTCCATCACAGAGTTAGATGAACTTAAGGCTTTGAGTTCAGCCATGCCTGCCTCTGTGCTGCTTTGTGGCTATCACTTTTTATCCCGACATTGATTGTGATGATTTCTGTAAGTGGATATCATCATAGTCCTTCTTAGTAGGAAAGTGTGTTTTTTTAAGTACTTCAAAGCCTTCTTGGGTAATGGGAACTGGGATATTTATCTGAATAGCACATGGAACCGGCACACAATACAATTTTCTTCCCTATCAGTGCAACGTCCCGTCTCCATGAGATGAAATTTAAATAGTTAAGTGGATTTTTATTAGAAATTGGTCATGAAGATTCCAATTCAGATGTCAAAGGTTGACAGCATTATGTAGAAAAAGCCCATGACGTGGCCTTTATTTTGAACTTTGGTGCTGACATGTGACAAAAATAAGCATGATAATTTTACGGCTTATTTCTTTTTCTGTCTGAAATGTAGCTTTATTAATCTGAAAGACAGCTGATTTTCCAAGGTCAAAAGAGCTTAGCAACCAATTGATGAGCTATTATTCGTATCTTGTGGTTTTCTTGATGGTGCTGTATTAATAATATGTGAGCAGAAGAGGCCATAAAAATTCCATTTAAAGGTATTAAGGCATACTGGGACATTTAATCAGGTTAAAACTCCCATTGGTTGGCTCCAGACAGAGTGTTGTTCAGTTGATGATTAACGAAGTGTGCAGAATATAAAGATGAATGCCTATTACATCAGTTGAGAGAGTGACCCTTTTCCCATTGGGGCATCTAACAAATAGTTGAGTGGAAACGCATGGCATTGCTTTACTTGTCCTTTGAACTGGGCAGTGTACAAAGGGTGAGAAAATCAATGTTTCTAAAGCTGATGATCAGAGCAAAAAATAAAATAAAACAACAAAGGCATATAGTATGGGAATGTTTGAGGTTTTGACAAGCTGAACAGGAAATCAGTTTATAGCCTTAGGTCCATTCTACACCCAGTAACTCTTTTAATACCAGTGCTAGCCCTCTCAAGGATCTAAGCAGGAAATGATATATGCAGCATTTTAATATAAGAACACAAGAAGAGCCTGTTGTTGTTTAGTCGTTTAGTCGTGTCGGACTCTTCGTGACCCCATGGACCAGAGCATGCCAGGCACTTCTGTCTTCCACTGCCTCCCGCAGTTTGGTCAAACTCATGCTGGTAGCTTCGCGAACACTATCCAACCATCTCATCCTCTGTCATCCCCTTTTCCTTGTGCTCTCCATCTTTCCCAACATCAGGGTTTTTTCCAGGGAGTCTTCTCTTCTCATGAGGTGGCCAAAGTATTGGAGCCTCAGCTTCAGGATCTGTCCTTCCAGTGAGCACTCAGGGCTGATTTCCTTAAGAATGGATAGGTTTGATCTTCTTGCAGTCCATGGGACTCTCAAGAGTCTCCTCCAGCACCATAATTCAAAAGCATCAATTCTTCGTCGATCAGCCTTCTTTATGGTCCAGCTTTCACTTCCATACATCACTACTGGGAAAACCATAGCTTTTGCTATACGGACCTTTGCTGGCAAGGTGATGTCTCTACTTTTTAAGATGCTGTCATTTGTCATTGCTTTCCTCCCAAGAAGCAGGCGTCTTTTAATTTCGTGGCTGCTGTCACCATCTGTAGTGATCATGGAGCCCAAGAAAGTAAAATCTCTCACTGCCTCCATTTCTTCCCCTTCTATTTGCCAGGAGGTGATGGGACCAGTTGCCATTTGTGGGGACCCAGCTCCCTCAAATAATTTATTGTGGGGAACGAAGCCCCTGGGAGTTGGATTCTATGCAGCAGAGCATAGACATCATTCCTAGTAGCTCCTCCATGAATCTATCTAATTCTCTTTTAAAGTCATCCAAGTCGGTGGTGTTCACTGCCTCTTATGCAATCAAGTTCTATGGTTTATTTATGCACCCTGTGAAAGTAGTACTTTGTTTTATCTGCCCGAATCTTTCAGCATTCAGCTTCATTGGAGGCCCATGAATTTTAGTGTTATGAAAAAGGGAGAAAACTTTTCTCTTCCCGCTTCCTCCATACCATGCGGAATTTTTTATATTTCTTAATAATTTTTATTTATCATTTTCATTTTACAATTACAGCAATAGATAATAGTCCAAATATCAAATGCACGTTTAATTTTGACTCCCCCCCCTTTTCATGGTTCACTTCATTATTTTCTTTCCCACTACATATTCTGATTAATCCCCATCTTTTCATTTTCTCATTTTTATATCTCAGTAGTTGTGACTGCCGAATTTACTCTGTTACTGTTAAATTTTTAATAGACTTGCAATAATTTTCCAAATATTCCACAAAACATTTCCAATCTTCTTTCAATATTTTTTTTCATCTTGGTTTCTTATTCTGTTTGTCAATCTTGCAATTTCTACGTATTCTATCAGTTACACCTGCCATTCTAACTTTGTGTGTATTATACCTTCTTTCCACCTCGCAGCATGTCAGGGAATGGTCTGAAGATGAGGACTGGGGAATGCATTCTATGGCAGACCAGCTTCTCTCTGATGGAGAGCTGGGGGGGGGAAGAGTCCTCCCCCCCGTCCACAGCATGTTCAGAAGCAGAGAGAGAGAGAAGCTGAACAGCTTAGGGAGGAGTTACCCAGTTACAAGATAATGCCAAGGGAGCCAGAAGGGAGGGGGCAGCTAGTTGAGATGTCACTTGAGAGAGTGGGGGACCCCCCCTCACCATGGACTTGGAGGTCCAAATATACCAGAGAGCAAAGGAGGCAGAAGGGGAGGGAGGAAATTCCCATTAGCTCCTTAACTGCTGCAGAAGGAGGATTTAGAGTAGACAACTGCCCTCCTTGCAGAGAGCTGTATATTTGTGCTTGCAACATGATGCTGTAAAAAAGGACTATAAATACTTCAACTGCTCATTAATTCTTATCTGTGAAGTTACTGAAGGGGGAGGAGGACTCTACACGCCTGACAGGGCATATACCATTCAAGCTACTGTAATTGCATACAGTGGTACTTCAGTTTACGAACTTAATCTGTTCTGAAAGTCCGTTCTTAAACCGAAACCGTTCTTAAACCGAGGCGCGCTTTCCCTAATGAGGCCTCCCGCTACTGGTGCCCTTCCACCATTCGGCTTCCGTTCTTAGACTGAGGTAAAGTTTGCAAACCAGGACACTACTTCTAGTTTTGCGGAGTTCGTAAACCGAATAGTTCGTAAACAGGGCTGTTCTTAAACCGAGGTACCACTGTACATGAAAATAGATTTATGATCTTTCAGTACACTTTCATCTATTATACCTAAGAGAAAGGCTTGGACAAATGATTTTTAAAATATCCCCCCACCTAAATTTATAAACTTCTACTATATCACTTCTTACTTTGGAGGTGAGGTGAGTATTCCAAATGTTCTTACATTCCTGTCTGATGCAGAAAACCCACAGGTACCAAATCCTCAAGAGTTGTTTAAAGACCTCTCACAAAGGGAAATTTACCACCCCTCTAAGTTGGCTCATATTGTTGATCTACCTTCACTATTAAGATGTTTCTCCCAGTGCTCAACTCAAATTAGTCCTTCTGTAAGTTAAACTCATTACTCCTGCCATCTGGAGCAGCAGACAGCAAATATTATGATGAGGTGAACAGTATAAGACAATTTCATGTGTTCATATGGCTTGGTGCACCAGTAAAAAGAAGAAGTTTGCAGCCAGCATGGCTGTAGAATGATGCCCTGTTAAAAATCAGTATGTTCATATATAACCGAATGAAAAGTACATGTTGGAAAATTGTAATCAAGCCATTCCAAAATTAATTGGACTTTTTGAACATACTGTACACCCCACTCCGAGCATGCTGAATGAATAAAGACCTATTTTCATCATACAAAAATGTGTTTTTAAAGACTCTGAATGACAGGTGCAATATTTCAATGAATAAAGAATTGTCCTTTAAGGAACCTTTTTACTTATTTGGGGAAAAAATATTAATTGGAAAATCAACTGGATAGAAAGGAAATACTTCATTTCAGTGAGAGAATGAGCCTGAAAATCTGTTTTCAGTGCAATAAATCAGCACTGAAGCATGTGAAAATAATAAAGAAATGTGAGCATGTACAGAGTGCATTTTTTCCTTCAGCAAAGTGTAACCAGAGCTGCTCTGCCACACATAGTGTTGTTGTTTTTTAAACAGAGCCTGTAGTTAATCTTCTAGACACAATAGGGAGGAGATTGCTTCTACATAAAATCTTTACTAGTCATCTTGTAACTTTGATACAGATCTTCTACCAGTTTCCATGGTTAAGAAGGGTGTATGTTGCCTTTTTCAATTTCAGTTCCTCGCCCCATCTCTGACTTGTGTCTCTCTCCCCTGCCCCCGTTCTCCCAGAGCAATCTAGGGCTATCAAAAGGGTGGGGGTTGAACAGCAAGGAGCAGGTGGGGAGGAGATGATGAAGGCAAGAATCTCTGCCTGCATATCTCCTTCTCCCCTGCCCTCCTCACTGCCAACCACATGTTTAATTAGGGTTTAAAACCTTAACTAAACATCAGGACTGTGCATTTGGCCTTTTTCAGTTTGGAGGCTGGATCAGTCCAGGTTGAATCTGGACTAGATCAGGACCACTAATTGGGCCCAGAGCCAACTTAAGGGTGCCTAGTAATGAAATCCTTTAAGCCTTTTGTAGACTTGGACTGCCATACCATGGTCTCTGTATATATGAGCTCGTGTGTGTGTAGTTGAGGTCTGGTGATCTAGAAAATGCTCTCTGTCCTCTCCTTGCATGGAGATCTCCTAGGACACAGGGAATGTTTATTTCTGGCAACCTTGATTTTTTTGGCTGCTGTTTGGTTTTCAAAACCCCTGGCTTTGAAACGAAGGTCTTCTCATCTTGTAGTAGCCCATCACATTTAAATCAGTGCAGAACATGCTAAATCAGTGCCTGGAGCCAGAATCCAATGAAACCCTACAAAGACCAGGCTGCCATAAACACGTTCCATCAGCTTGTGTGTGTGTGTGTTTTATTTATGACTACTGAATGAGTATTGCTCCTGATAAGGATATAAAGTTTTGGCAGAGGAAAATGAGGATTCATCCACAAGTTAGCATTTTGCCAAGATGCTCTACAAAGTGTCAGGCTATCTTCCACACCAAGCTATATCAGACCTTTCTGCAGCTCATGTACTGCTAAAATTATAGCTATTCAAGTGTATTAATGGCATGATGTACTGAAAGAAAACTGCTTTGTGTTCATCCATTCTCTTGTATCACATGATAATCAATTATGCACATACATATGTGCTTTTACAGGCCAAGTAATAATTGTTAATAATGTATTCTGCTATTATATTTTAACGGTATGGCTTCATGATGACTGTTTTAAGTGTCCACTAGTCAGCAATCTATAACCTAATTACAAAATGGAACATTTATTAGTAATTTTCCATAGCAATAAACGATCAGTTCTGGGGAAGAAGTATGGTAAACTAGTAAATGCTGTCTGTAAGATAAAAAATAGCATTGTTTAACTATTGCATAAAAACAGCCTTATTTTTTTTCTTATTGCCACTGTTTCATAGAACCCATTCCACATCTTAGATCCTCTAAAGTTCATAATGTACATCCTTATTCAGCTGAAAATACAATTCTATACATGTCTTCACAGATGTAAGCATGATTATATTCAGTAGATATTACCCCATGGCAAATGGGCATAGGATTACTGCCTGAATCAAACAGTGTACTTACTCAGCTTGTCTGATTTGTTTGAAACCTTGTATTTCATATTTCTTTTACCTCAGCAGGTAACCATTTCATATGGTCAGTATTTTAAAGCCAGCTGACCCTAAACTGACATTTCAGATTTCACGTTTCCCCAAAATTTGCGCTGCATTTATTGCACATGCTGAGATAAAATATTCTTTTAAATAGGCATTTTCTAATAAATTGCACATTTAACTGCGTATTTAAATACAACTTTGGTACAATTATTTAATATAAAAAGCCACCCCAGAAAAATGCAGAAATGGGGTGGAACTGACTTATGAATGCACATATGTTAAATTGGCATGGTCTCTTATTATTACTGTTATTAGCTTTCTTAGCAAAGAAAGTTTGCTCGCCCCTCAGGGATTTTTATGAAGAATGTAATAGAAGATCCCCGCCCCTGCAAGTTTAATGAGTTTAATATATTTACTGTATATATCACATTTATATACACACCCAAAAGGAGTCTCAAAGTGGTTTCCAAGAAAAATAGAGAAATGTTAAAAATGTTCATCCAAAAGAAAAGAGAAGAAATATCTGCTAGTGACATAAAATGCTCACCAACATCCAAGACCAAGGATGGGAGAATCAAAATCTTTGTCAGGAACCATAAAGATATTGTTGTCAGTGCTAGGTGAGGTTCCCTGGGAAGAGCAGTCCATAATGGAGGAGAGTATGACAGAAAATACCCATTATTTTGTTACCACTCTCCAAATGTCGTTAAATGGGAGCAAGTCTGCTATTCTTTCACTCTCTCCCCCCGATTCTGAGCCCCAATTTTTTTGGCTGAGAACTTCTAGCTTATTCATTATTCTGCCTACCTGGTGAGATCATCAGTGGAGACTCTCACCTTTGCCCCATCATTCTCTGAGGTTATTGGTAGTAACCTGAGGTAAAGACTTATTGGGGATGGCACCTTAACTCTAGTATTCTATTTCCTAGAAAGCCCATCATTTATCTTTAGTAAGCCGTTGAAAACAGTCCTCTTCATGTTCTCTAGTTTCTTGCTTGGAAGATTTTGCTGCTGCTGCTGCTGCTGCTGATCTTTCTGTGTGTGTCTGTGTGTGTTGTATTTATAAATCTTTCATGTTCTATAGCGTTTGTCTGGTGTGGCTTTTTTGTATTTAAGCTGATGTGGGAGCTTCTTTGTGTGACTGAAGATCTGTATATAAACACTGCGATAAATGAAAGAAATGCAGACATTTGAGATCACTTATGCAACTTCCATCTGCATCTCTTTTGGAACAAATTGTGCAATTTAACTGCATTCCATAGTTTAATAAGTCTGCTTGATGAGCATGAGGATACTTTATTTAAAGCTGATGCTGTTCAAACACTCCTTCATCTGAGCATGTTTAGGCCATCGCTAATTGGACAGGCTTTGAAAGCTGTAATAGAAAATGCATTAACTCAGATGCCCTGTTTTTGAAAACTTTTCAGCTTTTTCCCTTTTCAGCTTTATTTATTTATTTTAGAAAAGGGTTCATCCACTTGCTGCTCAGTCAAGAAGCTTTTGTAGCAGGTAACACAGTTGAAAACATGCAGGGGCACAATCCAGTCCCTTCATGAGCATGTATGGAGGACTCCCTTAGGCTTATCAGAGCCCTGTCCTTCCCTCTTTCTGTCAACATGTGCACACAGCAGTGGCATGCAGTCAGTGGACTAAGGTGACAACTAAGCTAGTCCCTTAAATGTTCCCGGTAAATTAGAGTATTAAAACCTGACATCCAGGGCCGTCTTAAGCATATGCGGTGCTGGGGTGAAAAGATCCGCCTGGAGTTGTTGACCTTTTTTTAGGAGGAAACGCCAAAGTTGCTGACCTTTTTTTTAGGGAGTTGACACCACACTTATCTCTACTCAGGAAAAGAAAATGGGAAACATAAGGAGCTCAGCGCAACAAACCAGCCCGAGGCTCAGCATCGGCAACTGAGCATGCGCCAGGTGGGCCTCTCGATGGCCCTACACCAATCCCAGGCATGCAGGACGGCGGAGCCAGTCGGCCACCTCAGCGCCTCGCTAACTTGCTCACCCCCAAACTCGTGGCACAGAGCCGCTCACTGCAGCGCTCTGACTGATGGGCAGGCTCTTCCCGCACTCCAACTCTCGGGCCCCAGACTTTTGGCCTGGTGCCCCTGAGAGCCCTGCGCCCGGGTGCCCCGCACCCCTGGCACCTATGGTTAAGATGGCCCTGCTGACATCTCCTTCTCAAAGCCTGGGAAGCTTCTGTCTGGCTTAAGGAGGGAGGTGCATGGCTGACAGGGTCCAAGAGCCCCACCACCACCTCCCCAAAGCCTGCCTGACTTTGGGAAGGAGGGACTCCAGCATTCTGTCAGAGGCTTCTGTCAGGCTTAGGGAGGGAGGCACAATGCTCAAATGTGCACGGGACAGCACAACGTCACATGCACAACATCGCCACCCATCACCTTTTGAAAGCCTCTGGCTTTATTTGGTTCCCTATGAAAAATTTCACTGCATGTCACTGGCACACATGTATGTGTGAAAGTAAACTCTGAAAAAAACATGTTTAAACTATGCAGTGTTCCTGTTCAAGGGACTATTCCATTCACCCTCTCTTTGGCTTTCTGTCTCTCCACCCCCACCAAGAGTCAGGACCCCATAACCACTAAGCATGCACACTCCTTATTGACCTATTCCCCCCTTTAGCTCCCCCCCCTTTCACAAACTTTGGATTTGTCTCAGTAAAAACGTCTTCATATGCATGGAGGTAGCTATTTTGCTTACTGAAGGATCTATCATTGGAGAACGAGTTTGCTGTTAGGCTATAGAATAGAAGGTGTTTGCTCACATCTCAGATCTTTATCCAGCATGTGGGGCAGGAGGGCAAGAGGGCAAGTGCTCCCTGACCAATGACTTGTGGGACAGATTAAGACCCCCTACTCATTATGCCTATGAGCTGGAGGTGCCCCATTGCTACTGCAGGCAGTCTTCCTGACTTCTCATTCTTACAGGAAAACCCTAGCTTTCTTTAAAGTATAGTTTACAATTAGATAACGTACATTGATCCCTATATGAGATTTAGTTGCTGTTGTTGTTGCAACTACAGGCAGTGCCAACTATTCAAAAACACATAGTACTCTGGATTCTTGGATAAACCATTGCAATCCGGTACATCAAGCCAGTGTATTATCCAAATAACATCTGCTACTTTGCAAGTTATTCCAAAAAAATTAATTTTTCAGTGTAGATGGTAGTGGCCATGGGTGCAGAACAAGAAGTAATGTTTTTAAGTCTCCTTGGGTGGCATCTTAACTCCCACACCCTCCTAGTTACCATGGTAACTTCCTCCTCCCTTTAGCCCCCCTGTTGTCCATCGCCATATGTAAACTTGCAGCCTCTTGCTCCTCCTCAGCTTTCCAACTTTGAAAACAGAGGCATTCCAATGTTCCTTTGGAGTCAGTGTCCAGATTGCTGACACCTACAGATTATTCCACCTCTGAGTATGTATCTGATATGGCAATGCCATCACTTACGTCTCAAGAATAAAGCCTTCTTAGGTGACTTCAGAGGGATGGTTTCATCCTTGCCTGCCTCAGTCTTCTTATTTTAACACTAAGGGAATTATTAATGCATCATAAATCCTTTAAAAAAACACACCCAGGCTATTTCTGCATATCCGTACAGAAGATGACAGAACATCTTTTAAAAAGGAAAGAAAAGAAATTGCCCACTTGCAAAAGTGAAATGCCACATAAGTTTAGGATACATTCGAAAAATTATAATTTCTGGATTTAAACATAAATAATCAAAACATACCTATGGAAATCTTAGCATTCTGAATGTATGCCTACCTCCACATTGACTGAACTACCTACTATATTTCTTAACAAAACAGGGCAGGAAGTAAATAACTTAGGTAAAGGTACCCCTGACCATTAGGTCCAGTCGCGGACGACTGGATTGCATGCTCATCTTGCTCTATAGGCCGAGGGAGCCGGCGTTTGTGCGCAGACAGCTTCCAGGTCGTGTGGCCAGCATGACTAAGCCGCTTCTGGCGAACCAGAGCAGCGCACGGAAACGCTGTTTACCTTCCTACTGGAGCAGTACCTATTTATCTACTTGCACTTTAACGTGCTTTCGAACTGCTAGGTGGGCAGGAGCTGGGACCGAACAATGGGTGCTCACCCCGTCACGGGGATTTGAACCACTGACCTTCTGATCAGCAAGCCCTAGGCTCTGTGGTTTAGACCACAGCACCACTAATTTTCTCTCCCCTTTGACCTTTTTTTTTTGTATGCAATTTCTTTCCTCATAAATTGAAATGGAAACTGGTCAGGGAAATGGAGAAATCATTGCACTGTGCTACTGTTTTTCTTTCTGAATTATCTGCTAAGGTCCCCCAGCAAGCTTGCTGGATAAAACTCTGAGGAAGATTATGGAGTATATTCTAGAACCATGTTTCCCAATCTTGGACCTCCAGCTGTTTTTGGACAACTCCCATCATCCCTAGCTAACAAGACCAGTAGTCCAAATTCAGCTGGAGACCCAAGGTTGGGAAACATTGTACTCTAGACTGTGTGTGCACTTTCTTCACACATGGGACCCTATAGCCATGGGAACTGAAACTAGATCAGACCCAACACTCCTCTTCAGCAACATATTGCAAGGGAAGATGTGTGCAATGACTCCAGAGTTCATCCGTGACATAGAGGCTGAGGGGCCAGTAATGTTGACAGAGAAGCCCTGGGTCGGAACCTTACCAGTGAACCAGAAACCCCAGGGACCAAGATGTCCAAAACCAACGTATGAAGCCTCTGAGCCCAGGTCAAGCAAAAGTATAGCCAACTTGCTTCCTGCAGCTTCCTTCATGGAACCAGTGGGCCCAACATGAGTTTATGGAGGGATAAAGGTAAAGGGACCCCTGACCATTAGGTCCAGTCGTGACCGACTCTGGGGTTGCGGCGCTCATCTCGCTCTATAGGCCGAGGGAGCCGGTGTTTTTCCGCAGACAGCTTCCGGGTCATGTGGCCAGCATGACAAAGCTGCTTCTGACGAACCAGAGCAGCACACGGAAATGCTGTTTACCTTCCCGCCGGAGCGGTCCCTATTTATCTACTTGCACTTTGATGTGCTTTCGAACTGCTAGGTTGGCAGGAGCAGGGACCGAGCAACGGGAGCTCACCCCATGACGGGGATTCGAACCGCCAACCTTCTGATCGGCAAGTCCTAGGCTCTGTGGTTTAACCCACAGAGCCACCCGTGTCCCAATGGAGGGATAAGAGAGTCCTAATGTTGGCCCAAAGAGCTGCTCCTTTAAGGCTCTGGACTCTTCATGTAGGCAGCTCTTCTTAGAAAAAAGCACACCAAGAACTCAGGCCAATGTAAGTTTCAATAGTGGGAGTAGTCCCTGCTCACAAATAAATAATCAATTTTAACAAAAACTGATCCATTCAAAAGTATGTATTCTGACAAGGATTACAAACTCAAATAGAGATTACAAACTCTAACAGAGATTACAAACTCAAACTCATATATTTAACAAGAGCTCTTCTTAGAAGCCTGTGTTCTGTCCAGGGTCCTGAAACAACTGCTGCTAAACTTGGCAAAACTTTGCCTGTCCTCTTCATCCAATCCAGACTGTTTTTTCCAGATTTGTACCCTTCAATTCACCCAAGGTCTCTGCTTTGTCAGGAGAGGAGCATGGGTTGTGGTGGGCAAAGTGTGTTTCACAGAGGTCCATTGACTACCTTTTCAATGAGGCACTTCAGGCTTCCTTGAAGTGACTGAACACATTTTTAAACCACTACCCTAAGAGAGGAGGGAATTCAACTTATTTCCTGCTAACCTTGGCACGCTGCTGTGTTAAAAACGTTCTCCTCGTGAAAGCTGCCATGATTTCAGAAATGTCATTGCTATTTTATGACATTTTCTTGGCTGAGGGCTGTAATGTAGCAATCACATATAAATGCTATTAATCTGCAAGTTGTCAGGAAAAATTCTGCCGCAACACCTTGCAAAAAAAAACCACTCCCACTCAAGTTTTTATGCTCTGCTCTTTCCTTTTCTTTCCCTCCCTGTTGTAGCTATTGTCCCCCTCAAATTGTTATCATTCTTGTGTTAGCAAGTAAATTCTTCCTCTGGCTATTGTATCCTGTCCAGCAGATGCACTGCTTTCTGGAGATGATTGACTCTGGGGCATTAAAGATGTTTAAGGAAACTACCCAGGTCTTGCAATACAAGGAAAAGGGCCCTCACTGTCTTTGTTTGAGTTGTCTCTGCAACCAACTAGAGTCCTCATAATAGGAGCAAGTTTTGGTGCAGATATTTCTTGGCTCTGCATTTTTAAGTAAAGCAAGGTTAATTTGTGAATGAAGACACACACAAAATGGAATTTGGAGAAATCCTTTGGATTACTCACTACTCTGAATCTTATGATACAATTCTCAATCTGAATAAACACTAAAAATGTGTTGAAATTGTGTACAGTAGGATTTAGAAATACAAGCATTGAGAAGAAACACATATTTACATACATACATACATACATACATACTATAATTCCCTGAGTAGTTCAACAATCAATCCCTCCTTCTAGAGAGCTCTAGGAATTACAGATCTTTGAAGTGGGGATGAGGTCTCTGAACTGCTCTCAGCACCTCCAACAAATTGCATTTCTCAGGATGCTTTGGCGAAGCCATGACTGTTCAAGTGTGCTCTAAATGATTGGTGCATGTGGGACCCCAGGCAGCTATTACAGGAGTGTGGTGTTTATTTGTCAGCCCAGCCTTCCTTTTGTTATGATATTCTCACAAGACTGTACAGCACAGTGCCTCCAGATAAGGTCAAGACGCATAACAGCAGCTGTCAAAATGGGTTATAATCTCTTTCCTCATTTAAAATACGTTAATATATAATAGTAAATTTCAATATACAACAGGTCCCAAGAAACAAAGGGGTTTAAAACGATCCCTTTGGCTACTGTAGATTAGGCCTGGCCCATGAAGCTGAACCCCACTCCTGCAAGGCTGATCCAGCCTCATCCTTTTGATAGTTGCCTGGGTTTGCAAAACCAGGAAGGTTGTTGTTAAAAGAGAACTGTGCAGTGCTCATATCCCAGTGCTTTCTGTGCAGTCTTCTTTTAAAATCTGTTTATACATTGAGTCAGTCTTTAGCTCACCTTTAATAACAGTGATAAACAATTTGCTTGAGCGGGTCTTTCAGGAAATGTGATAGCAGCTTGCTGATTTCTCGATAAGTTTGGTTTTAACATATGTTTTACATCTTTTGTGAAAGCTGAGTTTCACAAGGTCAGCAGATAGCTCCATGCGAGCCAGTGCTGAAGACATTTTTGGATGTTCTTTTTTAAAACACACTCACACACACAAAAACCTCCTAGTTTTCTGGTGAAGAAATAAATAAAGAGTTCATGAAACACGAAGCAAGATGCAGTGATGGCACAAACAGTGGCAGGCTATCATTACCTTGTAATGTAGCAAAAGATAATAGCTGACAAAATGGCACAAAGGCTGATGGGATATTCCAAAAAGTGATGGATTTTGTCTCTCTCTCCTTTCATTGAACGGTGGGATCTGCCGTTATCTTCTTCTATATATTTTGGCAAGTATGAGGGTTTGCCTACTGTATGAGGGTTTGGATGCCTCTTGAGATAATTTCACTTAATTTGGTATGAGGATTTCTGAAATGGTTGAGGCCATCTTCATTTATGTTTCAATGCCAGATGAAAGACTGAATCAAGATGGTAGACCCAAATGTGACTTTGGCCACTTTGGCATGATGGTTCCAAACAGCACCAGATGCTAGACCAAACTTTTCCACACTGCCGGATTTTGATGCCTCTGAAGATATGATTGCTCAATGAGTGGATTTTGGTCTATTATTGGATTCTGTCAGATGCTGTCTTGCATCAAGAAGGTGGACTGAACCATTCCAAATTGTGCTAGTTTGGATGCCTCTGAAGATATTGTTACCCAATTTGGTGTGATGTCAACCGCTTGGGTGAAATGACTCCAAAGTGCACCAGTGTTGACAGACCTGAAAATATCATCACCCAATTTGGTGAAACCATTCCCAACAGTGAGTGGGTTTTGGTTTGTGTTTGTGTAATTTCGTATGCGGTTTTAAACCAAGATGGCCAGTTTAACCCTTCTAAACTACACCAATTTAGATTCCTCTTCAGGAAACGCCACCCAATTTAGCACAATAGTCCCTGAAATGAAGCCTTGGGTTTTGGTCTCTATTTGGATACTACCAGTTGCCATCTTGAATCAAGATGGTGGACTGAACCTTTCAAAGCTGCAATTACTTTAACCAAATTTGTTATGAAATTAATAGGGCTGTGTGCCAGATTCAGCTGAAGCCCAACCAAAATCAGGCTAATTTGGGCTTCAATTGCATTGGGTCATGACAACCCCCTGGATGGTGGTCACCTGTGGCAATCTTGGGCTCTCAGGGTTGGGGTACAAAGAGGAAGAAGGCGAGTAAGCCTCTTCAAGAGTGCTCTCAAACACTGCACGTTGACTGTGTGTGCCTGTCAAAGTGAGCAGAACTGAACTCACCACTCAATTGCGGCAGGCCTCTGCATCATCAGAGTGTTACTTGCAGGGAATATGCTGGGGAAGTGGACCACAGCAGGATTGAAAAAGGAATGGCTCAGGCTGCAGAGGGTCCCAAGGCAGGAGGAGGATGGAAGAAGGTGGGTGGGTGGATGTGAGGTGGGAAGAGGAAACACATTGCAGTGGGTTCTGACCACTGGCCTGCCAATAGCAGATTTTAAGTGGAATGAAGCCACTCTGCTCTGCTGCTCTCCTGGACAACATTGAGGCAGGGCAGCAGCAAGGTGGGGGCTTATGGATGCATCAGTAGAGGTGCCAGACTAACAGCTCCACTCCATCACAAGAGCTGCTATCGCCAGACACTGCTACATCTGTGAAGTGTCAGCTCTGCATCTTGATGTCTCACAGTCTGGCACCATGTAGTTCAACATCCAATGCTTGTTGAGCTTAAAATGCTTATTTGGGCCTCCTTTAATAGAATGAGATGGCAGAATGCTTAGCTGGCAAAACTGATGGCACCACTTCAGGCTGCTGCTTTTGCTGTTCCATGTAAGGAATCCCTGCTAGCAGAAGATCACCACATCAGGGGGAAAGATTTTAACCCACCCATCTCCCCGATGAGCTGGTTTTCTTATTATAGGGAGCTTTGTCTAATGCAGAGGAACATTCAGAAGTGGGATTTCCTCTCTGCAGTTTGAAGTGGTCATGTTCGTTCTATTATCTCAGGATTCTGCCATTCTCATTTTGCCTTGCTCTTCTGCCTAAAATCTGTCCTAGGGCTGCCATATTTCAAAAAGTGAAAATCCAGGGCCAAAGTTGTTCAGCTTTTTTTTTTTTTTTTTGCAAGATCTCAAAAAGAAAAAAGAAAAAAGAAGTTTTTGAGTTATTTTTAAGGGAATTCGCCAAAATCTACACTTCTGACATGGGTTGCCATACATCCAGATTTTCCTAGACATTTAAGTGGTTTTCACCCGGACACTGTTTCTGATGGCCGAATCCTGGCAATGTCTGGGGAATCCCAGATGTATGGTGTCAAGGCTCTGCCAAGGTTTCGGGAAAGCTAGTCTTTCCCCCAGTTGCAGCAAGAGCAGAGAAAACAAGGAGAGTCTTTTTTAAATGAGTTTTATTCAATCTTAATAGTGAGAGACAAAAGAACGCAACAAGCCTCAACATGGCATTGCTCCAAACTGGTCTCCTCCTCCCTCTTCCCTTCTGTTATGGTGGCCCCTTGTGGTCAAATGCCTTTGAGTCTTTTGTTCCTGTACTCTTAACGAACCTCGCATTCTGGGAAAAGGGTGTGTGTGTCAGAAATACTTTCCAGTGACAACGTGGCAGCTGGCTGCCCTGCCACAGTTTTCCCATCCCCCTCTTCTTCTAACACTGCCCAACTCCTTTGTTCACCTATCTGGAAGCTGGGACTTCCCTGAGGCTCCTCAAACTCCTGCTGTAAATCAAAGCTGCATTCCTCTTCTCCCGCAGTGTCAGGAGAAGGGGGGGGGTGTGTGATCTCCACCGTTCCTCCTCCTCCCTCCCACCCTCCAATCCCTGACATCAGGCAACCCTAATCTGTCCTATCATTTACCAAATCACCTGTGTCATGCTTAAACCATGAATCAAACTATGGTTTGAAAAGTCTCGTGACAGTCTAATGCCAAATGAATGGCAATGTTATATATATATATATATATATATATATGTGTGTGTGTGTGTGTGTGTGTGTGTGTGTGTCCCACCTTCCCTGGCTGAGACCGGGCTCAGGGCAGCTAACATCAAGTATAAAAGCAATTGATTAAAATACATCTTAAAAACAGGATTAAAATACAACTTAAAATGCAGCCTCCTTTCAGTGGAAGCCCAGATCAAAAACTGTTTGGGGGGAGAAAACATCAAATCTTCACCAAGGCCAACTATCCAGACTGGTCCTATGTGGGCCAGAAAAAAGCCAGGGAAGTCCCCAAATAGGGGTTCCATCACAATAGGAAAAGGAAAGAGGGGGAGGGGATCAGGCTGATTCCAAGCCAAAGGCCAGGCGAAACAACTCTGTCTTACAGGCCCTGCAGAAAGAAATCAGATCCCACAGGGCTCTGGTCTCATGAGACAGAGCGTTTCACCAGGCTGGAGCCAGTGCTGAAAAGGCCCTGGCCCTGGTTGAGGCTAATCTGACTTCCTTAGGGCCTGGGACCTCTATAGTGTTGCTATTTATGGACCTTAAGGTCCTCCACAGGGCATACCAGGAGAGGCGGTCCTCTAGGTACGAGGGTCCTAGGCAAACACTCTCAGTGAATCCAGAATTGTTGCTGAAGTCCTAGATACTATAGGATACAAAAACAGCATTGAAAGATGTCCTTGGCTTCTTTGCCGCTTCTCTGTGTAATGAGATTTCTTTCCGCTTAGACCACTGCTGGTACTTCTTTGAAGTGCTAAACACCTGTTGTTAAGATATTCTCAACATGAAATGACTGTAATCGTTATATTATTTCTGACCTGCATTGGCATAAAGCTGAACTCCTCTAGTTCACAGTACTTGCCCCTCGTTTTGAGCTTTAAGAGAAAGAGAAAGAGAAAGAGTCTAACAATGCTTGAACATTTGCCTTCTGTTTCTTCAACATTTGGTTTAATGAAAGGTATCACTTCACCTACTCTCTCTGGGTCGTCGTCCCCCAATTGTGTTCTGCTTCTCTTCTTTCTGTTACATTCACATTGAACTAGGGATGGAGGAGAAATTTGATTCACATATAAAGACAAGTCTTATCAATATCACACTTTCTGAGACACAGGCATCCTTCAAAATTCAAACTTGTGTGAAATTTGCAGTGCAGTTTTCTAAAATGCATGTTTGGAGTGAACGTATGCATGAAAATCAAGATGGTGAAAATAACATAGACACAAATTAGAAGAAATTGCTCACAAAAATGTGTTCATTTGCTAAAACTGCACAGAAATGTGTATATTAGTAGAAACTCAAATAAAAGTGCTGAAGAATTTTCAGGAGGATTTAAAAAAAAAAAATTTTCATATTTGGGAGGCAATTCATTTATTGTTGTTAGGGCTCATGATTCCTATTAATCACCGAGGCATCATTAAATCAGTGTACATTCATTATATGCTGCAAACAGCAATAACGCCAGACTTTGATGGGGTTGTGGGAGACTAAAGTATCTTTATCTAGGATGAATCATCTGTGCCTCTTCTGCACACATATTCCTACACACAGATACGGCAACTTAGTGGTGTTTTAAAAAGAACAGTGACTCTGCTATTGCTGCACCAGGGGTGATTCTGTTGGATTGAAAGGATAAAACTCAAATATTTCCAGTCGCTTTCAACTGAAGTTACTTAACCTCACTTACATGGGAGTAAGCCCCATTGAATTCAATAGGATGTGCTTCTGAGTAGGCATGGGCTGTGTACTTATCATACATTTTAAGTACACGCACTCACATATCCCAAATCCCAAGGAATTATAGTTCATGCCTCAAAGAGCTATAATTTCCAGCACACTTAACAAAACGCAGTTCCCAGGATTCTTTGGTAGGTGGGAGTATGCTTTAAATGTATGGTGTGTACACAGCTGTGGCTGTATTGTAGCACATAATGATTTTATGACTTGAATGAACTTTGTTCCTGCCTTGCCATTTCACCCTTGGATTTTTTTTTACAGTGCAGTTTTAAATACAACAACAGGAAAAACAGGAAGGAAATGACATGCAGACTGCAGCTTCATACCCTAGGGCTTCGTTTTTCAACAAGCAAATGACATATTAATTTTAATAAATGAATAAAAATAATTACATTTTCAAGTAGGGGTGGAAGATGGATCTGGTGAGCTGGGACTCTGAAGCAGTTGCTACTGATTAAATCTTCCCGGATCATGGGAAAGGTCTAATCTACACATTGATGGATTCCTCCACTCACTGACACGCAGATTTTCATGCAAGGCTCACTTACTCTGTTTCCTCGGTTGCTTTTAAAAGGCAATTGCAACTGCCTACAAATGGCTAGCTAGCATGTGGGGCTTTTGCCACTGGCCACAGTCAAAATGACTTAGTAGTGACACTCCTAAGGAGCATCTGGAAATGGTGTCGTTCTGTGTGTGGATGAGGGCAGGGTATGGGAAAAAACCCACAGGGCTTCCTCCAAGGGGGCAGCCATGTTTCCCCCCCATAGTACAACATATTGAAAATACACAGAGGCTGTGACAGGTATCACATGCACTAGCTAGTCAGTTGGAATTTGTGGTAGTGGCTTGTTAAAGGCAACCATGAAAGAGACATAGAGACAGTCTTTGAGCCACCTGGAAAGCACTCGGACCACCTCATAGCAGGGTTTAAAAATGAATGTATGGAGCCAGAATCTGAGCTACATTTTGTTCTTGGGGACATCCTTGCTTCCAAATGAACAAAACCATGTGGAGATTGCAGTGCTTCACCCTATTTATTACATTTGCTGGATCAGTTATGAGGAAAATCTCCACACTGGACAATAATAATAAAGCACTGTCAGCTGCAACTTAACACAAGGATGTTTGACAGGCAATGATATGATAAGCTTTCTGGTGGCAGGTCAAAGCATTTTCAGCTTTACAGGTATTTTAAACTGGTTTCATGGCCCCCATCTATTGCATTTTAAAAATTTATTTGTTGCCTCGCTCATTTATCCTACCCATATCTGGTTAATCGTTAATGTTGGTGGATGATATCAAATATTAGTTGTACTATTAATTGAAATCAATGAACTTTGTAACTTTAGGCCCATTGAAAGCAATGGGCATGCTCTGAGTATGAATTAGTTGGGAATCACCCTAGGTGTATATCTAATGGGAGGAATTCCACATAGCACTAAGGTGAACACTCCATCATCACAAACATTTCTACTTGCCTAATGGAATGCTCTTCCCTCTACTCACCCTGTGTACTGTTCCAAGGGCTCTTCTGACCCCCAGAGACAATTTGGGATGGGCAGGGGAAGCAGGCAAATGGGGTGCCCCATTGCACTAGTGGAAGTCCTTGCACAGGTTTCTACTAGCAGGATCCACTAGCTGAACCTGGTCCAATATGTCTCTCATGTGTCTCCTCCAAAATTGATTGGATTTAATATAGTGAGGAAAAACCAAAACCCTTTAAATAATAATTTTTTTAGAGGGTTAAGTTGCAACTGAGAGTAATTAGTTATGCTCCAACATTACATTTTATTTAGAAAGGTTTGTAATATGAAGATTGCAACTTACATTTCTTTTGAAATGGATACAGGGTTTGGCTTAATAGAGTCTATAATGTGTAGAAAAATATCTTTTCACCATTGCCAGTCATTGTATTTCATGTAAAGGATGCACTTTGAAGATGTACAATGCTTAAACAAAGGATCAGACTCCTTTTCTCCAAATGTCAAGAAGATCTCTGATGGGAAAATGATGCACTCTAGAATTGTGATCTCTGTTGAAGCCAGCTAGCGATCAAAGCAGAGGGCAAAATTGAAGAGTAAAACTGTTTTAAAAGACAGTATGTTTCATGCTCAATCAAATTCGTTGTGGGGGTTTTGTTAGAAGTTATTTAAATTTCTACTTGAATGGACATATCCTATTACTCCTTTGTTAATAAAAAATAATCATTTGGCTGTAGGAATTTAGTATATACCAGGGGATAATCAACTTGCAGCCCAAGATCAGGTTTCAGTGACCCAATGTAATTTTAATCAGGCAGTGAAGCACATTTTGCTCATAGTTGCCTGTAGTTTATTTTCTTATCGTTGCAGTTATAATAAAATAAAACTTTTTGGAAGTTGGGTGTTACATTTCTCTCTTTTTTGTTGGTTGGTTTGACTGCATTAGCCTCACCTGACCATTTCTTCCTGCCTGGCAGAAATATGCTCACAGCAGGGCACTGAAAATTTTGTGGGATTTCTCAGACCCAGTCAGAAGATGGCAGGATCCCCAAGGGCGTGCTCTACGGGGAGCTGGCTTCAAGCATGAGGCCCATTGGCAAACCAACTCTGTGTTACAAAGATGTCTGCAAACGTGTTATGAAGGCTGGCAACATTAAGCCCGCCATGTGGGAATACCTTGCAGTGCCTGGAGACAATCAGGATGTGCATCACTCATACCTCTGTTTGTCCAACAGAGAATGGATCTACAAAATATCCTCCTTTAGATTATTTTCCTATTTGTCACAGAATGGCATGCATTATTGTTTGTGCTTATATTCCCTGTTTAGAGAAGCTTTTAATGTTTAACAGGTTATTGTATTTTAATATTCTGTTGGAAGCCGCCCAGAGTGGCTGGGGAAACCCAGCCAGATGGGCGGGGTATAAATATTATTATTATTATTATTATTATTATTATTATTATTATTATTATTTAGGGACATTTTAAATATAAATTCACCAAAGCCTTTTAATGTCCAAGGTGTATAAGAAGCTGAACATTTTTCACCAGTAAGCACAGGTGGGGTTGATCACCAAAGGATACAGATACCTTACAGTCATCATTTGGGCATCAATTCTCATCCACTCTGTGGTGTTTGAGATATCACCGAAGAGGTCAGGTGTCCCAGGTGACATCTGTTTGGTGATGCTTTATTTAGGTCAGACAGTGTCTTGCCTTAGCAATATTACACACTCCAGAGTTCATTCGGGGTGGCACAATCTTTCATTCTGTTTTGAGTACTTGGAAGTACTGGACGTGGCTCAAGTGTCTCTTGAGTCTGCCTCCAACTTTCTCAGGTGCTCATTCTAAGTGAGCCTAAGATCATACTTTTCTCCTGCCACCCAAAACTTTTAGGAAGGCCAGACCTCAGTTCTTTTTATTTTTGCTGGGTGTGACAACCCTAGATTTTAATGCATTTCCCTCCCAGCTGTACAGGTTATCAGAAGTATAAATTTACAGACGTGACAGATGTGGTGAAATCACATGGGATGGCTGACCTACTAGACTGTGATACAACTCAGTCAGGTCAGTGGACCTGCAGAGGCATCACGTGGATATACTTAAGTGGGGGGTGGGGACCAGGACATATAAAATGGGAATGTGAAAACTCTCTGTGGGCTGGGAAGAATTCTAACACTCATATGGTAAATCTTTGCTAATTTTACTGGGGTTAAGTACCATCTAGACATCATTTTCATGATATTTTCCTTTAATACTGTGCAAGCAGTAAAGTTAACCCCTTTCTTCCACAACCTTTCCCAGTCTTCCATCATTATATTGTGTCCAATGCAATAAATCTTCCTTTTAATTAACTCTGCTTGTTTTGTTATCAAGACTCCCTGACACCCTCCAAGGAACTCAAGGTGGTGTATATGGTCTTCCCCTTCCTCATTTAGTCTCCACAATAAGCCTGTAAATAGCTTAGGCTGAAAGGCAGTGACTGGCTCAAGGTCACCCAGTGAGCTTCATGGCTAAGTGGGGACTTGAACACTGCTTTCCCAGGTCCTAGTCTGACGCTCAAACCACTGCACCACACTGGCTCTGCCATGTCTCCCACACACACATCCATGCTGAATGGCAGGGATAGCTCAGGATTCGGAAGCCTTTGCATGTGAAACTCTGCATCATGTTCCCACCCCCATGTTTGCAGCAGTGGTCCATTTCTCGTTTTGGGTAGCTGTGCTAAAAGTTACAGAAGAGAAGCGTAGCCAACTCCAAGGCTCATTAAAATGTGGGATAATCCTGTTTGCACATCTGCCCCATTGGACTTTTAAGTAAGTAGTCATGAACATCAACCAGCCTATTTGCTTTTAAACAGGCACCAAACAAAGCAGGGAAATGCTCCCCCAACGAGCATATGTGAAGCTTTGAAGGAATGCGTGTCATTCTTCCTCCTCCTTTTCTGACCTTTAAAGGACCACAAATTCAAGCTTTTAATGGTGTGCATTGTAGAACACTGCTCTAGGCATCTGGTGCTCACTCAGAGCACAGCAGTTGCAGTTTCAACCTTGTATAGTTTCTGCAATTTCATGCTCAGAGAAGAAAGGTTAAATGTACCTTTTATAAGAAGCATACATCAAACTGTGACAAATAAGAAAGTTTATTAAATGCAGATAGACTGGGAAAGCTGCATGTGGGGGTTTAAAATATTTAATCAGATGGAGTGGGTAGGGCGCATTCACCATGCAACATACACTGTTCCGCATTGCTCCAAGGTTTTCATCATTTTAAGTCCAGTGTCAGAAAATAGCGCCTGTTTGAAAATAATGAATGAGCATAAAATAAAATAAAATAAAATAGCACTCTCAGTTAAATTGAATGTATATTTATTTGTCTCTTGACGTCTCTTTGCTTTGGAGTCATTTGTTTTCAACAGCTTTTCTACACCACTAAAATAAAATAGAAGCAAAATTATCAAACCCAAAGTAACTTTTTTTTTTACCATCCCAAGGTGATGGATCAAGACTTAGGCATACTATGGGTAGATTTCAATGGATCTAACTCTAACTGAGTCTGGATCCAACCCATTGACTCCAATGGGGGAGAGGAAAGCATGTGCTCTGAAGTGCTTATCTTCAGCTTGACTGTACTGTAAGATTGTAATCGTTAACTGCTTGCTATGAGTTTGCACATTTGAGAAATTCCTAAACTTGCAAAATTTGCAAGCCAGAGCATGCAGGTTGAAGTAGGGCATAATAGCCCATTGATGTCAATGGAAAGGAGTTAAGCATATGAATCCAATGCATGGACCTCAAGGTGGCTGTCATGGGGTTGCCAGGTAATTACCTGTCCAGACCTTGCGTGACATCCATAAAGTGGCTGCATCATCTGTCCTCAGGCCTTGGAACATTAATGTAGCCTTAAGGGGATTCTTGGCATTGGAAGTAAGCAGCAAGCACTGTTCTCTCTTGATATGTCAAAATTAGTTGTATAGTCTTATCAGTGTGAGTTTTGTATGTTTGTGGCCTGGGTGAAAAAATTAACTGTGCTATTTGATAAGTGTTTGAACAAGGGCTTACCTTGATTAAAGCTATAGCATCATGCTGTTTGGCACAAGGACATTGCTGCACTTTCAGCAGAGCGATTGGTGTTTCATATTGGCATATTGATCTTCAAATTGGGAAACTGTGCTATGCACATGTACAAATCCTTGGGTAGGAAATCACCCGGCCTATTTCTCAGTTACTAGGAGGAAATGGGGGGGGGGAGGAATATGGGTGTTTACTGTTCTATTTTGTGTAGAATTTCATGTAAGTCTTGACACAGGGCTAATGCACAAAATAGCATCCTTCAAGTCGTGTTTCCCTCCTCTCTCCTGTAATGACATCAGTGTGCCTTTTCCCCCATCACAACAGCAACAACCAATTATGTGGAGCAGGGCTGGAGAAAAGCACAATGTGATGACATCGTCACAAATGGGCCAAGAGACCCTATCCATGGGGGGTGGGTAGGTGGAAACAAAGAATATCATATTCAGTGGTAGCTCTATGTTGGGCCTTATGTGTAGTTCCATTATTTGATGGTGCACCAAGTTGATGGCATCCAGCTGCTGGTGCACGCCAATTCTAATAATAATAATAATAATAATAATAATAATAATAATAGTAATAATAATAATAATAATAATAATTTATTTATACCCCACCCATCTGGCTAGGTTTCCCCAGCCACTCTGGGCAGCTTCCAACAAAATATTAAAATACAGTAATGCATCAAATATTAAAAGCATCCCCAAACAGGGTTGCCTTCAGATGTCTTCTAAAAGTCTGGTAGTTGTTGTTCTCTTTGACATCTGGTGGGAGGGCATTCCACAGGGTGGGTGCCACTACCAAGAAGGCCCTCTGCCTGGTTCCCTGTAGCTTGACTTCTTGCAGTGAGGGAATCGCCAGAAGGCCCTCGGCGCAGGACCTCAGTGTCTCGGCTGGATGATGGGGGTGGAGACGCTCCTTCAGATATACTGGAATGAGGCCGTTTAGGGCTTTAAAGGTCAGCACCAACACTTTGAATTGCGCTCGGAAACATACAGGGAGCCAATGTACGTCTTTCAAGACTGGTGTTATGTGGTCTTGGCGGCAGCTCCCAGTGGCTGTGTAGCTGGGGCTCATGGGAACCAGAGTCCAACAAAATATAGAGGGTACCAGGTTCCTGAATGTTTCACTATTACATAGTGGGGAGCGGAGATGAAACAGGGACAGTGTTCATATTATGAAAGCATATTGCACTATATGCGAGGTCCGCCATTTGTTTGCATGACATTTCATACGTTGGTTGTTGTTTTTTAACAGAAAAATTATTACCAGGGAAGCAGTATGCTTTGTAACATGTGCATTGGGAAGTTTATGCATTACCCTAATTTCTTTGATTAGATTCCCCACACTCACCAATACAGTGGTACCTCAGGTTACAGATGCTTCAGGTTACGGATGCTTCAGGTTACAGACTCCGCTAACCCAGAAATAGTACCTCGGGTTAAGAACTTTGCTTCAGGATGAGAACAGAAATTGCACGGCGGCAGTGCAGCAGCAGCAGGAGGCCCCATTAGCTAAAGTGGTACCTCAAGTTAAGAACAGTTTCAGGTTAAGAGCGGACCTCCAGAACGAATTAAATTCTTAACCCGAGGTACCACTGTATAGTCTTTGCATGAAAGGGAACCATTAACCTGAAAACATATATTGGTGCAGACTCTATTATTTATGCTGCTGTTGCCTGATCTGTCACCAAAGTCAATAATCTACACACATAAGTATTTTCTCAATCAGATGGTCTTGTCATTTCAATGACAATAAAGTATAGAAGGAATGCTTGAGGAATTTGCATTCCGATGTAAACCAATGCGATTCTCACTTCCTAAAATAATGATATTCCAACTCTGGACCTTGATTTGGCAGTTATCTGAACCCACCAAGGGTTGGTTCTTCATTGTAACAGCCACACCAGCAACCAGGGCTTCTAGTCACTTGGAAGTATCTGTTGCATGATTGTTGTTTTTAAGAATGGAAACATTTGAAGGCAGCCTTTTGGACCATCTGGTAACATATTTTTATGTGAATTTTAATTTAGATTAAAGCAAAACCCCCACAAATTTTCAAATGGAAATGGACTGAATTGGACTTAGGAAAGAAGCCATGACTGGAGGCAGATTTCCCTGTCATGCACAAATGGTTGTTCCAGAAACTTTCAGCACTGTGCTGCTGACAAAAACCAAGATTGCACAAGTTGTGACTCACCAGCCACGTATTGCAGTGCATACCCATCTCCTACTCTAGGGTGCAACCCCATCCTACACTCTAGTTATGGTGGTGATTGCTACTCACCTCGCAGGCCAGAAAACACAGCTGATGCAAGCATACCTGTGCATGTCTACTCCCTATTACTTAATATGTTTAGCACTGCAGACTTACATCTGTTTTGTTCAGCCATGTCATATCATAAATGCCTATGTAAACTTCATTGGTAAATATTATACAACTAGAGAAGACCAGAGCTGGGTCCGGTCGAATTGGCCATTGTGCTGTCCTTATATCACTCCGTTTGAGTTCAGCCAATGCGTGTTATATGTCTTTGTACTTATAATTACATATAATTGTGCACTGAGAGGTACATGGAGCAAAAGCCAAAGTGAAACACGGGATGGTATATGTGCATCTTGAAAAGGAACCATCCCTCTTTGAATATTGCTTGTTTCATCCATTTACAGCAAAGATTGCAACTGTGGCTGTTAACTGCTATCTTATAGCTTCTTTAATTGTTTAATTTTTGAAAATCATTATTAGCTGCTGGAGTGCTACCAAGCAGTTGTTATACTCCCCCCACCCCCACCCCACGAGTAAAGTTTGCAGTCTGAACTCATTGTGTTAATGACAGAAATGCAGTTCATTTACAGTTTAATTTCTAGTCATTGCTGGGGGAATTTTCTGTTCAGCGTTTCTGCATTTAATACAGACTTTTGGAGATGCTGTTCAGAGCGGTCATTTTGCTTCACACTAATGTTCTGCCATTTCAGAATTGTTCTCTTATTACCAGAACTCTCCAAGGTTATGAGAACTTGATAATCGGTACCATCCACAATGCAGAAACCCATGACCTCAGCATCTGTAATGACACCAATCACCATATTACAGGACAATTTTAATTAGCCAAGCATGGTGTGCTTTAAATGAAAAATGGACTGATGAGATGAGTATCAGATTCAGGATAAAAGGCAAGATTTGTGATTATTGCCACCTCATTTATAACTTTCCTGATCTAAAGTTTTGTCAGGCCAACAAACAAGTACTGTATTTTCCGGCGTATAAGACGACTGGGCATATAAGACAACCTCCAACTTTTCCAGTTAAAATATAGAGTTTGGGATATACTCGCCGTATAAGACTACCCCTCTTCCAACACACACCAAATAAAATAAAATAAAAAAACAGTCTCCAGTCCGGCTTGGAAATCCGCTCCACTTCCCAGAGGCCGGGGGTGCGCTTAATGCTGTTGTTGGTTCCCTGTCTTTGTTGTGAGCCTTTCTTTTTCTTTTACTGCGGGGGCTGCTTGGACTGAGGCAGCGGCCACATGTCTAGTTGCTGGGGCAATGCGAGGCTGCCATTTTGGATCACGTGGTCTACTACCGGGAGCGGTTAGGGTCATTCTGTTGCTGGTGATTGGGGGGGGCTTCTGGGGCCAATTTTCAAGCGTATTTCTGCTTCATCTAGAGAGCTTGGTGTCCTCTGATTTAATTTGCTGTCATTTTGTCCTTTGGTGGGGAGTTGCTGCAGGAGCTGCTGCTGTAGCTGGCGTATAAGACGACCCCCTACTTTTGAGAAGATTTTCCTAGGTTAAAAAGTAGTCTTATACAGCAGAAAACACAGTATTTAGTTCGGGGTGTGATAACTATTTGCCAATATGCCATGAAATGTTCTTAATATTACAGTGCGTAATCAAGATAAGGAAGAATAGTGGGTCGATGCCAGGGCCTGGCAATCTCCAGGGCTTAACCAGACTTCATTTGTCCCATGGGCCCATTTGAGCCATGCCACACCTATACTTGACATCATGTATGGCATCAGCTATAGGGCAGGTAAGGGCAGGGCTCAACTGCAAGCATGTTTGCAGCTGATCAGCGGTCCCTGCAAAGCACTTTCAAAGCATAGGGCAACACAGCATTTTGGGAGGGACTTGTGAAGGCCAGAATCTTTCTCAAATGGAGGAGATCTACACTCAGTGGCAGAGGTTGTGGCTCCTGGGTGCAACCACCCTCCACCCTCAATACATGAATGACATTCTTCCAAATCCTAGCTTATTACACACCTAGTCTGCTAAATTATCCACTGGCAAATGGCTATATGTATTCTTCAACCCATCACTAGTTCAGTTTCAAGTCATTTCTGCACTTCTCAGTTCTGCAGGTAGATAACAGAGTGCCAACATGGTGCCCTCCGTATGTTATTGGACTACGACTCCCATCAGTCCCATTCAGTGTGGTCAAGGGTCAGAGGTGGTGGAAGCTGTAGTCTGACAACATGTGGAGGGCACTACATTGGCAATGCCTAAAAAGCACAAGGCATTGGAGCTGAATGTTGCCCTTTTTAAAATCAACACAATGACAATCATTTTGGAACACACATTGGATTAATGTCAGCAAACTTTTTTAAAAAAACTAGGCTATGTTGAATTGTAAAAGATTTCTATCTCTGGTTTTAAACTTTTTATAAGGGAAAGTTTAGGTGGAAACTACTGAAGTGATTCTCTTGTTCTTTTGTAAAAATAGGTTTACACTCATTGTTCAGATAACGTGTAAGGATGGAGGCAGCAAAGCAAGTCAAAGGGTTGAGTTTAATTTAAGTCTACTTGGTCCTGATTTATTACTTTATCTTGAGTTAAGACCTAATCTTCTCCTAGATCTGTGGGCAAAGATCTTGTGTTTGTTTTGGGCTTGCCACCATTAATTTTTGTTATGGCTTTGCTGTTCAGCAGCACTCCAACAGCAACACAGAACATTGCTAATTTTGGAAAGCAACTAAGCATACCTACAGTTTTGAAGATGGGCAATTTGAACATGCAATTTGTAGGGTCTTAACAGCACTTTTCAGTTGTGCACTAGTACTGCATTCTTTCCTTCACCTGCAAAAGAGGCTTTTGTTTTTCTGACTCTTTCTCAGGCACTGAAGAATTCTCCTGAGTGCTGGGTTGAGCTTATGATATCATTATGTTGTTAGCTGTGTGTGTGTGTGTGCATGCACACACTTCCCATAAAAATTCTCCAGCACACTGCAGCCTTCTTGGCTGCCTGAGCTTTCTGATTTTAAATTACTCCATGTAAAAAGTTACAGCATGATGTCTGCCTCTGAGCTCTAACTGAAACACAAGAAGCTAGGGAAGTTGGCTATTGATTGCCTGGGATTGGTGACGATTTTGTTTTTCAGGCAAATCTTCCCTTTTACATATATTACATTTCATATATTTATTTAAAGGTAAAAAGACTTCACTTTTCTAAAATAAAAGTGGCAAACATCTGTCAGTCCCCCCTTGCTCCCAAGCTTACAAGAAAGTACAGCTGAGGATGTCATGGAGTCTTCAGAATTCAGACCACCAGAGAGGTGATAAATTGAAGGAAAGAAGGAACAGTCACAAGCTCACCTGGTACCTTGAAAGCAAAGACCTCCCCTCCTTCATATGTCACCACAGTTTTCTCTCCCTGTTGGTAATTTGGGAATGCAATTTATTTTCTCATGAGTTGGTGGAGAATGATTCCGGGATTGGGGATGGGATTTTGGCACACTGCTAGCATGCTTAGGTGTGCAGGTTCCTATTTAGACCTTTGTGCAATTATCACTAAGGTATGCAGGTGAGTTCTACACGCTTTGGTTGAACACACTTAGAAATCTCCCTGCAACCAGAATGCCCTGTCTTATCATGGGAATAGTGAAGGGTATTAGTGAAGAGCCTCCTCTTAATTGCTCTAATGTCACTTTCTGTTCTTATGTGGGAGAAGGTGGAAATGGAGACTTTAATTGCCATTTTGCTCTTATTGTCTATTTTCCTATTGAAATAGGATGATTTTGCTATACTTAAAAAAAATCTGTTTAAAGATTCCCCGCTCCCTTTCCGGGAGACAAAACTGACAATGGGGCAATTAAGAGGCAACTTTCAAGAGGCAGTTAAGAGGCAATTCATCCATGATCAGCAGTAAGATATAAAATACTTATATGTCCTTATAAAGGCAAATTTTCTTTTATATTAGGAAAGATCTTTGCTGAACAGGACTTGCTGTGAGTAAATATACAGTGGGCCTGCAACTCATGTTACTTAAGCAATTGCAACCTTATGTGGGTGAGGGACAACAAATAACTACTCCATTTATTTATTTTTCCTCCACCCAGGCATCCAGAGGGTTTTTCTGACATGTAAAGGGGATTTTAAAGCCCTACTGGGCCAAGGCAGGGCCCTCAGATGTTCTCAGATCTCTCATGCCTCTTTGCCAGAGCCTAGGGAAGACAGCTCCAGGGGTTCCTGACTTTGTACCATTTTACCTATGTGCACGGTCCCCTGGAACTGAGCTCTTGGGTAGGTGGTCTTTGCCATGGAGAAGTGCTAGATAAAGCACTGTGTGGAACCTTTTTTTTTTAAAAAAAAAGAAATTCACTTCCTGCTAATTACCGAAATGCCGTGTCTCTGGAGCACAAAAGGAGCATTCAAGCATGGAAGAAAACAATGACTAATGAGTTAATAAACACATATAGTAATGTATTGGAATGTAATATAGTTAATGAAACCACTAGATTACTTGCTTTATCTATAAATTAATACCGGCTATGGCAGAGAACCTGCTCCAGACAGCAATATGTACTTACTTCATTACAACGAAACCAACTATAAAATGCAAATCTGCAGGATCTAATTGTCTTAAATATAGCAAAGCAATGCCTGTTAGCATTTTTAATTGGCATTTGCCAATTTTAAAGCTGGCATTATTCAAGAGCATTGTCTAAGAGAGTATTCACAGAACTGCATGCAGCTGAACACATTTCCCTATGGCTTCGGAAGGGGAGCCAAAACTCTTATTGCAAGACCATTCAGCCTTAGAAGGCCGAATGTGTGGTTTTATGACAGTGGTGAGTCCTTCTGTTGGAGATCACCACTTTCTTCTGTTGGAGATCACCACTTTAAGGAGGCAATATGAGCCCCTCAGAGCAGGGCTGTGGTTTAGTGCCCCACCAAACCTCCTCCTGCTATCTGATTGACCACTTGCTAACCTTGCCTCCTGCCTGACCCCACTCCCGGTGATGCACCTTCTGGGCTCTCTGAAATGCCCACCTCATCACTTACTCAGAGGAAGAGGACCTTCCTAAGAATGATGTATTGTGGGTGAGGTCGCCTGGGAGATCACCTGTGCCACTGTGGCAAAGGCTGGAAATTATCTTTAACATGTGTAATATCACTTTAAACTAACTTTACATTTTCTTGCTTTGAATTGTTAGCAAAAAAAATTTTTTTGTAGAACTTCTAGCTGCTGTGGTAAAGTGACTATGATACAGGTATTCTCCTTGGCCACCTCACCTATAATGCCTCACTCTGTCAGGGACTGGCTAGAGGAGGAGGACTGGTGGAAACCGCCTCACCAAGAGCCCCCCAGGGAAAGCGCAGCGGAAGAGGATTTGGAGCCGGGCTCCTGGACACACCCTAGAGGAGGGGAAGAGCTGGGAGGTACTAGAGACTGGGAGCTCGGAGGATGAGGAAAAGGGGAAACAAGCAAGTGCCACAGCATGGAGCAAAGACAGGAGTCAGACTTGGCAGCTTCACCACGAAGCCCCCTAACAGTGTTTCTGCTGACAGTCTGCCAGCTTCTCCCATTCCCAGAACATGGCGTTTGCTACACATAATAGAGTCAAGTAGGATCAGAGAGGGTCTCTTGGGGCAGAGGGAAGAGTGAAGTGGGAGGTGGAGCTTATCTCAGGAGCACTGGCGGAGGAACGGGGGACAGGGGGGAGCGCACCACCCCCGGCACCATCGGGGAGGGGGGTACCATCGTGGCCGCCCCCGACACGCACCCCCCACTACACTGGGTGCCATGCCCCAACGGGCAGCACGCCACACCCTGGGACATGTGCCACGCCCCCGGACATGTGCCACACCCCCAGGATGAATGCCCTGCCCCGCGGGCAGTGTGCCATGCCCCCCGGACATGTGCCATGCCCCCGGGACACACGCCAGCCACGTCACGCCTGCTCTCTGCCCCCGGTGCCAGAGCATGCAGCTTCGCCTCTGCTCAGGAGTCTCCGTATGTTTTCTGTTCTGATTCCTTAATGAAATGACTAACTGCAAGTTCGTTGGTGTTGCCTTGTCTCTCTCTGCTCTGCGAACTGTGCTACATGTCAGCTGCGTTGGCACACTCTGAGGAAGGACCCATTCCTCAGAGTATGGCAGGGAGAGGAGAAGATGCAGAGGGTGGGAGAGGTGAACAGCCCCCCCCCCAGTGAATGAGGAGAGTGAGGAAGCAATGGTGGAGCCACTCACTCCAGACAACATAATATCCTGTGCTGGTCCTGTTCTGGCACTTGGCTTCATAGAGCCTGAGAGCTGAAGGACCTAATGGCCACTCAGAGCAAGTTTGTTGCATGAATATCCTATGCCTCCCTCATTCATGAGGCTGGTGGGTTCAGGAAACTAATGAGGTATATTAAGGTGAGGGGAGTAAGAAACCGGCAGCACAACATTCCCGAATTCTTTTATCCAAAAGCTGAGCTATGATGGCTAGTGCATTTATCCTAATTTTGGCTTCCAGGTGAATCTAATACCTTGAGGAATGTGGCTGAAGACCAGTTGTAGAGATTTTAGGGGAAGACAACAGGTGAGTTGTTCTCTTTATATTTTATTTTACCAAGCTTAGTAAGGAGCGCAAGCTGGGAGGCAATAATCCATTCCATTCCAAATTACCCAATGAGTTTGAAGATCCAAGCAGGAGGCCTTATTAATTACTTCTTAAAGTCAAACTATTCATGTGCCCATTTGCTTCAAATAGGAATCTGGAGAAACGGGATAGGAATACCGATCATGATTTTCAGTGGGGAAATGTCACAGGAGAGAGGCTTAATCTCTGCCCCCAACAGCATTTTCCCAATCTGGATTGGGACAGCCTGCACCTGCCCCCCCCCCCCCCAGCAGCTTTCTGCGAAGGAAAGAGAATGGGTAGTTGTAAGTCAGTGCCTTAATGGACTAATAGAAGGCGGGGGCTTTTCTTCATCAAAAGTTTGTAAACAGAGGTTGGATGGCTATCTGTAGAGATTCTTTAGCTGTGATTCCTGCATTGCAGGGGGTTGGACTAGATGACCCTTAAGTCCCTTCCAATGCCACAATTCTCTGATTCTATAATAAAGCTTGCCTTTAATATAACACGCAGTTTGACTGTTTGGTTATTGAATCAGGCAAGCAGACAAATTTTTAAATCACACTTCCAGCTGAAGCCAAATGTGCCTCAGTTTAAGATATTAGCTCCGGCCTTCAGTTAAGTGCAAAGGATATACCTTGAAACACTGGAGGAAGAAGAAGAAGGGGGAAAAAATCAAACTTGAGTATTAAACACACCGTGGATCCATTTTGAAACGAGAAATGGAACATTGCAGGCATGTTCATTCTTTTGCTCTTTCTTTATGTTATGAACTTTGTAGTATTGATTTTCAATTTCCTTCACATTGCTTGACAATTCTCATCAAGGATTTTAAATTTTCCCTTATAGAATAATATTTTGCTTTTTGCTCATTATTTGTTGCGGTTGAACATGTTAATTCTTTGTAGCTACAGTTGCACACCGAAACCCATTAACAGCACTTTAAATCAATTAATAAAAAAAGCAGCACAGTGTGAGGATGAACCATGGCTGATGTAACATGTTGAGAAAATATATTCAAGCTATAAGTTTTATTACCTCAAGATTCAATTTTCTGCCAATTTAGATACCAGTATTTAATCCTGCCAAACCACAAGCCCATGAATAACACACACTTATCACATTCCTGCCACACCAATTCATCACATTGTGTCAGTTAAGAAAGCACGATATCAATTGATGGCAGGCTGTCCCAGCTGAGAAACAAGCGTGGATCATTAAAATTAAATTTTGTTTCCCTACCATATTTGTCCTTTCAAAGGCTGCTGCATTTCAGGGCTTCTCATAACAGCATTTTGATGTTGCAGCATAGGCTGCCTGTAACTTTGTGTCATGCAAGTG
Source organism: Podarcis pityusensis (assembly GCF_964106645.2). Taxonomy (NCBI): domain Eukaryota; kingdom Metazoa; phylum Chordata; class Lepidosauria; order Squamata; family Lacertidae; genus Podarcis; species Podarcis pityusensis. The sequence continues at coordinate 113,508,788 of NC_138028.1, read as the reverse complement.
TGCTTGAATTAAATGTTTCCAAAATGTTAGCTGGCAAAAACTATTTTTTTGCTATGGTGTGAGGAGTGTATTCAATATACAGTCATTATCCTAGAGCAGCCTTTCCTAACCTGGTGCCCTCTATGTGTTTTGGACTACGATTCCCATCAGCCCCAGCTAGCATAGTTCTACTGACAAGACTGATGGGAGTTGAAGTCCAAAATGAGTAGAGGGCACCAGAATCGGGAAAGCTGTCCCAGAGTGAATATTTAATTTAAATGAAAAGTTTGGGTCAAAGCACAGCTGAGTATTCTTCTTTGTTCAAATGCAGAATTGTGAGATTGACTGACACACAAAACACCATGGGATATTAAGTTATTCCATTTTTCCTTGCCCTGAAAATTTAACAGCTGCCCTTGCAGGAAAGCCAAAGGGAGTTTTGACAAAAGAATGTTGGTATTTCTCAATGGCTGTGACAGTTTCCTGGATGGGCAATTCACCTGCAGCAGTGGAACTGAGACCGGGCCTGGCAGACGAACAGGTGAGAAATGACAGGTTTTGACCTGGCTGTTTGTGGGGAGAAGGGCTCCAGAATGTGGTCTGCACAGTGCACTGAACAAAGGAATAGAGCCCTGTTATTCTGTACCTAGCCTGGATGTTATGCACAAAGCAATGCTCAAACACTGCTCACACATACCTTCCAACATTTCTCTGATGAAAATAGGGACATCCTATACCATAGTATAGGTATTGGGTAGTGTTGGTTGTAGTGAAGGGTTAACCGCCTGTGTCTCGAGCCTGAGAGGAGGGACGCGGGTGGTGCTGTGGTTTAAACCACAGAGCCTAAGACTTGCCAATCAGAAGGTTGGCAGTTCGAATCCCCGCAACGGGGTGAGTTCCCGTTGCTCGGTCCCTGCTCCTGCCAACCTAGCAGTTCGAAAGCATGTCAAAGTGCAAGTAGATAAATAGGTACCGCTCCAGTGGGAAGGTAAACGGCGTTTCCGTGCACTGCTCTGGTTCACCAGAAGCAGCTTAGTCATGACCCGGAAGCTATACACCGGCTCCGTCGGCCAATAAAGCGAGATGAGCGCTGCAACCCCAGAGTCAGCCACAACTGGACCTAATGGTCAGGGGTCCCTTTACCTTTATACCATAGTAGTAGTAGAGGTAGTAGTAAGAATATATTTTTTATTGTTTATACCCCACCCATCTAACTGGGTTGCCCCAGCCACTCTGAGCTACTTCCAACATATATAAAAACATAATAAACATTAAATATCAAAAAAAGAACTTCTCTATACAGCGCTGCCTTCAGATATCTTCTAAAGGTTATATACAGTGGTACCTCGGGTTACATATGCTTCAGGTTACATACGCTTCGGGTTACAGACTCCGCTAACCCAGAAATAGTGCTTCAGGTTAAGAACTTTGCTTCAGGATGAGAACAGAAATCATGCTCCGGCGGCGTGGCAGCAGCAGGAGGCCCCATTAGCTAAAGTGGTGCTTCAGGTTAAGAACAGTTTCAGGTTAAGTACGGACCTCTGGAACGAATTAAGTACTTAACCTGAGGTACCACTGTAGTTACTTATCTCCTTGGCTCCATACCCTCCAATATTTCTCAGATGAAAATAGGGAAGGAAAAGTGGGACATTCTAGGATCAAATCAGAAACTGGGATGGCTTCTGCAAATCTGGGACTGTCCCTGGAAATTAGCGACACTTGGAGGGTCTGCTTGCATTTATTTCAATGGAATAAGTTCACAAACAATACAAGAATTGTGCACACTCCAGGTTCATTGATTCGCTCTGTTACCTTGTCAGAAAGTCACTCTGGAAATATGCTTCTTAATAATGAAGAAAAAACTGTAAGGTGATGCATGTGGAGATGTAGTTCGATAAGTATGAGGAATGCTGTGAGAACTGAAGGATATATCAATTAGGTATTAGAAGTTTGCATGCCCTCCTTTGTACTCGAAATATATAAAAAATTGTCCAGTAGCACCATAGATACCAACTAAGTTTGTTCTTGGTATAAGCTTTCGTGTGCATACTCTTTAGAAACTGGTGGAACCTTACTTTGACACTTTGATAAATATCTTCTCTCCATCCCTTTACAGACAAGCATTCACAATATCATCATGTTTAAAAAGTAGGAAACTTGTAGCCTTCCAGATATTGTTGGACTCTAACTCCCATCAGCTCCAATCAGCATGACCAGTAACATAGTTTGTGAGTGTTTTTGAATAATGAACTTCCTCAGTGATGGCTCCTCCTTCCTCCAAATTCTGCCAAATGGTCCTGAAGGAAAGAGAGGAAGAAAAGCAGCTTCCTCAAGGCAAACAATTCTAGGGGTAAATTTTAATTGATGATTATTCTCTGTAATATATCTGCTGTCACATTTTGATCTCAAAACAGATTTCTTCTCCTCAGCCACCACAAACAAGCAAACAAACAACCTTTCCCAACCCAATGATCTCATAAGGCATATGATATCTTAAAATACTTAAAAATAAATAAATAAATAACTTGACCTGAAAATTAATCACCTCACTAGAGAATACCCTTGTAGTGCACTTGATCACACCAAAGATCTTTCAGTTGCTTACAATAATCAGTTTTCAGTGATAAACTGACCATTGTGATTGTAATCACTTGCTTCTCGTCTGCCTTTTCAGAACCCCCAGACCAGGGAAAGCCATGTTTAAAAACCTAAGTAGTAAGTTATAATATGATTGTACATCAGGCAAATGAGTGTTTGATGGGTTGTGCTAATGGGAGCTAAAAATAAAACCCCATCTGTTCACCTTTCAAACCGCATCAAGGCATTGCATATTGGTTGCAGCATAACTTAATGAAACACGGACAAAAATATGCTTATTTTCATCCTGCTGCAACAACTGAAATGGGGAACTTGTTAATAATGATGTTTCAGCAAGGGAAGAATGGTGAGCTCTGAAAAAAACCGAAAAGCCTATGGCCAATGAAGCAACAACCAAATACAAACAGAAACACAGTGGTTGCTGCAGTCTGTTCACTGAGGTTGAATAGACATGCAAATGAGGATTGTTTATATCAATAATGGACCTCAAGGTATGGTTGGACTACAACTCCCTCCCACCCTGACCTTTGGTCATGTTGGCAGTGGCAGATGGGAAACAGATTCAAACATCTGGAGGGCCTACAGCCCAAGTCTGAATGATTCAGATGGGGGTTTGCTGAGGACATAGGATGTAGGGACCTCTGCTGGGATGGAGGCATCCTGATAGGATCCAGGTGTGGGGATTCCCTCAACCTGCTCTTTCATCTCATCCATCTCTGCAATGGGACCCACCTCTCTCTCCTCAGCTCTCAGAACCTCTCTGTGTCACTTCCACAATGTCTGTTGCACCACCCACTTCTGTACCATCAGATACTGGGAGTAGCTCTGCCTTTCCAGAGGCAGATGTTCTACTGGTCCCAGCTACGTCTCAGAAAGAAGAGGCACCTCCTCTGTCACTTAGATTTAGGAGGAGCCAAAATAGAAAAGAACAGAATATACTGCTGGCCTGCTTGTGCAACAGACTTCCATTGGTGCCATGGAACATTCCCCTGCTCCCCTGCAACTTCCTACGCACCCTGAAAATCTCCAGATAGTTGGAGGACTCAGATTTTTGGGATGTGTGGAGAGGGAAGAGGAAGGGGAAATCGCATTTGATTTGCTGGATAAAACTCTGACTTTTAGAAGACATCTGAAGGCAACCCTGTTTAGGGAAGTTTTTAATGTTTGATGTTTTATCGTGTTTTTAATATTCTATTGGGAGCCGCCCAGAGTGGCTGGGGAAACCCAGGCAGATAGGCAGGGTATGTATAAATAAATAAATAATATTTGTTGTGTGCACTAAACTGGTATGAAGAAGTGGGTTTGATAGCATTGAAAATATCAGTTGACAATGTCATGGTCCATTTAGTCACAGAGGTCACATTCAATAAATCAGGCTGTCAAGAAAAGGATTGATCCACAGAGAATGGAATGCCCGCTGACTAAATCTGGATTGTTTCATGTGCACCTCATTTTTTTTATGTTCTGCTGAAATCCGCCCAAGGGGACAAAGAAAAAACTCCCACCACAAACTCCTCAACCATGTGTCCATCAGCAGAGTTCATGCTACATAGTCTGACCTGGATTGGTGTTGCATTTCAGCTGGGAAGAGTTTAAATATCTTCTCTGTCCAAAACTTACTTTGTGGCCCAGAGGTGTGTCTGTCATATATTGATTTGGGGATTTGAAAAGCCTCATTTGTTTCAGCTTTGCTGGTATTATCTGGATTTTCTTTGCCGATTACTCTTTAGTTTTTCTCCTCCTGGGTGATTATGTCTCAGGCAGTGACATAATGATTAGAGCCATAACTAGCTGTTGTGTTGTTTGGGATCAGTAGCGTGATTTCATCTTTCATTTTGCTAAGTCGTTTTATTGACAGCACGCTCAGAAGATTCTTCTAATGACTTTTGATACTAAATGCCATTTCTTAAGTCATCCTTTAAAAGAACACTGAAGTAGAGGCAGAACACAGAAAGCAATGGCAGATTTTCTTTATGCAGCAGAAGCCCTGGAGGGAAAAAGAAATAGTCCCAGCAAGATTCAAAATTGGGTGATGACAGGGCATGCCAGCAATGCCTGTACCATGTTTGTTCATTGGCCTATGACTAGGGATAGATGGTTACAGTGGTACCTCAGTTTAAGAACAGCCCTGTTTACGAACTACAGTGGTAGCTCGTGTTACAAACACTTCAGTTACAGACTCTGCTAACCTGGAAGTAGTACCTTGGGTTAAGAACTTTACCTCAGGATGAGAACAGAAATTGCATGGCAGCGACACAGCGGCAGCTGGAGGCCCCATTAGCTAAAGTGGTACCTCAGGTTAAGAACAGTTTCAGGTTAAGAACGGACCTCCAGAACGAATTAAGTTCGTAACCAGAGGTACCACTGTATTCGGTTTATGAACTCCGCAAAACTGAAAGTAGTGTCCTGGTTTGAGAACTTTCTGAATGGTGGAAGGGCATCGGCGGTGGGAGGCCTCATTAGGGAAAGCGCGCCTCGGTTTAAGAACAGTTTCAGTTTAAGAACAGACTTCCAGAATGGATTAAGTTTGTAAACCGAGGTACCACTGTAATTCCATCCTGAGATGGATTCATTTCCCCCCGAAACCAGCTCAATATTGCTTCACTTATCAGTGGATTTGCTGAAGAAAAATCCTTAAATTCCTGAAATATCTGCCCGTTTTGATGGTGATGATGATGATGAAAAATAAGTTATGAGGTGGCTGCCTCTTTTAAATGTGTAAATATTTTAAGCTGTTCACTAAATAATCCCCATTAAATGGTGAATGACCCTTGGATGGTTAAGTCCAGTCAAAGGTGACTATGGGATGTAGTGTTCATCTTGCTTCAGGCCAAGGGAGCTGGAGATTGTCCACAGACAGCTTTCTGAGTCATGTGGCCAACATGACTAAATCGCTTCTGGTGCAACGGGACACCGTGACAAGTGACTGTATATCAAAATATGCAGTATCTTTCCATTGTATGGAAATTGTTCAGCCACCTCCCCCCCCCTCCCCAATATGTGGACATTTAAAAAAAAAAAAAAATGGCTGCCCCATGAGTGACTCTGACATTTTGACAAACATTGCAAAATTTCTGCACTGCCCACCCACCCCACCCCTGACTTTTCTAGAAGATTTCTCCATTTCTACTACAACGTTTTGGGAAGCAGTCAACAGGAACATCTAATATGTCCCCTTACCTAGTAATAGTGTCACATGTTTGTAATTTGTATTGGTAATTCTCCACACTATTTAAGGGCAGTGAAATTCACTGAATATTTAAAAAAGTTGTGCGTGTTTGTGTAATTCTCCAACAGTTTGTGAAACGGTGATAAGAAAGCTTGCTTTGATTCAGATCTTGTTCTGTGGGCGTGCAGAAGAATCTTGGGCTGTTGCATTTCGGCAGGGTGAGAAGCCTGCGGTTATACTACAACTCCCATCAGCCTCAGCACGCATGACCAATGGTAGTCCAACAACATCTGGATATCCAGAAATCCAGCTCCCTGCCTTTGAGGATGATTGGCTGAAGTGGCACTGGCCAGATGAAATATGTGTGCCATTTGTCCAAATGACCAGAGAGATGAATGTGGAGGTTAACCTCAGATGGGATGAATAAATCTCTCTCTCTCCTCTCCCTGTCTCACATTTCCTAGCACTTGCTTGCTACAAGCACTCCAGATTGCTACCGGAAAATGTAGAGGTTTAGAGTTCTTTGAAAGAGGACATGCCAAGTTTTAATTACACATATAAGTAACTCTACCCCTGCCAGAGACATTGTGTCTAATGAAATTGTCAATGGCTAAGACATGGGTTACTATGTGGAAGGTTAAGTGCTCATGACCCCTTTTCTCTGCATGTCTCACTTGCTCTGCGCCACTGGTGTTTTTAATTGGGGATGAAATGCTCACTGACACATGAGGCTATACACAAAATTGATGTACAGCTTCTTGATGGATGATTATTCTGGTACTTACTTCATTCAGGGCAACAATTTCCCCATTATTACAGTACCTTAAAAGAAGCTTAAATGCAGATGTATCAGTCTGGTGACCCGCTGTGACAGATGTCATAGCACAGAGTACTAACTCACTCCAGCCCCCTCCCACTCTAAGCAGCCATATCTTATGTTGGTCAAAGGGAGTTGTTGATGAATCACCCAGGACCAGTCTTTACATTAAAATGCTTGACTTGCACTCTTTGGGTGAGATTTTCTAATAGATTCTGATCTCGTTTCTATAGTATGTTATTTTCTAGCCATAGAAGTTTTAGGGAGGGCTCTCACACTAAGCAATTCTGAAGAGCAGATATGATTCTTCCACTACCACTCCTCCCAGAATAATATATAAATGAAAGCCACTCTCTGAAATATTTTTAGCAGAACTTTGATTAACAATGGCCACCTGTACACACAGATTGCAAGTTCTTCTTCATGCTGGTTGGCTTTCATTGTTGACATATTGTTTGACATAGAATTGCTCTCAAGTTTCACCCATTTGAAATGGGAGAGGAATTTTGAGGGTTCTGCTTGCCTGAAACATCTGTTGGGGTTTTATGGGAAATGAAAATAACTTTGATAGAGGAATGGAGAAGAAGTTTGTTCAGCCCACATTTTAAAGTGAAGCAACCTAATTCACCATTCCTGATCTTATATGTGGATCAGAATATGAAATAAATATGTGTGGGATCACAGACTTCACGTTCTCACCTTGGCTGAATTGTATCGTGTAGTGTCACACATTCTTAGGCAGGAAGACAAACATGGTACATGTTCCATTCTTAAATCTGTCTGTAGTGGAGCAAGCCCATTCTCAAAAACAAAAAGACCATCACGTTGTTCAGTGATTGTATGCTGCCTACTCTGTTAGAAATGATTCAGCACTGCAACTTTTCATCCATAGTAAACATTATGAAATCTCAGTAAGATTATTGCACAGCACAACATATGCTCTTGTGTGATAAATATATACACCGTTGATGCCTCTTGATGTATCACTTTGTCATGTTACTATGATTTGCAAGTCACTTCTAAATACTGTGCTGATTTTTAAAATCATATTTATATCTCAAGCTTCTTCCAAGGAGCTCAAGCAATATCCTAGAGTCAAATGACCCTGTGAGGTGGGTTAGGCAGAGAGAGAGAGAGACTTTGGTCATCTGGAGATCTTCATGGCATTGTTTCCTCTGGCTATCCAACATGGCAGCCATTATGTCACATTGGCTCTCTGAATCTTTATCTTTCTAAGATATCCTTGGCTCTACATCTATTGCAATGCCGAGCACTCTATTTGCACCACAACCACTGACTCCTCCCTAGCCCTGTCTGTCCAGGCTGTCTAAGATGATGCACCAGGCAGGCAAATCACTGTGTGTTCTGCAGACCCATCACAAACCCAGCTTTCTATGACTCTAATTATCAATTGCCAACTACCTGCTCTCAGAGGAGTATCCTCAGTGTGAGAGGATATCTGTTTGTTCCACAGGGGCCCTTTGTAAACGAATCATTTCCTTCTCTGGCATTCTCCTCCTCCACAACAGCAAATAAGCTGTTGCCTGATGCTTCTGTCATGTCCTTGAAGGGCTCAGCCTCTAACTTCTCTATCTAAGTGATCTAGTTTTTAACTGTTTTTAAAAATGAGCCTAAAACTGAAACATTAAACTTGAGCCGAGGCTTACTAACATGCTTTGACAAAGAAATAAAGAAGTGGTACTTATCCCCTCCTCATACAGCTGCATACCCTCCAATATGTCTCTGATGGAAATAGGGTTGTTGTTGTTATTATACCTCACCCATCTGACTGGCTTGTCCCAGCTACTCTAGGCGGCTTCCAACATACCGTATTTTTTGCCCCATAGGGCGCACCTAGTTTTTTTGGGGGGGAAATAAAGGGGGGGATTTATTTCCCCCCCAAGCGCAGGGCTGGGGCAGGGGAAACCCGAGCTTCCCCGACCCCAGCCCCCAGAACAGGCTGCTCTCCGCAAGCCGTGGGAGCCCTCCCATGGCTTGCGGAGAGCTACCCGAACCCGGGCATGACTGCTCAGCGCGCCCAGGCTTCGGGATAGAGGCAGCTCTGCACAAGCTGTGGGAGCCCGGCGGAAACTCCCGCGGGCTCCCCAGGCTTGCGGATAGCTTCCTGAAGCCTGGAGAGCGAGAGGGGTCGGTGTGCACCAACCCCTCTCACTCTCCAGGCTTCAGCGAAAGCCTGCATTCGCCCCATAGGACGCACACACATTTCCCCTTCATTTTTGGAAGGGAAAAAGTGCGTCCTATAGGGCAAAAAATACGGTATGTAAAAACATAATAAAACATTAAGCATTTTAAAACTTCCCTATATAGGACTGCTTTCAGATGTCTTCTAGTGGGTTTGCATATCTCCTTGGTTCGGGCATTGGATAACTCAATACCCTCCAACATTTCTCCAATGAAAATGGAGGCATCCTACCATACCCTCCAACATTTTCTGTTGAAAATAGGGATGTCCTAAGGAAAAGCAGGAAATTCTGGGATCAAAACAAACCGGGATGGCTTCTGTAAATCGGGACTGTGCCTGGAAAACAGGAATACTTGGAAGGTCTACAACTGCCTAACCTAATGGTTACTTTGATGCTTTGTTAGCTGGGTATCTGCATTTGTTCATAGAGTTTCACTGTTAACTGGAGGAAGTAGTTAACAGAGACTGGGGTACCTTTGCTGCCTCTGGTACATGTCTGCTGTGCAATTTATTTTGATTTTGACTTCAGCTTGAACTACAGTTGTTTGGCTTTCTCTTTTCTTTTTTTAAGAAAGGGCATTGTCAGGGAACTGCAATCAGGTCAGAGGCGAGAGGGGGAAGGGCAGTTGTGTTATAGGGAACCTCCGAAGATCTTGCAAAGCAGCTTCTCCTCCAGCGAGGAGGAAAACCCCACCTCCAGTGGAGAGGAGGTGGTGGGACCAGGGGATGCTAGGGAGAGCCTCAACACCGAGCCTGAGCAAACTGGAGAGGAGGGAAGTACCCCTTTGCCAGCGCCCATTCTGCGCAGTAGGTTTCGGCGCAAGGAGGGGAGGAGAAGGTTGGGGGTCACACGACTGTTATGCTGGGGGGGGGGGTACAAGGACTGCCCACTCCCAGATTCTGCTAGCGACTGAGCCGGACATGAACTTACGACGCTCTTCACTGTAAATAGTTTGCACTAATAATAAAGCCTGGAAAACACAGGTCAGTTTTGCCTGTTTGCTCTCGAGCAACCACACCACCACCTGACAGGCATGATAAACAAAATAATTTGAACTTGAATCAAACCTTCTGTTAAATGCTAAACCCACTGCATGTATTAAAAAATGTTTTCTTTGCCATTGCTTGATATCTCTATGTATGACTTTATGGTGAAATCAGAAGCAAATTTAAGTTGTGGGAATACACTGGCGTATAGGAAACTGGTTTAAACAGCGTCAGGCCCATTGGGCCATCCAGCTTAGACTGTCAGTGGCTCTCCAAGGTTCTCCAAGCCCTACCAGGAGATGTCAAGGGCCTGGTACCTTTGGCATGCAAGGCAGATGCTCTAACCCTGAGCTTCAGCCCTTCCCTGGTGCTCATTCTGCCTGCTGTAAGGTGACCAATAATTTGCAGTCAATCAGCCAAAGCAACAAAAAAGCTTCTAGGTAGATAAAAGTGAGAAGTATAAACAAAAACTCATTGAAAAAGAAATCATACTTGTTCCCCTAAAGGGTGACCAGCCATCACCGGCAACATAGCACCACAGAATGGTTAGCCACACTGATGGCAAAGAGGCAATTGAACTTCAGGGCCAGCTTTTAAAAGACATTTTGTCCTCAGGCATGGCAGGAGCTATACCATCCCCAGTGTACTGCAGACCCTAATAGTGTCCCTATTTTCCAGGGACAGTCCCGGATTTACAGAAGCCATCCCAGTTTCTGATTTGATCTTGGAATGTGCTTCATTTCCTTTGGACGCCCCTATTTTCATCAGAGAAATGTTGGGATGTCCCTATTTTCATTGGAGAAATGTTGGAGGCTAATGTATTGCTAGGGGAGCGGTGTTTTACAAACTGGATGGGTCGATTTTATTCATATTTTAGTTCCAGTTATATGACATAATGGCCTGCAATTTTAGGCTTCTGTCAGACAGTGACTCATTCTAAGCTCCAGTGAGTTCAACAGAGCTTCAATAACTGTGTAGAGGACTGCAGCCAGGCAGAAGAAATCTATCTTATACTATGTTCACTTGGGCTAACTCCCAGGTAGGTGAATACAGTAGTTCTCAAGAACAAGAAAGCTCACCAAGGTTCACCCAATAAAATAGTCTCAACTTGAAGTTATTCCCTTGTCTACCTTCCTTCTGCATTCACATCCTATTTAGATTTGGGGGGCAGGGAACCCGTGGCCTTCCAAATGCTGCTGGACTACAACACCCATATAACTGTTGGCCATGCTGGATGCGGCTGATGAGATTTGGAGCCCAACAAAATCTAGAGAACTGCAAGTTCCTCCCCTGTGCTTTAAGGTCTAAGGAGATGTGTTATTTGCACAACCACATGTACTGTTGCTGGGTTTTTTTCTTTAAAGGGAGAGCAGCCGACATGATTGTCACTGCTGCCAGTTCATTACCATCTCATTGTGGTGTAAGCACCCACAGAAATCCTTCCTGCTAGAGGTTAACTTTCCCAATAAATAAACCAGAAATCAGGCCATCTTCATTTATTTATTTACTTCGAAAAGGATGGAGATGCTGTCTTTCAGCTATCGTCCAATCAGCTGGGTACAAGTATTGGAAAGTGAAGATGCATTTCACATGAAATATGTGTCACTTTTTGGGACTCTCCAGCCTTCTGTTCAGACAATCTGGTGATTTTGCTGCAACTTTTTTTTTGGATAGCAGGAGTTGATTGTCCCTTCTGCTTCATCTGTTTCTTTCTGCTTCTTTTCAAAGACTTTCCTACTACTTCCAGTTCTGCCTCGGCTATCTCTCTCCCTGGAGAATTCTTTCTGTATTCTCACTTTCTTTCTGTTTTTTGCTGAAATTATGATAATGGTAAGCTGCCTAGGCATACCGCAAGGCTGGTATGAAAGTGAATGGATTTACAATAGAAAACAATTAAAATATGGATTAGATGAGATCTGCTGCTGAAATCTTCTCTTGTTTGTTCTGGCCAAACTTCACATTCTCTGTGAGCCTCCTCAGGGCAAACTTCATTAAAAGGTAGAGAGGGGAAATCACCTTTGTGCTTAACATGTAAAATTTCTTTAATGGTCAAGTTTTACTTGTTCTCCATTGTGTGTGACAGAATGTGACTGAGATGTAGAAATCTGCTTCTATTAAACACACTTCATTTGCAACGTGTTAGCCTAATTGTTGCATCATTGTTGGTTGTTCCCATTGCTCTGTTCTAGTTGTGTTGTGTGAACTCCTGCAACAGACATTCCCAGCCTTACTTGGAAATGTTGGGAACTGCAGAACCCCGCTCACCGAAAGTGTCCCTATTTTCCAGGGACAGTTCCAGATTTACAGAAGTCATCCCGGTTTCTGATTTGATCTCAGTTTCTCCCATTTTTCCTTTGGATGACCCTATTTTCCTCAAATAAATGTTGGAGGGTGTGGTAGGACATCCCTATTTACATCAGATAAATGTTGGAGGGTATGGAGTCATGCGACCCGTTTAGAGGACATCTGAAGGCAGCCCTGTAAAGGGAAGTTTTTAAATGTTTAATGTTTTATTATTTTTTATACTATATATGTTGGAAGCCGCCCAGAGTGGCTGGAATACTACTACTACTACTATTTTGATGATGATGAATAGGACATCCCTATTTTCATCAGAGAAATGTTGAACCTGGGATAATATGCATGCAAGGCAGATTCTGTTCCACTGAGCTAAGTCCCTTCTCCAGAAATCTGAGTTGCCCTGGCAAGCATACTTGTTACAGTATATGTGCTTGGGAACATATGCTTGTCACATTTAGGCCTTTTGAAGTGTCCGTGTACAATACATAATGGAATAACATTGACCCAAGTCAATGAGCAAAAGCAAACGCAAACATACAAGCAATCCTCTCACCTGCCCACGTTCTGATTCTTTGTCGTTGTCCTTCAGAAACAGCCTGGGTGTCATCAGGTCATATTCCATGGTGCAGATTGCTGTCTCTGTGCTCGCAATAAGACATTAATAATAACCACTTTCGTGTAACACTCCCTCCCCTTCAGAAACGCAGAGGAGGATAAAATAAACAATAATTCTGTCTGCTGAAAAAAAAATGTTCCCCACAGATACCTGGCTGACAAGCCTCACGAGCACCACTTGGGTATTACTCTGTGTGTTAAAGAATGTGCTGCCCACAGGCATCTTGTGTGAAGCCAATTATATAAAGTATAAGAATATTCTGTGTTGGGATCTGTAAATGATTAAAAACTGGCCGTGCGGAATTGTTTCTGAAAATGTATTTGCAGATGTACAAGAAACAGTGCCAGGGAAGCGGGGGGGGGGGGGGGACCTGACTCCCTTAGAATATGCAATGGATTTCTTTTGAAAATGCAATGTGCAACTCAAAGAAAGTGGGAAAGTATTCGATGTCCATATGGAAAAAGACAAAAGAGGCAATATATTTATACCGTTGTGTGTTTTTTTCAAGTTGTGGAATGTCTCAAGAGTAAATCCTAACCCAGTTTGGAAGCCTGTTTTGTACAGCTTTAAGTAATAAGCACTTGGATATGCTTTCTGCCACAACAGCAGCATGGATTATTATTAGGATGGAATATTATGAATCTAAATAATAAATTGATTCCCCTCCCCCCATCCCCTACACTGCATACACTAGTAATTCTCTTGCGAAACTATTAAGGAAGGGAGAAGCAAATGAGAAAGACGTAATAGTGAAGAAGGAATAAAGTGAAGCCCTCTAGACCCCAATCCATATGTTGCACCATTTGTAAAAGGCTTGCTGAAAAAGCAACAGAAAAAAGACTTTGTGCTCATATCCTGCTTGCGGTTTCCCACAGGCCTCTGTCTGGCCACTGTGAGACCAGGATGCCCGTCTGGATGGCCTAATCCAGCTCTTCTTATGTTCTAGGATAAGAGTTGCCCAGATGCACTGCTTGGTCAAATGAACAGCTAGGACAGGAGTATCAGGTCAAATCACCAAGTATTATCAGCTAGACCAGGGTTCTTCAACCTTTGGCCTCCAGATGTTGGGGTACAACTCCGTCATCCCTGACCATTGGTTAAGTTGGCTGGATATGATGTGAGTTATAATCCAACATTTGGGGACCCACGATCAGAAAATACTGAATTAAACTACATGGGCAAACCGCATGACGTCGGAAATATAATTAGAATCTAGCACCACTTTCCCAGCTCACACTTCTGTGTGCATAGACCCAGTTAGACTGGGAGCAAATAATTCACCGTTTCTGATGGAAGCAATGGGACAGTTTGTGTCTACGGGCATGGGGAGGAGGTAGAATCACATAGCCCTAGGGCTGAAAACAGTGGGAAGAGGGTACTGTTACAGGAATACAAAGTGGCAGGGAATCTGGAGGCTGGTTGGATGAAGGAAAGAGTAGGCCATGGAGCGAGAAAGGAGCCACTGGGAAAGAAGGAACTGATGAGATAGGAAGTTTATGAAGAGAGGGAATTATGAGAATGTTGAATGGGGAAAGCCTCACAGAAGGCGTATAATGTTGACGATGAAAAATGTTGGTCAAATGGGGAGGATTATGGGTTGCTTGTGTTAATACCTTAGTATTTGCATGCTGAAGGTCCCAGGTTCACTCCATGCCATCTCCAAGGAGAACTGGGACTATTTCCTGTTTGAAATCCCAGAGAGCCACTGCCAGTTTTTGTCAACAATACTGAAGTACATGGACCAGTGGTCTGCTTCTCGTGTTCCTATGTAATAGGAAAAGGTGCCTGAATGGAATCAGAGTAGCTGAAGGATTCAGAAGGTAGTAAAAAGGAGCCCTGAAGAGTAGGGACCTGAGGAACGGAGGGATGGAAGAAGCATGGAGCTGAAGCAATGAAATGGCACAGATGTCATTATATGAAGGAAGACACAGGTAATGAGAATTAGATGAAAGTGGGATGGAGGGAAACCCACACAGTTTAAGGACAGGAGGGACTGAAATGTGTACCCAAAGGAGCTGTGGAGGCTGAGGAACTGTGAGGAACAGAAGTGAAAGAAGCAGCAGTGCAGTGCTGGTGTGGGGAAGGAGTTTGGTGTCACACACATATTTTCTCAGGTATTTGGCTGCATGTCTCTAGTAAGAAAACAGTTTGTGAAGGTGCGAATTAAAACCACAGGAACCGAACGAATGCCTGTTCCAGATGAAGAGTATCCCTATAGCAGGCTTCCAATAACACTTTTTTTGTGTCCTGCTTTTGGCACAAAGTGAAATTGTGCATCACTGTTGTTTCATGTTTTATTAAATGGCTGTTGATTATTCCCTGGGTACTTTAACAGTTAATGCCCCTTTAGTCATTTCCCCTCCCTGCAATGCACACAATGCCATAAAGTAAATAGCACTCCTGTGGTACACAGAAAGTGGCACAGTGCCAAAGCGGGGCTCTTCCTTCCCACAGCATTTTCCAGCAATTCTCAAAGGGGACTTGAAACGACATTAAGAGTTAGTGTAATGACAAGGCTCATCAATCCAACTTTCTGCATAATGTATGCCACCATGTATCTTTGGATCAATCTCAGTCCCATGTAAACTGAAAGAGGGTGGGAGGACAGGGAATAAAATGGTTTGTTGATTTTTGTCCTGTTGACAAAGCTTTCTGAGGTAAAAGTGAAAAAATGGAAGGAAAAGATGAGAAAGGGAGCGCTGCTGGAATGGAAGGCAGGGCAAATGAACAAATGTAACATAATGCCCCAATGGGCTGAGTAAAAACAGCTTCCCTAAATTCTTTCTTCTATTCACAGGTGGTGAAAATTGAGAGGTCATTAGCCAAATTATGTCCAGCGAGGGACAGAATTTTTTTAACATTGCTTCCATTGCTGCAAACAGAAATTCTCAGAAAATTTCTGATAAATTTGGTTCATTTAATACTGAATTGAACTATATTGGTACTTTATACTAGTGGGTGAAGGATAAGGTTGTCATACGTCCCATTGCTTCCTTCAACAACAGTAGAATGATATTAAATGATAATTAAAATTGGATCAACAGTTGTGCCTGACATTCTCCACCCTGTTCATGAGTGTCAAAATTGGGAAAGTCATATTGATGAAGGTTTTCTGAGGTGGGGAGGGAACTGAATTCACCAATAGATCAAGAGGAACTTTTTTTTTTTTTTTAAAGAGCAGGCTGTGGGGTCATCTCCAAAAATGTAACTGAATATTTTTATGTGTGAAGTTTTGGACCAAGGCTAGAAACATACTTGGCTCTACAGGCTGTAAAGCTGTGTAGATAGGTTGGGTATCTGATCCTTATAGGTAAAGGTAAAGGGACCCCTGACCATTAGGTCCAGTCGTGACCAACTCTGGGGTTGCAGCACTCATCTCGCTTTATTGGCCAAGGGAGCCAGTGTACAGCTTCCGGGTCATGTGGCCAGCATGACTAAGTCGCTTCTGGTGAACCAGAGCAGTGCACGGAAATGCCGTTTACCTGCCCGCCAGAGTGATACCTATTTATCTACTTGCACTTTGGTGTGCTTTCGAACTGCTAGGTTGGCAGGAGCAGCGACCGAGCAACGGGAGCTCACCCCGTCGCGGGGATTTGAACCGCCGACCTTCTGATTGGCAAGTCCTAGGCTCTGTGTTTTAACCCACAGTGCCCTCCCCTCAAACATAGCCAGATTTACTTCTGTGTAGACATGCATGGAATTGTGCTGTAAGTTGATATAAACTGAAGACGAGGCATCTTGTGTTTTAGAAAAACCATAATGAAAAAGCATGAGTTAACATCCCTAGCAATCCTTTCTTCATGTTTGATGAGGGATTAGAGGAGAGGTGTTTGGCTGGTTTTGTCATGCAAGAAGCAAATAAAATTTATTTGTAGAATGAAGGGCAAATCATTTCACATCTTCTGTTGCAACAGAGATGGTGTATTTCTTTTTGGGGAGCATTGGTTGTTGGTTCAGGGGGGGGGGTTGGTTGTTGTTGTTTTCAATTTTACTCCTTGTTCAAATTTCATTTTGCTGCATGATCTCAGTAGTAATTTGAAAATGTGCTTTGGGGGGTGGGGGACCTTTGAGGAAGGACTCGGTACCGATGTGCAAAACATTTATCCAGACAACTGGGAGCGGTCTGCAGTCACAATAAGGAAGTTTTTCTCTCATGATTCCTTTGGATTGTTTTGTTCCAGACAAGCCAGGTTTACAGCCAAACTTAATCTGGCAAGATATATGCTGTCTGCCTAATGCCTCGTATTTCTCCATGCTGCTTCTTTCTTAATAAGCATTTTATCAGAAAGTACCATAGGCTGTACCACAATAAATGCAACTGCAGATACCAGGTGGGGCTCATGAGATTGGGGAGGGGTGGAGGGAGTGATATCAGCAGGGCCTCCAAAGTTGAGTGACTTAACCATTCCTTTGCACATGCTCATACATAGAACCATGTCTCATTCCCATATGCATTGAAATAATGCTACTCCATTCTACTCCATATTATAATGATGGAGTCAAACGAGCACTTTTGCTCTGCCAACTGAAGCGAAGAGCTGATGCTGATTTTCAAAGGTCAAATAATGTGAGCTGTTAGTCAATTAAGAAGATGCAGCCAGTTCAGAGAGGAATCTAGGTTTCCCCAAGTAAGCCTTTAACTTCTCACTCCAGACTGTTCAAGTGAGGTCAGTTATGGACAAGCCTGCAGCATCACCCCCTTGTTAAGGTTAGCTTTTAAATTATATTATCTGGAGAGGGAGATATGAGGTAGGTAGTCCCACTGGGGCTATTCAGGAAGCCCTGTCAATAATTCCTACGTCTCCCTACCAGACAGGGCAGCAAGTTCTGAACTGTGGCGACATTAAGAGTCTCTTGTCATTCGCTGCTGAACAGAGATGAGCTGATGATTGCTGGTGCCCATTGGGGCTTGGAGGGCTGGGAGACCAACAGCAGCCAGCGAGAGTTGTCATTTTATCCCCACTTCCCTGCTGAGTTCTACAAAGGTAACATTGAGACTAAGAAGAAGGAAGCTGTTGCAGGCAGTACCACCCCCTAGACTGGATATAAGTAAAAGGATAGGTGAGGACTGGCTGAGGGCAAGCTGAGTGTGGTATGGCAGTGCCCCATTCACTCTAAGGGACCAGCCTCCTCTATGATCTTCCTATGTCTCCAGGCTTCAGGTAGTTTCAATGAGTAGAAGAGGTGGCCGATGCATTCAGGGACATATGATTGTTTATGAGTTATTTTGCTGAATGGTTAAGTTTACTAAATTTCTGAAGACAGCAGGAAAATATATATTAGGCCCCCAACAATGGGAAACCCAAAGCAAACTAGTAGCAACAGCCGACTACCACCATTTTTCTGGAACATATTTTACCCAGCTCTTATTTATGTGAGGCCAATCGCTGGCTTCTGAATCAAACTGCAGCCTCTTTGGAATGCGGCAAATCTCTTTTATTCATTTCCTCAGATGGGTGTCTGTGAGGATGGCATGACAGGTAGACTTGAGGCGGTTAACTAGGATATCACTCTGCAAGTGTTTTGTGAGGGCATTTAACAGCAGGTGTTATGTGGCTCTCAAGGCAAAATTTACTGTACCCATACCTGCATGTTTTGGAAATAGCAGCTTCAGAGGGGTGAATTGGGAAAACAGCACAGAGCTAGGGTAGCCAGCATTTTTGTGAACTACAACTCCCACCAGTCCAGTGTGGCCAATGGCCAGAGCCAGTTTTAGTTCAGGGACTGCACTGACTGGTAAAGAGGGAAGGATACATGTACTGTACCTCTGCAGCTACTATTAATATCTCTTTAAAACAAACAAACAAACAAACAAACAAACAAATACCACAGGAGACATTCCTTGTGGGCCCCATCTAGTTTGGTCCTCAGTCTCTTTCTGTAGACTGGAACTGAAGAAATAACCATTAAAGATCCCAGTAGACCTCGTGCTACATCTCCAGTTTATACTAGACCTATTCTAATAAAACCCACCTGTTTCTATTCACTAACCTTCAGTACGTTGTGGAATCCATTAAGTCCATGAGGCCTAGAACTCCAGGATTCAGTGCATGTGTCAATAATTTGTGCATATACCAAGAATGAAAGTTGCCATAACAACTCAAATTGAGACTTTGTGCAGTAGTTTATTTGGAGACTGGAAAGATGCCCTCATATTCCAATCCCAACTGTTCCCTACTCCAACAGTGTTAATACTATATGCTTGATACTCTTTATAAACAATGTTTAATTGGCAAACAATTTGAAGCAGCACAAAGTGCACTCTCTCTCCTCCCCGAAAATTGGTTATATGAAATAATGTTCCTTAGATTTCTTTTTCACAGGATGAGACTCCATCATTCTTCACAGAAGCCACTGGAACCTAATTGCAATGACAGCAGCATCGAGACCGAATTAAACAAAATTATTATTTATTAGCGAGAAACCGTTTGGAGTAGTAATAATAGCCATGCACATGCAATGTAACAAGTTCTCCAGCAATCCTTAGATATATGTCCCTTTTCATTTGAGACCCAGTGAATTCTCACAGTCTTGGTCAGATCAGTGCCCACATAAAGCTGCCTTATATCGAGTCATTGGTGCATCTAGTTTGGTATGGTTCATTCTCATTTGCAGCGGCTCTCTCAGGTTGCAGACACCACTTACTATCTGATCTTTTTAACTGAAGGTGCATGCAAAGCAAACGTTCTGCTGCTGAGCCCCGTCTTCCTCAAATTCTGTCACCATCTCTTGCCGTCTTTGCCAAGAATTGAAGGTAACCAAAGTCTGGTCCTAATCACAACGCCATTGCAGTCTTCCTGGCCTCCCTTCCTTAGAGCTGATCAGAGGTGACCAATGCTTTTTTTTCAGCAGGAGTGTGCCAGAGCACAGTTCCAGCACCTCTCAGGCAGGTGCCATTGCGGGCCAGTGCTTCTCCCGCCCGCTTCTTGCCTTTATGTACTTCTGAGAAGCCCAAAACAAACATTTCAAGTCAAAACAGAAGCTAGTGTGTACATGTCTACACTTTTTAAAAAGTCTATGATTCCACCTAGCTCCTAGCTGCTTGTAGCCACGATTGGTCAAGCTGCAGGACAGGGCCAACTCATATTTCCCTTTCTTCATCTCCCTTGTAGCGGTGGTGGGCTTTAACTAGGCCCCTACTGTTGCACACAGACGTGTTTGCATCAGGGCCCTTCTGAGCTGCCCTAGACACCTGCCTGAATCTAAGAGAACGAAGGAGGTGGGGGTGCATTTAATTGACCTGCACCAGAACCAGGGGCAATCTCCCCAGCAGCTTGGGAGACAGCATGCCATAGTTTCTAGCACCTCCACGGGCAGTGAACATGGCTGTTGTCAAAGTGGCATCTATTCAGAGCTGCCCGAGTCACCCAATGATTTATTGTAAGAACTTCATGGTGAGTTCCATGAATGGGTGAATTCCAACAACTATTTTTCTTGAAAAAAAGCACTGGAGATATCTCCTAGTCATTGCAACCAGTCCAATCCCATAAACAGCTCCAGATGCAACTCAACTGGTTTGAGCATTACAACACTTAAGGGTCCTTTGTCTTTGGATCAGAAAGAGACATACAGTGGTACCTTGGGTTAAGTACTTAATTCGTTCCAGAGGTCCGTTCTTAACCTGAAACTGTTCTTAACCTGAAGCACCACTTTAGCTAATGAGGCCTCCTGCTGCTGCTGCGCCGCCGGAGCATGATTTCTGTTCTTATCCTGAATCAAAGTTCTTAACCTGAAGCACTATTTCTGGGTTAGCAGAGTCTGTAACCTGAAGCGTATGTAACCTGAAGCGTATGTAACCCGAGGTACCACTGTATTTTGGTTTGCTGTGGTGATGGATCAGTGATAGGTCAACCACTGCCGATCAGCTAAGAACATAGGAAGCTGCCTTATACTGAGCCAGACAATTAGTCCATCTAGCTCACAGTAGTGTCTCCTACAGTGACTGGTAGTGGTTCTCCAGGGAGATGCCAAGGATTGAACTTGGGACCTTCTCCATGCAAGGCAGATGTTCTACCACCAAGCTATAGGCCTTCCAGAATTGTAGAAGGTTTGGCATGCAGAGACCCTAGCTACGTCTTGGGATCCTTCTAGTTCAGTTGTAAAAAGCTGGACAAGAACAGTGGAGGCAGACCAAAGAGACTGTGATGGCAGGGGCTCTCAGTGACTGCCATAAAATTGTCCCCACCTCTGATTCTCTTCCACCCACTCTGTAATTTCCAAGGCAGCTGTCTACAGAACACTTTCCTGTCTGCTGCAGCGTTAGCTGCATGGACAAAATGGTGTGCTTTTTTCCTTAAAAAGTCACATAGTGAGAGCACCAACCAGGAAAGAAAATGGGGGTGTATGGGCAATGGGGGAAAACATTCAGGTGAATAAAATCTTCAGTTCTTATGCACCAATTAGGAAAAGAGAGGACATGGTAATGCCTGGAGCCGCCTGCTGTCAAGAATAAAGAATTTTAAGCTGGCAAGCTTAGAAGTCCCACAGTTTGCTCTAATGCAGAGTGCATTAGTGCATTGTGTCAAGAAACCATGATTTCTTGCACTCCGGGATTAAAAACTAAAGGTAATGTTTTCATTTCACAGGTCTCTATTTAGATTTTTATACAGCTCCCTATGCCTAAAATTTGACTTCCATCTGAAAATGTTCCATGCTTTCTATGCCTCTTTCTGCTTTAAAAACCCTTTTCACATGGTGTGCTGTTCAGTACAGTAGCTTTCCACATGAAACAAAATGGGGAAGTTTACTAGGAGCAACTTCTTGAAAGTCAATGTTAAGGAAACTTATGGTTTCCATTACAATATTAATTTCAGTGTCTTTGTGTTGCTGTTGTTGTGTTTTCACTTTTTGCACACATGTATCAAGGTGATGTACAAAATATAATAAAATGGCTACAAAAACAGTTACAAAAACATCAAAAGATGAGTTGAAGTACTATTCCTTCTGTTGGAAAATCTGCAAATTATTGTCCTAGAAAAAGAAAAATCCTTAGACTGTTGCATAGAAATGACTGTTTCTTTTCTATATGCCCATGTGTCCTATGTTACAGAGGACACCCTTCCATTTGAAGGCATCCTCCAGTTGAAGGTCTGTCTAGTCCAAGTCCAGTTTAACAGTAAAGGAGCCTTGAAGTTGCCTGTCAACAGTTCACACCACTAGAAGACCAAACAGAGAAGGCCAACAGATCATGTAGTTGTAGTCTTTCCCATTGTGGTGAGCTGTGTTGTATTTTGATTTTTGTTTAAAGTATAGTAATTGTTTTGAAATATGCATCTATACACATAAATTAGTATATGCAAAATTCATGCAAATCTATCTTTTCTGGAAATCTACCCAGATTTGCAAGTAGGAAATGAACTCTCCAGCTAGTCTATGCATCTTGTAGGCAGAGTTCTAGCAATACAAAGTACAAAGAACAACTAGGATTACAGCTCCTGCTCATGGACCAAAAAAACTAAAGACACAGCCTAGAAATTAGCCTTATACATTGCAGGGAGGGATTTGACACAACCCTCTTCATGCCCAGCCCTGGCAATTTAGAAATCACTGCTATGGCCATGATTCTGATTGCTGTAGCATTATTGCTTTAGGAGTGGGATGGGGCAAATCCCCTATACTTCTACCGATATCCAGCTCCGACTTACCCTTTGGAAGTCACTACCTGAAAGAACAATCCCCTTTTGCGAGCAACATTTATAATATACTCTGCTGTCAAAAGCAGTTACGATCTGGACAACATTGCCCAGCAGAAATTCACTGTGAGGTTTGGTTATAGGAGGAAATAATTAATTTCAATGAAGCAAAACACCTACTAAGGACAAGTAGTTAATATTCCCCCAAATTCCACTTAGTATTCTAATAAGAAATTATATTGGCTCCCTGGTGTGTTCTTGTAAGAAACACTTCTGTCCCCTTTGAATGTTCGCATCTATATTGATTTATGGAGCAAGTACACGGAACTACAAAGAAGAGTAAAAGAAATTGGGTTTTGCTGTTGGAAGCATTATTTTGTCCATATGTGTGTGTCTGTGAATGGGAGGAGAATCAAGATGTGCTTTTCAACAAGATGGTTTATTGATTTTCATAGATTATTTTCCCCATGATTTGGATGTGCCTGAATCAAGCCTTGCAGGATGTTATGTATATCTGTAATTAGGAAGTGTCCCAGATTCACAAGAAATCAAAACTGCTTTGCATTTTTGTTTCTCTAGGGGAAGATTCTTTAAGCAATTCTTGAGAACCTAGCAATTTGGAAAATAAAAACAAAATGGCATTAATGGCTATATTTAGTTGCTCCATTTCCAATTTAATGATTTTATAAGTAGAGGGAGATATTGTTAATATAGTGAAGGTCGGAGGCAGAGTCCCTCCGACACCAGTGATTGTCAGCACAGTATTTTAAAACATCTTTAAATACAGAAGCAGATGCATTTCTACATTTACATGAAACTCTAGGAGAGGTCACTGTGGGGTATGGAGTTCACCGGGGGGTATGCATATCAATATGCAGATTGCATGCAGATCTGTGTCTCCTAACCATCTGAGTCTGAGGAGATTGAGGAAGTCCTTCATCAGTGTTCGAGGTCAATGGTAGTCACTGGATGTGGGTAAACAAACTGGACAAATAAATACTGGACATGACAGGAGTGCTCCTGGTCAAAGGCCTACTGGCCCAGAGATAGAAGGTCAGCACAGTTTAGATGCACTCCACCCCCCCTTGAGAGATTAGGCTCACAATTGGGTGGTGCTTTTAAACCCAGCTTTGCTCCTAGAGGTCATAGTGACAGCTATAGCCAGCTTGATTTGAGTGCCAACTGTGCTCGGCCTTGTAAGTCACATGTATTGTTACACATAGGTTGGATTACTTAATGTGCTTTGTTTGGGGTTGCTCTTTAAGTCTGTTCAGAAACTTTACTTAGCCCAGATTACCACTCCTAAAATCTTAAATTTAGCAATTATTTTACTCCCTTGTTACATCACCTGCACTGATTGGCATCTCATTTCTGAACACAATTAAAGGTGCTGGTTAAAGGCTTAGTAAGGGGTGGGCAGAAGACAATTCAGGATCTATTGGAATATCTGCCATTGATTTGAAGTAAATCAGCATGGATCGCTAAGTCTCAACTGTTCAACAATGACAACAACTGGTGCTTTTTTCTGGGGGTACACAGTGGTACACATACCCCTAAACATTTTGTGAATCTAAGTTTGGCCTCATTGAAGGGCAGTAATTCAATATGAGTAGGAAAATGAGAGTACCCCTAAACATTTTTTTAGGGGGGGGGAAGCACTGACAACAACAAAATAGCTCTTTCCCTCAAGGTGCAAATAAGTAAATTAATAAAACACTGTTGAAATGAATAAAGCTGGGAAAACTCATGAGTGAATTTTTGTGTAGAACTGTGAATTCAGTTTTGTACTTGTGCTTAGATCAAGTTTCTGGCCTCAGAGGATGGGATTCAATGAAGCTGTTTTGTGTATGGATTGAGGTCTGCTCATGCAATGGGACTTTCCCCTCTGCTTCTCCTTTTGCACATGCATCCCCCCATAATCTGCTCTGGAGGGTTGAGGAAACCCCAGAACATGTTTAGAGGGCGTGTGGAGGGGGGT
Organism: Podarcis pityusensis; assembly: GCF_964106645.2. Lineage (NCBI taxonomy): Eukaryota > Metazoa > Chordata > Lepidosauria > Squamata > Lacertidae > Podarcis > Podarcis pityusensis. The sequence goes on along the minus strand of NC_138028.1, from coordinate 113,484,508 downwards.
AGAAGAGGATAGAAATATATTATTGAGCAAGCAGACCTCATTCCCTGCACCTATACACCACTTAGCACCACACTGAATTGCACCCAGAATCGTTTAATTCTAATTATATGTCTTTTTCACCAAGTTCCTACATCTACCCACCTCTGCCCTCAATTTGTGGTGTGGAACTTCTGAGCCAGTTTACCCGCTAATGCTTTCTGATGGGGGCCTTCATGTGTGTGCCATCACCTTTTAAGGTGCAGCTGGTGACAACATGGGAGGGGACCTTTGGAAATCCCTCCCAATGGAAGACAGTCACACTGTCTTTTTCTTCACCTGTATTTTGTCACCAACTGGAAGCTTGTAACCAATAAGCTATTTGTTTTTCAACTGCTTATTTCCCTTATAAAAAGGTAAAGGGACCCCTGGCCAGTAGGTCCAGTCGCAGACGACTCTGGGGTTGCAGCACTCATCTCGCTTTATTGGCCGAGGGAGCCTGCGTGCAGCTTACGGGTCATGTGGCCAGCATGACTAAGCTGCTTCTGGCCAACCAGAGCAGCTCACGGAAATGCCATTTACCTTCCCGCCGGAGCGGTACCTATTTATCTACTTGCACTTTGATGTGCTTTCGAGCTGCTAGGTTGGCAGGAGCTGGGACCGAGCAACGGGAGCTCACCCTGTCATGGGGATTCGAACCGTCGACCTTCTGATTGGCAAGTCCTAGGCTCTGTGGTTTAACCCACAGTGCCACCCACGTCCCTTATTTCCCTTATAGCTCTGCTCAATCACTGAGGTCTTTTGGGGAGCCACTGTTAGTCATCCTCCATGAGTCAGATGCACATTTCATACCCCCCAAAAGACATGTGTTCACTATTGTGGGCCCAATTTTGTGGTATGCCCTTTTGGTTCAGATTGGAAAGGCCCTCTGATGGCACTTACTGAAGACTTAATTGAGCTCTGGTTTTATAGTTTCAACTCATTTTTAGTCTTATTATATTGAGCTTCTTATACAAATAGTACAAATTGTTGGACTAAATAGATGATGGTAGTAGTAGTAGTAGTAGTAGTAGTAGTAATTTATTTGTACCCCGCCCATCTGAGTGGGTTGCCCCAGCCACTCTGGGTGGCTTCCAGCATAAACACATAATTAAAATTAAACCTTAAAAAGCTTCCTTATACAGGACTGCCTTCAGATGTTTCCTAAATATTATATAATTACTCATCTCCTTAACATCTGATGGGAAGGCATTCCAGTCGTGGAGTGTGCCCAGTTGCAATGTGGTTGTGGTGCCCATGACCATTTCTCCAGTTTTCAGATGTGACCATGGGCCCAAAAATGTTTGGTGAGCTTGTCTTTGGACATATACTGGATGGGGGAGGGGAATACCACATCTGGGAAATTTGAGGACAGGCAGGCAGGAAGTCTGCATTTATGGCATCCTAGGACAGGGATGTCATGGTAGACAATCCTTTCAAAATTCCAGCTTCTAAGTATAAACTCTGTAAAAAAAAAAAAAAAAAAGAACAATCTCTTGAGAGGACGTTAGGCAGATGCTGTACATTAAAAAAACCCAACTGATTTGTAACACTGAGTCAAAACTAAGGGACTCAGAATAGTTTCACCCACGTTGACTCCCACAACAGGAATAGTAGCTTCTTAGTCATATGCCCAATGAAATAAAAAAGTGGCAAATACATCTTTCTTTTCCATATATTGAACTACCAGTAGCTAGATCCTTGGCTGAAATATTGTCTCTGCCTTGAACATTGCCTCTGCCTTGAACTCAGTTTTGATGGCCTTAGGAATTTCACATGGTCCCTGTGTCAAACTGGAACCAATAGAAGCTTACCTAGATATGCAAAGAGCAGCTTAAGTGGGGCAATTATTGCCAGGACTGGGGCAGCTTCTCTTTCACCACAGTCCTGAGGTGGCTCAGGTTTCCTATGAAGCTGCAATTTATATAACAAAAACATGTATGCTAATTGCATTCAGTTTCACCACTACTGTAGTTGCCCTCCACCAGCAACATGGGGGCAATTTAATTTGCAGGGTTCCTGTAAGGCATGGGTAGGGAACCTCAGACCCAGGGACCAGATACAACCTCTAGGCCTCTCTATACTGCTCCCAGGACTCTACTTAGCTCACGTCACTATCCCAGGCCACATCTTTCAATGAACCTCCTCTGAAAAAGTTTCCTTGCCCTGAAGGCAGGAGGGAGGGATTCTGCCCTTTGTGGACTTCTCTTTGCTCCTTTCTGCTACTGGACCCCAAGCATTCTCTCTAAAACTTTCCAGTCTTCCAGCTCTCTTAAACTGCTCCAGACCTTTCTTTCTCTTGTAGCTGTACGAGTCTTAACTTATTGCTATCCTATTGTCCACTTTGACCTACATACTATATTTTCACTTCTACTAACGTTTTAGCAAATCGGAAGAGAAGACAGTAGAGTTACTATTTTGGCTTAATTGCCATGTTCCTGGGCTGAATCATTGACCCCTCTTTACACTTTTGACCCTCTTATGCAGAACTTCTCTTTTTGTACTTTTGTCCCTCCTGTGCAGAACGGTAACAATTTTACAACTCAAAACCAAACACAAAATGGCTTAGAGTCCTAATTCTTCAGATTTGGTCATGTGGAATGTCACAGCGGTGTGGGCAAGTGTGTGCTTTGTACTCACTGTGTAGCAGAACCTTCTGTTCCACCTACAATAACCCTATGATAATAGCTTCTTATTGACTTTTCTGGCAGTAATAACCTTAATTCCCAGGCTTTTAAAAAAATCTAAATTGTAATTTTTTAAAAAAGTTGCCCTTTCTTTTAAATTTAGTCTCTTAAGTTGTATGAGGAAGCCACAACAGCAACATTATCTGAAGCAATATAGAAAAGATGGAAGAAAAATAGAGTTTCCTTTACAGAATCCTTTTAATGTCTTTTTTGCTACAGATGCCACAACATGACACACAGGAGGGTATAACCAACATGGTGTAAATCTCATAAAGAAAATGCTTCTCCCAAAGATGACAGGACTTTTAATTACCAGCAGATGAATCACTAGCATTGTGTTTATAAAGTCATTCAATTTTTGGAGTGAAATGTATCCTGCCCCCCATTTTCATGAGATGCTTTTATGGAGAGGGGCATGAAGAGACAGTGGCTTAGAAGGTACCTCTGTTTAAGGTAAGTGCAATATTGCAAAATATCAAATGTTGGCAAGAAGAAGATGCAGGGCACAACACGTAGTCTTCCAAGGCAGCTATCCCTTGAAGGGACAGCTGCTCCTTACTCTTATGAGGTTCCCCTTGCATTCAGTGGCTTGATGGTCTGTGTCAAGGGTGATAGTGATTTGGTGCAAGGGAGGCTCACATATCATTTCCCATTTCACTGGAGTAAGCAGACAGGCAAGGTAAAGCCTACAAGTGCTGTGGAGCCACAGTGCTGTGGAATGAGACATGCTAATCTACTATAGGCAACTAACTGTAGTAGAAGTGGAAATTATTACCATATAATATGGTTTTCTCCATAGTGGTTTCCCAACTGTGTAATGCCTCTCTGGTGAGGTGCATCTATCTCCCTCATTGTTAACTTTAACAAACATTCCTGTTTTCCCAGGTTTTTGGTAGCTGAAAGCTACTCTTCCTGGGAACGTTGAAATTATTGGCTGTGAGGGTATGTGACTGGGTTTTTGTTTGTTTGTTTGTTTGTTTTAAATGTCTCCTTTGGGAGGAAGAGTGAAAGAGAAATTAAGTGAGTAAGGAAAGTTGACTTTCCTAAACTGCTAAGTGTTGTATGTGCTAAATTCTGGCTTCATTCAATTGGCCTCAGTTGAACAAAGCCCACACAGTATAGACAGTCAGAGTGTGCGATAGAGTACTGCTTGCCCTAGAATACAAAAAAAACCCTCTTCCCAACTAGTTCTATGTGCTCAGTAAGCTTTCGGACATGTTCCTTGAAAAGCAACTCTTCTTTGGCAGTGATAAAAGGTAGTTTCAAAACACATTAGGGAAGTCATCAGTCCTTGCAGCTGGATTTCTCTGTGTTTTTCGCCCCCTCTGCAGATTTGTACAATTTTAGATCTGCTTACACTTTTTGTCTCTGAGCCACGCCCCATCAGTTTGTCCTTCTAAGTTTCTGATGCCTATTCCACGCCTATTATAATGGTACCAAGTTTTTGTTTGTTTAGGTCTCTAGAGGCCAAATCACTTTTTGTGACGGTATTATCAGATGCCTAGATATTATCAGATGGAGAGACATTATGTTATACATTGCGTAGGTTTCCCATGTCAAAAATGTATTTTAAAAATAAGGGACTATCCTCAATGCAAAACTAGGATTCAAACAGCAATTCTACATAGCCACAGGAAGGGATGAGCATTACAGCTGGTCCCGTTGCTTGGAATTTTGCAACGTCTTTTCAGTTCATCTGCTTTTTCCAGTATTAGTTAGTTTTGAAATGCAGCATTAGAGTCCAGATTAAAAAGCGTAGCTGAGTTCAGTTTCCAAAGAGTGACATTTTGGGAGTGAGGTTTCAGTTGGAATGTACACAAAACATCTACACAAAACATACCCTATGTTTATCAGTGCAAAAATGGCTCGCTGCTATTTTGTTGAAATTTGCGCCAGCACACCCATGAGACAAAGTGAGGTGACTGCCTCAGGCAGCAGATCCCAATGTCAATCTTTCTTCCCCAGTTGTTCCTTCACTACTTCTTCCATGGAGAGAAGGGGCAGTGCCATTTTGGGAACTGCCTCATGGGCCAAAAGGTATTGGGATGACCCTGGTTGCAATTGTCCCATTCCCTTCATTTTAAGATCTTTCAAGTTTAATTCCGCTCTGCCACAAAGCCGAACTTCTGCCATGATGAAAATGTACAACCTTGGTTGTTTCCTTTCTTATCCAAGTTTTTAACAGCAATATTGCCAGCATCAGATTTCATTTATCCTGGAGCCTAGATTATTGGATTTATTGATCCATTTTAGAGCTAATCGCTCTACTGTGTAATTTAAGGAGATGTGCCATTACTTGTTGTCATGGAATTAATCCTCCCCTCCCTCCCCCACTGCCAAACACCAGGATAAATCCATCTATTGTACACACTACAGTACAGTAATTCCATTTGTAAGGTTGTGTAGCTGGGAGATAAGCCCATCTTCATGCTGTCTGTCAGATTAGAGAACATTTAAGATTTCCTATCTTACTTCAGATGCTGCTCATCAACAATTAGCATTCTGCTCTTCTGAAAAAAAGGACTAACCTCTTAGCCCTCATCTGCAACTGAAACCAAGGTCAAGTACAAGCAACTGGATTTCCTCACCTTCATCCCTGGTTTCTTTGACACCTTTCCCCACTACTTTTTCACTGACCTCACTGTCTAAGTTGTACACTTTAAGGGACAGAAACCGCCTTTTGCTTGTAGTAATCTGTAAATTGGATCACGCTCTTTTGAGTAAGGTGGTTGGTAGTTAAGGCAAGGCTTGCTGACTAGAGCTGTTGATTTGTTTGGATTTGCTTTGGGGCACTGACTTTTTTTTAAGACCTCCTAGAGAAGGCATTTGTTTTTCTGAATGTTTGCTGTTGTGATTTCAGTGTTTTTTTTAATGATTCTGAACAAAGAAGAAGGAATTCAACTATGTGTTATTACAAATATTCCATCTGAGCAGGCATATCAGTGTGTAAGAAAAGTAAGGAAATGAACCAGATCGATTTGGGGGAGGGTGTTCCCCCCCCAGGGGTGTATCATGGGTTGCCAGCATCTGGGGCCATGCAGAGAAGAGATGTGAGGGAGGGAAACAGATGGAGTACGCATGCACATTTAATGCCTAACGGCATGACCCAGGAAATTGCAGCTGCAGATATAAGAAAAGAAAAATTGTTCCATTGTCTGGAGCGGTCATTTCCTGGTTCGCATGGAAAAGCCGTTTTCAGTGGAGACCAGCGACGGAAGCACACAGCTGTACTGAGGCAGCACTGGGTGTTGAACATTTGCGCCCCCTAATGATTTTGCTCCCGGAGAAACCGCCCCTGTGGCACCCCCATGCTACACCACTGCTTTCCCAGCTTCTTGAGTCAAAACACAATGTCCTTATACATCCCATAGGATTCTTCATTGCATGGGGTTGTACTAGATCACCCTTCCAATTCTATGATTCTTTATGATGTACTGGTTGTTTTCCCTATCTCACATTAAGAGTTCATATATTAGCCACTCTTATTTTCCAATTATGCTGTAAAAGCACTACACCAGTTGACGACCCTCAATTCAAAGGCTGTAATCTTGAGAGCAAATTAAAAGGTATGTTGCTAACACACACACACACACACACACACACACACACAACTATAGTCAGTGTATTATAAATGCAATAAATATTTAAGCAGCTGGCATGAAGCAGATCATTATTGCCTCAAAGAACTTCTTTTTTTATGAAGTGTGATTTATCAGCACTTTAGTTTCTTTAAAGTGAGCATTCATTTGCAGATGACTGCTACTAGTCTTTTCTCCCTAGGTGCAGTGGTTCTAATACTGCAGTCTATAATGATGATGGGGTGTCATTTTTTGCCTACATAAAAACATCCTTGATTACAGCAGGAGAATTGTTGGTACACAGCAAAGATTTCTAGCCACTCACCTTCTGTTAGCCTAAGAGGTGGAAATCATCAGTTCAGAGATGTACCTACCTAATCAACAGTAAAATTAGTTTCCACACACTGTACTGAGCACAGATTCAGCAAGCTGTTTGCCAGAGATTAGGTGAGCATTCCCACCCCCAAAAAAGAAAAAGAAAAAGAAAAAACGGGACGCAATTGTAATCTTACATTCTCTCTGCAGAGCGTAGCTGTAAGCCACAGCAAAATGAATGCTAGCTTTTTGATTGCTTGGTGAATGGCTCCCAGTGCATAAGAGAACTGGTGACATACACATGTAGGCAGGGGCTCGGCAAGCAAACCTCAGTTAGGTGAGAAAGAGCCTCTTGATCCTACAAAGTAAGGCAATGAGTGCATTACACATGGGACCCGCAGCGAAAAATTGTAGTGTGGCATTGCTGTAGTGTTCTAAATAGTCAGACATGCCCTTCTCTAAGACACTCCATTCCATTCTCTTTCCAATCCCGTCAGCATTTAATGATCACTGAACATCTCAGTTCTCATTGGACCGTTTTTTTTAGGGAGGTGGGAGCTCTGGGTCTTTTGGAAAGTTTTCCCCCTCTACTTCTGCAAACCTTAGGGTTGTCCTAAGTCTGCTAATGCTTCCCTCTTGTGTAATTATTCACTTCTTGGGTTATGTCTTGAGAAGCACAAAACTCCAAGTCTGGATGTTCTATGTTAAAGGTGCCAGGTGCATTGAGTTACCATAGCAACACTGGTTGAGTGTATGACTTGCTGAGTCATACACCCTCCCATTGGATCCCATTGGATCAAAAAAATATGCCTATGTAGAAATGGGTATAATAGTCTCTAGGGTGTTGCTTTCATTATGTCTTGTGCTGATGTTGTGCCCTCTCTTGTTTGCTGTCAGGGTGTGACTCTGAATTTGTGAGAGTCAGGGAAAGAGGCTGTGGGTTTTAAACAGCAGTGTTAGCTACCATGGGGAGAGTGTTAGTAGATTTTTCTGTACATATGCATCTTTACTTCAGAAGCCAGAAGAACTGTATATAGTAGATAGTATTGGGATTATGCTCCTCCCGAGCTGCAGATATGTGGGATTGTTACATGTCACATGTCTGTTTACATTCCAGCACAGATTGCTAGAGTCCCGTGAGCAGAACATCCACTCTGTATTACCTTTGTTTTTCTCTCTCCGAGAAGAACGACAAGGAGAGAGGCCATGTTTTTCTTTGTCCTGATTTATGTATAATAAATGTGTAGTTTAGTACAGTATCCACACCTCGAGCCTGATCTGTTGTGCAGTTTACACTGCTGAGGAAATGTGTGCTCCTGCTAACTAGATGCTCCGGCTGGGGCCAAGCCAGCTGGCTTTCCATCCCATGGTTCCAACAGATAGTCGTGTTTAGCTTTGTCCTGTGTCTGGAGACAATAAACACTTAATTTAATGCAGAGTGGATCGGAACCCAAATTACAGATAAAAAGGGAGAGAGCCCAGTGCAACACAGAACAGTTTTTAAAAAACTGCATAGTAACAAGGCTAACAATATCTTGGGGACCATGCACACCCTTTAGCTTTTACTGTCCATGTGCTGGAACATTTTCCATTCCTTAGAGACATTCACACTCAAAAAAGAAAGGTATGTGGGAATTTTAAGACCCTATTGTCACTGTATCCTTCAGGTATTTGCCCATCTGTGCAATATTTGACTGACCAGGACACTTTTGATTCCATTCTGTCAAGGTTCTTTGCAAAAGCAGCTATCCTTCAGAAGTTAGCCTTTATTTTTATTTAGTGTCATGTCAAGAATCTAAAGCGTAGTGAGGGTTGTTGCTCCGTGTGTGTATGTGTGTGTGTTTTGCAGGATAAATAAACAGAATTGATGGATTAATGCCGACATAAAATGTACATCTCTCCTATGACGTTTGAGAAGTCTCTAAACTCATTTGGATTTAGGAACTCTGTCCTTGGTGATCTGTGCTTTTCCTGCCAGTAAAATTCCATTTAGTCTTTAGTCCACACACTAATCCAAGCTTTGGAAGGGTTTTCTCCATTTCCACTTGTAGACTTAAACTCCTGTCAAGTATATTGTTCGTTCTAATTCTTTAGTTCTTATTTATCACTGTGTCCTAGTGTAGATAAAATACCTACATTATTCCTTTTTGTCGGCAGTAGGGGTGGGGATTAAATAGTGCTTCATAGGACTTCAGCCTTTGACATGCTTTCTAAATGAATCTTTGGGATTCGAGGCCAACTGCTTGTGAGAAATTTATGAGTAACAAATAACATGTTTAAAAGCTGTTATTTTGGCCTGTTAGATTTATACTGGTTTTCAAAAGGCCTGGACAATTTTATTGCCTATTACACATTATGGCACCACTTTGGGACACAGCATTATCTAACATTCATTCTTTTCTTTCCTTTTCCTTTCCTTTCCTTTCCTTCCTTCCTTTTTTTTACAGAGGAGACATGGGAAATACAAGACTGGCAATCATTTTTAATTTCTTTTGTACCAGCATTAAAAAATAAATAAACCCAGTGGGTAGGTAGTCTACTTATAAATTGAACATAATGAGATTTGCAGTTGTTTCTTATTATTTTTAATGGGTTGAATCTAGATGTTTCCCCCACCCGTGGGGATGAGAGAAACTCCCCTCACCTCACTTGTCCTCTCCTCCCTCCCCACCCACCCCCAGCAGGATCACTATGTTGGATCAAAACTTCCCCATGGATAGAAGAAACATTTCCATCCACAGAAGGTATAGTCTGGATCCACGCCAATTAATTTATTTATCAAATTTCTGACTCATATTTTCTCAGAGAATACTCCCAGTTGCAGAATTCACATGGCAGAAGTGCTTAGAGCTAATGATGTATTATTTTCCTCCTGAATATTAAAAAAAGAAAGACTTACACGATTGCAATAGACAAAAACGTGAGTGAAAAGAATGCAATAGTTCTGAACTGACACAAAAGAAAAGTTAAAACCAACAAGCAGATGACTACAGTTGGTTTAACAAAATGAATGGCGATAGAATTATGACCCTTCATTTGAAATGAATGATGGGATATTTGCATTTAAGGCTCTTTCCATGATCACAGCTCTAGATGTTCACTCTGATAGCGTGTTTCCATTCATTCCCTCCTCCCACACCATCCAATACAGGGAGTGAATTCCACTGAATCCGAAGAACAGTAATAGCTTTAGCTTCTAATTAACTGTAGATTCAGAAATAAATACCAATCTAATAATGTGCAGTTATTTATGATGATTGATTACAGTATTGATAATATAAACATAATTTTCTCAGCCTGCCAAAAAGAAGTTTAATTACTAAAAGAAAAAATTGAACAGTAAAATATCTTGCAACTTAGCTTGTTAGAACAATGCAATTATTCTGTTGGAAGTCCAATCCATCATGGAAGTTTTCCACAATCTTAGTTCAGTTCATATTCTGAATAAAAAGTTTGGTATGTTGAACAAACCGTGGATCTCACACAAACACAAAAAAACACACAGAGAGAGACTTGCTCAGAACCTATGAGCTTTTCCCCCTTGTTGACAGAAAGGTCCCCCACCCAACTCACAGGATTATCATTTCAGAGGTTCCTGAGCTGAACTGTACCACATAAAAGTGACCGCCAAGTGACTCAGATTGGAATATAGCCCTTTACAGATGCCCACACTCAGTGCATGGATGTCAAGGACCAGTAGGGTAGATGTTGTTGGGGGAAGGTCTAAGAATGCCGCTCTGCTGAACCTTATACACAAGGCTAGCAAGTCACAGATTGCATGTGAATAAAGCAAAGCAAATTGGCTTGACTAGGAATAAACATCCTGTTTTCTTAAAAGCACAAGAAGATCCCTACTTGATCAGGTAAAAGGCCCATCTAATTTAGCATCCAGTTCTCACAGTGGCTAACCAGATACTTAAGGGAAGCCCACAAGCAAGACCTGAGCACCCATTGTGACCATCCATGAGAGCATGCAGGATGTAGCCTCCATTAAGAAATGAGTGAGTTCTGACTGCTCAGTTCTGTTCTTTTCCCTCTGAGATCCTCAGTAGGAGGTACTGTTTCTTGGAAGGCAGTAGCCGAAGAGTAATACCAAAGGAAGACAGAGGAGAGAAACCTCTGCTTGAACTTTCCTTGTGTCTCTTGCTTCTGTTCCTCACACCACTCTGACGTGCTTTTATTGCAAGGGTGTTTCTATTAAGCCACTTGTCCATCTTTGAGTCTCTCACACCTGGTGCTGATCGGTTTCACTAGATCTCCACATGGTCGAGTATTGTAGGTTTTTTATGCTGATGAGAGCCCATAAAACCTAATATGCGCTGTATGTAAATGGGATCTTTTTGTTACATTTTATGTGACAGGAAAGGAATGCATGATTCGAAAGGCAATTATCTGAGTGTTTATTTTCATTTTGTAAACAATTACAGGGTTCGGAGGAGGAGGAGGAGGTTTCATGCAGCCCATTGTACATGCCCAGAGCTTTCTTATTTCACTTTTGCCCTTTTTGTTACAATATACAGTCATACCCCAGGTTACGAACGCTGCAGGTTGCGCGTTTTCAGGTTGCGGACCTGGAAGTACTGGAATGGGTTACTTCTGGGTTTTGGCGCTCGCTCATGCGCAGAAGTGCAGAATCACGTCACAAGCATGAGCAGACGTGGCACTTCAGGTTGCGAACACTGCGGGTTGCAAACGTGCCTCCTGCACGGATCACATTTGCAACCAGAGGTATGACTGTATATATTACTTGGAGCAAGGTAGATTCTGCCAACCTAAATTATACTTATGGGAGGAAATATAGTACGTAACCAATGCCCCCTTTGTGCAGGGGTGTATATCTGCATACTGTTATTAGTGGTGTATTGTTCATCCCTCTCATACAGGTAAAAAGGTAAAAGTAAAGACCTCTGGATGGTTAAGTCCAGTCAAAGGCGACTATGGGGTGTAGTGCTTATCTCACTTTCAGACCAAGGGAGCTGGCTTTTGTGCACAGAAAGCTTTCCAGATTATGTGGCCAGCATGACTAAACCACTCCTAGTGCAACGGAACACTGTGATGGAAACCAGAGAGCACGGAAACGCCATTTACCTTCCCACCACAGCGGTACCTGTTTATCTACTTGCAATGGCATGCTTTTGAACTGCTAGGTTGGCAGAAACTGGGACAGAGCAGCAGGAACTTACCCCGTCGCACAGATTTGAACTGCCGACCTTTTGATCAGCAAGCCCAAGAGGCTCAGTGGTTTAGACCACAGCACCACCGGCTTCCCTTTCTCTAATACAGAAATAGCCAACATGGTAGTGTTGGACCCCAATGCTCATTAGCCCCAGCCAGCATTGCTGGATGATGGGAACTGCAGTCCAGCAACATCTGGAATACACCATGTTGTCTACTCTTGGTCTAATAGATCACTGATGAGCCTCCGGATGGATGAGCAACAAAACTATATCAAAGGGCTGGGCAAAGGAAGTCCTCCCACTTTCATAACCCAATCCATAGAATGTTGGGCTTCTAGATGGTGATATCTCCAAGAAAGAGAGATAATTCTCACTTATTTTCATTTTTTAAAAAATAATATTTATTGAGAATTTAAAATTACAGAAATAGAGAAGAAGAAAAAAAGGAAAAGGAAAAAAGGTAGACAAAAAGAGAAATTAAACAATACAAGTCAATAAAAAGAAAAAAGAAAAAAACAAAAAACAAAACACACAATACATCAAAACCAAAACCAAAAATAAACAAATCCAATATTCCCAAATCTTTGTCTTTCGTTAACTTGTTTCATCGACCTCCTCACACCTCCCTTTTTTGTATTCTAGTTATTAATTATCTCAGGAAATCCTTTCCATCTTTCACTATATTCTGTCATTAAATTACCTTAATTTATTTTAACCTTATCTTACCATAAAAAGCCCTAAAGCTTAAAACTTAAAACTTATTTATACATAATTCTTTTTAACATTTCTACTAAAGCCAAATAGTTTCATTCCAACATTTTTCTAATACTCATTAATTTTACAATCATTTTCTAAATGAATTTTTAAAACTTTCTTCCAATCTTCATCCATCATCTCTTCTTCCTGGTCTCGGGTTTTATCAGTCCTTTCTATCCCTTCCATCTAGTCAATCAACCTGGTGACCTTCTATCCGAGGCTCTTAAGTCTTTTCCATGTCCCTTCTGCAGGTCTTCTTCATATTTATACCTGCACTTTATTTTGTCTTCTGCTGATCTTATTCTTAATTTCCTTCCTTTCTCTCGGGGAGACTCCAACTTGACAATATCTTTATCCCTTCTCAACAAGTCAGCCCATTCTCCATAGTCAGCACTGAAATCCAAAAGATATTTGAAGGCATGTTTCAAAGTCCCTCCAAGGTTAAGGGCCCCCACAACTCCAAACTCCCCCTGGCCCAAAACCAGATCTGAAAAGTCAAAACATCCCTGCATAGGGGGATCTATCCAACTTCCCATCTCCAGACCAAACAGTACTTCATCTCTCCAAATCTGACTTTCTCCAGGTTCAGTCGTCAAAAACAACAACTTATGTTCCTGCAAGGCCGCAGCTCTCTCCATTTCTATTACTTGAGGTTCAGCAACAACCTCCTCCTTTATCTTCTTCACAACTTGCTCTGTCAAAGCACATTCCTGGGTTGGTTCCTGAGTGGTTTCTATATAGGTATTCACTGTTTGTCCAAAATTGCCAACTGCAACAGTCATCAAATCCATCTTCTCATGTAGCTGTTCCAGTAAAGCACTTGTCTTGCAAAAAGCAAGCACTAAAGCTTCTTCTGGGCACATTCTTGTTCAAGGTACAGTGGTGCCCCGCAAGACGAATGCCTCGCAAGACGGAAAACCCGCTAGACGAAAGGGTTTTCCGTTTTGGAGGTGCTTCGCAAAACGAATTTCCTATGTGCTTGCTTTGCAAGACGAAAATGTCTTGCGAGTTCCTGCGGGGTTTTTTTCCTTCCCCCCCCTTTTTCCCAAGCCGCTAAACCGCTTATCAGCTGATGGCTAAGCCGCTTAACAGCTGATGCTAAGTCGCTTATCAGCTGATCCTTAAGCCGCTTATCAGCTTATCGTTAAGCCGCTTATCAGCTGATCGTTAAGCTGCTTATCAGCTTATCGTTAAGCCGCTTATCAGCTGATCCACTAAGCCCGCTAAGCCACTAATACTGTAGCACTAATCCCTAAACCGCTAATGGGCTTGCTTCGCAAGACGAAAAAACCCGCAAGACGAAGAGACTCGCGGAACGGATTCTTTTCGTCTTGCGAGGCACCACTGTAAATGTCTGGTCTCACGATCTTTAATCTCTACAGCTGTAGAATTTCCCAGATCGACTCCAGCAACAGTTTCACAAGCTCCCTCTAGAGGAAACAATTTCTGTTTGTATCCGTCTTTTTAAAAGCAGATCTAGCAACAAAATTCCTTTGTTTTTCAGATATTTTGTTCCTTTTAAGTGCAAAAGGGAACATTGGAATCAATATGTTTCTCTTTTTTAACTATCTGTCAAAAACATTTTATCCACAGTCAATGAACTTCCCCAAAGCGTCTGTCCCTGACACCCCGCTCCCAGGTTCAAGACGGTGGAAATTTATCTTTCTTTACTCTCTCTTCTGCAGTTTAAACAGTCTAAGATTTCCCCCCTCTTCTCCTGCTTCCAAGGGGGGTTTAGTAATTTTAACTGATGGAAATTTAGTCCTTTACAAACGACTTTCCAGACTCTAGCTTGCAATGTCTTTGCTTCAATCTATTTACAAAAGCGGAAGGCGGACTTCCTGTTTAGACCTTCCCGCTTCGGTGCCAAATTAAAAAGTTTCATAGTCCAATTTTCCGTTCTACTCATGGGCAGTTGTTTAGAATCCAATTGTCCACAGGAAAAAGTCAGCGCTCTCCGGCAACAGCAATGTGGCTTCACTCCGGATAATTCTCACTTATTTTCAGGGGGCAAGGAGAAATAGCAGGAATGACTTTTCTCGCATATATATATATATAATTGTTCACCATCTACCCCTCCCCACAAACAATTGCCCTGGAGTGATGCTACTGCACTACAACATAGCACAATTCCAGGAATGTTGCTGGGAGTGGGGGATATACAATCCTCCACTGACCAGTAGAGTTCTTCCTGGGGCATCGTTACAGAAGAAAGGATGCATAGGAGTGCTACTGGTGTCACTTGAATAGGGGCCCAAAAATAAAAGGGGAAAGGAAAAATCATTTCTTACCACTTTTGAGTCAACCCTTTTGAGGGTTGACTCCCTCAAAAGAAAAGTCAGTGAAACTTCGGCTGAAATTAGCCATCCGTTCCCAGGAGGACTTTTCCTTCACCCTCACCATGATTTGTGAGGGGGGGGGTCCTCAAAAAAGAAAAAAAGGAGTATCAGCACAGTGGTTGGTCTCGGTAAAGGAATCCTTAACCAAGAGCATTTCCCACAAGTTCATTCCCTGTTGTTTTAAGCACAACAAGGTATTGATACGAAGCAAACTTCAATAGCATCAGATGAACCACTGAGCTCCTGAAAAGTGGAGAGGGGCGTTTCACTGAAGGGCATCAAAAGTCTGTGTAGGGGGAAAAAATGCTTATCATAACATTTCTAACAACTTAATTAGAGCAGGCAAACAGGAATCCATCAGCAGAGGGTGAATTTAATTGGACTGGCACAGCTAAGAAGATGGGAGGAATTGCATCTTTCCATCTAAACGATGTAGTTTAAAGTGGGAAAAAAAGTTGTCAAGAAACTTTAGCAGAAGTCTCTCTTGCTATTTTTTGCAGTGTCATCAAGAATAACACAAAGCAATGTGTTAGACATGAAAGAACTGTTGTAAAGAGAATTGGGATTAAAAATGTAGTGTTCTGCCTTTGAGACAGATGACTCATAATGTTGTCTTTGACTAGCCCTGTTCATTAAGACATCATTCTGTAAACTTAAAAACAGTTGAGTTTCTCCTGCAGTGTGAGCCTATGCATGTCTACTCAGAAGGAGGCCTCATTGAATTCGGTTAGAATTACTCCAAGGTAAGTAACTGCCTAAGATGTTCTAGAAGTTCTGATCCAGAAAGTGTTTAAAATAACTGAAACAGTTGCAGATGTGCCTGCTGTCTACATCTACAGAATGATGCTTGTGAACTAACTGAATGCAACTGGATGTGATGCCAGCTCCTTCGTTGTTTGTGCAGGATTGTCCCAAGGATATGTTCTGCCTGAGACAAAGGACATTGCCTTACATCCAGTATGAAGACTTGACAACAGACATTGCTAAAAAAAAATTATACAGACATACCTCGGACATATTGTGGGTTCAGTTCCAGGCCACTGTGATCAAGTGAATATTGCAATAAAGTGAGTCAAACAAACTTTTTCGTTTCCCTGTGTATATAAAAGTTACGTTTGCACTAGACTGTAGTGTATTAAGCCAGGCCTCCCTGGCTGTGGAGGCAGGAGGAGAAAAGCCTGGCTCCAGCCCCAACCAGCTCCACTCCCATGGCCAGAAGATGGGGCCCGCAGCCGGGGAACTTCCTTCCCCTGGAAGTGACCAGGCTGACTGCAGCTGCACCTGCTTCCTTCTGAGGATCAATATCTGCAAAGCTCAATAAAGCATGGTATGTCTGTATTTATTAAAATATCGCAGAGAACTTGTGTCAATCCAAAATCACAAGGGCATGTAGGAATAACCTGTACGGTGGTACCTCAGGTTACATATGCTTCAGGTTACAGAGTCCGCTAACCCAGAAATATTACCTCGGGTTAAGAACTTCAGGATGACAACAGAAATCATGCAGCGGTGGCACAGCGGCACCAGGAGGCCTCATTAGCTAAAGTGGTGCTTCAGGTTAAGAACAGTTTCAGGTTAAGAACAGACCTCCAGAATGAATTAAGTTCTTAACCTGAGGTACCACTGTACTGGCAGGCAGAAAGTCTCCTGCCTGCTGCTGAGAGACAAACCACCTCAGGGCAATTCCTTCACCCAAGCTGGCTTAAATGGAAGGAAAAAACAAAAACAAAACTTCCCAACAACACTGCACCAAGCAGTTCCCCAAGCTGGTCAGCAACAGGGGGTGGTTAGTAGAGTAAGGTTAAAAAAAAGGTAAAGGACCCCTGGACGATTAAGTGCAGTCAAAGGCGACTATGGGGTTACAGCACTCATCTTGCTTTCAGGTCGAGGGAGCCACAGACAGCTTTCCATGTTGTGTGGCCAGGATGACTAAGCTGCTTCTGGTGCAACAGAACATCATGACAGAAACAAGAGCACCCAAAAATGCCGTTTACCTTCCCGCTGCAGCAGTACCTATTTATCTTCTTGCACTGACATGCTTTTGAACTGCAAGGTTGGCAGAAGCTGGGACAGAGCAACAGGAGTTCACCCCATTGCATGGATTCAAACCGTCAACCTTCCAATCGGCAAACCCAAGAGGCACAGTGGTTTCGACCACAGCACCACCCACTTCCCTTTTGGTTAGTGGAGTACTCTCCCCATGACATGCCTCAGGGTGCTGCTCATTTTCTAAGCCTCTTATCTGGTTCCACTAAAATGTCAAACATATCCCAAAGCCATATCAAGCTCAGAACAACCACAAGACAATCAAATGAACATGATGAAGCAGGTGAGAATAGGTATCCCTGAAGGCTGGTTTTAGTGCACCCTGAACAAGTCCTATTCAGCCCTGAATTGGCTATTGGCAAAGCCCATACTGCTGAAAGAGAGGGCAGGATGCCACAATGGAGGAGGAGAAAGATTTTGGGGGGATGGGGGAGCAGCCTTTTATAGGCGAGCTCTTACCTCGAGCCCAATAGCCACTGCAAGCCGCATGATGGAGAGCTGTTGCCCACCCTGGCGAGGAAAGAAATGCAAATTCCTTCCTCGGTTGGGTGGAGCAAATCTACCACCAACTGAAAGCTGTTAAGGATAAGTTCTCTGCACTGCCTTCCAAATTCTCGTAGAGAACCCAAGCTGGCTAGCAGCTGAATCTTACTTTAGCATTGGTATTGGGACAACAACCTCTACCACATATGAGGTCAGGTTGTATGATAGCAGGATGTATGACAGAAAAACAGATTCATAGAATTGTAGAGTTGGAAGAGATCTTGAGGGTCATCTAGCCCAACCTCCTGCAATGCAGGAATTATTATTATTATTAAGTTAATAATTACCTTATAAACAACAGTCTCAAAGCTATTTATACACAAGGTTATAGTTAACAACTCAAATATAATCAATGCATTTAAAACAAGACTCAGACCTTAACAAGTATATAGACATTTTAAAGGTACATTTCTCCAGCTGGGAAAGCCTATCCTAAATCTCTTCCATTGTTTCTTGATGGGAATAATATTCCACAGAACAAGGGCAACCACAGATACTGTGAAGTGGGCTTCTGAGGTTTTTTTGGAACCCGAAGGAGAAATTGCAGCCATAAACCACTGGATATATAAGGGATAATGCAGTCTCTCAAGTATCCTGGCCCTAAACTGTATAGGAAATTATATTTTAGTATTAACAGCTTGAACTTGGCCCAGTAACAACCTGTCAGCCAGGGCAAATCCCATAAGCAGAGTATATGCCTCCACAAGCATGCTAGCTACCACGTTCTGCACCGGCACCAGCTTCCAGATCAACCCGAAGGGTAGTCCCACATAGAGTGCTTTGCAGTGTTCCAACCGTGAGGGCAATTGTGATCAAGCTAACCCAATCCAGGAACAGCCACAGCTGTCTTACCAGCCATAGTTGATAAAAGGCACTCCTAGCCACTAAGGACACTGTCACCTCCAGTTACAGAGTGGTATCCAGGAGCATCCCTAAATGATGGACCTGCTCCTTCAGGGAAAGTGTGACCCCATCCAGGGCAGGCAGTTTACTGCCTTCTCAGACCTGGGAATGACTCATCCCCAGAGCCTCCATCTTGCCAGGGGCTCTTTAGCCATTCCTGATTCAGATGTTACAGAAAAACAGAGTATCATCATGCTCCAGAATTCCCAATGACCATTCCCAATGGCTTCATGTAGATGTTAAAGAGCACGACATACATGCTGTTCTTCGACATATCACCACTGCTCTCCAGTCTTCTAGCATCCACCACCTAATGGTAGATGCTTGTGAACTGCAAGTGGCCTTCAACCAGAGCTGAATCAGAACCCTGAATTTTGATTCCTTCCTCTCCCAGACATCACCTATTTAGTGGAGACCTTTGGGTAGTTGTCATTGTTTTATCTAAAAGTGCTCTACAGCATGAGCTTATGGTTTGTTTTTTTAAAAAAGATAGTAAACAGTGTGCTTGTGGTTATTTTCTGAAAACTCCCACATCTAATCAGTATTTTGTTGTGAGTCTCAGTTAGGTGGACCTTTACTAGTAAAACAACACGAAAACTAACTATATTACTTAAATAGTTTTGAAATCATATTTTCCTTGCTTGTAAACAGAAGGACAATGCCAGCAGGACCCCTGTTTGCAAATGAGAATCCAGCCTCATAAATTATCACTGGCCTGCATAGTAATGAGGCCATTTATATGGAAATGGGCACACAACTATTCTTTTGCCAGCTCTCGAGCAATTCATGAACTGCTTTTCACATTACAAGAAGTGCTTCATGAATCAGATGAAAAACAAAATTGAGACACTGGTAATTTGCAGCATCCTTTGATAAAAGACCCAGTTCAAACATGGAAACAGAGAAGAAGTCAAGAGGTGAAAAGCAAAAGAAAGCAGGAAGGATAACAATGTCAATAGGATGGAATACTGACACAGGGTAATGGTCTTCACCTCCTCAGAAAATGAATATAGGCAGAGGTAGGATTTATTAAAATAAGGGATAAAGAGCAAATCAAAGCAGAACTGTTTATTTACGAAGAGGAAGCTGATGTTTGCTTTTGGTTGATGACTGCGATAATCTGTGAATCATTCCATCACCTAAAAACTACACTTGCTAATGAATTAGTAGGAATAGGAACTGCCTGTATTTCAAAAAAATAAAATAAAGAATGTCCTTTTACATTTGCTTATGGGGGACTGTATTTGAAGAAGTTAGAGGAGACACACTGAAAACAATGGAGCAAAATTAGTCATGCCCATTAAGTTCAGTGGGTTTACTTTGAGTAGGACTAACTTTGCATGCACTCATAGGGTGGCATCAAACTAAATAGTTCCACTAATGCAGGGACTTTTAGCGGTATGATTAAATTTGTATACCACCCTGTACCCGCAGGTCTCAGGGCTGTTACAACATAAAAGCACAAAATACATATTAAAAATAGAGCAAAACAACCCAATAAACTTCCCAGCCTTTTCTTCTCCTTTCTAAGATGCCTAAATATGTTCTTGGGGTTCCTCCAACCCTCTAAGAAATGCAAGGGGCACATGGGGAGGGGAGGGGAGAGTGTGGACAAGTTCCATTGTACAGCTACCTTGCACTTAACTGGATTAGTCCCTTACCTGGAACTATTTAGAATGACTGTATACCAATATACATGTGATAAGCCCAACCAGATACAGATGATTCCAGCATCATTCACCATTCATGGAGCTTCATATGCTGTTGGACTCCTGCTCCCACCTCTCATTGACCATGCTGGCTAGGGCTCACTGGAGCTGAAGTCAAACAACATTTGAGAACTCAAGGCTGCTCTTGGGCATAAAAATAAACAGCAGCAAACTGGCAGCAGTTATGGCATAGATAGCATATTTCCAATCTTGTTAATTCTTGTGTACACAAACAAGCAGCACAGAATTTATAGCAAGGTGTCCATGAATCTTGTTTCTAACAGACCACTAAGATTGGCTTCTTATTTCTGTCTCTGCAAAACTAAGTTGTCTCTTCTACCCTGGTGAGAGGGTTTTTATAGGGGAGGAGAGACAGGTCCTCTCTCTGGTCACAGCCACACCATTCACTAAAAACAAGTTTAAAGCACATGGCTTCCCCCAAAGAACCATGGGAAATGTAGTTTCCTGCTCCAAAAGCTACCTCCCCCCACAGAACTGTGATTCCCAAGACACTTAATAAGCTATAGTTCCCAGAATTTTTTGAAGGGAAGTCATGTGAATATGACCCCCCTCTCAACAATTCCTCTTGTTAATCACATGACTACAATGCTATATCCTGGTGCAAGATTTAGCATGGCACCGTTTTGTAAGGGACACTGTTCGTATCCCTGTATTTCTGGTACAGTGGTACCTCAGGTTAAGTACTTAATTCGTTCCAGAGGTCCGTTTTTAACCTGAAACTGTTCTTAAACTGAAGCACCACTTTAGCTAATGGGGCCTCCTGCTGCTGCCGTGCCACTGGAGCACGATTTCTGTTCTCATCCTGAAGCAAAGTTCTTAGCCCGAGGTACTATTTCTGGGTTAGCGGAGTCTGTAACCTGAAGCGTCTGTAACCTGAAGCGTATGTAACCCGAGGTACCACTGTACCTCTTTTAAAAAAGTAACACAAGCTTACTAATTGGCAGCCTCATATTTGCATTTATGGACCCTTTCTTATAATTAATGTGGTGCATGAAAAAGTATTGTGCTTCTACTGGCTCTCTGCTCATCTCAACAACGTCCGGGTGCCTTTCTTGAACTGGTGGCTGTTTTCTAATTAGGAATGTGCTACACAGTTAGGAGCTGGGTATTCCCTTCTAGGTTTGCCAATGAAAGCCCATGAATTCCCTGTGCAATCTGCATGCTCCATATTCAAAATGTCACTATGTTTATGTGACAATTAAGAATATTTAGCATCATGTATAAAGCCATACGCTGGGATAAAAATGTGCATTCGCATCTAACGTAGTAAATGCCATCTGGGTCGATATGTGGTTTCAAAAAGAATTAACGGGGCAGATTTTCTTCAGTAGTGCATGAGTGTGGAGAAGAATAAGAGCAGAACAGGCTTATTAAAAGCCTCTGCAAATCAGTTGGAAAATAGCATTGTTCTTCTCAAGAAGAGGGGCTTGTAGGACTATGAGAAGAGTCTGCGCTCTTCATGTCCTTAAGCACAAGTGTATTTATACAGAGGCAAATGGGCATAAACTTTTGTAGGGAAGAGTGTTGTTGTTTGTTGTTGATGTTATTTTATATCTCCTATTTTCCCCTTTTTATTTTTTTTTATTTTAATTTTACATAATGGATATGCAATATATGACATTGCAAGGAAACCAACAGTGCAGCCTCCTTGCCTCTCTGCATTTCCTGATTAGAAAAAAAAAAGGCTATTGGAAGAGTTACCTCATGATGGCTTCCCTTGGGCTTTGACTGAAGCATTTGCACCCAGGAAGGCTAGCGAATTGAGAATGGAACCAATTGGATGGGACTAGCCTCACTCATCGTTCTGTGCATCCTGAGAATGACGGAAAGTGATCAAGCTCAGTTTGAATGCGCTGGAGGTGCAAGTATCAACACACACATTAACATCTCACTCCTCTTCCCTTTCCAGACAAGCCTCCATGCTGTTTTATGTTTCATTGCCTTTGTATATATTCTGAGGTCATGGGATAAAGGGAAGAAGAGGCACAGAAAAACAGAGGGAAAACAAGTAAAAAGGGATTATATTTCTTTCCCTAACCACCTTTTCTGTCTCTCCATCAGGATGTACCACTCTGTGTGGAATACACAGGGAGCTGTAAAATAAACAACCTTCCAAATTGACAGTACATTTATTTATGCACGTCTCACACTAACTCATTACGCATCGTCATGTTGCTCCCTGAGCTAGACATTGGGGGGGGGGGGAGAGTAGTGGGAGAATCATGCATAAATCTAATGAGATTTATTTCTTTACATTTCCACACTGACCCTCTGATGTATCTATCCATTTATCTATCTTGAAACTTTAGTCCCCATGCAAACTGGAGAAACTTCAGTCTTCATTTTATTCTCAGATGGGAATATTATTCCCAACATTATTTCTCTGGCTTGCACGCTGAAAACAATGCAACCCCATTCCATAAATATTGTAAAGCACACTTCAGTTCTTCGGAGACCCAAGGCCATTATTTTTGTCCCCCTGTTGGGCTTTTCTGCTGGGGATTCGTGCACTGATTTCAAGTTTCAGCTTGTGAATCCATAAATGGGACGCTTGCCCAGGTATTTGACGTCTCTCTTGATGTTCTTGTCAGCTTTAAAAAAAAAAAAGCCAAATCTTTAAAAATTTGGGTCTGAAGCAAAAGTGCTTAAATAGCTACCCCTCCTCTAGAAAGGGGGATTTTATCTATATCTACATCTAGATATGCTATCATGAGGCCATAGTTTCTAGGAAGCCTGATGCTTGTGTATTTCCAGAACATGGC
Organism: Podarcis pityusensis; assembly: GCF_964106645.2. Lineage (NCBI taxonomy): Eukaryota > Metazoa > Chordata > Lepidosauria > Squamata > Lacertidae > Podarcis > Podarcis pityusensis. The sequence continues at coordinate 113,461,657 of NC_138028.1, read as the reverse complement.
ACAATATGGCCCATTATATTCCACCCCCTGCATAAAGCTTTCCTGTAATCCTGCACTGCCTTAGGTACATCTGGAGCTGGGCCAGCTGCTTACAGAATTTAGCAGTTCATTTCAGAATGCCTTTGATCTTGGGGCATCAGTGAGGTGATGGAGAAGCAGGGTTATTTATTTATTTAAAAATGTCAGGCCTATCGGTCATAGATCTGGTAGCAGAGAAGCTGAGAAGGGGGAGTAGAGAGCAAGGTGACAGTGGAGATAAGTTTTTGGTTTGGTGCAAATTCAGAATCAACTGAAGGTGTTGACTCCCATAATACGCTTCTCACTGGATAATTTTGTTTCTACCAGCAGCGGCCAAACTGATGGGTTAAGCAGCACCATTCTATACAGAGTTAAGGCGTGCTTGAATAGGGCTGCCATACGTCTGGACATTAATGGGATTTAAAAGGTGGAAGTGATGTCCGGGGGGGAATTTCCGGAAGGCGGCGGCTTGTTCTGGAATTTTGGCAAATAAACCAAAACATTGAGATTTTCTTGGCATTTTTGTAAAAAAAATGTTCAACACCTTTGGGGGCTCAACTATTTCAGTGGTTTCCTAAAAAGAAAGCTCAACAAGTTTTGGGGTGTCCTGGAAATATGGCAGCCCTATACATGAGCCCATTGGTTTCAATTGGCTTATGAGTGCTCACCTCTGCACAGCACTGAATGTATGAAAACTCTGTCACATAGGTCTGGAGGCCATTTCACACCACCAACATATCCCATGCTAAAAAGCCATCTGGCTCGATCTGTTGGCTTTATTTCGGCTTTGGCTACAATTGTTTAGTTATTGTGCCATTGTGAATATGGTATTTTGTCATTCTGGTTCTGTGTTGTGCACCTCCCAGGACAATCCTACGAGATCTTACATTAAAATAAAATAAAATCTGCAAGAATCTACCCTGAATACGATAGGAAACAGGATCAGAAAATAAATACTTGGGAGATCAAAAACAGTCAGCATATTGTTGACTTTTTAGAAGCTACTGGTACTCAGTCTTTCTTGACAGCTGTCTAAGGTCAATGCAGAATATCTATAAATTTCTATTTAGATTTATCACATCAGCTGCTTTTCCTTTACTTTCTATGATGGTACTGCAGAGATATTCACAGGCTTGCAACAAAGTGGATCGGACCAAATTTGCTGTTTGATCCTGTAGAACCTGCTTCTATAGGAATGGGCAGATCTGCCAACTTTAGAGTCTCTCTGTTTCTCATTTTCCCGCTTTTGATTTCAGTTCTCCATTTAAAAAACAAACAAACTGACAGACAAGTCCTTGTGAAAAGCATCAGCATTTTAGTGGAAATTTCTCCTGTGCAACTTTTTTGTATGCAATTTTCCTTAATATAATTCATTTTTATAAGTTATTTTGTAAGTTATTTTCACCCCAATAAATATACTTTTTTACACATCACTTGATTTACTAGTCTGGAGGACTGCACTGACAATTTCAGAGAAGTGCACATTTTGAAGAATGGATGTGTTTTTGTTTGTATACATTGAACATTAAAACATAAGGATATTGTTGTTGTTTAGTCATTTAGTCGTGTCCGACTCTTCATGACCCCATGGACCAGAGCACGCCAGGCACTCCTGTCTTCCACTGCCTCCCACAGTTTGGTCAAACTCATGCTGGTAGCTTCGAGAACACTGTCCAACCATCTCGTCCTCTGTCGTCCCCTTCTCCTTGTGCCCTCCATCTTTCCCAACATCAGGGTCTTTTCCAGGGAGTCTTCTCTTCTCATGAGGTGGCCAAAGTATTGGAGCCTCAGCTTCAGGATCTGTCCTTCCAGTGAGCACTCAGGGCTGATTTCCTTCAGAATGGATAGGTTTGATCTTCTTGCAGTCCATGGGACTCTCAAGAGTCTCCTCCAGCATCATAATTCAAAAGCATCAATTCTTCGGTGATCAGCCTTCTTTATGGTCCAGCTCTCACTTCCATACATCACTAAACAATAGCTTTAACTATACGGACCTTTGTTGGCAACAAAACATAAGGATAGCCCTGCTTGATCATGGCAATGACCGCTCCCCGCTTAAAAACGGGGGGCGCCCTTTGCGTGGACGCACGCAGCCCCTGGATCTGGAGCGGCTCCATCAGCATAGGCTTGGCTTTGCCTTCCCTCAGGTGGGATACCTGGAGATCTCCGCCTACCCCAGTCAGCTGTCCAATCCCACCTGGGGGAAGCATTGCCAAGGACCCCAGGCCAGGTAGGGGAGGGATTACCTGCCCACACAATAGAGGGAGGATCTTACCTGGGAATCCTCACTTGGCTCCAGAGCTTCTCCCACCCTACCCACCCTCAGTTAATGTCTTATTTTGCAGGTTAACTTTTCTTCACAGGTTTTGCAGGTTAACTTTTCTTCACAGGTATGTGGGCGCTGCTACGTTAAGGTCATTGTTAAAGGGCCGGAAAGGAATTTCCCTGCATTGGCAGGTTTCGCCTTTCCCGTAGCAAAACGTCACAACTTTGGCGGTATCAGGCCTTGGGCGGAATCCTTTAGTCCATCTTCCTCTTTGCGGCGGTGATACCAGGGTTCCCCGTTAAAGGGGTTTCTGAAGGGAGGCTTTGACCGTACGCCGAAAGGTCGTCATTGCTCTCCCCTGCGGCGGCGGCGTAACGGGGGTGGCTATCTCTGCTTGAACATATGTTCTCCAGAGCCGGCCCATCCCCCACACAAACACTGGATAACCTTGATGCTCCCTAGGTCCCCGGCTGGGGACTGGGGAGGGATAACGCCCAATGCCTGAGCCAAGGTCTACCCACATTTGAAATTTAATAAAGTTGTGGCCAATTTAGTCCCATAGCGCATTGTCATTATTCCACATGACGGGGGGGGGGACCGCTTGGGATCTGGGGACTCCGCCTGCCCACGCAATGGCCCATCTAGTCCAGCATCCTTTTCTCACTATGGCCAAGCAGATGCTTGTGGGAATCCTTCAAGCAGGCCAGAAGCACAACAGCATTCTGCCCACCTGTGATTCCAAGCCACTGATATTCAGAAGCATGGCACTTCTGATGGTGAAGGCAGAACATAGCCATCTTAGCCAGTAGCTCATTGTAGGCCTGTCCTCCATGAAAGCGTTTCGGAAAATACGAATTAGGTAGGTTCACCTTTAAATGCAACCTGAGTTGAATTTCTTCCATATCCCTTGCCAATTTCATCTGTGTTTCATCTCCTAATCTCCAGGCTTTTTGTCACCATCTTACGGCTTTTATGAGGGCAAATCTTCCAAGACATCTTTGCTGTTGAGGAAGGGTTACATTTGCTATGAAGGGAGTGATGAGAAGGAAGGGCTCAAAAGATGGAAGTGATTTCTCTGTTTTAGATAGACCTGGGTAAGATTGATTCTGCTCATGACACTGATGGTGGGGCCAGTCTGAGAGTGACTGAGGATAAATTACTGAGCCTCACTTGGCTGCAGCCTTCATAATTTACAATAAGAGTCAGAGTCAGACAAAGTTATTACCATTATCTGCTACACACTACAAGATTAATAAGCCCTATTCTTCTTGTAGAATGGCCAGCTTATTAGGTTTTTAATTCCCTCACTTGCTAATAGATGCCATTGGATTTATTTAGCCATTAATGCATATCACATATCAACTGTGCATCCTGGATGTAGCTTAAGGGTGGAAGTTGGTGGGCAGAGATGGTTCCTCAGTATCTGTTAGAGATAACCAAAACATAGTAGATGCTAATACATATAGTGTCCACAATCTAATGCACTCATCCTCTCTTAGGCTCACTGAGACCCCTATGTATGTCTATGCAGAAGTAAGTTCCATCAGTGTGAATTACTCCTGTGTAAGTGAGTATAGGATTGTGGTAAAAAGCTCACTGAAATAAGTGTCAGATGGGTAGCCGTGTTGGTCTGCCATAGTCGAAATAAAAAAATAAAAAAGGTTCTGTTTCAGTGTATCTGAAGAAGTGTGCATGCACACGAAAGCTTATACCAAGAACTAACTTAGTTGGTCTTTAAGGTGCTACAGGAAGGAATTTTTTTATTTTGAAATAAGTGTGTTTTAAATAGGCTGGTGCTGTATTGTGGCCAATGTTGTTAAGATAGATCCAACAATAAACTATTACCTCAGCTAATTATCCTTTACCTGTTTCCAAACTGATACAAAATTTTAAATTGAGATCTTGTAATGAGCATCCTTACATTCTGCGTCGGAGTACACAAGGCTTGGGATTCTTAATCAGACAAGATATAAAGATAGCTGCTCATACCTCTATCAACGAAACAATGTTTATGAATGCAAATATTGTAGTCACTTCTGATTGATTGTAGCATAACATGTTTTCCCCCTTCTCTCTCCTTGCAATAATGCACTGAGTAGCAAAGTGATACAGAGTGGTTTAATGACCCTAAATATGTATTTTGTATCTCTTCAAGAGCTGAGCTGGGTTTTTTCTTTCTGATGTTTGCGTTTCATGACAAAATTTGCATTTTCAAGAAGAGGGAAAAATCTTTTGTCAACTAGGTATGCAAATGACACAAAATTGCTTAAAGAAAGTCTTCCTTCCTTTCTTCCATGTCCTTGGTGTGCATCAAGCACCACTAGGAGATAGGTGTGCAAATGCTCTAGGAGGTTATTTGTAAGACTCTAGGAAACTATGAAGTCCCTGACCACATCTCCGGGTCTTGGGAACAAGAGAGCTGTGAGATAAGAACATAGGCAGAAGGTAGAGGGCCTTCTCGGTAGTGGCGCCTGCTCTGTGTAGCACCCTCCCATCAGATGTCAAGGAAATAAACAACTATCTGGCTTTCAGAAGGCATCTGAAGGCAACCCTGTTTAGGGAAGTTTTTAATGTTTGATGTTTTATCATGTTTTTAATATTCTGTTGGGAGCCGCCCAGAGTGGCTGGGGAAATCCAGCCAGATGGGTAGGGTGCAAATAAATTGTTGTTGTTGCTGCTGTTGTTATTACAACAACAGTGGAATCTGCCTGATGGATCAATCCAAAGATCTGTATTGTCCAGCTTCCTGCACTTTGGGCTCTCAAATTTCAGCAGCGCCCCACCACTCACACTCTGTTTGACAGCACTGTTACAGTCACCTGCAGTGTGGCCAGACTGGTCACACTACCCTAAAACTGCCTCTGCGTCCTGTTCCCATGTTGGCTAACCAGATGCCATGCAGAAGTCCTCAAGCAAGACCTGAGCATATCTCAGTAAACAAGGACCCTGCTTTCACCCTGAGACCAAATATTCCTTCCACCCCACAACTCTATGAGACCAATATGGCAACCACTACATTGAGGGTAAAGCCTTGCTAGCATGGGAAAACAGTGGTCATAGACATGCAAGAGGTGAGCGCTGTCAGTGAAGAAGGAAAATGATGTCTTTTCTCCCTTGTTTGGGCCACTCCAGTCTCTTTCCTGAGGGCCTCACAAAGGTCCCAAGCCAGTCCTGAAAGTGCTTCTGAATATGTCGAGTGTGTACCGTATGTATGTTAACAAACATTACCTTTGGCAGTTGGTTCCCGTTCAGTAAGTTGCCCATTAAAAGTACAAAGCTTTATTTAGTGCACTGCAGGAATTTCGTTCTTTCCGTTGTTTAATATTTGAATAACATGAATACAAAATTTAGTTCTTTCCACCAAGACTAATTTGCAGGAGCAATGTTTGTGCTTTATGCACATCCATTTTGCAATTTCTGCAAAAGGAGTCCACCCCCCAAGGTGGTGTGCCTTCTCCCAGCCCCACTTCTGATATTCACAAGTTGGATGTGGATGTTTGCAGGTAGGGGCAGGAGCCTAGACACATAGCAGTGATGGGTGAATCTGCCACTTTTGGATTACTCTGTTTCACATTTTTCCAGTCATAAGTTCCATTCACCACAGTTCCATGCCAGTTTGTATTTAAACACACATGAACACAGAGATCACAAAAAATTGCCAGTATTTCAGTGCACATTTCTCCTAACAGATATAATTTTTTTTTGTATGGAATTTTTCCTAAGGTAGAGCTCTGCAAGCTGTTTTCCACTAATATAATGCATTTTTAATGTTATTTTCACAAATACATGCATTTTTATGCACATTTCCCCCATTTTTGTATACTGTTTTGGTTGGAGAATGTAGCAAATTTGGAGAAGTGCAAAGAATGACTGATAGTTGTACAGCAGCTTGTGTATTTGTTCAAGAAGTGTGAATTAAAATGCAAACAAAGTAAAAGGTCTCCCTTTCATCTGCAGCAGATAAGCTTCCCTGGGAGCTGGAACCCTGTCTGATCAGCTCCTCATTCCAATTCCCTGGGGAGTCTACACACACAGAAATCCATGTGCATAGGCTTTTTGTCTTCCGATGCCCACAACTAATACGTGCACATGGTCCAGGAGAAACCATGTAATAGCAAGGGCTCAGCCATGAGTGCAACTCTACTCTTCAGTAATAAGATGAAGACTTCTTCTTGCATATAGCCCATGAAGGGTACTGTCACCCAGCACATGACTGGATCCTTCTTCATTATTATTTCAATTCAGACATAGTGCCATACATGGAATGAATGAGTAGTCTTTATTGATCATCATGAACACAGGTCACGATTTCATATCCACAGCCCAATTAGAAAGGCTTCTGTAGGGTTCTGAGTCTCCTCTTGCAGAATCCAGACACAGCTAACAGCCCTGGTTATCACTCATCACTTTTTAATTTATTGTTATTAAATTTGTATACTTCCCTTCATTCGAGAATCACAAAGTACAATTTATAGGGTACTGTTACAGATGACACACAACTCTTCAGAGGAAGGGATGTTGTGGTTCGAGGACCCGATCCCCGCTTTGTGGAATGAAGACACACAGACACAGAGTATAAGGTTAATGGGCAAGAAAAGGCCACAACTTTATTGATTACAGCAAGTGAGAAGGTATTGGCTTAGGCATTGGACCACGACAGATTGACTCCACCCACTCGGAGAGGGGTGAGCCCAAAGGGGGTTTATTCACCAGAAGGTGGAGCCTGTTGATACTAATACAACTATAAGCTCTCCCCTGATGTCACTGAGGGTCGTGCCATGGCCCCCCGCCACACAGGCATCGGACAGGATCCACGACCGCCGGATTCCTTTAACGGAATACCCAAATTTGAAGGGGTAGGCGATGGCCACACCTAGCCCTTCCACACACCACAAACACATTCCAATGCCTAACCTACCCACCAATACCACGAAAGTTGTGACGATTGCTACGAGGTAGGCGAAAAAACCAAAAGGCCTAATGCCAATTGGAAAAATTCCCACCAGGCCCCCTGGGCAACCTGGGCGACCAACCTAAGGTCCATAGCAAGGTCAAGAGAAAAACTAAGCTCTAAGGGAGTGGAGGGTGGGTGACTCGCGATGAGAAGGCGGAAAATGAGGCGGAATGGCTGGCAAAGCAGTATGTTAAACTGCAAACCACGCCCCCTCCAAGCCGCTCGGTTGGGCGCTTACCTGTGGGCGTGGTGCGCCAGCCAGGTGAGTGGGGCAGGGGGTGTAATGCCCCCTGCATGACGCAGCAATCGCGTCCCGCCCACAACACCTCCTTTCTTGGAGGAGGAGAGGCTTTGCTGCCAGAAGGGAGACCTGAAAACCCCACTTTTATGAGTATGGAAGACTTTGGATCCCTTGTTTGGATCACATTGGATCTTCTGCTTCTTTCTCCCTATAAAAGTATAACAGTTCTACAAAAGATGTTCCAAAAAGATATTTCAGTGCTGTCAAAAAAAGTCGCTCTTGTTCTCTCTCGCTCTCCCATCCTCTCTGGTATTGATCATCTGGTCTTGCTTAGGGCTTCCTGCTAGGGTTTCGACATCCTCTAATACCTGGGTTCTTGAAATGAATACAGATTTCAAACATCCTTCTACCAAATTTGGCTTGTCAATTTACGGTGCAGGCCTGCGTTTCCTTAAAGATAGGGCATCACATTCTAAACATGCTCTTTCTGCACACTAATCCGCACAGAGCTCTCTACTACAAAGCCTGATTCTCCACTAATGCAAAGTCAAGGGACCCAATTAGAAAAGATGCAGTGATAATTGCTTCATTATATCACCCATTTTACCCTCAGCTCAAATGTATTATGAATCATGAAAAAGGTAAATCCCTATTTCGTTTGGTTTTTTTAAAATGGATTTTTTTTTAAAAAAAAATGAACCATAACAAAATCTTCCCCAGCCTATTTAGAATCCAGGTTAGCACAGGTGGGATTTTCAAAAGTACTGTAACATCCTTTTAAAAGTTAAGAAACCATTGCCGACACATCCAAGAAGACTTGAGACAAGAAAGTTGGGTAACCGGTAATATTTATTAAAATATAACAACTACAGAATCTGAAATCAGAATAATTTATCGTGCCACGGTAAATTAATCAAGCAGAGTCTTCTACATAAACAGAGTAAAAGTTTACTGAAGAAAATAAACTTGTTCAGAAGCAGCACAGTTAAAGAGCCTACACAGAGTGCTCACAGCAGTTATCTGATTCTTCAGAGAAGGAACAAAATTTCCCCGGGCCACTACTTCTGCAGGGATGAACTGTCAGTTTGCATTTCTTGGTACAGAAAGTATTGCTCTGATGCGTAGAGATCTTTCCTATTCTAATTAATTCAAGAGGGTTCTGGAAGCTTCTTTGTGTGAAAGACACAAGCAGAAGGTTCATGATGTTTGGGTTATTCGTTCAGAGAAGCTGAATACAGCTGGTTTAAACTGGTCCTGTTATCTCTTCTCTCAAGGCCATGCTGACTATAATAGTGAAGCCAGAAGGAGCCTAGGTTTCTCTCTCTTCCTTCTGATGTGGTGTTCTGTATATAGTATGCTTAGTGTTAAGGAAATAAAAAAATTCCTTCCAGTAGCACCTTAGAGACCAACTAAGTTTGTTAGTGGTATGAGCTTTCGTGTGCAAGCACACTTCTTCAGATAGCTTAGTGTTAAGGTTTAGTTTTATTATAACTTATTGTAAGTTTAAGTTAAGTCTGCTGCAACTGGATTTCTTATGGACAGTGCCAATCCTGAATGTATTTGATTTGTGACCATTTTGCTCATTTGCCTTCAGTAGCAGTAAAGTGCTGCTGGATGAAATATAATTACCTCTGGTCTATTTTGGGGGAATCCTGCAATGTGTTTAAGTTTTTACTCTGCTAACTACACATTGGAGTTCTACTCTGGATCAATATTGAGTAGAATTACACGGCATGGATAGATCTGTCAGTGGTGGTGCCTCTCATTTCTCTTTTTACCAACCTCAAGTTATTTTGCCAACTTTCCATATTTGTTTGGGATTATTTATTTATTTATTTATTTTAAAAAGTTCTCACAAAAAATGTTGTTTTCGTGAATTTTCTTCTCATGTGAACATTTTGTAAGCAGTTAATATAACACATTTTCTACATTGATTTCACACACACACACACACACACACACACACACACTCTCCCAATACACTTTCTTCCAATAAATGCATCTTTCTATACATGTTCTGTTTGGAGAATCATCTTTTCCCCCAAATTGCAACGTTTGGAAAAGTGTACATTTTGAAAGATAGGTCTCTTTTGGTTTGCAGATTGTTTCAGGCAATGCAAATTAATGTAGCTGAATTTCTTACCCATTGTTCCATTCCATTCCATTCAGGGATTAAAAGAACAGAGCTTGGTAGACTCTGATACCCCCCCAACCCTAACCTTTTAAAACCATTCCTTAATACTTGAAAAACATTAATACCAAATATGTTCAAAAAACCTGAAAAGAGGCGGCACTCTAACACCTTCCTCCCACACAAAATTATGTGAGTAGTTTTGATTCAGCCCTGGATGAATGTGAACCATTAAGTGCCTGATTATAATAATCATTAAATGGTTCTCAAAGGACCTAAAGTGTCTTAGGTATTGTGAAATATTTTTTAAAAATGAAAAATATAAAAAGAAAAGAAATACGAAAGAACGATATGTGTAGGGGGGAAATCACCTTGTGCAAGGATGAGGGCTGCCGAGGAGCCCACAACCCTAGAAGTAAAGAAATGGGGGATGTTAACTGAGAGACAAATTTACTGAAAAGTCTATACATTTCTTACTTGTCCTTCACCATAAGGTCCCAGGGAAGGTTACAACAGGATACAGTTATAAAATTTAGATAAAACAATTATAATTATAAGAGAAATAAAGCCATCAAAAATAGAGCAGAGCAGTATAAATTCAAAGCAGTATAAATTGTGGTTTTCACAAAAGAAAGTACCTTAATTATCAAAGATTAAAGAGTTATGTCTTTAGCATATGGCAAAACCTGTACAATGAAGATCCTAGGCAAGATTCTGTGGGGAGGGAGTTCCAGAAGTTAGGGGCAACCACAAAGAAAGCCCTCTCCCAGGAGTTTCTAATGCGAGTATAAGAGGAGGTCAAGCTACAAAGATGGGTGGTGAAAGATTCTAAATCTATCGTGTAGTAAGAGAAAGGCAGGAAGTAGCACATGATCCCTTCAAAGCAAGCCCGTCTTGAGCTTATACAATTCCAGTTCGCCACTGAGCTCCACAAATGATGACAATCGTAAGGTCAATATTGGCACGATTGTCCGTACAGGACCATGGACAGCCACCATCAACCAGAGCAGACTATCACAGACTATCTTAATACATAAGACGATGTCATGTCTTCTCTTTTTTTTTTTAAATGATATTTATTCCAAATTTAAAGTTACAGAAAAAAGAAGAAAAACCATACAAACTACAAAGAAAGTTTTAACCATAACAAAGCAAAAGATAAACGAATAAAGCGAACAATAAAATAGAGTAAAAAAGAAAACTTAACAAAAAATATAAAAATACATTAAGTTAAAATAAAACAAAAGCAGATTAAACCTTTACATAACCTTTTCCCTTTACTTATTTCCATGACCTCCTCTCACCTCCCAATTTTGTATTCTAGTTCAAATCGTGTTTCCAGCAAATCCTTCTAACCTTACTTTCATTTACTTATTTTAAAATTAAAATAATGTGATTAAACCTCCTCTAATTCATCGATTTCATCAACTCATTTTTGCTTAGTCCATTATATCATATCTACCAGAACGACCTAATATTCTTTTTCCAACCTCCTTCTAACATTCTTTTATATTGCAGTACTTTTGAAGATATATTTTGAATTTTTTCCAATCTTCTTCCTTCGACCCTTCTCCCTGGTCTCGAATTCTGCCGGTCATCTCAGCCAGTTCCATATAGTCCATCACTTTCATCTGCCATTCTTCTCGGGTGGGCAATTCTTGTGTCTTCCAGTACTTCCCGATGAGTATTCTTGCTGCTGTTGTAGCATACATAAAGAAAGTTCTATCCTCCCTTCGCACCAATTGGCCGACCATGCCCAGAAGAAAGGCCTCTGGTTTCTTCAGAAAGGTATATTTAAATACCTTTTTCAGTTCATTATATATCATTTCCCAGAAAGCCTTAATCCTTGGGCATGTCCACCAAAGGTGAAAAAATGTACCCTCCGTCTCTTTACATTTCCAACATTTGCTATCTGGCAAATGATAAATTTTTGCTAGCTTGACTGGGGTTAAGTACCACCTGTAAATCATTTTCATTATATTTTCTCTTAAGGCATTACAAGCCGTAAATTTCATACCTGTGGTCCATAACTGTTCCCAGTCAGCAAACATAATGTTATGTCCAAAATCTTGTGCCCATTTGATCATAACCGATTTGACCGTTTCATCCTGTGTATTCCATTTCAACAGCAAGTTATACATTCTTGATAAATTCTTAGTTTTAGGATCTAACAATTCTGTTTCCAATTTTGATTTTTCCTCCTGGAAACCAATCTTTTTATCTAAATTATAAGCCTCCCTTATTTGATAGTAATGAAGCCAATCTCGAACTTTAGTTTTTAATTTATCAAAACTCTGCAGCTTTAGTCTATCTCCATCTTGTTCTAAAATTTCGCAATATTTTGGCCAATTTGTCTCCATATTAGTTTTTTTTTAGAGCCTTAGCCTCCATTGGTGACAGCCACCTTGGTGTTTTACTTTCCAACAAATCCTTATATCTCACCCAGACATTAAACAATGCTTTCCTGACAATATGGTTCTTAAAGGCCTTATGTGCTTTAACCTTGTCATACCATAAATATGCATGCCATCCAAAGACATTGTTAAAACCTTCTAAGTCCAAAATGTCCGTGTTTTCAAGAAGCAGCCAATCTTTCAGCCAGCAAAATGCGGCTGATTCATAATAAAGTTTAAGGTCTGGCAGGGCAAATCCACCTCTTTCTTTAGCATCAGTTAAAATCTTAAATTTTATTCTTGGCTTCTTGCCCTGCCAGACAAATCTCAAAATATCTCTCTGCCATTTCTTGAAACAGTCCATCTTGTCCAAAATCTGCAATGTTTGAAACAAAAACAACATCCTAGGCAATACATTCATCTTTATCGCAGCAATTCGGCCCAGCAATGATAACTTCAATTTTGACCACGATGTCATGTCTTCTCAACTCACAACGTGATATCAACACATGGCTCTGTGCTGCAGAACATGTCTCATTTTCTAGTGTCTTTCTCCTATCCTTCAAGTTTTGTGCTAAAGGACTGTGTTGAAAGCCCCACCCACACCCCAAGAGGCACCTTAGAAGAACAGGGTCACATTATCAAATTAAGCATTGTGTCCATATTAAACCACAAAGCTTGATGGATTTAAAGTTATCCCCATGCTTGACCTCTGTGTTTCTCCAGAAAGTCATTCAAAGCTAAATGAGCAGCCTGATTCATACATTTGGCTGGTCAAGGTGTTCTCAGCTGTGCTCCATGAAGATCTGGGTGGGAAAACTGCATTTCTGAGGCAACCTGTCTCAGTGATGACATCTTAGATGGTACCAAAACAGTGTGACACTTGTGTGGTATAGCATTAAGAATATGGATTTTGCAGGCAAAGAGAATAAAAAGCAATAGCAGGTAAAAAAGATTGTAAAGTTGCATTTGACCTTTTTTAAAAAATCTGCATCTAAATCTGCAATTTCCGGAGCTGCAGAAGAGAGTCCTGCACTGCACTGCTCTGGTTTAGTGCAGCGTGCGGGGACTCACCCAGTGGGCGGCTTGGTTCAGGGGCAGCTAATAGGCCGGTTAAGCAACCCTCATGGGCTGCTTCTGGCCCATGGGCCTTAGGTTGTCGACCTCTGACCCAAAGCATTCTTGGAACTATTGTCTACAAGGCTACAATAGCAAGCACCATTAACAAAGTACAGTTCCCATGATTATTATTTTTTGGGAGGGAGTTATGTGCTTTAAACATGCTTTAAATACACAGTGTGTGTATAGCCTTAATCTCAGCATGTTTTTAACTGGCTGCTGTTGCATGACTGTGCTATCATCTGAGGTGCTTTCTCCATGAGAGAATCCGGAGGGTGGCAATATAAGACTGGGCCTTTTTTTGTGGTGGCTGCCCATTTGTTGAATGCACCCTCCAGGCAGGCTTACCTGACACCTTTATTACTTAGCTTTAGATTCCAGGTGAAAACGTTTCTCTTTAAATAGGCTTTTGGCTGACTGACATTCTATGTTCTTTCAGACCCTCCACGTGTCCCTATTTTCCAGGGACATCCCTATTTAGAGAAGTCATCCCGGTTTCTGATTTGATCCCAGAATGTCCCACTTTTCCTTAGGATGTCCCTATTTTCATTGGAGAAACGTTGGAGGGTATGGAGTTATCCAACCCCCAAGCCGTCTGAAGAGAATCCTGTATAGGAAAGTTTTAAAATGTTTAAGGTTTTATTATGCTTTTATATATGTTCGAAGCTGTCAAGAATGGCTGGGTCAACCCAGGAAGATGTGTGGTGTATAAATGGTAAAATTATCATTATGGAATTGGACATCCCTATTTTCACCAGAGAAATATTGGAGGGTATGTTCTTTTAAATGCATTTGTGGGAGGGAAGTTACTGGTTTGTTTTTGTTTTTATTATGTATTTTGTGTTTTCATATTGTATGTTTATGTCAAGAACTGCCCTGTGATCTTTGAATGAAGGGTGGTATACAAATTTAATAAACAATAATAATAAAAAAAATGTTGTTTCTAGGTGTTTTATATAGAAAGGTATTATATATGAAAAGGTGAGGTAGAAGTTTAACAAATAAATGCCAGCACAGAACAGTGATGAAGTCATGTGGTAGAAGATTATACTATCATTTCCCCCCCTCAGCTATCTTTTACCTCTTTCCCACTTTTGACAATCTAAGCTCTCCTTCTGAATTCACCAGTGAAAAAGTCTTTCCATTTTTAATTCTTAAGAGTTCCATCTGGACTGAAGAAAATTGCAAGCAATATAATTGGTGACTCTGTGGGGAAATGATGAACACCCAATCTGACAACCTCTAGTTTTCTGGGAGAAAAACCTGCACACAGCCATGGACACCAAAAAATGAGGAAAGCAGCAGGAAATTAAGAAATTCGCAGTTAAGGAAAGGAAGAAGGAAGCCAGAAAAATCTATGTACCCAAAGGCTTTACCGGAATAAGGCTAAAAAAGCAATCTTTTTTTCTTTTTCTTTTTCTTTTTTGCTGTTTAATTGAATTTCACTTCTAGTCTGGTTGGTGTTTTGAACTGCAGCTTGAAAGATTGGTCTCCAGGGAAACCATATCCATGTATGACTGAAACTCTGACTGACAAATTAAAGCATGCTTAGAGTAGGGAAAGTGACTCTGTAAAAATGCCATTGTGGGGTTCCATATTTTCCCCCTCTCCCTTTCTTTCTCTCTCCTTTTCACTGACTTCCAGATCAAATTTGCTCAGTTGACAAGTCAATAGATGATTTTTCAAGCAGTTGGAATTGCAAACTCAACATGGGATCTGAGAGTCAAGCTGTGTTTCTCTCTCCCCCCCCCCTCCTTTCATTTTTCAGGAACAAAGATTCTGATATCAAAAGGATCAAAACCAGCAATTCATGATCCTGTACATCAGCCTTTCCCAACCTTGGATCCCTACATGTTTTGGGACTACAACTCCTATCATCCATTGCCAGCAGGGGACAGCCGTCAGGAATGATGGAAATGGTAGTCCAACAACATCTGGGAACCCAAGGTTGGGAAAAGTTGCTGTAGATGATGTAAGCCGGGGTAGGCAACCTAGGGCCCGTGGGCCACAAACGGCCCACAGGGGCCATTTAGCTGGCCCCCAAACTGCCCCCAAACTGTGCTGCCCACTCGGTGAGTCCCCATGCGCTGTGCTAAACTGGCGCAGTGCGGCACGGGGACTCACTTCCATGGCGCCAGAAATTGTGTCTGTGCAGACGCAGACACCGAAAATCACATCTGCGCAAACGGAGACGCCAGAAATCACGTGCACGTGGGTGTGAGCGCACACGCAATCTGGCCCACAGAGGGATCTCTGCTGGAGTGAACTGGCCCAGGTGAGGTAAACCTTGCCGACCCCGATGTAGGCTAACCAAAACAAGCCTGAAGCCCTGCTGGTCTTGAACTGCAGACCTTAGGAGGACTCCAGAAGATGACTACTCATAGTTAAACTCAGGAG
Source organism: Podarcis pityusensis (assembly GCF_964106645.2). Classification (NCBI taxonomy): domain Eukaryota; kingdom Metazoa; phylum Chordata; class Lepidosauria; order Squamata; family Lacertidae; genus Podarcis; species Podarcis pityusensis. Next base: position 113,446,138 of record NC_138028.1, on the reverse strand, counting down.
TTGCTGTATCTATCTATCTATCTATCTATCTATCTATCTATCTATCATCTATCAATCTATCAATCTATCAATCTATCTATCTATCTATCTATCTATCTATATCTATCTATCTATCTATCTATATATCTATCATCTATCTAATCTCATGGAGATATATTCCTTTGCATTCCAGTTGCCTGGCACAGTAAGATGCCCACCTTTACTGGATGTTATGGGGTATGTAAGGGCATACATGAAGCAGCTAGAAAGAGATGACCACGAGGATTATCTTCTTCTTCTTTGGCAATCACTCGTAGCCAAGTAAGATTGTCTTCCATGGACATGGTCTTAACAGTGAGTCCATAAGGGACTGTGGAGGCCAGTTCTGGATCCACACGTCCTTCCACAGTGAGGACACAGGTTTCCAGGCAGGAGTTGATCATGGTGAGGGTTTGCCAAGCGTGCCTTCCTCTTGGCATGTTTCTCCCTTTTGTCCTGAGTTTGAACAATTATACTGGATGCCTTGCTGCTGTTGTTTCTTTCCTGCCAACCTCAATTTTTTGTTTCCTTTCCTTCTCTTTTCTGGTCTTCTGATACTTGCTTGTGCCTTTCCTTCTATCTTTTTAAAAGCAGAGTTCTTCCCTTTTCAAATACTTACCTCCCACAAGGTGGAATCAAGTAAGACATCTGGGTGGGCCAGCAGGAGTAATCAGCTTGACAGAATCGGGTGGATCATGGGTGCAGCCTAGCAGAGGAGGCAAAGCAGGAAGAATCTAGTAGGTATGTGGGCACCCGGAATAGCAAGAAATGTTTTACCTGCATTGTAAGAATGAACAGATTGTCAGCTGGAACAATTTGGAATTTAAAACATGTAGTCAACTGACAATTAAAGGGTTAAAGTAATCATTACAAGCTGCATCTGGACTCCATGTTTAAAACATACTTTCCAGCTCCTTCTACACCATATTTTTCGACAATAGCTTGTTTTGTTGGCCTCCACATGGGGTGTTTTTATTTTCCCTTCTATTCCTGATGTTTGGGCATGAGTATCAATGCTTATATAGCCCAAATGGGACCACCCACATGCAAGAGGGAGATAAAGGCTAGCTTAGCAGAGGTTTGCAGAAGCAGAAGAGGAGAAAAACACTGAGAGGGATGTGTGACTGTACTGTCTGCAGCCTGCACTATGAGAAGGAGGCAAGTAAAACAGAGAAACCTCTGCTTCTTCTCATGACTGCCACCAAGTGGCTATATTTTCTTCTTCTGGCTCTCTCTGCTAAACAACCCTGTAACCTTCTTGACTTTAAATGGTCCAACCTCCTTCCTACATTGGGTCGAGTGGTATGTCACTTAGATATGGGGCATCAAAGTGGTAGTTAAAGTTTCTCCCAAGCTACATATTTATTTAGAGCTTCAGTAAGCCAGAGTTGAACAGTTGTTGAGAAATTGATTATAGGAGGGAGAGTACTAATATTGAAGCTTGGGTCGTCACTCAAAAGAGCAAGTAAAAATAAGCCAACACATCCCACTATCTATTTATGGATTTTTCTAACCAAGCCAGTTCTTATCAATCTGATTTTCTTAGTTCAGCTTCTTTGTCTCTTTGTGGCTATCTCCTCACTCCTTTCTGCTTTGGTGCCCCAAACATGCTCTGCAACACTTCCCACTGTTTCAGCTCTTTTGACGTGTTTCAGCCCTTTTGCATACCTCTTCAAATCTCTAATTACCCAGCTTTACTCATATGCAATATTTCCTATCCTGCTCCCATCCTTAGTCATTCAGAAGGAGAGTAGATTCCTCCCTGAGTTTCAATTTCTCCTTAACAATCAGAATCCAAGATTGGACTGTTGATCCTCCTGTGCAGAACTTCCCCCTGTGTACTTTTAACCTCCCTGTGAACTTTTGCCCCTTCTGTGCAGAGCAGCCTCTAACCATACACCAAATTCAACTTTTTTTATAGCCTTACAACTCAAACCTAAGCACAAAATAGCTTGAAATCACATTCTTTTACAGGGGAAACACCCCCAAAACAGCCCAATGACAATTGAACATTCTCAGCAGCCATTAAATACTAAGTGAAGAAGAAAAGGGTGGGAGGGGAAATAAAATGAAGCATATTGGAAAATGACATTGCTGAGTGAAACAGTGAGAGAGAAACAATGGTATTTTAATCAATCAATCAATCAATCAATCAATCAATCAGAATTTATTAGACAACTGGCAATTGTCTTTTCCCCATCTTGCTCATTTTTTTAAAAAAAGAAACCCTCAAGTAATTTCTACTGATTTTGACAAGAGTTAAATTTCAAGTAAGCACACTTAGATTTGCAGTCTTATTTTTTATTTCCAGCTTATGATTGAGTTATAAATGAAAAAATACATTTTCTTCAAGTAGCCAAAGGTGTTGACGTCCAGCAAAAAGGGTGAGTTTGGTAGGTAAGGTATATTTAACGTGCCTTCCTGCCTGTACACCAGTCTGTTTTCTTTTAAATAACACTCTGCAGTGCCATAGCCAAATGCTATAGATGCTATATCCTGAATTAAAATGTTCTGTATTAAAAATTGAGGTGTGTGTCAGTCATACTGCCCCTGCCTCAAAAAGGATTACTCTTAGGCTAGGTATATAGAAACATTACCTGCCCTCAATCTTTTGGCATGAGGTACTGATCTACCTCTGGCTTTTGATTAGGAGGAAGCCAACAGAGTAGCTATGCCTGAGGAGCTCATTTTTTTCTGAATTCCAATATGAGCTGGCCTGATCTCTACCTCCTGGACTAATTTGTGGACTGGAATGCAGTCATCCTCTGGATTTCACACTTTCCTGAATTTTGAGGTGCAGTTCTTGAATAAAAAATATTGATGAAATATGATTTGTATTAGATTTGGATAGAAAAGGGGGGAAATACGTTGCAGATGTTTGCAGTTATTTCTTGGAAGATACAAATTATTATAATATTTATTGGACTTGTTCAGTGTGAGAATTCTATATTAATCATATGTCCATTTTATGGACAACCTTTTGTGCAGCTTTCTGATGGTGTTGATGATAAAGGTGGTGGTGATCTGTTTTAAAATGTGTAAGTTATTTCACCTGCTGTTTGGAAGGAGCCACTGCCACTATTCCTAACCAAACAGACACACAGTGAGAGCCTTCTCTGTAGACAATTCATAGAAGCTTTTGACTGGTTAATTATTTCTCCTGTTCTGCTAACAGTTCACAGCACACTGGTGTTCCCAATCATGCAGTCTGGGAACAGCCAGCAGACTGGAGGCAGCAGCTAGAGGATAAAGCCCTCTAGCGAGCTTCATTTTCCCTCTTCCCTTCTCTAGCCCCTACAGTAATGAAGACTGGGGGTTGGAAGCTGTTAAGTCAAGCATGGTGTGGGGTCAATGGACCATAGTGTTTGAAAGAATCATGGTAAATATTGAGTTAGAGCTTGGGAAGAGCTAACTTCTGAGATGTAGCCTGTAGGGAAATAAATGTGAGGTAGCTTGATGGGAAGAGACAGAAACTGCAATAAAATGATGCTTCTACCAGGATATATGGATTGGACCAAACCCCAGTATTGTTTAGATTATAAACATTTAGAGATTGTGTGCGCGCGCGTATGTATTTGGAGGTGGGAGTTTTTATTTCTTACTTTGAAACTTGTTAATGCTTTTATTGTTATGAAAACAAAATCAGAAAAATGAAAGAGAGAGAGAACAAAAAATAGAAAAATTCCTAATAAGCCTTTGCAAAGTCCCTAATAAATGATATGGTTGAATGTTGTCATGTCCATTACTGTTGAAATATGTTATAAACCTGAAGCACCTTTCAAAGAAACTTCAATTTATTTTTTTTGTAACCCACCTATAGCCAGGGAGACCAGAGTTTAAAGCCCCACTCAGCCCATGAAGCTCATAGTGTTGGGCCAGTCACCAGCCCCCAACCTAGCCTACCTAACAAGGTTGTTTTGATGGTAATATGGAGATAAATAATAGTAACAATAACAACAATAATGTAAACTAACTATATACAATGAAACAACAAAACTTATTAAACCCTGCATCAGAGTTAATAGAGGCAGTTGATGTTGATATCCAGACAATGGCACTCACCTCGCCCTCCCATATGCAGTATTCTGCATGTCTAGGATGGCATATCCGCAGACATTCTTCTGCACTGCTGTCTCAGTGGCTGCACTGTAGAGTGCTGTACTGTACCATGCAACATGCCTCACCATTGTCAGAAAAGAATCCTGGGAACTGTAACTTGTTGAAGTCCAATGAAACCTGGAGGGCCACAGGTTCTACTGCAAATGAAACAATAAGGGTATAAGCTATACAATTTAAATGGAACTAGGCCCCAGCTGATTTCACCTCATGGCCCTGATCCCAGGGAAACTAATTTAGCCAACCCATCCAGGGACCACCTGCTCCATCCTGGATCTAGTCCTGAATTATTTCCTGGGAGGAGCTAAGGTTTAATTGGTAAAAAACACACACCCAGCAACAACTACTTAAATACACAGTCAGCAACAGGGCATGGGAAGGAGACATTGCATCTTCTCCTGCCCCAACCAAGAAGAAGAGGACTTCTTGCCAGAGTGGTGCATGCTCTAGTTATCTCCCGCTTGGACTACTACAATGCACTCTACGTGGGGCTACCTTTGAAGGTGACTTGGAAACTGCAATTAATCCAGAATGCAGCAGCTAGACTGGTGACTGGGAGTGGCCGCCAAGACCATATAACACCAGTCATGAAAGATCTTCATTGGCTCCCAGTACGTTTCCGAGCCCAATTCAAAGTGTTGGTGCTGACCTTTCAAGCCCTAAACGGCCTCGGTCCTGTATACCTGAAGGAGTGTCTCCACCCCCATCATCCAGCCCGGACACTGAGGGCCTTCTGGCAGTTCCCTCACTGCGAGAAGTGAGGTTACAAGGAACCAGGCAGAGGGCCTTCTTGGTAGTGGCGCCTGCCCTGTGGAATGCCCTCCCAGCAGATGTCAAGGCAATAAACAACTATTTTACTTTTAAAAGACAACTGAAGGCAGCCCTGTTTAAGGAATTTTTTAATGTCTGGTGCTATATTGTTTTTAATATTTGGTTGGAAGCTGCCCAGAGTGGCTGGGGAAACCCAGCCAGATGGGAGGGGTATGAATAAATTATTATCATTATTATTATTATTATTCAGAAGTGACTTCTCTGCAGGGAAGCCACTTGAAAATGAGTACGCCACAGCTATTTCACAGAGGCATAGGGAAATTTTTAATGTTTGATGTTTTAATGTTGATGATTTAATTTGCTGGAAGCCACCCAGAGTGGCTGGGGCAACCTAGTCAGATGGGCAGCAGATTAGTAGTAGTAGTAGTATTCATCCTGTAGGGTGTTGCTTCACAAGTAGCCTTCATTCAGGAAAGCCCCTTGTAAAGAAGTATCCTACGCTATGTAGGATTGATACGTCCACTGAACAGCTGTTGCCTGGAGGCATAGATCCTTTGAGGTGCTGCTGCATGAATCGGCTTCTAGGCAGGAAAGAGAGTCAAGTGATGTCAGGCTCCTACATTCTCCTGGAAAGATACTGCTGGTGATTACAGGGTTTTCATGCCCTATGCCAACCTCTCCTTCCTATCTAATGCCCCACCCTCTAACAGTCCCAGATTGCTTTGAGCCATCCAACCAGATCCACAGAGATCTGTAGCAGTCTTAGCCCAACTTGGCTGACGCCACAGTTCCTCCAAATGGGCCCGAGCCAAATCCAGGGCATTGCCCTAAACTGAGCCCCATTGAACTCAAACTGGATTTACTTGTAATTAAATGTGCATAGGAATGCAATGTGCATGGTCAAACTAATATCAGGTACCTGGGAATGAAAACAGCATTTTTCATGATAAATGATCATGAAACTTTCACAATTCTATAACTGATGTATTTAAAGTAGCGCTTGTAATTAGAAATATTCACTCAATTATTTTATATATGCTTGATTAGTGTACACTAACGAAAATATCTCTTGACTAATGAACCATATGCATATATATATATATATATATATATGCATGTGTATGCGTATTTGGCATCAATATTTTGCAGAATTAGTTGCCTATGATTTAATGATATTTGCCTCAGTTGTTTGCCCCTACTTCCATGCAATTTTTGTTTGCTGAAACAGTTTTCAGTTGGACCACTTTCAGTTAAAGAATTTTTACTGCTTTGAACTGGAAGAGTTGGATTGACCCTAGTTTATTAGCATAAAATTAGCAGATGCTTTTATTATTAAGGACCCAGCATGCAATTAATAGAATTTGCTCTTATAAGATGTAGTGATGGCCACTAATTTGGATAGCATTCAAAGAGGATTAGGTAAATTCATGGAGGATATGGTTATCAATGACTGCTAGTTTTCATGGCTATGCTTCTCCTTCCATTTGGGGGGATGCTATGTCTCTGAATCGCAGTTGCTGGGAACCACAAGTTGGGAGAGTACTGTTGCACTCAGGTTCTGCTTGGCGGGTTCCCACGGTCATCTGGCTGGTCACTGTGAGAACAGGATGTTGGACTTTGGCCTGATCCAGCAGGGATTCTGGATTCCAAAATTGAACACATGTAGTAGTGATGTATGGAAATGAGAGCCAGACCATAAAGAAGGCTGATCGTCGAAGAATTGATGCTTTTGAATTATGGTGCTGGAGGAGACTCTTGAGAGTCCCATGGACTGCAAGAAGATCAAACCTATCCATTCTGAAGGAAATCAGCCCTGAGTGCTCACTGGAAGGACAGATCCTGAAGCTGAGGCTCCAATACTTTGGCCATCTCATGAGAAGAGAAGACTCCCTGGAAAAGACCCTGATGTTGGGAAAGATTGAGCGGACAAGGAGAAGGGGACGACAGAGGACGAGATGGTTGGATAGTGTTCTTGAAGCTACAAGCATGAGTTTGACTAAAGTGCGGGAGGCATTGGAAGACAGGAGTGTCTGGCGTGCTCTGGTCCATGGGGTCACAAAGAGTTGGACATGACTAAACGACTAAACAACAACAACAGCACAAAAATATCAAATGTTCCCACATTTGCGCTGCCTGGGGGTAAGCTCCATTGAATGTTTGTTATTTACTTTGAAGAAATAGTGAATTGCAAATCTTTTCCCCCTCTCCAAAGAACCAATAATGCATGGTGCCCTCCAGGCGTGTTTGGTTGTCCCACCAGCCCCAGCTATTATAGCCAGTGGTTAGGAATAATAGGAGTTACAGTCCAACAGCACCTGCCCCCACATTACCTGTCCCTGCAATAGAATGTAGAAAGTGTGTTTAACATGAACCAGAGAGACATGAATCCAGATTCCTGATCAGCCACAAAGCCAATCAGCCAATCAGTCACTAACTCTTGGGATAATCCCCTTCACGTAATTGTTGAGAGTATAATGAAATAACACTGCCCTGAGGTTCTAATACTGAGACAATAAAGAGCAGGAGTTTAGGAATGTAATCCAGAGAATTTAGGCACAGTACAGTTCCATGGAGAGCAATGAATTAGATAAAGCACTTAAATCTGAACTGTGTGGGGGAGTCTTCTTGATAAGTAATGTCCCAATATGACAACGGTTGGGGCGGGAGCAACCACACAGTTCTGGCCCCTTTCACCATTCTTGCCCATTTCAAGGAACACCTAGGGAGGCCTACAGCCTCTGTTGAATGTGAACTCATAGTGTTTAATTCCCTTCAAATTAAAACACACAAACAAAATTGTTCATGCAATGGTGACCATGCTGGTCAATGTTGCCAGTTTCTCAGGGGATCACAAACTACGTTGTGTCACAGTCCGGGTTACAGGCAGTCGGAGTCCTGGCTCGGTACGTCGGGACCAGGGTAGAGGTCAGGAAGCAGGAATCAGCAGTCCAGGGTCAGCAGTCCAGGGGTCAGGAAGCCAAGAGTCCGAGGGTCAGGAGACCAGGAGTCAGGAGGCCAAGGGTCCAAGAGTCAGGATACCAGGAGTTAGGAAGCCGAAGCACAGCTAGGTGGGTAGCGTGTTGCTGTGGCAAAGAGCCAGAGGGAAATGCTGGTCTTATATACCCCTCCTGGCCCTTGCCACCAGGTGCTACGAGTCTTCTGTCAAGCCTCACCTGTGCGCCTTGCCCTTCCAGGCCAAACTCAGGAAGGCCCCAGTCCTGCGAGGCCCTACCAGTCACAGGGCCTGGTTCCTGCACGCACTCCTGACATGTTGTCTTCCAATCCATAACCCCAAGCCCATCACCCCAGGCACTTACTCCTGAATCTGTCCCTGAAAAGAAACCAATAGTATCAATGCTCAGTTCATTGCAGGATGCTGTGTAGTGGTACAGACAAAGCATTGGTGATTAGAAATTAGCCCTCAAACCACAATGAAAATCCCTGCTCATTCCTATATTAATATTCAGTTAACTGCACAGGTAGTGATCAAGTTGACTTCCTGTTATCAACAAGGAAAAAAAGATGGATGATTAGCAGATGATGCTTTCATTATCCTTGGTTTCTCCAGTGGAGAGCCATGTTTCATATGCAGAACAGTCATGTCTGATTGTTCTTCATTACATGCATTTCCTATTTATTAATACACCTGATCAGATTTTGCTCTCATATGTGTGTGTTTGCTGTAGATAAGCACATCAATATAAATTAATCCATAATAGCATTAGCAGAGGAACTTGAATGAAAGCATAATCTTAATGGGATAAAAAAATTCCAATATTTTTTTTTCAATCTGCTGACAAGAATTAATAAACCTTGCTACAGAGGGTTTCTGTTTTCTTTTTTAATTTACTGACCATGGGAATTCATAGGTGGAAGTAAATTAACCATAGAAAGGCTCTCCCAAAGACTGGGGAAAGTGAAGTGAAAATGAAAAACAAAATGTTAATTAAAAAATGAAAGCCTAAGCTGTAGAGTTCAACCAAAGCTGGTTCCCTTGTGCATAGCATGGCCAATGTGAAGGCAAAATGTCATGCTTATTAAGGCTTTAAATGCCACATGTTATATTTGGCTTTTTGAGTGAACAGAGTTTAAATAGTTTTTATTACAATCGGAGTGTTTGCAAACGATAATGGAAGCTGAATATGGTTCCTCTTTTGAGAGACTAAAGGATGATGAAGTGCTTGTGAAATGGCATCCTGTCTTGGTAAATCACTTTGCTGTGTGACTATAAATAACACTCTTTTATTACCCTTTTTAGACAAGTGTTGGAAGCTGGAAACAATAGTCTCTATGCATTCTATTTTCCTGCGTACATATCTAGAGCAAAGACTGAACAGCTAGTTGAAGTGGGTGTAGCTTGATTGTACCAGTATGAGGTCTTGTCTAGGTATCAGCTTTGACTGAGGTGAAATGTATTCTTTTTTTGGCTTTCTACCCCAGTAGTGTTTCCTTTGACTGGCAATGGCTTTCCAAGGTCTTTTTCACATCACATGCTACCTGGTCATTATTATTACTATTATTGTTTTTTGTTTGCTATTTTATTTCATTTTAAAGTTTACAATATTTCAAAATTGCAATACAATAAATGGCAAGTGACAAATTATTTCTGCAATTATCTGAAAACAACATCTGGCTGTAAATTGTCCTTGTATTTACTACTCCAATATACCACCACCACCCATTTTCCCACAAATTTGTTGGGCTGGTTTACTTGTCTTCACCTATGGGTTAGTTTAATCATTATCACCATAGTCTATTTCCCCCCTCAATACATTCAGTGGTGGCGGGTGTGATTAACTTTTCCCAATTTTTTTTTGCAATAATTATATTTGCTGCAGTGATCAAACGGATTACCACCTCCTAAATCACTATACACCATAACATTCTTTGTACAGCCAAGCAGAAATATCTTAGGTTCCATTGGAATACATATTTCTAACATTTTCGAAGTTATTTCCCTTTGATCTTTTTGAACTACAAATGGCTGGTATTCAACCCAGGATCTCCACAAGAAAAGCATATAAATGTCCTCACTTTTTCAAATTTAACTTGATGCGTAACATCTGATGACTGCTTTATTCATTTTCATATAGGGGCACACCAGCCGTGGCTGCTGCTGAACAGAAATTCTGAATCTTTTTTTGGAACATCATGTCCTGTGGCAGGCTGAAGGTGTGATGTGGGGAAGGGGGGAATCCTATGGGTATCTGTTTCTGTTCATGGGCAGGTGGGGAACAGCAAAACAAACTGCATTGCTGTAATACCATGAAAACATACTTGGGAGTAAGTCCACTTAAATTCATTCCCAAATGAATGTGCTTCTCTGTTGGGTGAGAGACAAGGGAAAGGTGTCCCTGTTAATTTCCTTCAACCTCTCAGCAGCTTTCTATACCATTGACCATGGTATCCTTCTGGAACAGCTGCCTGAGTTTGGGGTGGGTGACACTGCTTTGTGGTGGTTCCAATCCTATTTGGATTATCATTTCCAGAGGGTGATGCTTGAGGATTCCTCTTTGGCCCCATGGAGCGTTAAATGTGGGATTCCTCAGGGTCTGATTTTATCCCATATACTGTTCAACATCTACATGAAACTGCTGAGTGAGGTCATTTGGAGTTTTGGAGTACATTGTCAGCAATATGCTGATGACACATCTCTATTTCTCCTTTACATCTGCAGGTGTGGCAGTGGATGTGCTGAACTGTTGTCTTGCCTCAGTAATAATTGGATGTTAGAACTGTAGAATTGTAGAGTTGGAAAGGACACCAAGGGTCATCTAATCCAACCCTCTGCAATGCAGGAATCTTTTGTCCAATGTGGGGCTTGAACCCACGACTTTGAGATTAAGAGTCTCATGTTCTAACAACTGAGCTACCCATGTGATGACAGTCAGCAAACTGAAGATCAATCCAGATAAGACTGAGGTGCTGTTAGCGGATGGATAGGAGATTGCCTGCTCTTGAAGGTGCTACACTCCCTCTGAAGGAGTTGGTATGTGTCAGGAGCTCATCCTACACTAGGGTAGGACCCTGGTAGAGACACATGCCCGACTGGCATGTTCCCTCCTTCCTGGTCTATCGTTCGGGAGCTTCAAAAACTTTCTTCTGCCCGAACATCACAGCGACCGATGCCAACAGACATCGGCACACTTAGGGACCCACAGAGTGTTCACAGTTTGCGTAACAGAACCCCAGCCACTCAGCATTTTGGCTAATCTACTTTATTTACATATAAACACACACGGAGCACTGCAACATGGCTCCCTCTCTCTCTAGCATCAGACAGCAAAGAGAGAGAACAAAGGACAACAGTCCCACTTCACAGAACACAGCAACACAAACATCCTGTCTCCATCACTTCCAACTCTATGGAGTCAAAACATATACCGTCATGTGAAAGACAACAATCCCATGACTGCAATCACAGAGCAGGAATTCTAACAATATGTAGCTTGGCAGTACTTCTGGATCCTTTGCTGTTGCAAGCTTCCACAAAGTATTGAAGTGGGAGGAGGAACTCCAGAGCAGAATAGATATGTTGCAGCAGATACGAAGACTTGGTGAAATGGGGAAGGGGGACAACCAGTATATGTTTCTTTACTCAGGTCCTTTTCCAGACACTGCTGGTTCAAGCTTAAACAGGGATTTCAGCATCAGTTCAGAACTGTCAGAACCTTGGACAGTTCCAAGTAGCACTCACATCCATAAGCAAGACAGAAGTGCAATAGATCTCCTCCAATCCCTGCGATGGGTGAGCTCCCGTTGTTCGGTCCCAGCTCCTGCCAACCTAGCAGTTCAAAAGCACGTCAAAGTGCAAGTAGATAAATAGGTACCGCTCTGGCGGGAAGGTAAACGGCGTTTCCGTGCACTGCTCTGGTTTCACCAGAAGCGGCTTAGTCATGCTGGCCACATGACCCGGAAGCTGTCTGTGGACAAACGCCGGCTCCCTCGGCCTATAGAGCGAGATGAGCGCCGCAACCCTAGAGTCACCCACGACTGGACCTGACAGTCAGGGTACCTTTACCTTTACTTTTAACTTGTGATTCCCAGCAACTGGTATATAGCACCTCTGAAAGTGGAGACAGGATGCTCTTTCAGGAATGCAATCCATACTAAGCTGGCCTTAACTCCAACTAACATATAATAATAATAATAATAATAATAATAATAATAATAATAATAAATTTTATTTATATCCCGCCCTCCCCAGCCAAAGCTGGGCTCAGTGCGGCTAACAACAATCAAAATAATCCAACGTTCTAAAAACATTTCATTATAAAAATTAATTAAAATCAAATTGATGGCAACCATTAAGCAAAATTCTGTGCAGATTGCCAGAGGAGGGGGCCAGGCTGCGCCCTGACCAAAGGCCTGGTGGAACAGCTCTGTTTTGCAGGCCCTGCGGAAAGATGTCAGGTCCCGCAGGGCCCTAGTCTCTTGTGACAGAGCGTTCCACCAGATTGGAGCCGCGGCCGAGAAAGCCCTGGCTCTAGTTGAGGCCAGCCTAACCTCTCTGTGGCCTGGGATCTTCAGGATGTTTTTATTTGCAGACCGTAAGTTCCTCTATGGGACATACCAGGAGAGGCGGTCCCGTAGGTACGAGGGTATCTTGAAACAAAGCCAGCTTGCCATCTTCTTCCAGTGCCATTCAATGACATTTGGTGCCTGAAGTATAATACATATGGTGCCCCACCTTCTAGGAACAGACCTTTTAAAATTATTGCCAATCCATTCAGATTCAGGTTCTGCCACTATCTATTTCTGCCACTAAGACAGAAGGAGACTATATGAAGTAGATTGCTTCACCCTGCTGCATTGCAGAGACAGCTCTCTCCCCTTCCCACCAAAGTGCCATTATCCACAGCTATGTCTACCAAACTTCTCCTCACTTACGATTCTCAGCAACTGTTATTTAGAGGCATCCTTCAACTGACAATGGAGGGAGAAATCCACTGGTTTTGAAAGTGCAGCGCAGAATATGTTGGATGACTTTTACAATTGCAACTGAAACAGCAGAACATTGACGGTAGAATCATATAAAGGAAGGGAGGGAGAGAGAGATCATAGGGAAAAGGCAGCATTCAGTTTGTGAAAATGTTCTCTCTCTATTTTTTTTTTAACATCCCCTCCTAGGATAGTTAGTAGACAACGTTTCCTGGAGTATTGAGAGTGCTAGTAGGATTTGAAAGACATCACTTGGAACCACAACAGCGAATCGCAGCAACACAGAAAAAAGAATGCAGAAATGCCTGCATGGGGCTCTTTTAAATGACATGAACCCCCCCAAAAGAATTATACAGGAAGGAGAAGGAAGCTAAATATATTGTGTAGCACCAAACTTTTGGTGGGGAATCAGAACTCTTAAGGTACCAAAATTGGTTTTACTAGCAAAAAAGAGACTTTACTCATAATTTAGGAGTGAAAGAAAAATGATCTTTCCACCAACCTAGGGGGTGCAAACTAGAGAGTGTTTTCTTGGTCTATGGATATGGCCATATGGAGGAAGTAATGTTTTGACCTAAAGTCACTCTGGCAAACCATTTTTAACCCCCAAAATAGTGACTGGGATTATTGTACCAGGGCAGACACAACTGCCTCCTCCAAGTTGCTTCGACGGAGTGTTTGGCACAGAGGATTCCCACCCCGCAGCATCTTTGTTGTTGCTTAGTCGTTTAGTCGTGTCCGACTCTTTGTGACCCCATGGACCAGAGCACGCCAGGCACTCCTGTCTTCCACTGCCTCCTGCAGTTTGGTCAAACTCATGCTGGTAGCTTCGAGCATCTTAATGAAAGCAATTGCTCTGTCATAAAACTAGCTTCTGGAATAAGAGTCAAACAACATTTGGATTGTACCGCATTGGTTACCCAGTACTAGAGAGTATGATAGAATTTGGTGATTGGGTTTAATATTGGTAAGTTTTGTTTTTGTTTGCTTTTAAAGCTTCTTATGCATGTTCTCATGATTTCTTTGGATACTTACCAAACTAAACTGCCATACCCCCCACCAAAAAAAGCAATAATTAAATAGCATTTTATCTAAGATGCTCTAGACAGTAAATTGAAATTACAAAATATCTAGCAAATATTCCAGTGGCATGTTAATCCACTTCTAAGTTATAAACTATATATCCATAGCACTTAAAAAAATCCACAGATCTGGATCAATAGTGAATTAACAAAAGTAGACTAGCCTGATGCCAAGTGAATAGTTCACAGAGTTGGCTACTGTACAAAAATAATGTCTTATAGGTCAACCTGCAAGTGCTCAGAATGGAAAGTAGAAGAGGCAAGGAAGACTTTAAAACTATATCCTCTTATGTTCCTAAGGCTGTTGGAGCAGAGGAAGGCTAGAGACTGCTGAAGAAACTGTTGCATTCCTCTTCAGATGGAAGTTACATTTTATGGCAGCCCTCATTTGTATTTTCATGGCAACCTTATACAGAACATGATATGCATCTTGGTAGGCTGATGTTATAATGCATGGTCAACACCCTCATGAGATGTATCTGTTGCTTGGCATGCAATGCTTTGAAAGAAAATGTAATGAAAATGATATATAGATGGTATATGACCCCAGTCAAACTTGCAAAAATATACCACCTGTCTGATAATAAGTGTTGGAAATGTAAAGAGAGTGAAGGAACATTCTTCCACCTCTGGTGGACCTGCCCTAAAGTGAAGGCGTTCTGGGAAATGATTTATAATGAACTGAAAAAGGTATTTAAGTATACCTTCACAAAGAAACCAGAGGCCTTTCTTTTGGGTATTGTCGGCCAAGGGGTGGTAAAGAAGGACTGGACATTTTTTATGTACGCAACAACAGCAGCAAGGATACTTCTTGCAAAGCACTGGAAAGCTCAAGATCTACCCACACTGGAAGAATGGCAGATGCAACTGATAGACTATATGGAACTGGCCGAGATGACCGGCAGAATCTGTGACCTGGGAGAGGAGAAGATGGAGGAGGACTGGAAGAAATTCAAGATTTATTTACAAAAATATTGTAATTTGAGTGAATGTTAAGCAGGATGCTAGATAATAAACAATTGAGCACCACTAAATTAGATGATTTAAGATAATAAGTGAGATTGAGAAAATATAAACTTTTTTGAGAATTACAAGATTATAAATATACAGATGGGACATAAGAATGCAAATAAGATGATAAATTGCTGGCAAAAAGTTACAACGATGAAAGTGAGAGCGGGAGATGTGAGGAAGTCCAAAGAAAATGTGAAATTATGTTAAGACATATGTTATATTGTTTATTATATCTACTTCTATTCTAAACCCTAATAAATATTTTTTTTTTTTTAAAAAAAGAGATGTATCTGTTGCTTGTTGCTGGACTGTACTACTTCATATTTGAATGCCCCTTTAAAAATGCAGTACTTTCAAACCTAGAATGTCAGGGGGGAAGCTGAGGCTCAGACCTTTGTCCCATCATGTTAGGTTTGTTTCAGCAACATATTATGTGAAAAGACTGTGTAGAGTTTGGCTCTTAGCCATGGTTCAGAGACAGCAATTTGCAGCACAGGAACACTTAGTTCTATGTCAGACTTGACCATGAAGCTGGTTTTGAGCTATTGCCCTGAGTTAAGTCCAATGAGAAATCAGCTGTGGTATCATCACCTTGTTTGGGTTCAAGGAAGACTAGCCACAAAGGAAGCCTCCTGATCTCAATAGGCCAGAACATACCAGTTTAATGCTTCTTGTGCCTTTGAATTCTTCTGAGCAAGTTTTGTTCACTACTCTAAACAATTAAGAATTCTGGTCATGGGATGGTGGTTGGCAATATATTAGTTATTTATTTAGATATCTATATAACTTAAGCACCACTTAATTTAACTGACCTCTAAGCAGTTCACAAAAGATACATATAAAAAATGAATAAACATTCACATCAGTGTACCTCAAAATCATACATACATGCACCTACATATGTGAGAAACTATGCAACGTGATCTAAAAGTTCCTCAGAAAAGTCAGATGAAAACTTGTCTTAACCTGTGCTTTCAGATGGTGTTTGCCTCAGGCCACCCTCAAATGCAACAAAGCTGAACCTGAGGTCTCTTCTACTAACAGCCCATGGTAAAATATTGGTGCTGTGATAGTTGTTTCCATCTCATTCCCAATTCCCTTCCCCTATACATCTTAGCCACTTTATGCAAAAAATTGATTTCTCGATTAAGCTATGGGAAAGCTGATGGCAAGGACTGACAATGAGCTGCTTCTATAGCAGAGGTTGTAGCGTCCTCCTGATGTTGTTAGACTATAACTTCCATCAGCTCCCATCCAACATAGCCAATGATCAGGGATGATGGGCATTGTAGTCCAACAACACCTGGAGAGCACCACATTCAAAACCTACTGTTCCTCAGCATTAATGAGTGTTTATTTTTTTGAATATTTTTTATTCAATTTTCCATTTGACATTTGCGTAAATCATAATCATATACAAATAGGATTCTCTGAATCCCTAGACTTCCCTCCATGGGTTCCATAGTTATTCTTTGCTGACTGCATCGTATAATGTTCTCCATATTTCCTGAAAAATCAGTTCTTACCATAGTTCCTGTCACATTACAAATGTTTTTAAAATTCTGCCAGTGTTTTTAATTGTTTACAGTGTTCTTTTAAGAAACTTATAAATTTCCCCCATTTTTTATTAAATTTGTTATCTTCCTGGTGTCTGATCTTCCCGGTCATTTTCGTCATTTCAGCATAGTCCATCATTTTTGTTAGCCATTCTTCTCTGATAGGTACTTTATCTTCCTTCCATCTCATTAATGAGTGTTTTTAATGCCACGTTAATCAGAGCAGGCAGTCTCATGGTCACTTCAGTGTACACTTACAAAATGAAACACATAAAATTATAAATGTGTGTATGCCATCAAAAGTGTGTCATATAGAGACACCAGTAGGAAAGTTGCAATTGGCCGTAGTTCTCTTTTTGCATGTACACTTGATAATAAACCTGGAGTTTCCGCTGTGTGATATTTAGAATAACCAATTGTCCCATTTCTCAAGAAACAGATGCCACAAACCAGTAAGTCACAAACTGCTGTTTCTGTACAATTTGTTCAACAGGATCAAAAATGACCACAAATGTTAATTTTAATTATCCCAATTTATGAATTGGAACATTTATTTATTTTTTTAAGACAGAAAGAAAAATGTTATTCTGGCTTGGTGATGCTGAATCAGTGAGTTAGGAATGGATGAGATAATTTGGCTTCAGCTTTGGAGATTTATTCATCCATTTAACTAATTAGTTAATGTTACCAACTAACTTGTGTGACAGATAATGCCAGGCTCAGAAGTGCAAACTGGGAAATCATTGTTTAAGAGTCTGCCAATATTGCGTTCAGGGTATGCAGAATTAGTGACCACTTGATGAATATGTATATTGGCATTCACAGTAATAGCAAGTGATTGTATTTAGGCAGAATGCTGATTCAAATAAGCATTAGGTCAAGGAACTGAAAAACAGTCCGATAAATACATACCTTAGCAGATTGTGGCTAGTAACAGGACACAGTGAAAAAATGAGTCCCATGTATATTTTCCCTTTGGAAATCAAACATAAATGGGGGGGGGGGAGAATACTCTCAATGGTTAACAAAGTAGTTTTTAGGTTCAACAGAATATTTTCCTGTCTCTTTCAAAGAGACCATAGTTTGCCTGGCAATTTTTTGAATGAATGAGAGGCCAGCAATGAGGGGGGTTCAAATCTGCCCTAACTATAATTTCTAAAATAGTCCCTTTGTCCTGTGTGCCCACGCTGCATCTTGAGAATTGCTGCCGGGTGCTGTTGTTCTGTTTCAACCCAGCCACATGGGAGAAGACAAAGGGAATGATACCAGAAAACACACCATCTTTGACTGATGTCTCACTTGTCCATCCCACTGAGAGAGCTCACAAAAAGAGATGCATATAGCCATTTGGCTCTGCTTCAGTTCCTCTAGTGCCTACAGTACTCTTTCTTGGAATGCCATGCAATCTTAAATGAAAAATAAAATTAGTGTTTCATTAAAAAAAATAGTTGTGAGCTGCATTGACCTTAACCGGTTAGGTTTACAAAAGAATTAGAGGAAATGTCTCCTCGCTACCAAAACCACGTCTGCCCTCTGAAATTTGCTGAAAGATGCAATCAGTGTTTTTTCTGCACAACAGAAATGGTGTCCTGGGAAAGACGAACAGATGTAGTATGCTCTATCCAGATTAAGACCATTGGATGAAATTGGGTCCTTAATTACGTCAATGTAATCCACTGATTCTACCAGAGATTAAGAGGATGTAGTTGTTGGAAGGATGTAGCCATTTCTTTATTTGCAGGACACTCTTCCCCACCAAAAAAGGGAGAAACCAGTGTTTCTGTATGAGATATTAAATGAATTGATTAAAGTTGGGTTAAATGGTTAATTTTGTTTGGTTGAAAAATCACGTTTACAGTAAGGGTGTACCTTGGATTTAGATGAACCCTAAGTTCCCAGCTGAAGCAAATTTTTGGTATAGAAACTTCTGCAAATTTGGTAACCTTCATTGCTCACCATGATTCATTCTGTGACCTTCATTCAGAATGTGAAGTACACCAAGTCCATCAAAACTGTTGACTGTAGAAAGTAATTAAAGAATGATTTGGGGAAAGTTGGCACAGGAAAACCACTATCTTTGTTCTTTTATGATAGTATTGGGGGAGTTGATAAATTGATTTGATGAAGCTCCCAATTGTTGGCAGTCTGTTTGTTCTGTTTGGTATAAATTATGTTTCTTTATTAATGTGCATGTGCCCAGGAGAATAGCAATGTGTGCAGATCTGCATAAATCAAATTGTAATCTTAGTGTCCTTAATCATCCCCCCTCTAACACTGTGATAAAGACTGTTGACTCAGCACATGTTTTGGGGGGGCTACATGACCCTGACTATGTGCCATATTAAAAGCTGTTATCAGCACATTTAAAGTTTATTGTTCACCATAAAGTTCATTTCTTTATTGATTTTTAAATAAACACTTAAATAATGCAGAGCCTTCAATACAAGTTAGAAAAGCTGTTAGGAAAAATTGGGGGTGGGTAGGTATACAAAATAAATTACATAGCTTGTTATTCCCAATAAGTATAACAGTCATAATTTTGTTGAAATAATGATGATCTAAACTTTGTTTTGTGAAAGTGTTTCTCCTCCAGTTACATAAGAGATAAGCTCCAAACTCTCTCAATAGACCCCATAATAGATGTGTGATTAACATTCAGAATCTTATGGCAAGTACGTATCATACAAAGTCATAAATAAAATAGCTTTACTATGGATTGTTAACTTGGTTTGTAGCAGTTCCCAAAAAGCAATGACAGTTTATCAACCAGCAGCATGAACTGTCAAATTAACATGGATGAGCATATTAGATAAAACTATGGAAAAATTATTGTACATGAACTCTAGCCAATTTTCAAACAAGCAAGAACCCAACCATCTTCACACAGAAGCACAACTTTAGAGTGGCTGTAAAAGGTATCTTGTGGCTCAAAAGGATTTCCATGTTTATTAAGATGAAATACATGTTGTTGCATAACAGACACATTCTTCTTTTCTTCTCTGATCTTCTACCTCTAGGCTGGTCTTCAGTACTTGTGCCAGTGTTATCTGCATGCAGCAGCAGAGTAATGACCCAGCAAGACTGCAATAACATTTTTGCATGTGACATTGCACTGGCAAAGGCATTGACTTAGACAGCCTAAGCACTTATTTGCTGGCACAGCAAATCTTCTGACTGGACTATAAATTCATAGGCAAAGTTTATAAACAGGAGCCCTTAATTGGATGTAGATAAATGCCAAAATGGAGTGCTACACAAACCTGACTCTAATACTATTGGTTAATAGGAAAGATGATGCATCCAAAAAGATTATTTACAGAGGTGAAAGCCTCCCTTTGCCTCATAGCTCAGTAAGTCATACAGCTGCCTGTGTCTAGGCAAACCCTTGAATACAGGTTGCTCTTGCTGAGAAGGCATCAAGGCAGCGGCATGGTGGTTAGGATGGCAATAGCAGGAAGCTATCTTGCATAGAAAGTTGCCCTTTGCTGCATCAGACCATGTGCATATAGCTTAGAATTGTCTATATTGATTAGAAGCACTCTCCAGGGTTTCAGACAAGAATCTTTCACAACACTACCTGAAGAGGTGGTGGGCTAAACCTGGGACCTTTTGTATGCTAAATACCTGTTTCATGTGTTCTGCAAAACCTCTCCTCCTCCCAGAGGGAAGGTATTGTGAGCAGGAGCTGTTCCTGTGTGGGCAGGGGTGTGTGTTCGGCCCCCGGCATCATCTCCTGGCTGCCTTGCTACCCTGCAGCAGGCCAGCCAATAGGGCTGGGCCAGAGGTGGGGCTTAGCCTTATTCAAGCGGCCGCAGCAGCCTCCACACCTCATTCTGTGCAGGGAAGAGGACGGATCACCCGCCCACCCACCCTCTAGGCTGGTGTTTTGCTCTTGACCTTGCTATGGACCTTGGTTGGTCGCCCTGGTTGTCCAGGGGGCCTGGTGGGAGTTGTTATCCATTCAGCTAAATTGGCACCAGCCTCTTGGTTTTTCACCTATCTCGTAGCAAATCATCACAACTTTTCAGGTTTTGGCGATTAGGCATTGGAATATGTGTTGTGTGTTGGTGGGCGGGATGTGGCCACCACCTACCCCACTCCATTTTGGGTATTCCGTTAAAGGAATCCAGCGGTTATGGATCCTGCCCGATGCCCTGTCGGTGGGTAGGGCCATGGCACGACCCCTGGTGACATCAGGGGAAGCTTCAAGTTTATTTGCATTAACAAGCTCCTCCCACTGGTTGTTAACCTAGAAATCTGCTGCACGGGTGGGTCGGATATAGCTTGTTTGATCCAATGCCTAAGCCAATACCACTCACATGCTGTAACCAATAAAAGTTGTGGCCTTTTTCAGCCCATTAACCTAAAATACTTGTGTCCTTGTCTCTTATTTCACCACTATGCGGGTTCGGGTCCTCGACTCACAACACCACCACTCATAAATATGCCATGTAGCATCTTGGGGGGTTGAAGAAGCAGGAATGGCCCAGGTGGACTTCATGGATAGGGTATCCTAGAAGCTTGCGACCACAAGTTGATTGAAGAACACTGGAAGCCCCTATGCAATTGTGTGACCTGGATGGTCCCTGTTACTTTGCTTGCTCTGCCTTGACCATAGATAGATAAACCAAAATAGTACATCAGATTTTCAGGTGGGGAAGCCTTCACAAGACAGGTGACCGGAATGCACCAGATGTACAACTCAACTTCTTGACTGATGTGTGGACTGCATTCTTTGTGAACTGTACTGTACAGATTTTTTTCCCCTTTGCATTTTTGTTATTTCTTAAGAATATTGATTTTGTATTTAAAGGGGCAATCCAATCCTATCCACTGTTACTCAGAAATGAGACTTATAAGGAAGGATCACAGATCAGTGCTGGAGCACAAGCTTTGCATGCAAAACAACCCAGTTTCAGTCCCTGGTTTGTTTAGGTAGACTGAGAAACACTCCCGGCTTGAAAATCTGGATTGCTGAATGGAGGCAGCACTCCTGTAGGATAGCAGTGCTGGGGAAGGCATATGGGGGAAGGAGAGTCAGGTGGCATCAGGCTCCTACCTTCTCCTGGAAGGACAACCCAGAAGTGAGGAGGGTCTCAGCCTTTTTAGAGGATGTTCTGCCTGATTCCTTCTTTATGGCCCCAGTTCCTGGCACCCCGTAGTCTGGACCATCAAACCCAACCTGCAGCCGCTAGTGGGATTTCAAGAAGTTCTGTGAATGTTTGAGGAATATTGTTATGAAAAAATTAAGAGGTTGAAGGTATATAAAATGCAATATAAAAATTAGGAAATGCGTAATTAAAAAATTGAATAATGGATGATTGTTAGAGAGGCTGAAGGAAGTCTAAAAGAGAAAATATGTGAAAATTTTGATTGGATATTTTAAATGTATGTTGGAAAAATTAATAAAAAATATTTCATAACAAACCCAACCTGCAGCAATCCATGACTACCTCAACCCACCTTGACCGATCCCCAAAGACCCAATTTGTTCAATACATAGACTGATACATAGACCCAATTTGTCTCAAGCCCTGGCTGAATCCAATGGACAGCATATATATGCATTCTCAGTTAAAATTGAAATACATATTGACCTGCTGTAAACAATCATTAATTGTTTGCCAGTTGTCTTTGCATGTGGAGCAATAATTCTGCCCAGAAGAATTCAGTCTATACTTCGCAAATTGATTTAAATATAAACGGCACTGCTCTTTCTCCTCCAGCCATTCTCATCAAAGACATACAGTACATGTCCAGCTATCTTGTAATGCAATTATATCTGTTTGCCTGTAAGCATTTCATTCAAAATTAATCTTAAAACCTGATTGTTGTTACTTCCCCTGTTGCTTTGGAAAGCAATAGAAATACATAATAGTCTATTTTATTGACCTTTACCATCCCATCTGGCCCAACTGCTCCCTGAAGCAGTAATAAAGGTCAAGAGGTTTTTTAAAGGAAAAAAATGGTTGGTGCTTGGTGCACAATACCTAGCTGTGGAGTTCGAACAGGGGGTGAGTGGTAAGAATGCAAATGTTCCATCAGTGCAAATATTACCACTCCACAAATGAGGGGAAGAGGATGCTCAGAGGTGCTTGCTGTGGATTGCTGCACATCAGATTGGAGGAGCAGGCTTGACTGGCAAAGTTCCCACAGCTTTCCATTGTTTTGATTGAGGACAGAGTGCAGGTTCAGGACTAGACTAGGGTGGGTGGTCTTTAAACTTGTTGAAATAAAACTGCTTTGTGATTCCTTCCAATTAAAGTGGTAGGTGGATATATAAAATGAATGGTAATTCTATACATACTCTCCAACATTTATCTGATGAAAATAGGGTCATCCTATTCTTCTTCTGGGACGCGGGTGGTGCTGTGGGTTAAACCACAGAGCCTAGGACTTGCTGATCGGAAGGTCGGCGGTTCAAATCCCTGCAACGGGGTGAGCTCCCGTTTCTCGGTCCTTGCTCCTGCCAACCTAGCAGTGCAAGTAGATAAATAGGTACCGCTCCAGCAGGAAGGTAAATGGCATTTCCGTGAGCTGCTCTAGTTCACCAGAAGTAGTTTAGTCATGCTGGCCACATGACCCGGAAGCTGTACACTGGCTCCCTCGGCCAATAAAGCGAGATGAGTGCCGCAACCCCAGAGTCGGTCATGACTGGACCTAATGGTCAGGGGTCCCTTTACCTTTACCTTTTTCTTTTTCTTCTTCTTCTTCTTCTTCTTCTTCTACTACTACTACTACTACTTCGTCTTCTTTGGTGATCACACGTAGCCAAGTAAGATTGTCTTCCATAAACACATTTTAAAAAGTGAGTCTGTAAGTGACTGTGGAGGCCAATTCTGGATCCACACGCCCTTCCACAGTGGGGACATAGGTTTCTGGGCAGGAGGTGATCATGGTGAGGGTTTGCCAAGCGTGTCTTCCTCTTAGCACATTTCTCCCTTTTGTTCTGAGTTTGAGTGTCTTCAAAACCTATGACACATTTGGTAAAGACTGTTCTCCAACTGGAGCACTCGCAGGCCATTGTTTCCCAGTTGTCGGTGTTTATACTACATTTTTTTAAGATTTGCCTTGAAAGAGTCTTTGAACCTCTTTTGTTGACCACCAGCATTACGCTTACCATTTTTAATTTCAGAATAGAGTAATCAGGAAGACGATAATCAGGCATCTGCGCAACATGACCAGTCCAAAGAAGTTGATGTTGAAGAATCATTGCTTCGACACTGGTGCTCCCTGCTTCTTCCAGTACACTGGTATTAGTTTACCTGTCTTCCCAGGTGATAGGTAAAATTTTTTGGAGACACCGTTGATGGAATCTTTTGAGGAGTTGGAGATGGCGTTTATAAGTGGTCCACATTTCACAAGCATACAGTAACGTTGGTAGTACAATAGCTTTGTAAACAAACATTTTGGTTTCCCAGCGAATCTCTTGGTCCTCAAACACTCTGCACTTCAATCGGGAGAAAGCTGCACTCGCAAAGCTCAGGTAATGATAGATTTTGGCATCAATGTCTGCCCTTGTGGAAAAATAACCAACATTTTCCAATGTTACACCACTGAGTTGGATTTGTGGCACTGCAAAGGGGTTGTTTTGTGCTTGTTGGTGCAGCACTTTGGTTTTTTGAATGTTGAGTGATAGGCCACACTTTTCGTAAGCTTCTGCAAAGATATTTAGGAAAGAGAGATGAGTCTAGGTTCCCAACCCTCCATCACACAGTTCCACATCCTTTCCCAAAATTCTAGGTCATCTTTCTCACTGTGATAAATATAATGAGGTTTAGACAAGATCAGTTCTACAGCCTGCAAAATGCTCCCCCACTCACCAGTTACAGTACATTGGTGAATCCACCTTTGCATTAAACCTGCTTCTTCTTCCTCCAGATTGCACAGGTTTCCTGACCACAGGAAGGATTCCAAGCGGTTTCAACTGAATGCAGTCAGAATCCACCTTCAGAATCTGCACACAACAGTGCCAGCATGCTCAGGGATGTTGCAGGAGGGTTGGGCTAGCGCCCATGCCCCCTACCCAGTTTCAGCTTCACATGCTCCTTTGAATGCCTGAAGAGGACTAAAAGGTTAAAGTGTTTTGTTGGGCAAACTAAAGTGGCACAATAATTTTCCTAGCAGACTATTTTACATGAAGACAAAAGGAAGGACTTTTGAGGGCACTCAGCAAAAGTTACTTCAGCATTTTTTGATGATACGGCTTATAAAGATTTAAATAATCTTAAAGTTCCATTAATAGTTATGTGTGAGGTTTTTTCCTTCTTATTTTTTTTAAGGTTTCCTGAGAGAGAGAAAGCAAAACACTTACTAGGTTAAAAGTATGTCCAAGACTGGATGAGATGTAAATGATATTTTACACTCCTAGCAATCTGTATCTGCCGTAAAGAAAAAAATTATCTTTCACTTGACGTTTTTATAAAGTTGGATAGTTTCTGAAAATGTCAGAAGAGGATTATTAAAAAGTTATATCAGCTGATGGATTACACTGGCATTGATGTTTTTGCAACATAAGGACTGCTCATACATAGAGACTTCCCATTTTTAGAATGGAATAGATTAGTAGAGAATTTTGACAGCTTAACTCAGTGAATGTGACCATGAGTTGTTTTTTGCCAGTCGAGGAGGCTTGCGTTTGAATATATGCTCATGTAGTCAAAACTTAAATTCCTCATATGAAGTAGCCCTGTTTAAAAACTAAAGGTGTCCCTGGTATGTGTGTTTGTCACAACTTGGTTCCCTTGAGATGTTTTGGACCACAGTCCTCATCATCCTCAGCCAGCCCTGCTGTTGAGGAAGGATAATTTATTGCACCTTCTCACACAATGACAGTTTGCAGATTTATCATTTGTGAGTTCTTTAAGGTTATCCATAAGGATTTTGCTTATGAGAAATAATGTATGATAAAACAAACAGGTGAACTGTCTGTCCACCTTTTCTGCCTATTATGAGTAGAGCTTTAGAAATGGGATCAAAATACTGTGTGCTTGGCATTTAAATAAAATGCTTAGTTAAATAAATTCCTACTCATAAATAGCCACTAACATAGCCTTCCAACACTACAATCCGGTGATTCTATGCTTCTATGTCATACCACACCCACTGGTCTGAATGTAATTTAGCAAGGCATGTTTCATAGCTAACTTTATAACACAATGCATACTGCTGTGTGAAAGGAACATTAGAAAAACAGGGGAAAAGAACTAGCATTATAATCAGGAAAAGTAACACAGTTAATTCCTATGTCTGAATCCTTCCGCTGTGTGTGTGTGTGTGTGTGCTTGTTTGCTTGTGTGCAGCTTCTCCTGAAGCCTCATTTAGTCTAATGGCAAGTAATAACATAGTGCTAGTAAATATCCAGCTGTTGTTCTCGTCTCTCTCTGTGTGTTTACTAAACCTCACAGAGAATGGAACAATACATTGTACCAAATGGTTTGCTGCAGAAAACACAAGGTGAGTTCACACACTGAAAGAATTCATATGGGTAGATTGGATCGCATGGGTTAACCCTCTGCCATGCCTAGTGATCACATCATAGAACGCCTTCATTTATTGGAGGCCTAGATTGGGCCAAGTTGCCATCTTGCTTGGAGATGATCTATGAATATTCTGATGCACTGGCCATCTCCAACCTGAACAGGAGTTCAGAAGTTTTTGACCACAGGTCCCCTCATCCTTGATCACTGGCCATACTGGCTGGTGCTGATGTTTTGTAGCCCAAACATCCACAGTGCAGGGAGTTAGGGGATGATGTTGCTTCTGAGTGTCCCTGGGCACCAGAGTGTGTCAATAGTTCTCAACACATGCATCCAAGTCACAAAGCACTGAAAGTTTTGAAATGCTTTGTTGTTGTTGTTTAGTTGTTTAGTCATGTCCGATTCTTCGTGACCCCATGGACCAGAGCACGCCAGGCACTCCTGTCTTCCACTGCCTCCCGCAGTTTGGTCAAACTCATGCTGGTAGCTTCGAGAACACTGTCCAACCATCTCGTCCTCTGTTGTCTCCTTCTCCTTGTGCCCTCCATCTTTCCCAACATCAGGGTCTTTTCCAGGGAGTCTTCTCTTCTCATGAGGTGGCCAAAGTATTGGAGCCTCAGCTTCAGGATCTGTCCTTCCAATAAGCACTCAGGGCTGATTTCCTTAAGAATGGATAGCTTTGATCTTCTTGCAGTCCATGGGACTCTCAAGAGTCTCCTCCAGCATTGAAATGCTTTACTATTTCTAAATGAGCAGATCACAAAGCTCAATTTGTGCTCGGTTTGAAATGATCGATTGCAAATAAAATGAGGAAATGCCCTGCTTCTGTCCACGAAATCTTATGCCGTGACTCTTTTAAGTAACATTCAAAAGAAGTAGGAGGAGAACACCTATATAAAATAAGGGGAGGCATTAAATATGACAAAGTATGGGTGAGTAACACTTGAAAGAAAGAAGAAAACCCCTGATAAATGGAATAACCAAGATATATTTGTCTAAGTTTATTGATAGACGTAACCTATAAGAAAAACAACAGTTGGATTTATAAAAATTCTGTTAATAAGCTGTAAGTTTACATCAACTTGGGTGGGATTGCTATAGTTACCAATGCACAGCTGTTGACTGAACTCCATGTGCTCACCTCTGGAACAAAGTTGCAAATTAAGGATTCAGTACTTTAAATATCAGGTCAAGTCGTTTGAATCTGGAGTTCCTCCTAAGTGGTTCACAGGCCAGTTTTTTGGGGTTGGTTACCTACGCAGCTGCATCCTTTCCCACACTGCAACCTTTACCTGACAAAATAAAGCCTGTTTTCTTCCTCTTGGCTGATGGTCATCCTCATCCTGGCCTTGATATCTTCACATGAATAATCTCTTATTTTCTGCCTTGCAGCTGGCCTTTTGTTACCAGAAATGTACTACTGGTTCAGCGAAAAGTTCCCATAAATAGCTTTATTTATTTATTTTTTTACTGTAGGTGTGATAGCATCTGAAATGGCTTCTCTTTTGCATGAGCTGATCCATCTTCCTCAGGGAGAGAAAGAAGTCTCTCTTTCTCTCTCTCTCCCTGACAACCAGAAGGCCACATCAATATATATTTTCCAGCATCGGTTTTGCAGCCTATCATATGAGAAGCCAAATAAAAGGAGCAGCATAATTAGGAATGCCGGGAAGTAATGAACGGCAATGAAACTTGTGGTGTGTTTTATGTGTTTTTCCACATCTGCTCCATGTCGCTGGCTGTTGAGGGTGAAGGGGAAACAGGGAATGGGCCATAGCTTCAGGGGCAGAGCATCTGTTTGTAGGCTGAGGGGCCCAGGTTCATTCCCAAACATTTCCAAGTAAGACTGGGAGAGATTCTTGCCTGAAAGTCTGGAGAGCCACTACCAGCCAGTGTAAGCAACACTGATCTAGATGTACCAGCAGTCTGACATGATAAAATTCAGTCACCTACGCTCCTATGTGAGAATCTCACTTTACAGATTTCATTGCTAAAAGTTACAACTGAAGTGGAGAAGACTACTAGGCACAAGTTCCCTGTTTTTGCCTGTGTCGTATGTTTTGGGTAATGCCTCATTCTGCACATCTAGGTATAGAGGATGCAGGTGGTGCTGTGGTCTAAACCACTGAGCCTCTTGGGCTTGCTGATCGGAAGGTCGGTGGTTCGAATCCCTGTGATGGAGTGAGCCTTGGTGGCTCTGTCCCAGCTGCTGCCAACTTAGCAGTTCGAAAGCATGCCAGTGCAAGTAGATAAATAGGTACCACTGTGGCAGGAAGGTAAATGGCATTTCCATGCGCTCTGGTTTTCGTCATGGTGTTCCGTTGTGCCAGAAGCAGTTTAGTCATGCTGGCCACATGACCTGGAAAACTGTCTGTAGACAAATGCCAGCTTCCTTGGTCTGAAAGCGAGATGAGCACCGCAACCCCATAGTCACTTTTGACTGGACTTAACGGTCCAGGGGTCCTTTACCCTTTAAATCTAGATGCACCATCTAATTACACACATGCATCACTTCATTATTTCCAGATAACACAACCAATGGCAAAGAATCTATCCCTTTTTTTCTTCTGGAATTTGTAAATGGCTCTGAAAAGGAGGACTTTTTTTAGACAGAACTCACCAGAACTCGGTTCTGGCACCTCTCAGGTGGGCACCATTGCCATTCTAAAAGAAAGAGGAAGGTGTTTATGGTGAGTTCCAGCACCTCTTTTTCTAGAAAAATGGCACTGCTGAAAAGCCTATAACTGACAATCACACCCTCTATGAAACCTCAGCCACTAGTCTCCAATCACCATGACCGATTCAGTCAAATGGATCAGTAGCAAACAAAGGTGACATGTGAAATGGCAATGACATTGACTCCCGTCACAAATGCACTTCATCATGTGGAGGTATCGCTAAAATCAATGGTCCTTACTTGCAAGTGCTTCGGATTGCAGCCATGTGGTAACAAGGGCATTTGAGGGCCCTCTAATAGAGTATAAAAGAGGCACTAAAATGAATCTGACCAGTTAGGTGATTTAAGATATTCATTGTTCAAGCACCGACATCTGCATGGCAGTCATTCAAGCATAGTCCTCCTTACTCATCCTTTTTAGTTTTCCAACGTGGCTGAGTTGTGGCTCAGTTTTTGAACTAGAAGATAACTAAACTAGGCCTGGTCCCACCCAAACCATTTATGGAGGGGTAAAAAGAAATCAACCACAAAAAGTGGAGATAGGCAGGTGAATTTGCTTGAAATGTTCAGTGGGGATTGGCTCTCACTTTAATAATTAACATTGAGTGGTGGCTAACTTTTCATTGGTGTCCCCACATCTTTCAAGTGCTCTCCTTGAGGATACATGCCTGTTGTCATCTTAATCAGTTTCAGTTGCCAGGCTAAGGCTTTTCTATTTGTCAAGAGCTGTAGTTAATTAATGTTGCCCTCTGTGGTGATAATCATCTTTTTGTGGGGTGGGTCACAAAATTAACTTATTCATTGATGAGCATTTTATATATTTTGCTTAGTCATTGTTCTTTCATATAATTTTCTCTGGTTTAAAAATATTTGTATGTGTCATAGGAGCCAACTCCTAGGGGTCAAGATCCTTTTGACCGCCCCCCCAATAAAATATGTGAGGGGCCACCCCCCCCAAGTTACTGGGCATTTCCATTCAAATAGTGTGTATGCGCCGTGACTTGTGATTGATTATGTAGGGTGAGGCTTACTTGTGTTGCCTTATATAAAGCTTTGTTAATATGGACAAATGTGTTTATGGAAATTGCTCCCTCCTCATTTTAGCATTTTACCAATGCACACACACAAAACACTGGCTTGTTAGACTAGCATGCGCTTCATACATAAACAGATGTAATCCCATTTGTTTGTTTGTTTGTTTGTTACATTGTATATATTAAAGGAATGAATACAGAACTTCAAAAGAAAGGGCAATATTCTAGCTTTTAGTTTTCATTTACTGGCAGAAGTTCTAATACAGCAAGCTTTTTTCCACTCCAAAAAGAGTACAGATTTTCTCTCCTCCCCCCCTCCAAGCCACCTCCCTCCTGGTTCCATGTAATTTCACTAAACAATTTTGTGGCAGTATTTCAAATCTGAAAGGCGCAAAGCTGTTAGTCCCCTAAAGCCAACCATATGGTCTTGGCAGAGTAAATACTCCTTGTTGTATCTGTCTTCAGACAGATTATTGCCCTGGATAAAAATGTTGTGGTGGAAAAGTTAATCTTTCATGTTAGCATATTCATATCCGGTGCACGTCAATTCATGTCTCTTGTACATAATAGTCAGGATGCAAGTCAAGCTGAAAGAGCAAAGCAGCAAACAAATAAAGGTGACACACTACCTGCTTTTGAACAAATTGACTCCAGCACCGTCTGTGCAGGAAGGACTGAGTATCACTTGAAGGCTCCGTCCATCATTTTAGTGTATGCATAGGGAGATTTGATCTTTCAGCAGAAACTTTTGCATGAAACTCAAGTTGGGATCCGTTTATTTACAATATGACTTCCCAAGCACTTGTTGCTTGAATTAACATGAAAGCCCCATTGACAATATTGAGACTCTCTCCCAGTTCAAAACCCCAGTTATGAGTCGATCCTATAAATAAAATGCTCTGTCATTATAGAAGTAAGACTGGGGATTTATAACAATCAGTTGGAGAAAAATGGATATTATTATTATTATTTTCAAATTAAATGAGTTAAATTATAGCATCCCAGCTGGCTTTAGGGTGTTGTTTAAGATTTTATCAGAAACCACAGTAATAAAATTTCTGTGAGGTGGGCATAGAACCATGCCAGCTACCTGTCTCAGCCAAAATGTTCTTACAGGGGCATGAAAATATTGTTTGCATACTTTCAGAGTCACATCTCTGCTGGACTGAATCCTTGATCATAGTAATTTAGATGTCAACATTTTTGCGTGGAAAAATTTGTGTGTGATCTGTGTACAAAATGATGTCTCCTTTGTTATCCCTGGCGCCTCAGAATCTTTATCAAAATCTCTTAGGAGTTCAACATGGTGCCCTTCAGATGTTACTGAACGACACTTCTCATCAGTCCCAGCCAGTATGATCAGTGGTCAGCGATGATAACAACTGCAATTCAGCAATATCTAGAGGGGCATTAAGTCGGTTACTCCTGTCTCAGATGGACAGAGTGCATTGGTAATGGTATCATTTTTGAGGAAGGTCTCTGAAGAGCTGCCTTATCTTATGAGGTGAGGTTTTCACTCATAGAGCTGACAGACTAGCTAGGCATTTTGGACCACAGGAATCTGCCTCAAGTCTGACCATTGGTCCTCCTAGCTGAATATTGTCTACATTGATTGGGTGCAGCTCTCCAGGACTGGACTTCTCTTGGCTATACCTGGAATTGCCAGTGATTGAACTTTCACATGCAAAACAGATGCTCCACCAATGAGTCATGGTCCTTCTTTGTGAGTGTGAAATGACTTGCGTAGTCAGTTCCATGGGCATTCCCTCCTCCCTTTGCTTGTACTTCTACATACAGTGGAAATCTGAGTAACAATAGATTTATCATATTGGTAAAAATGTCACCTCCACCTCCATTCCTCTTAGGAGCACGGCCTATTTTTAGAACCAAATGCAAAGAGGCTGTTTAAAGTCTCAAGGAAGAGTTCCAACTCACTGACTCACTGCTGAAGTTAGAAAGTGTTAGAATTACCATTCTATTCATTGACTGTGAAAGAATAGCCCCAACACTATCAAACATTTTTAGCTGCCAAAATTAAAATCCAGTGATGCATTTCAGAAGAAGGAAACTCTTTAATTCTCCTGTCATATTATTTTCTGAAGAGCTACAGGAGAGTTGCATATATACATACACACACACACACACACACATCCAGATTTTTAACATTTTTTTACAGGTTTGGGTCCATCACATCATTTTAAGCATGAGTTTTTCCTCATTTAAATTGACAATATGAGTTACTGAGATCAAAATATTTCAAGGTGCAGATAATTCTGATCTCAGATCATCTACCACTAAACTACAGGTCTTCTCACTGTATCTGATGGTACTACTCTAATAGTTAGCATAATATCATTATGTCATGACTAATACCTATCAAAAAGCACACAAAACAGTGCTTAATAATCAACATTGAATAACTGCAAGGGTGGCTTCAAATACCAAGATGTTCTAACTCCTTTGCCATTAATAGTTTGTGGAAGAAGGCCAGAAAGGCATAACATTCTCTCTCTCTGTTTCTGACCCTCTTGGGTATTCGGCTCTCATAGAGAAATGGAGCTGACAGATAATGTGGCTTGCTTATATGACCATGTGCACCCATGCTGGACAAAGGTGCCAATTTTTGGCTTCTCATTTGTCCAGCCTTCACTTCTCCACATTTCTGCACCAGACTGTGATATATATAATTTTTTAAGGGTTCTCATGAAAATTTGTCCACATTTTTGTGCAAATTTATGCCAATTTTTATATGCAATTTTCCCAGATAGCATGCATTATTGTATGCTATTTTCACTAATCTATGCATTGGTATGGACACTTTAATGTATGCATTCTTGTATGTGTGACCTGTCTGGAAAACCTCACTGCAAAATGTGAATAATTGCACATCTCAAAGGATGGCTGTGTTTGGGTTTGCATGTTGTTTTGGAAAGTGTAAGTTTGCCTTTATATGCAAACTGAATCAAATTTCTCTCCTGTCTCTAACAGCAGACCATTGTAAAAAATGCATACACAAACAAATGGCCTTCTCCTACTCATCAGAAAGTCATTAAAAACCAGCTTGGTACTGATCACTGTTGGAGGCAGGCTGCACAGTGTGATGAGCTTTTGCTTGGATGAATGAATATCAAGGCACAAAGCAGATTTAATTTAGGAAGGGAAAACCTTTATTGTTGCTATTGTTCAACATCATTGCTGATATTTCAAATCCTATAATATTCACCAGGATGGACCACTTGTGAATAATTCAGTCTTACTGAATATTTGCCTGGTTTAGTAAAGAAATGTCTTTACCATTGCCCTTATCTATTTTTACTGCATCCATTTTCATTTTGGTTTGTTATGCTGGGTCCCTGGTGGGATTCTCAAAGGAACTCTTAATACATATTTTTAATATACTCATAAATTAGTAATCTTAGTATTGCCTTTATGGTGTTATTGGGGGTGGGGGAAGGAAACATGCACCAGATATCTTCAAAACCAATGCAATATTATGAAAATCATGGGTGTTAGGCCAGGCTACTGAGAAGGGGCCTTTTAATTTTTATGGGGAAAAGATTAAGCTCCACTAGCACCATATTATAAACATCATGGTCCCTAGACCAGGGTCTTAGTAGCTTGTTTGATAATGCAACCCTGGTCAAGACATCTTCAATCTCCATCATCGGGGGGGGGGGGGGGGATCAGTAAAACACAGAGTTGAGTTCAGATACCTTTCCATTGACCAACTGAACAAACTCAGGAACCACAGTTTGAGAATCTCTGGTTTATTCCGTAAATATCCCTGATGCAAGCTTTTACTAGCTAAGCAGAAAGGTCTTACTTTTTAAATGGGTTTAAATGATATAATGTGGTCAGAAGCAATGGCAGTAATTTTAAATGTTTATTTTACAGTAGAGATAATGAAATATCTCCAGGCATTGGTACAGCTGCAGCCGTCAAATTGTAGGGCTCTATTTATGTGCAAAACCAGACTAATACATATAAATGCAAAAAGTGTGATGACAAAAACTGGGCTGTCAGAGTGATTAAAGCAATCATTGGAAGTTGTTAGTAAAGGCAGAGCTACAAATAATATACTTTGATACTAATTTGACCTACTTAAGACTTTACAGTTAAAAAAAACAACACCTAACATTGCAAAGGTAATCATGATTCTTCTTTATATATATTTTTTTCAGTTCAAAGAGAAAAAAGTCTTTTAACAGAGCATCCTAAAGAAATAACATAATTAAGCCAGTCACCTACTGTTTTCATTGTACCTGCAGCAAAGAAAAGCACTGTCTTAAGTTTGTATCAGAAACTGTTGGGAGTATTTGATACAACTCAACAAGCAGCATCCGTTGCAATTACAGCTGAATTTGGAAAGAATTATGTCTTCCATTTACAAAGGCAGTATGTAAATTGGCATAATTGTCTTCAAAAGAGCAACAGGGATTTGCCGCAGCTGGGGATCTGGACCATAAAACTCAGACTGTGTTTCCATAAAAGAACACTGCCTGTATTACGTCTTTGACCATAGACTGATTAAAAGCCCCTTGTTATCTTCAATGAAACAGACCCAGGTTAAGAAAAGGCTTTCGCAACGAGTCACCAATAAAGACAAACCCACCGGACATGGATTGTGAACTGCTGAGTGCTTCATAATCCCCCTTGCTTTTGCAACCCAAAAAATGACAACGGGACATCTATTGAGCTTTTTGCGGATCACCTTATATAAGGATTGAGGCTGCACTCATTTTGGTGGGTGTGGGTTTGAAAGTAGCCTAAAGCTAGGGGCACCTGCCAGATGTTGTTGGACTACAAATCCCATCATCACTAACCATTGGCTATTTTGGTTGGATCTGATAGGAGATCGTCCAACAACATAATTTTTGCTATCCATGACTAAGCAGTTATGTATTCTGGAGGGCTTTCTGCGCAGTGACTTCTTGATTAGCTGAGACAGAGGGTGACTTTTCACCCAAGCAGGTGAATGAGCAAGAGGTGATGGCCCTGTGGAGTTATGCATCATGAGGTGCCATAAGGAACATTGGAACCCGCCGTGTTGCGTCAGACCATTGGTCTACTTAGCTCAATTCGATCTACACTTCCTGGCAGTGGCTCTTCAAGATTTCAGGCAGGGTTCTCTCCCCACCCAAACTGGAGAAGCTATGGATTGAACCTGGGACCTTCAGCATGCAGGGTCCTTCCCATTCAGTGACAGAATACATGTTTTGAATGCAGAAGGTTCAGGGTTGGTCCCTAGCACAGGGCTGGAAAAGGCCCCTGCCTGAAATTTTGTAAAGTTGCCTGCCAGATAAAACTGAAGTAGGTGGATTAATAGAAAACAGCATGTGATGCCCCTTTTATGTGAGACATGTGCTGCAGCCAGAGCCAGCCCACCTATGAGGCAAAGTGATGTGATCGCCTCAGGTGGCAGATTGCACAGGGACAGCAGATCCCAATGTAGATTTTTATTTTCCCCTTTGTTACTGATGTAGATCTTCATTCACCCCTTCCACCCTGTCAAGAAGTAGGGGGTGGAATTTTGTGGTTTGCCTCAGGTGCCAAAATGTCTTGAGCCGGCCCTGGCTGTAGCACCACCTTGTTCTGCCAATGCAGATTTGCATCTGCCTCCTTAGCCATGGCCTCAGGCTGGGCAAGCATTGTTGTACAAAACCCAGTCTCTGGGTCCAGCTGTGATTTTTCTCCTTCTGCTTGAAGACTGAGGTTTTAAGCCAGAAATTTGGAACTTGTGGTCCGCCATATGTAGTTTGGTGGTCAGAGGCAATGGACTATAGATCCCCATCCCTATTTAAAAGTCCAGGGCCACATCAAGAATGTAAAATACAGAAAAGGGATGTCATAATTTTAACGATCTAACCAGAAATGGTATTTGCTAAGAGATAAAGAAGTTTTTGAAGTAGATAGAGGAATTCTTCCCCAGACAATTGTCTGATTTAATGATTTTGTTGTTGAAATGTCTTGAGTTTATAGTATGAGGTAATTACGTTTGAGTCTTCAGGGAAAATAGATTTATAGTAATGTAGAAAAGTGAACATTAACTTAATTATCACAGCAGATCAAGAGACTCTCTTTAAGTCTTTTAGGAAGGAGAAGGGAAAGCCATGGGGTTATTTGGGTAGGGTTCACTACAATGAAGTTAAAGGGGGAAAGAATTCCACATGCCAAATAAATAAATAAATAAAAATTAAAATTACATTATAATATGAGAAATCTGATTGTGATCCTGTGTGCTACTAGGATTTCAGAACGTAGATAGATAAGCAAGTAAGCTAGCTAAAAATTCTGATTCACATTTGACTTCAAAAGCTCAAGATATATGAAATAAATGATAAACTTAACTTGCATAGATCAGTTTTGTTGGATGACTAATTTAAAGGGGGATCTTGGGGGGGGATTAGTGAGTCTAGGATTCACTTTGCAAGTGGTTCACCAGTAAATGCCATTGTTGTAATCAAAGCTCAAGCCACACACTTCTCTTACCTCTAGGTTAGTGAAATATACTCAGAGTCGCAAAGTGATTTCATGCTCTTTATTCAGCTCATAGTGGTGAGGAGGAATGAATGAATGTCCCCTCACAGTATCTGCTTTATATACATTATTTACACAATGGGCTGCACATGATTGGCTAATTCTGGAATTCTACTGTAAGCCAATCAGGTTGTGGATTCACTTCTATCTGGAGCAGGATTGGGTGGTTCCTGCCAACCAATCATACTGCTGCATTGTTCTAGGACCAATCAGACTGCTGCATTCTGAATCCTATTGTTCTAGGACCAATCAGACTGCTGCCTTTTGGATCCTATTGTTCTAGGACCAATCAGACTGCTGCAGTTTGGATCCTATTCAACTCAGTACATAACACCCCTCCCCTCTAAGTTCCAGTCCTGCCTGGGAGGTCGCATTCATAGTCCTCAAGGTATGCCGGCGGCCTACGTGTGCGTTGTGGCCTGGGGTGTTCCCTGGTCCGGACTCCAGGTTCTGGCTCGTGTTCCAAGGATGCTGGCTGTGATGGGGCTGTTTGGTCTGGTGCAACCGGCTCGCTCAGTCGTGCTTCTGGTTCCGGTGTCCTTTCGGCCTCACGGGTCCTCTCTGTATTTACTGATTCTGCCTCTCCTGCTTGCCCCCCCTGCTCTATGGGCCTCACTGCCCCGCTGTTCCATTGGGACTCCTCTGACCTGTCCTCCTCCTGGTTTTCTCCCGGGAATCGTCGCCGTATCTGGTCGCAGTGGCGGCGCCAGCATTGCCCCCCATCCGTTAGCACCTCGTACGACACGGGGCCAGTGACCCTGGTGACTGTGGCGGGTACCCATGCTGGGCCTGCCCCAAAATTCTTTGCGTACACTGGGTCCTGGGCCTCGAAGGTCCGGGGGTTCCTGCCTTCCCCCACCACTACCTCATCCTGAGCTCTATCGGAGTGAAGGCGGTCCAATCTGATTGCAAGGCGCTGACCCATTAGTAGTTCAGCGGGGCTCCGGCCAGTCGTTGAGCTGGGGGTGCTGTGCTGTGCTAGAAGGAATGTGGCAAGGCGGTACTCCCAGTCCCCTTGCGTCATGCGGCGAAGGGTGTCCTTGGTGGTCCGCACCATGCGTTCTGCTTGGCCATTGGTGGCAGGGTGGAACGGCGCCGAACGGATGTGGCGGATGGCGTTCTGCGCTGTGAAGGTTTGGAATTCTCCTGACGTAAATGCAGTCCCGTTGTCTGAGACGAGAGTGTCAGGGAGCCCGTGGGTTGCAAACAGCCTGCGTAGTACCCGGATGGCTGCGGACGTGGAAGTGGACGGTACCAGTGCGACTTCCAGCCATTTGGTGTAGGAGTCCTCCACTATGAAGAATGTTTTCCCCTGAAAGGGGCCAGCAAAATCCACATGCAGGCGTGACCATGGTGCTCGGGCGGACTCCCAGGACTGGACTGGGGCCCTTGGGGGATCTGGGCGGGATTCTTGGCAGGCCTGGCAGTGTTTGACCCAGGCCTCTATCTCTCCATCGATCCCCGGCCACCACACATAACTCCTGGCAAGGGCCTTCATTCTTACTACCCCTGGATGTGTCTCGTGTAGGGCTGTGAGGACCCTTTTGCGGAGGGGCTGGGGAACAACGACTCTGCTTCCCCATAACAGGCACCCCTTGTGGGCCGACAGTTCATGTTTGCGGGTTGTGTAGCCGGCGAATTCTGGCCCGGGGCTGCTGGGCCATCCCCTCCACACCCAGTCCAGGACCCGGGAGATGACCCTAGCTTTCTTGGAATGGTCTGCAACGTCTTGTGCCTGAATGGGGCGGTCGGGAAGCAGCTCCAGGCTCATAACCTCTTGTGCAGGTGCTGGGTCAGGGCCTGTTTCCGGTAGTGGTAGCCTGCTGAGGGCGTCCGCATGGCCCATCGCCTTCCCAGGTCGGTGAATCAGTGCATACTGGTAGCTGGCAAGGAAAATTGACCACCTGAGGACGCGAGGAGACAGCACTTGGGGGGTCTGCTTTTCGGGGGCAAACAAGCCAAGCAACGGCTTGTGGTCAGTCACCACAGTGAAGGGCCCCCGTACAAGAAATCATGGAATTTTTTTACTCCCTTTACGATTGCCAGACCCTCCTTGTCGATTTGCGAGTAGTTCCGCTCGGTTGTGTTGAGTGTCTGGGAAAAGTACGCCACCAGTACCTCTCTTCCATCCGGGAGTTGGTGCCCCAGGACAGCTCCAATGCCATAGGGTGAGGCGTCGCATGCTAGCACCACCGGCAGCCTCTCGTCGAAGTGTGCCAAGACCGAGTTTGAGACAAGCAAGTCCTTGACTGCCTGGAATGCGGCCTCCTGGCGCTGGCCCCACACCCAAGGGGCCCGCTTGTCCAGGAGTCTGTGTAGGGGCTCCGCTACCGCCGCCTTGTGGGGAAGGAAGGAATGGTAGAAGTTCAATAGTCCCAAGAAGGCCTGAAGTTCAGTCTTGCTCTTGGGCGCTGGGACATCACAAATGGCCCGTACCTTGTCCCCAGTCGGGTGGACCCCTTCTGCGTCCACCATAAATCCCAGAAAGTCCACCTGAGGCACTCCTAGTAGACATTTTTCCCGCTTCACCTTGAGACCCGCCGTCTGGAACGGTGCAGAACGGTGCGGAGGCGGTCCTCAAACTCCTCTGGTGTGGGCCCGGCAATCAACACATCATCGAAGAAGGGGGTGACGCCAGGAATCCCTTTAAGGAGAGAGTCCATTAGATTCTGCAATATGCCTGGTGCCACGCTGACACCGAATTGCAGCCGCTTTACCCTGAACGCTCCTCTGTGCGTCACAA
Source organism: Podarcis pityusensis (assembly GCF_964106645.2). Lineage (NCBI taxonomy): Eukaryota > Metazoa > Chordata > Lepidosauria > Squamata > Lacertidae > Podarcis > Podarcis pityusensis. The sequence continues at coordinate 113,407,170 of NC_138028.1, read as the reverse complement.
TCGTCTGTGCCTCTGCTGTGGCCTCATCTACTGGCAGCTGTTGATATGCTTGGGCCAAGTCCAGCTTGCCAAAAATTTTCGACCCAGCCAGGGTGGCAAGGACATGGCTGACCACTGGCACTGGGTATGCGTGGGCCGTGAGGGCCTTGTTTATGGTACATTTGTAGTCTGCGCAGATGCGGACCGAACCATTAGGCTTGACGGGTGTGACGATTGGGGTTTCCCAGGGGGCATTAGGCACCGGCTCCAGCACTCCTTGCTCCACGAGTCGGTCCAATTCCTCATCTATACGGGGTTTCAAGGCGAACGGGACCCGGCGGGCCTTGAGCCTGACCGGTCGTACTGCGGGGTCAAGCTGTAGCGCAATGGGGGGGCCCGTATACTGTCCCAATTTCCCATCGAAAACCCCTGGAAATTCCTTGCATATGGCGTCCACGTCCACTTGTAAGCTAGTGTGGTTCACCCCGGTGACAGCTAGCCCCAGTGGTCCAAACCATGCCAATCCCAGTAAGCTAATGTAGGGGGCCTTGACCACAAGCAAGTCCAGTTGCCGCGTCCGCCCTCGGTATTGCACCCTGAAGGTCCCCACCCCCATTGTGGGGACCTTACGTTTCTGGAAGTCCCGGAGGGTGAATGGGGCCGGCCTGAGTTTGGGACCCCCAGTAGGACACAGTTTCCTTAAGGTCCTTGCCGAGATTATGGATAGAGTTGAACCCGTGTCAAGCTCCATGCGGCAAGGGGCCCCCTCTATCTGTACCTCTACATAAATTTTCTCTATGTTGGGGTGGGGCAACTGGTATACCTGGAAGTCCGTGAGCTCCGTCGAGTTGCCTTGGTGCGTTGGGCCCCGGGACCTGGGGCTCTTGGATTGGTCATCTGATGCCTGGTGTCGGGTGGGCCGAGCCCGACACACCCGGGCGATGTGTCCCGATTTTCTGCACTGCCTGCATTCTGCGTTGCGGAAACGGCAGGTCCTCCTCTCGTGACTCTCCCCGCAGCTTGCGCAGTTCCCTCCTTCTCGTCGAGGCAGCTGTGGTCTGTGCGCTGCTTGAGTGCGCTGCTGTACTCGGTGCACCTCCTCCCTGTCGGATCCTGAGTCGTCGGTGAGGTCTTCGTGGTGGACCCTCGGTTGGGATGGCAGGCTCGGCCGTGCCTCTTGGGTCGACCTCTCGGCAGCTTCTGTTGCCAGGGCCTCCTCCAGAGCGACCTGGAACGTTAGGTCCTTCTTAGCGTAGAGGCGTCGTTGCAGCTTCTCATCCTTCAGGCCACCGACGAGGCGGTCACGAAGCATGTTCTCCAGCTCTGAGAAGTTGCAGAACCGGGCGGCTTGGCGGAGAGAGGTCACAAACCCAGTTATGGTTTCCCCAGGGGCTTGCCGCTTTGCGTAGAAGGCATTTCGACGAGCCACCACTGAGGGCTGCGGCGAAAAGTGCCCCTTCAGCTGTTCCATTATTGTTTTGTATGCAACAGTAGCGACGTCTTCAGGCGCAAGGAGAGCCCAGGCAATTTCAAACGTCTCCTCTCCGCAGACGCTGAAGAATATCGCCCTCTTCTTGGCGTCTTCTTCGTCGGTGACCCCTTTGGCTTCTAGGAGGAAGGTGAAACGGGAGGCGTACGCTTCCCAGTCTCCAGATGCTGGGTTGAATGGTGAGAAGCTGCTGTTGGCTGCCATTCTGAGTTCCTTGTGTCCCGGAGCTGAAGCCTGGATACACGGTGCGAGGCAGCGGTGCGGCAGTTGGCGGTGCTGCGGTGCTGTGTGTGGCAGTCAGCTCAGCGGGATCCCATCCTCGTCGCCAGTGAAATATACTCAGAGTCGCAAAGTGATTTCATGCTCTTTATTCAGCTCATAGTGGTGAGGAGGAATGAATGAATGTCCCCTCACAGTATCTGCTTTATATACATTATTTACACAATGGGCTGCACATGATTGGCTAATTCTGGAATTCTACTGTAAGCCAATCAGGTTGTGGATTCACTTCTATCTGGAGCAGGATTGGGTGGTTCCTGCCAACCAATCATACTGCTGCATTGTTCTAGGACCAATCAGACTGCTGCATTCTGAATCCTATTGTTCTAGGACCAATCAGACTGCTGCCTTTTGGATCCTATTGTTCTAGGACCAATCAGACTGCTGCAGTTTGGATCCTATTCAACTCAGTACATAACAGTTAGCAAATGGGAGGGAGGAGCTAGGGACTTCAAGTTGCTGGGTCTTGGTGAATGGAGTATGAACTGCATAATCCATAATGAATTACATTGTTACCTGCTCTTCACTTTCTAGAGCAGTGAGACATTCTAGAGACCTGGGATTGGCTACAGGAGACCTGTATTTGGTTTATTATTGCAATTATACAATTAGAGCATAAATGGAGGCAACCAGCAGATCTCCTCCTGTGCTCTCTACCTCCCTTCCAAAATTCCTGCTAGAGAAATTGAGAGAGATCAAGAGATCACTTACCTCCCCCTAACTGGCAGCTGTCATATAGATGTGCCACCTTCTCCAAACTCTGATATCTTTCCCATTCTAGACAATCCAGGGAGGTCTCTGTATCAGAGAAATCACCTTCTAGCAATTAGTTCCCATAAATAAAAATCCCCTGGCCATGCTGGACCATTGAAAAATAGTGAGTGCATCCAATGATGTGTGAGCATAAAAGGCAAGCTTGCACAGTGAATTGTTTCCTACCTCCATCCTCTTCCAGAACTCTGTATTCCCCCCAATAAAATCATCTCCAGAGGCTCAGGGAATGTACTAAACATTGTGGGCTTGTACCACTGCGGGCAACCACAAGAGGAGGAAGTCGGCCAAAACAGGATGGAGGAATCTTGTGTTCTGCCAATTAAGATGCTTCCTACTTGCACTCTGTTGGATACAACTCGTCAATTTATTTTGTCAAAGTCCAGACTGTGCTCAAGTCTTGCTTTAAGATAAGGGCTAGCATCCATATGGACACCCAGATATTGCTGGACAAAAACTCCCTCTAATACTTAGAGTCTTAAATGATATTTACAATGCCTTTTCAAGTCAGCCTTTTTGAAAAGAGCAACATGCCTTTTGAAGGTTGGAACGGACCTATTTTGTTGAGCACTGAATTGCCATTGCTAGTTTGTTTTCAGACCAACCAGAAGAAGATTCATGAAACAGAGACTGAAGTCCAGTCATCTTGTTGTTGGAGTTCCATTGGAATTGCACCAGCAACAAGTATGCACATGGAGAGTTAGAATCAGAAGAATCTTTATTTGCATCAACCACTAGCAATAAAATAAAATAAAATGTACTGAAGATAGAGGTAAAAACTGAACTATACAAAATACATTTTGGAGGTTGACATCAATAACACATGGAGAGTTATTCTTTCAGACTTATTGAAAGAATATTTGGACTGTTTGTATTTGAGATATTGAGTTGTGTGCACCATTATTATTTTGGGATTGTAAATATCATTTAAGATTCTAAGTATTAGAAGGTGTTGAATTTCTTTTGTACATTACTGTCAGTGATTTTGTGTAAACCACATACTGTCAGGGACTGGGCAGAGGAGGAATGGTGGAGACTACCTCTCCAGCCTGACCCTTCCAGAGAAGAGGAAGACAGTTCAGAATTACAACAGGGGTTTGAGGGAGGTCCCAGCTCAGAGGCAGGTGAGGGGGAAAGTCGGGAAAAAATGAGAGAGGAGGAGGAGGAGGAGGAGGAGGAGGAGGAGGAGGAGGAAGCACCATCAGAGGGGTGACAGCTGATGGATACAGTGTCTTTAGAAAGCATTCCAGACCCCACCCCTCTCCCAGAACCTGCAGAGCCTTGAAAGTCGGAAAGCAAAGAGCTCAAAGGCAGAGGGCACTTGTCAGCACCTGTAGGGATGACACATGAGGGAGTGGGAGAGACAGAGGGGGTGGAGATTCACGCAGGACAATGCCATTAACAAAGAGGCTGTGTTCCAAAGACTCTCTCTGTGAATATTGAATAAAACGCGGATGGTAAGAAACATTCCTTGTCTTTGTACTTTCCTGGGGAACCAGCCATGGGAGTTGCTGGCAGCCGCCTGACACATACAGAGTTAGTTTGTGATGTTTGTGATGTACGTCTCTGCAGTCCTTGGAAAGTAGTATTGGACAAAAGCTTTCATCATCCTTGACCACTAGCCATGTATGATGGGGCTAGTGGGACAGGAGTCCTACAACATCTGGAGGGCCACAGCTTCCCTGTTTTTTAAGGCAGCACATGAATCCCAAAGTGTGGATGGGAGCAGGGGTGTCCATATGAGCTCTGCTTGCACTGTAATGTTCTCATCCATGCCTCCACTACTCAGTGCCCTGAGCTTCCCTGTGCAGGGAAGATCTTCAGTGGGTTTCTGCTTATGTTCACTTGAACATTGATAGAATCCTCCATGCAACTGGAGATGCTGCTTCATCAGTCCATACTTCCACATATTGACATTGAAGACATCAGTAGTGGTAATCTCATTCAGAGTTGCTGCTGCTGCTGTTTTTGTTATTTTAAATCAATATCCTGTCCTTCCTCCCAAAGGAGCTGGATGGCAAACCATAAACAGTACAAAATAAAGCAGAAGCAGAAATAGAAACATAAAACAGTATACAGTATTTTTTTTTACTGTGTACCATTAAGTTCCTCTTTTCTAATTATATTTCTGTGATGCTTGAATCCTTACACCTATCAATTTGTTCTAAACAATTCTATAACCTTTCCATACTGCCTACTCCATCCTACATACATATGTAGAAATTTTGATGTATTTATATTTTCCCCCTACACTATTCTACATGAATGAGCATTCTGTAATTATCTTTGAGTCATAGAGATTTATATTTTGCTCATGACAAACTTGATATGATGGGGCGGTTCGTGTGTGTCTCATCCATACCCTGCCTTCCCTAAAGGCAGGAGCTAAGGGTGACTGCATAGTTGTCCTCCTGCCCATTTCATCCTCACAATATCCCTGTGAGGTAGGTTATGCTGAAAGACAGTGGCTGGTCCAAGTCACGCAGTGAGTTAAATGGCTGAGTAGGGATTTGAACCCTGGTCTTGCAGGTCTAACCACTACATGATGCTGGATGGGGGAATATGATTTTAAGAGCAGAAGAATCACATGGATTTAAAGTATGGTTGTAAATCTTTTAGTGATACATACTTCCTCATTTCACATTCATCTACCCCTCCATGGTTTTCCCCACATTTTCTAAAATTGCTGCATATTGTAGTTATTCTATACCTTATCTTCTCCACAACATTCTCCAACAATATATAATGAATAAACATAGTTTGGTCTTTTTTTCTAATTTATATGATGGCTCTTTTCATTTTTGCCAGATGATTGTTTTAAAGCCATGACATTTCTCATATTGTATTAATCCTTGTTTTCCTTCCTACATTTGAATTGCAAGAATTGTTTAGTGAAAATATTAATAAAATGACAGCATCTGTCCTCTTCCTGACTCTCTGAGCATTTGTGCTGGCAGCTTCTGAGCTGCCTTACGGCAAGTGTTTGTTTAGGTTGCTCATTGCTGTCTAGGCCACCATTGCAATCTGGATCACAGTTTTCTGTTCCTTTCCCATCGTTACTTTGATAAAGACTTTTAAAATTTCATGCCAGTATGTATTACTATTTTTTTAAAAAAAACAACAACACACACAACCCTAACATAACCACAAACACCCTGGTCAGTCTCACCCAACCACCGCAAACCACACTTCACAGCCTGATTTTTCTGCAGTGTTCAACTTTCTATACATGTTTCCAACTTTCCACTGCTTCTGTTAAACTTAAATAATTCTCTTTAATTAAATAGATGCTCGGTAACCAACAGTGCACAGATTAGAAAGTATAGATCCTCCAACTGTCCCTGTTTTCCAGGGACGGTCCCAGATTTACAGAAGCCATCCCAATTTCTGATTTGATCATTAGAAATCCCTATTTTCATCAGAGAAATGTTGGAGGGTATGGAGTTATGTGACCCCCCCAAACCAAGGAGATAAGTAACTATATAACCTTTAGAAGACATATGAAGACAGCCCTGAATAAGGAAGTTTTAAAATGTTTTATTGTGTATATATGTTGGAAGCTGCCCAGAGTCGCTGGGGAACCCAGTCAGATGGGCGGGGTATAAATAATAAAATCATCACCACCACCACCATCATCATTGTTATAGAATAGAACATACCTATTTTATTTGGAGATATGTTGGTGGGCATGGGAAATGATGGCACACATTGGGTTTCAGCCAGACTTCATATGCAATCCAAGCTCCCTTTGTACCAAACTGGGTAGGGCTGGGTTGGGTAAATTGGATTAGGTGGAAGCGTCGCTCTGCCCAGGTCTGTGGGCCTCTCCCAGCTTCCACCAGTACACAACTCCCCATTCTACCTACCAAATGTATGGGAAGGTAGAAGGTCTGTAATTGGGCTCTTCATCGGTGCCAGTCAGGAGATAGCTCTGAAGTGGAGTGCTCCGAGAGCAGGGATGGGCTGAGCTAGCTGGGGTTCCATAGATTCTGAGTAACCCCTATTGCTCTCATGTGACAGCAGCTGGGTCTGATCTGAGCCTTATCACTGTTCCAGTTCTGGGCTGGCACATCTATTTGCCTATCCCACCACATTCTGCCCCACCTGGCACGGACAATAGGTTGGTTGATGCCAGTGCTATTTTTCTGGAAAAAGAGGTGCTGGAACGCAACATGAACACCTCCCTCATTCTCTTAGAATGGCAATGGCGCCCACCTGAGAGGTGCCAGAACTGAGTTCTGGCAAGGTCCAGCTGAAAAAAAGCCCTGGTTGATGGAGTAGTGGCCCTGCTTCTCCACTGTCTACCACAAGGCAACAGATACGTTTAGGATTATGTTGTTGTAACCCGCCCTAGGATTTTGTAGTGAAATGGTGGGTAGGAAAACTAAAGAAACAACATCCTTAGTTAGTTGCCTTCAGGTTCTATTGAAATCAGTAGCAAAAATTAATCTCTGGAAGGTCAGGAGAACCCCCAGGATAGAGGGGGTTTGACTAGCCAGCTGCAATTCTTGCCCAAGTGGAACAATTGACATAGCGCTACACTGAATTCTTCCCAAGATATCTTTTTTTAAAATTCTCAATAAAACTTTCCAGAATTTTTAGTGTGCATTTCTCCTAATATATATATATGCATATAATTTTGCTTCAAATACACATTCTTGCAAGCAATTTCCCATATATTAACTGCATTTTTGGTGCTATTTGTTATTAACATATGTGTTTTTAAGTGCATTTTCATTTAAGAGAAACATGTTGTACACCCTTTGGGAATTAGGTAGGCATACATTAGAATACAAACAGAAGCAATCTTCACCTCCATCCCAAGATACAAGTGCAGAGACAAAGGAACCAAAGTGCCCTCTTTCACGGGGGTTTATAGGACAAGGAACATGTGGAATACATGCTTTGGACATCTTAACAAGGGGTCAATCAAGCGGTTCATAGGACCATAAACAAATTTAAACTAGGAATTTCATTTGTTTCACTGGCTGTCAGTTAGAAGTAGATCATTTGGGCTGATCTTCCACTTATTTCATATGCATGTTTTTCCCCCTGAGATGAATGGTGTGTTTTTAATTCTGGGGATAACAATAATGACATATGTCACTCAAAAATATCCCTGCAACTTTTTGTTCTTGACAGTAGTGATGGTGGCAGTCTTGTTACCAGAAATAGGCCTCACAACACATGTTCTTGTCTGCAAAATGAGAGCATGTCTACTAAAATGAAATAATGCACTTTTGATATGCCATATGCAGGCAAAGCAACCCACAGTTCAGTTTCAACACTATGTATCAAAGCAGGGAATTGTGGATGAATGGGTTTAGGACCAAATCTCAGTCAAAGGATTTTAATACCATGGTCCTATGCATTTTTATGCTGAAGTAAGTCCCACTGAGTTTTCTGGAGTTTACTCCCAGGAAAGTGTGTCCAGAATTGCAGCTGCTAATTATTTCAATAACAGAGTTAAATATGCATTTAAAAGTGTTTCACTGTGCTTGGATCACGCCATACCTCAGAAAATCAGCAGTTGATATAACATGCTGCATATTTTGACAAGAAATATTTCTCATTATTTGTGTGATTCTGACTGAATCACTTCAGCTTATATCTGTTGACCTTCTGGGGTACTTTATTAAAAGAGAGAACTGTGTAATTCATGTGTCATTTATCATGTTTAATAAGGGAGGTATTTTTTCCTAACCCCCTTTCCCAATTAATTTTAGTTTCAGATAACTTTGTGCCCTGTAATGTGAACTAAATTTCATAACAAAAATATGATTTAGAGTTCAGAGGTCAAGAACTGCATAACAAGCCCAGACTCCACACAACCCATCATCTGAGTCATCAGAACGCAACTACAGTTCTGCCTCCATGTGAGTCATCCACTGATATAATCTGAGATATACAGAGGCACACTACTCCCAACCCTTTACCTCCAGATCTATCGCTCATTTCTAAAATTAACTTCCAGATGATGCCTCATTGTTCCTAAGAAACTTTTTCCACAACACTGCAGTCAGGCTTTTAAGATGGACAGCGCTTTGCTGCATTGTAGCGGAAGTTGTAAGAGACATTGTGGGCTGGTTCAGGTGAAGAAGCCACGAGCCGTCAGATTTCACACTCTCCTCTCCTCTAAGTGTGACGAGAGAAGAGGAAAACTTCAACTTCTAGTTAGTTTGCTTGTTTGCTTGACTATTATTATTAAAATGTTTATGTGCCTTTTTTAATTACAGAAAAAATAACAAAGTGATTCATACAGTAATAAAACAGATTTATTATGTCGAGTATTAAAAAAAATCAGTAAAATCATTTTTATTTTGTGAGACCAACCACCTCTTCCCTTGCAACCCAAGCCATGAAAGATCTTGCTGCCTGGGCTTGTGTTTCTTCCACTTTGCATAGGTTCTTCTGAATCCCAGCCATGAGGAGGAGGACATTAAATTTGGTTGCCAAAGGGAAAAGTCTCTGAAAGCATCATTTAAAACTGGAGCAATGTATTTCAAGACAGGGCTTTGTAGAAAACAGTTGTGGCCGAGAAGAACCTGACAACATAGAGCACCAATTTATCGCCCGTGGAAGACCGTTATTGCAATGAATAGACTATTCTCTCCTCCACATCTATTTTTGGTATGGCCTTGCTGTAGCAGTAGAATGTGGTATGGAGTGCTAAATTGTGCTTGATTTTGGGCATGGGAACTGGGACATTGAATAGTTTCATTAAATTCACAGAGCAGAGAGGAAGAAAAGCCTCCCACCCATAATAAAAAAACCCTCACAATCGTACAACATGCACATCTATTTGGGAAACTCCGAGGTCTCTTAGGACTCTTAGTAATTTGATTTAGAACCAAACAGAAATGAATGTTAAAATTAAATAAATGTCTCTGAGTTTTTCTGCCCCTGCCCCCTCTTTGTATATCAAGTGAAAACTATTTGTCAAAATAAATCAAGAAGAAAGAAATACTGTCCATATCAGAGCAGCCAATACTTGTAGAAGTCAGTTGGCCCAGAACCTGTAAATTTGGGCCTACCATCTATTGTTGATACTACAGCACACTTTGACCAGCAGAGTATGCACAGCTCCAGGAGAATCTTCCAGCAAAACACCAGCATTTTCCTGCTTTCCAGGAGGCAGCTTTTTCCAAAGTTCCTGGTGAAGAAAATGCAGGCCCTCCAAGCATCCTTATTTTCCAGGGACAGTCATCCCGGTTTCTGATTTGATGTTCCGCTTTTCCTTAGAACGTCCCTATCTTCAGTGAAGAACTGTTGGAGGGTACAGGCATCTCTATATTCATCAGAGAAATGTTGGAGGGTATGGAGTTACCCAACCCCCAAGCTATCTGAAGGCAGCCCTGTATAGGGATGTTTTTGAACGTTTAATGTTTTATTATGTTTTTATACCTGGCGGAAGCCACTCAGAGTGGCTGGAGCAACCCAGTCAGACGGGTGGGGTATAAATAGTAAAATTATTACTATTATGGAATAGGACCTCCCTAATTTCATCGGAGAAATATTGGAGGGCATGGGAAATGCCTTTCCCATTCAGTTTAGTTCAAAGTATAAGGACACAAGACAAACACAAACACACTAGCTACACAAACTTTTAGAGATACTGGTACATCATGAACTATTCTACTATAATACAGTTCTTTGGTCCAAGAAATAAACCTTGCAAAGATACACATTTACAGAGAGACCCACTAGCACTTTACCATTCTAGCTCACCATGCTTGACTTTACCATATAGCATGCCACTTTGAGCTTCAGCATGGATACCTTGCATTGAGCAAATACCTCACTCACAGTGAAGACCTCACACTCCTGTCAATGCCTCATATTCATGCAAACAGCTGCTGAATCCAGCCTTGGCTTTATACCCACCAGTGCACCTACATACATTCCTTAGAGAAAAGGAGGCTGGATGAGTTACACTTTACGTCTTTAGCCTTGGACCATTTCTAAGCCACCCAGTGCAGCCGAGTCTTTCTCTAAGCAGAATCCAGACATGGGTGAAGGGCTGCTCAAGAAATGGCCCAAGCACCTGGTACAATTTGATGCATTTTTCTAAATTACTCCAACAGTGCCCTCCAGATGTCGTTGGACTATAATCATCATAACTGCACCCCAGCCAACATGGTGCAGGATATTGAGAATTGCAGTCCAGCAATATCTAGAGGGTGACATGTTGACTACCCTTGGAAGCTATCCACTGTGCCTTGTACCACCATCACCTTAAGTTAGGTCCAGCAGACTCCAGTCCTACTTCACTGAGAAAAGAAAGCATTGGAGGAGCTACTGCTTCACTAGCTGTTGGATGGGGCCAGGTTGGTCTTCTTCTCACTATGATGTTCTTGAGAGGCAGGAGAGCAGTCTCCCAGTGGCCTTTGGTGCCCTGGCTGGTGGCAGAGACCAGAGTAAACTTCCCTTTAATTCTGCAGTCCTGGTTGAATCCTTAGCCCAAAACTTCTCAAATGTTACTATATTGCCAATTTCTTTTCTTTTTACTGCCTCACCTGCTTTCCCCTGTAGCCATAGATGACTATGTAAAAATTCCCATTTTTACAAGGGCTTCTATTCCTGGTTGTCTGGAAGTGATTCTTATTCACCACAGGTGACCAGGTGACTAGCTATTTGCCCAACCTTCTTCTATTGCCTTAGAAAAGTCATTGTTTCCATACTGGGGGGGGGGGGCAGAATCCACGTGGGCAACAGCAGGCAATGGCGGACCATATTTTAACAGCGCAAAGCCACAGCTCAGTTAGAGGGAACTGCCGGCTGTAAAGGTTTACAGCTGATTTGCTGTGACCTACTCACTGAGCAGCAGAAGAAAATCTTTATTCCCTCAGTTGATTTGCAGCACATGTTGTTTCGATACAAATAAAATACAGTGAGTCGAGCTGCTATGAATCACTACCAAAAATAGCAGCTTATTTTCTAGGGGAAACTACAAAGTGTTCTTAAAAAGATGCTGTGCTTATTTTCAACAGCAGTAGTAATGGTGTTCCTTTTGCACCTCCTAACTATTTTGTCCATCTATTTTTTTCCTCCTCACACCTCAGCTACTGAAATCTCGTCTCCTATATGGTAGAAAGTAGTCAAAATATAGTTATTGCCTTACATTGTAAAGAGGAAGGGCTGATGACAATGCAACTCAAAGACCCACCTCTGATGGGAGGCTGGTCAATGCCAAAAAAGAGGACAGGGGGTTGTATCTGAGTTAGCTGTACTCAGAGTAGACCCATTGAAAAGGATAGCTATTAACTTAGGTCCATTAATTTCAATGGGTCTACTCTGCATATAGCACACTTGTATATAGGTATCTGGATGGCCACTGTGAAATCAAAATGTTGGACTAGATGGGCCATTGGTCTGATCCAGTAGGCTCTTCCTGTGTCCTTATGTCCTTACGGAACACAAGACCCCTTGCACCTTGAATAAATGTGTAGAAAGGTGAATTTTGACAACTGGAAGCTGAGACAAGAAAACCTGCATCTTGTAAACAGAAATATCTTCTTTGCTACAACTAGTAATGATATAGGAGCCCTGTCCTCTTTTGCATTTGGTCACATTCTCAGAGGGCCTTCTCGGTAGTGGCACCTGCCCTGTGGAACGCCCTCCCACCAGATGTCAAAGAGAAAAACAACTACCAGACTTTTAGAAGACACCTGAAGGCAGCCCTGTTTAGGGAGATGCTTTTAATGTTTAATAGGTTATTGTATATTAGTGTTCTGTTGGAAGCCGTCCAGAGTGGCAGGGGAAACCCAGCCAGATGGGCGGGGTATAAATAAATTATTATTATTATTATTATTATTATTATTATTATTATTATTACCACCTTAGGAATAACAGGTTTCCTGTGGAATACTGGGGTTTTATATCACAAATGGGTTGTTCAGATCTGCACAATTGGCTTATTGGATTCCATCATCCCATTTTTTTATGGGAGCTGTTCTCCAACATCTGGAGGGTACCATATTGACATTTCCTTTTATAAAGATATAATAATGAATAACAGCAGAAACATTCTTTTTTTTTCCCCTTGGACATCTGTCTTAAGAAATAGCTGTGTACAATGCGGGAGTTCACTGAGAGCATTGTGAACATTAATTGCCCCCAATAAAATACAGGTACAGGCAATTATTGTGCTAATAAACAAACTAATATTTGTAATGCTGGTTGATTCTGGTCTTATTGGATATTGCAGATATTGCAGTTTCTTAGGAGACCAATCAGGGCTGTCTTAAGCATATGCATTGCCAGGGTGCAAAGATCCGCCCAGCGCCCCCCCCCCCGGTTGCCCAGTCCCAGGCGCATAGTCTCGCTGGCTTGGTCGCCCCTGAACTCACTGCGCAGAGCCGCCGGCAGCAAAGGAGCCTGCCGTGGCACTCCAACCAATGGGCAGGCTCTTCCCCAGACTCAACTCTCGGGCCTAGCACCCCTGAGAGCCTGGCACCCGGGTGCCCCTCACCCCTAGCACCTATGGGTAAGACGGCCCTGAGACCAGTCACAGATCAGATTCATTTAATTGTGATTCCTTCATCCTTCCAACTCTAGAATTCTATGATTTATATTTATTAAAGTGCATAAATTATTGTCTCCTGTCCAGTTGTGGACTAGAATATCTCCTGTACTCATCAGCATGCCCAAGGGAGGTTGCCAATTATCCATGAGCAGTCAGATAGTGTAAAGGTACATGCTCAGAGATTAGCTTTGTTAGGCCTTGGGATTGATCTATGAATGCTGGCCATCAGGTCTGGCATCAGCATATGGCACCCTTCGGCAGCTGTCAAGCAGAGTGCACTCTCCCACCTTTAACAGAACCTTGGAGCCACCATTTAAATTTCCCAAAGCATCCCAGAGTGATGCAAAGGTGTGGGAACTGTGGGAAATTAAAATGGCTGCCAGCTGTCCACCATCTATTAGAGTGCCACCATTGTCTGCAGTGAGAGCCTGTCAAGGTAGAAGAGAAAGTGTCCTCTATAGTGGCCAACAGCCTCTTCAAACGTAGGCTGGATCTAGTGACTGTGGCTACATCCATGCAACAGATTTAACACATGCTGAAAGCACATGACAATCTTTCCCATACCATGGAATTGATGTGTTTTAAGTGCTTGGATAGAGATGGTCTCTCCTGCAAGACTAGCCAGAGCTTAAGAAGTTGAAGTAACTACATCCAGCTATCACACTTGCTGAGCAATTATATTCTTGGAATCAGACTTTGTAGTGGATAAATGGCACTGCAGTTAGAACAGTAGGCATAGCTCCTCTTAAAAAACAGAAGCTAATCTCAAATGAATCACCAGTAGTAAGAAACTGGTGCGAGGGGGACAATTTAGAAGCAGTATCAATTGAAAAGGATTTCCTGATAAGTACCAAATTTAAAATTCAAAGGATGCTGTCTCGCTTTGAAATTTAGCTTTGGCTTTTAGATAGCTGATAGATAGATAGATAGATAGATGATAGATAGATAGATAGATAGATAGATAGATAGATAGATGATGGATGGATGGATAGATAGATAGATACCGTATTTTTCTGTGTATAAGACAATATTTTTTCCCTAGAAATAATATGTCAAAATTGTGGGTCGTCTTATACATAGTTAGCAGAGGAGGGTCGGGCAATTGGTGGCAGCAGCCAGCAGGAGATTGGCAGCAGTGATAGGGTGTGCGACTGGTTGCTGTGTTAAGGCCTGCTGACGATTGGCTGAGGCTGCAGCTATTGGGCGGGCTTTTTACATCATTGGCAAGGCATGCGTGCAATCAGCTGTAGTTGCTTCAAGCGTTCTGGGGGTATTTTGGTGGCTAGCATGCACACGATTGGTGGCTGCGGCGATGCATGAGATTTGTACTGGTGGGCAGCCTATAGAGCGATTGGCAGCAGTGACCCCCCCAAAAAAGCTAGATAGACAGACAGACACACACACACACACACCATATAAGCATTTGTGTGTGTGTGTGTGTGTGTGTGTGTGTGTGTTTATAGTATTTACTTCTACCTGAAGCTTTCCCTGCACAAGAGGGATGCTGTTGGGCTGGTGTGTAGTGTGTGCCTTGCAGCAGTGTTGCTGCTACTATTTAAAAATAAAATTTAAAACAAACTGGTGACTGGGTGACTGGCCAAGATGGCTGGGGTTAATGGGTGCAGAAATCCAACAACATCTGGAGGGCCATCGGTTTCCCAGCACTGATCTATGGCATAATATTAGAATCATAGAATTGTAGAGTTTGAAGGGACCCCAAGGGTCATCTAATCCAACCCCCTGCAATGCAGGACTCTTAGTTAAAGCATCCATGACTGTTGGCCATCCAAGCTCTTCTTAAAAACCTCCAAAGGATGAGAGTCCACAACCTCCCAAGGCAGACCATTCCACTTGTGATCAGCTCTCATTGTCAGAAAGCTTTTCTTGCTGTTGGCATCTCCTTTCTTGTAACTTGAAGCCCAGCCCTGCCCTCTGGAGCAGAAGAATACAAGCTTCCTCCATCTTCCATGTGACAGTCCTTGAAATATTTGAACATCGCTATCATATATCCTCTCAGTCTCCTCTTTCCCAGGTTAAACATACCCAACTCCCTCATATGGCTTAGTTTCCAGACCCTTGATCATCTTGGTTGCCCTCCTCTGCACACGTTCCAGCTTGTCAACACCCTTCCTAAATTGTGGTGCCCAGAATTGGACACAGTATTCCAGTTGTGGTCTGACCAGGGCAGAACAGAATGGTACTATTACTTCCCTTGATCTGGAGACTCAGAATCATTCAGCTCCTTTTTCACAACCATGCCAGTTCCATCTTTTGCACCAGGCAGGCCCGTGCAAGGCTTGAGAAACATAAGACTCATTAAACCCCGAGTAGAACATTTGTTTCTCTATTAGAATATTCTGAGAGAGGCATTATGTTAACAGAATGTAATATAAAAAGGGGAAATGTTGTGATGCTGCATCTGCATTAGACCTGATTCCATCAACCATGACTGTTTTGTTATGTGGAAAAAATTGGTTTGCATTTTTTATCAGCTCATTTTTATGCTATATTACCCCAATAGTATCTTTTATCACAAACATGCCTTGTGGGGGGAAATGCTCATTTGTAAACAAATTGGTAATCCTGTAATTGCGGCAACAACTGGAAAACCAGAGTGAAGCATGTGTTGGTAACAGCCCACTGGGATAACATTTCATCAACTATTTTCTCCATTATGTCCAAACCATTTAATACAAAAGAAACATACAATGCTTAATCCACTGGAGAGAACACTGTGGGGCCACGTTGTGCTCTGAGTGACAGCAATACAGGCCTATTTAATCAACACCGGATCATGCTAGAAATCAGAATTATCCACATTCTAGCCTCCTCTCATGCACTTTCTATTGTTTCTAAGACCTGACTCTCTCGCTTGTTGGAAACAGAAAACCCCACGCTGCAGAATTAAGCAAAACAGATTGCATCAGTACCCTCACAAAATAAAATACTCTAAGGACTGAAGCTTTCGGGAAGAAAGAGCTAAGGTGTGATATCTCAGAAGTGAGTTCCACTGGGTTAACTGAGGCAGAATGCTGTTGCCAATATTAGTTCCACTTAGAGTAGACCCACTGAAATGAAAGGACATGGCTATCTTCATGCTGCTGATTTCAGTGTGTCTACTATGATAAAAATTGAGTTGGAGACAACTGTTGTTCCCAGGTAAGTGCATAGCTGTCAACTTTTCCCTTTTCTTGTGAGGAATCCTATTCGGAATAAGGGAATTTCCCTTTTAAAAAGGGAAACGTTGACAGCTATGGGTAAGTGTGCTTAGGATTGCAGTTTTAGTATCCTTGGCTCCATTACCGCATACACTTGCGTTTAGCGCTTTCTCTTTTAAGAAAGATAGCTCACAGGGCTAAGCTACTTGTTATGCTACCCACACTGTTTAAAAAGGGTTCTTAAACTGGCTATTTTTATTCTGATGGAAAGGTACTGACTTTTCAAAAGTTGCTTTGGTTCTACATTGGACCCCGTGCCAGTTAGTTTCCTGCTGGAAATCCCTCCCTCTCTCTACTGTCTGCAAACAAAGGTGCCATTTTCTGCAAACAACACCTTTCAGGGACATAGAGAAGCTGGGGAAATATTTGGCAAGAAACTGGCACAGATCCCATTTGGGATCCAGAGTTGCATTTTCTTCCAAACAAAAGTGGTTGGCTTAAGTGTGTGTGCCCCCCACCCTTTTAAAGCATCAGTAAGGATGTAAGGGTGTAAGGGACGCAGGTGGCGCTGTGGGTTAAACCACAGAGCCTAGAACTTGCCGATCAGAAGGTCGGCGGTTCGAATCCCCGCAACGGGGTGAGCTCCCGTTGCTCGGTCCCTGCTCCTGCCAACCTAGCAGTTCGAAAGCACGTCAAAGTGCAAGTGGATAAATAGGTACTGCTCCGGCGGGAAGGTAAACGGCGTTTCCGTGTGCTGCTCTGGCTCGCCAGAAGCGGCTTAGTCATGCTGGCCACATTACCCGGAAGCTATACGCCGGCTCCCTTGGCCAATAAAGTGAGATGAGCGCCGCAACCCCAGAGTCGGTCATGACTGGACCTAATGGTCAGGGATCCCTTTACCTTTACCTTTAATGAAGGATGTAGCTTTGTCCTTACATCAAATGGAGACCTTTTCCTCTCCCAATGCAGTGAGAGACAAAAGGTATTTGTGGCTGCTTCTACACATTCAGTCCCTTATGTGGTTGTGGTACAGCTGGAGATGCACAGATGACAAGGCTGGGAAGAGAAACAAGGGTCTCCCATCAGGACTAGTGCCCGGTGTAAGAGTTGTAGATTCTACCACCATCCTACTAACCCAGTAGAAGACCTGAGATGGAATCATTTGAGTGGTTGTGTCTCTTGGAAGTTTTGATCAGGACAAATAAAAAGCAGTTTGGATAGTGAGAGGTAAAGTAAAGGTAAAGGGACCCCTGATCATTAGGTCCAGTCGTGACGGACTCTGGGGTTGCGGCGCTCATCTCACTTTATTGGCCAAGGGAGCCAGCGTACAGCTTCCGGGTCATGTGGCCAGCATGACTAAGCCGCTTCTGGCGAACCAGAGCAGCACACGGAAACACCGTTTACCTTCCCGCCGGAGCAGTACCTATTTATCCACTTGCACTTTGACGTGCTTTCGAACTGCTAGGTTGGCAGGAGCAGGGACTGAGCAACGGAAGTTCACCCCGTTGTGGGGATTCGAACCGCCGACCTTCTGATCGGCAAGCCCTAGGCTCAGTGGTTTAACCCACAGCGCCACTCATGTCCCTTAGTGAGAGGTAGGGGCCAGCCTAGTCTTGTTTAACTGAGACAGCATTACAAAAGGTACAGTTGTGGCATGGAGGGGAGTGAATGTTCAAAAGCATTGAAAGTGAACCTAACATTTCATGGGTATCAAGCAACGGTTTTTAAGTTAGGGTCAGGTGACTTGGGGAATCCTCTAATTGTCTCCCAGGCCTGGATACTGTAGCTTCACTTATTGTCATGCTCTTCTGTGTCTGTGGTCAGCTTCCACTAATTTGTCATTCCTCAGACTATTCCTTCCTTCAAGTTACCCGCCTTGCTCTGTATGTCTGCCTGTCTGTTTTCTGTCAAAAAATCAACTCACTTAGGTTTGCCCAGTGAATTTTATTAATGGGATGCTACCAGAGAAGGGGCATGAAACAGTTTGATGCCTCAACAAAGTCGTCGTCCCCCCAGTTGATTATCAAGATCTAACTTGACAATTAACAGGGAAATCTGAAATCATATAGTTTACAGGGAAAGTTTACTATAATCAGGATGGCATAGAAATGTTGTTTCTTCAGTAGGATTTGTCTTGATTCAATACATCTTATTTCCACCTGAGAAAATACTGATATGACAAGCTATAAATCTTTTCCACTGGTGTTCTTATTAAGGATGTGACCCATATTGTCTGCCATTAATATGGCACATTTTGGCTACTGAAAACACCTGTCTACAATGGAAACTTGTGTATCCCAAATGTCCAGCTATTTTATGCCCAGCTTGATTCCTTTTCTTCCAAATATTTGGAACACTTAAGTCTTTCTCCATTTGGCAAGTAGATTTTTCCATATTAGGAAAACCTCTTTGTTCTTGGATTCTCATTTTGATAAGAGCATTTTTTTAAAAAAAATGTTATGACTATATGTCTTCAATTTGCTTTTGAAAAAAAAAGCAATTTAAAATACTATTTATGAGAAAAATGCACTCAAAAGATATCAGAGTTTCCAGTTACCAGTAGCAATGCAAGCTGCCTTTTTTGGTGAAAATTAGCAATTTGGATCATATACAGTAGAAGAGGCTGAAGTTTTCAAGCTCTAAAAGAGTGGATGAGTCTTGCATCAAGTGTGGTAACTAGCACATTGCACAGATGCTGTGCAATAGCCTGATTGTTCTAATAAATGTAGGCAGGCTGTGGAGGAGAGTGAGAGGCTGTGCTCTGTATCTGTCGTGACAATGCAGCCTGCCATCAGCTGAGATTGCCTCAACAGAGACACTGCTTGTGACATGACTAGAAAAACTTTCCCCGGGGAAAAAAGTCACACTTCTTGAACTTCCTTCTTGTACTATGCATAGCTAGTACAGGCACAGCAGCCTTTCAGCTCTTTAATTTGCCCTGTGATTTCAAGTCATGGGTCCTAGAAGTGTTCTCTCTTTATGGTCCCAACACTTGCCCTGGGAAAACTCACTCTTTACTGCTGAACTGGAGCAAATGTCAATCCACAAAAAAAACCTGGTTGTCATTTGTTTCAATTCATCTGTAAACAGCAAGTTTCCCCAAGCAATGCGGTGGGACAAAACTAAAAGCTCTCACACCCCTGATGAAAATCATGGGGGACAAACAAAGGTGTAGATGGTCCCTGAAATGCGGGGGGGGGGGAATATGGGGGGGGGGGAATGCATGGGCCTGCCCATACATTTCATTGAATGCAATATGAGGCTTGCAGCCAAGAGGAAGAGGACTACATGATTGTTTGAGCAACTAAAGTATGTGGGACAAGAAGCTACAGTTAGAACTGGATATGGAACAACTGATTGGTTCAAAATTGGGAAAGGAATACGGCAAGGCTGTATATTGTCTCCCTGCTTATTTAACTTATATGCAGAATTCATCATGTGAAAGGCTGGGCTGGATGAATCCCTAGCCGGAATTAAGATTGCCGGAAGAAATATCAACAACCTCAGATATGCAGATGACACAACCTTGATGGCAGAAAGTTGAGGAGGAATTAAAGAACCTTTTATTGAGGGTGAAAGAGGAGAGCGCAAAATATGGTCTGAAGCTCAACATCAAAAAAACGAAGATCAAGGCCACTGGTCCCATCACCTCCTGGCAAATAGAAGGGGGAAAAATGGAGGCAGTGAGAGATTTTACTTTCTTAGGCTCCATGATCACTGCAGATGGTGACAGCAGCCACAAAATTAAAAGACACCTGCTTCTTGGGAGAAAAGCAATGACAAACCTAGGCAGCATCTTAAAAAGTAGAGACATCACCTTGCCAACAAAGGTCCGTATAGTTAAAGCTATGGTTTTCCCGGTAGTGATGTATGGAAGTGAAAGCTGGCCCATAAAGAAGGCTGACCGCCGAAGAATTGATGCTTTTGAATTATGATGCTGGAGGAGACTCTTGAGAGTCCCATTGACTGCAAGAAGGTCAAACCTATCCATTCTTAAGGAAATCAGCCCTGAGTGCTCACTGGAAGGACAGATCGTGAAGCTGAGGCTCCAATACTTTGGCCACCTCATGAGAAGAGAAGACTCCCTGGAAAAGACCCTGATGTTGGGAAAGATGGAGGGCACAAGGAGAAGGGGACGACAGAGGATGAGATGGTTGGATAGTGTTCTCAAAGCTACCAGCATGAGTTTGACTAAACTGCGGGAGGCAGTGGAAGACAGAAGTGCCTGGTGTGCTCTGGTCCATGGGGTCACAAAGAGTCGGACACGACTAAACGACTAAACAACAACAACAACAAAGCAATCACCTAGAGCAGGCATGTCCAACTTTCAAGAGACTGAGATCTACTCCCACTATACAGTGGTACCTCGGGTTACATACGCTTCAGGTTACATACACTTCAGGTTACAGACGCTGCTAACCCAGAAATAGTGCTTCAGGTTAAGAACTATGCTTCAGGTTGAGAACAGAAACCGTGCTCTGGCGGCACGGCGGCAGTGGGAGGCCCCATTAGCTAAAGTGGTGCTTCAGGTTAAGAACAGTTTCAGGTTAAGTACAGACCTCCGGAACGAATTAAGTACTTAACCTGAGGTACCACTGTCTATATATATGTATAAAAAACTGGCAGTGATCTACCAAAGTTGTTTAGCTTTTTGGGGAGAGCCAAAGTTGTTGAGCTTCCAGAGGATTGATTACCTAGTAGGGTGATCATGATCTATGGAAATTACATCTCCAATACAGTGGATGCTCAGGTTGCGAACGTGATCTGTGCGGGAGGCATGTTCACAACCCGCAGCGTTCGCAACCCACAGCGCCACGTCTGCGCACATGTGGGTTGTGATTTGGCACTTCTGCGCATGCGCAAAGCACGATTTAGCACTTTGGCGAATGCGCAACCGCTGAAACCTGGAAGTAACCCGTTCCAGTACTTCCAGGTTTCAGAGCATCTGTAACCCGAAAAAATGCAACCTGAAGCGTCTGTAACCCGAGGTATGACTGTAAATTTCTTCTACCAGGAATCTACCATGGGCCCCCCACAATCTACCAGTAGATTGCAATCTACCTGTTGGACATCCCTGACCTAGAGTGACAGATGATGGGGAGGCAGTGATGACAACTCTACAGCTGTCCCTTCTGTGTCCCCTGGTTGTACCCTTCTTTTGAGGGCAGAGCTGTAGATGCCACGCCACTTGTCCAGAGCCCCATAACTATCCTGTCGGCCTCAGATGTGACAGTGGACGCTACTGGTACTGAAGTGAAATTCATCTGCCAGTCCAGTCAGTTTTTGAATGCAGAACGTGCCATTTTATTTGTTGCCTCAGGCGGCATAATTCCGTCTGCCTAGGGCTGCCATATGTATGGGTTTTCCTGGGCAAGTCTGGGAAATTGGGCAGGGAAATGGCATTCAGGTGGATTTTTAGTAAATCGGTAAAAAAATGTCTGAGAAAACCTGGACACATGGCAAAAAAAACCCATGTACAGTGGTACCTCGGGTTACAGATGCTTCAGGTTACAGACGCTTCAGGTTACAGACTCCGCTAACCTAGGAATAGTACCTCAGGTTAGGAACTTTGCTTCAGGATGAGAACAGAAATTGCACAGCAGCGGCGCGGTGGCAGTGGGAGGCCCCATTAGCTAAAGTGGTGCTTCAGGTTAAGAACAGTTTCAGGTTAAGAACGGACCTCCAGAACGAATTAAGTTTTTAACCCGAGGTACCACTTTAAAACTAAAATAAATAAATATATTAAAAGGCCCCAAAGCCCTTTAAAAAAAAAAAAGCCCAACATCTTTGACCCCTCCCCCCTCAAAAAAAGAAGCTCAACTTTGTCCGGATTGTCACTTTTGGGAATATGGCATCCACTTCTGCCTACAATCTGCAAAAGAGATTTGTGACTTGACTGCATGGAAGGAATAGGAAACCTATGGTTCTTTATATGTTGTGAGACACCATCCTCAATGGTTCCACTCAGCATGGGCAACAGACAGGGGCAATGGGAGTTGGATTCCAACCACTTCCAGAGATCCACAGGTGCCCCATCTCTGCTGTATGGTATAGCCTATGGGTAGGCAAACTAAGGCCCAGGGGTCAGATCTGGCCCAATCGCCTTCTAAATCTGGCTTGCGGATGGTCCAGGAATCAGTGTGTTTTTACATGAGTAGAATGTGTCCTTTTATTTAAAATGCATCTCTGGGTTATTTGTGGGGCATAGGAATTTGTTCATTATTATCTTTTTCAAAATATAGTCCAGCTCCCCACAAGGTCTGAGGGACAGTGGACCGGCCCCCTGCTGAAAAAGTTTGCTGGCCCCTGTAATATAGCCTGTTAAAGATACAAGTGTAATATGCATAAAATGCAAGGTTTGGATGCCCTGTATTTAAAATGCTATGCTGCGAGGTTGGCATTAGGCACAGGAGGCTTCACTCTGGCAAATGTGGCAGAAACGGCTGGCTGTTTCTCTTTCAGTCTTTAGGGTAATTGATGGCTCATCCCAGAAACCTGAGCTGCAGAGCTCGCACAGCAGGGAAGTGAAATCTAAGAAGTCAGGTATTTTTGTCAGTGATGGAGTCCGTAGCAGTTGCAGTAGTGGCTCAGGTCTGTGATGATGAACAAGCAAGATGCTTAGGATCTATCACTGGGACCAGAGAGAGGAAGGTTCTGGGACTTAATCCTAAGGACTAAAAAATAATAATAATAAGGGAGTCCATTGCTAGTTTGTTAAAGAGGTTACTTTGTATTTTTGCAATGTTTTATTTTGTAACTAGTTGAAGACAGTTTTGCAGTCAAACATCTTGAAACTCATTCTTGTGGTGGAGAGCATTTTTGTCTCTGCTCTGCAACAAGGTCCTGTTCAAGGAATCCATTGCAGCAACTCTAAGATAGACGACTTCATAGGCCTCGTGTTTGTTCAAAGAGGGTTACTGACCCTTATGATCTGAACCACTTTGGCACTTGGGCTGTGAGTCAACTATGCCTGCTCTAAGCCAGGCATAGGCAAACCCGGCCCTCCAGATGTTTTGGGACTACAACTCCCATCATCCCTAGCTAACAGGACCAGTGGTCAGGGATGGTGGGAGTTGTAGTCCCAAAACATCTGGAGGGCCGAGTTTGCCTATGCCTGCTCTAAGCCAGCCTTGGGTCCCCAGATGTTGTTGTACTACAACTCCCATTATCCCTAGATAGCAGGACCGCTGGTCAGGGGTTATGGGAGTTGTAGTCCAACAATATCTGGGGACCCACGGTTGAGAATGGATACTCAGAGCTATGTCATTCTTAGTCATGGATCTAAGAATACTAGCACTATAGCATCATAGCTCTTAAAGGTCTCATGAGAGGTTGCACAAAATGAAGAGGGAAAATGAACTTATTATTACTTATTTACTTAGCAGCCACTTGAACTTTTAAGCACTTTCGGCTGACCATCCTTTGGGAAAATGAGACATATTTACCATAGCTTAACTGTAGCTTGCTTCACTTAGTCACACAGGAAGCTAATGATCTCCCGGGAAACTGCTGTTATCATAAGAGGATTACAAACTGAACAAGGTGTATAAAATTATACGGCTCTCAGATATTTATGACCTGTTCTGTGATTTTTCTGACATTCAAGACCTGGCTATTGGGTTTTTTTTAATAAATAAAAAAATCTGAGAATTTCTATCGACCCAGAGTCACTTTTAACATTTCAAATCCTCTTATCTTTTGTAGCATGTTTGCTTTTCTCTCTCTCTCTCTCTCTCTCACACACACACTTGGGTGTGTGCATACACATGTAATGCTGTGGACCATTAGAGGAAAATGGTAGCATCACGAGACAGCAACCAAACCGGTAATTTAGACTGCAGCTCTCTACCCACTCACCTGGGAATAAACCCCATTAAGCTTAATTCCAAGTAAACTGAATTGCATTCAGTTATTGAATTAAAATTAAGCACATAGGCATGCATAGGTTTGGCCCATTAGCAGCTGCTATCAGCAAAGGAACAAACAATGAGAACATTTTCCCAAGAAGAAGCTATGAAGATACTGCCAATGAAACACAGACCTTCGTTCTTGAGTGTTTTGGAGAAAACAGGTCCCTCCTCCTCTCCTCTCTTTGTCCTTCTCTTTTTTATTTATTTAAAGGTATTTTTAAAAGACTGCCTATTAGGGCAGGGTGGTAAAAGACTCTTGTCTGAAATCCTGGAGAGTCATTGCCAGGCACTGTAGATCAGGCATCCCCAAACTCGGCCCTCCAGATGTTTTGGGACTACAACTCCCATCATCCCTAGCTAACAGGACCAGTAGTCAGGGATGATGGGAATTGTAGTCCCAAAACATCTGGAGGGCCGAGTTTGGGGGTGCCTGCTGTAGATAATATTGAACTGGGTGGGCCAACAGTTTGACTCAGTAGAAGGCATCTGCCTAGGTTTCAGCATTGTTCCGTTTGCTCCAGCCCCCTATTTCTCTCTTATTTTCCCCAAACATACCTAGCAATGGTGGCAAGGAAGGCTTCACCACCAAGGCTTCTAGCAGACCCTCAGCAGTTCAGTGGCATTCCTGGTAGAAGGAATTTATTGGAGATGTAATTTCCATAGATCATGATCACCCTACTATGTAATCAATCCTCTGGAACTCTTCTTTCTTTCTTTCTTTCTTTGGCGATCACTCATAGCCGAGTAAGATTGTGTTCCATAAACACAGTTTTAACAATGAGCCCGTAAGTGACTGAGGAGGCCAATTCTGGATCCACACATACTTCCACAGTTAGGACATTGGTTTCCAGGCAGAAGTTGATCATGGTGAGGGTTTGCCAAGCTTGCCTTCCTCTTAGCACTTTCCTCCCTTGCGTCCTGAGTTCGAGTGTCTTCAAAGCCCGTGACACCCCTGGTAAAGGCTGTTCTCCAATTGAAGCCCTTGCAGGCAAGTGTTTCCCAATTGTTGGTGTTTATACTACATTTTTTTGGATTTGCCTTGAGACAATCTTTAAACCTGTTTTGTTGACCACCAGCATTACACTTTCCATTTTTAAGTTTGGAATAGAGAAGTTGCTTTGGAAGATGATAATCAGGCATCCGCACAACATGACCAGTCCAACGAAGTTGACTCACCACAACAAGGTGATGATCCAGGGAGTGAGAACTACATCTCCCATGGATCCTTATTCCTGAGAAACCAACAGTGACACTGCCATGCCCTACAGCAAAGCCTCCATGTGGTGGAGCAGCTGCAATGGGGCAGGCTGGTGCCAGGCTTAGTATATGATGAGTTGGACCCAAATTGAAAGGGATCACTCTGCATCATAAAAAAGAGGATCCCTATTTCCATAAAATTTGCACATCTCATTTCTAGATGTAAATTTAGGAACATTTACTATCTTTTAAATAGAGATGGAGGACATTTCACCACAGTGGGGGAGACTATGAGCAGGTTTGCTGCCCAGGTGCTGCTAAATTTTAATGGGCAACTTCAAGGCTCCACCTCTCCCTTTGCAGGATTCTTTATCTTTAAACAGGAATTGGACGGCAAAGCCTTTCCTATAGAGGAAAGTGGCCTCATCCAGCCCATATTTTACCAGCTTCTCCACAAAGGGGGGGGGGGGCTTTGGCAAAAGCCTTACTGAAATCAATAAACACTACATCCACAGCATTCCCGTGATCCATCAAGCTTGTAACTCGAAAGAAAGAAAGAAAGAAAGAAAGAAAGAAAGAAAGAAAGAAAGAAAGAAAGAAGATTTGTCAGACATGACTTGTTTTTGAGAAACCCATTCTGAGCCTTAGTAATCACAGCATCCTTTTCTAATTGCTCACAGAATGACTGTTTAGTTATCTGTTCTAGGACCTATCCTGGTACTGATGTCAAGGTACCAGCCAATAGTTTATTTCCCCCTTTTTTGAAGATGGGGATAACATTTGCCCACCTCCAGTCTGCAGAGGGTGCTTGAGTTTCTCGTGTAAGCAGGGCTTCCAAGTGGGGGAAGTAATTTCTTAACCCCTCTCTTCTAGTGCTGAATTCCAGTGCCATGATGATGATGATGACTGAAAAGCACTTATTTACCACTTTTCATTTCAAGAATAAATGCCAAGGTGGTTCAGAAACAAAGGAAAGCTACAGCACTAGCTGTGAGAGCCAGTGTTGTGTAATGGTTAAGAGCAGTGTATTCGTAATCTGGTGAACCGGGTTCAATTCCCAGCCCCTCCACATGCAGCTGCTGGGTGACCTTGGGCTAGTCACACTTCTCTGAAGTCTCTCAGCCCCACTCACCTCACAGAGTGTTTGTTGTGGGGGAGGAAGGGAAAGGAGAATGTTAGCCGCTTTGAGACTCCTTCGGGTAGTGATAAAGCGGGATAGCAAATCCAAACTAGTCATAGTAGAACAATAGCCAGCAAGAGACTTTAAGCACGTTGAGAATTGCAACTGCAAAGGAAAGCCTTATGCCATGTTCCAAAATACCACAAAATCAATTCACAGATTTTGCCAATGTTCTATTTTTGTGTTGTCCCATGTCTGATGCTACCAAGGTTGTTCTTGTTCCAAAAATGAATGATTTTAGCAATAGCTGGCACTTGGTAATGAGAGCTAAGAAGAGTGAGATTTTTAACACATTCAGAGTGGTTTAATTTCCACTCCATCAGATGATATTAATTTAACATGGGAGGGTGAGGAGGGGGATATGAGGAAAAAAATATGTGGATTTTTAAAAGCCTCCCACACACCTTATGGAATTCAGTCACCGGGGGGTGGGGGCTGTGTCCATGGAGCTGTACTCAGTACTAAGGGATAGTCTGCCACAGCACATTTTCTTCTTAAGGGGTGAAAAACCATTAAATTAAAATTTAATGATACTCCTTTTATCTAAATATCCTATTCCAAACATTTAGATTATGCCTGTTGGGATGTAATATTATTTAATTTAAATTAGACTAAGAATTTTGCTTTGGGTGACACTTATAAAAATGAATCTGCTTGCTTATTCATTTTGTTATATGGACGACTGTTTTATGTTCGTAATGGAAACACTGGAGAATAATACACTGGGGGGAGGGGGCTACAATGAGACCCTTTTTATTGCTATTTTGAAATGTCTAGAAGACGTACTGGTATATGTGTGTAGAGATATATGTGTGTATACTACACAGACCCACACAATTTCCAGAGGGGGGGGGAGATTAGATTGTAAGCAAAACAACAACCCATGCTTCATGTTATGACGTATTTGAAAAGCACAGAAGGGGGGGGGGGACTGCAAATTTTCACTCGGAGCTTCCTTAGCCCTAGATTCATAAATAGATTTGGCAGTACGTGAATGAGATGCATAGCAGCTTTACAGATTTATGCAACAAATTAATGCAAAAAACAGGAGGTAGGATGTGGGAAATCCTATGCTCCCACTATTATTTTTTTTAAAAAATGTTCTCCCTAGGACATTTTTAGAAATTCATTTGAAGCATATACAACTCTCTAATTTTAGACTTTGCCCAGAGTGGAGGGGGAAAACAGATGCAAGCTTCCTTCAGATATATATATATATATATATATATATATATATATATATATATCACAGAAATAGCAAAACGACAATAATGATAGCAATAACCTGTCATCTAGCTGTAGCCATCTCACCAGACTACAACACAGGGACTCTTTGTTGGCTAAGCAGAGAGACCAGCAGAGAGACCAGCAATTTTGGCTTTCTCCTCCCCTTGAACTTCTTCATTATAAGAACTCTGTACCCGAGTTTCTATTTTTCTAGTACCCGAGTTTCTTTTTTCCCTCCTCCTTTCCAATCCCTTTAGTTTTGTGTTTTTAAAACTGTAAGCCTAAAGGCATGGACAATCTTATTCCTGATATTTCTAAGCAGCTCTAGGAGTGCTGTTCTCAACTGAAGATGTGTGTGTGTGTGTGTGTGACATTTGTTGGAATCCATTTGTCTCGAGAGACAGTGGAGTGTGCATTCGGAGGTGGAGTCAAACCACTGTGTTGGCAGCTCCAAAGTGACCTCCCTGGGATGCAAGCCTTGGCAGTGTGTACTGAGGTCTTTGGCTGCCCAGACAACAAGACCTCCCTCTGAACCTCACTGATTTGGTCCCAAGAAAAACAAAGCATGGAAAGGAATAGGAGGAGGGGCAAATTTTGCTGATGGTGTTCTTTTACATAGGATGGAACCTGTGCAGTGTTTCAACAGGATTGCTCTGTAATGGGTCATGTGTCAGGGACTGGGCAGAGGAGGAATGGTGAAGCCTGCCTCCCCATCCTGACCCTTCCAGGGAGGAGGAAGAGGAAGACAGTATAGATTTACAACAGAGGTTTGAGGGAGGTTGCAGCTCAGAGGCAGATGGGGGGTGGAGCTGGGAAATCATGGGAGAGCCAGAGCAGCTGGCTGACATGTTGTCATTCAAAAGCATTCCAGAGCCTCCATCTCCCAGAACCTGGCAAACCTTAAAAGTAGGAGAGCAAAGAACTCAAAGACAGAGGGCGCTTAGTGGCATCCGTAAAGGAGGTGATGATGTTGACGAATTAGGAAGTGGGAGATTCACTTGGGACAATGCCATTATCCAAGAGGCTGGGTTCTATAGCCTCTCTCTGAAGCAAGTGAAGCAAGGACTGCAAGAAACTTCCCCTTGTCTTTATACTTTACTGGGCAACCAGCTGGGAGCTGCTGACAGCATCCTGACATCAAGGAGGCATGGAATGGCAGATCACAGACTCAGGATAATGCAGAGAAATATTCAGTGGGGAGACTTCCGGGGTGGCGCCATCGGTAATGGCGGACTCCCTCTGATCTGGAGGGACCAGCTGCACGGAAAACGGGTCTTTCCCGCTACGGCGAAGCGGGGACCCTTTCAAAAATCACAGGCGGATGAAGCCTGTGACCATGGGACTCGGCGGGCACCTTTAGCGCCCCCCCAACCCATAAAGGAACCCATTCACGGGCTCCGGAGCGAAGAGGGGGAAGTGGCGCGGTGCTGAGAGTCAACTGCTTCTTCTGTGGAGCGAAGCCGCACAGCCGTTGCCGGAGAGCGCTGCCTTTTTCCTGGGACAATTTGGCTTTCAAAACAATTACCCATGAGTACTTTAATTTCAGACAATTGGACTTTGAATAATGACCTGCGAGTAGAAAGGAAAATTGGACTAAGAAATTCATCTCAATTTGGCATTGAAACGGGAAGGTCTAAACAGGAAGTCAGCCTTCCGTTTCTTGTAGATAGATTAAAGCAAAGACATGGCAAACTAGAGTTCAGAAAATCGCTTGTAAAGGATTAACTTTCATCATTTAAAATTGTTGAACCCCCTTCGGAAGCAGGAGAAGAGGGGGGATTTTTTTTTTGGACTGTTTAAACCTGCAGAAAGAGTGTAAAGCAAAGTAATTTTCCACCGTCTTGATCCTGGGAGCGGGTGTCAGGACTGACGTTCTTTGGGAAGCTCATTGACCAGAGACAAACGTTTTTGACAGATAGTTAAAAGAAGAGAAACATAGTGATTCCATTGTTCTCCTTCGTATTTTAAAGGAACAAATATTGACAAAATATCTGAAAAAGGAAACTTTGTTGTTAGATCTGCTTATAAAAGAAAAGAACAAATAGAAGTTCTTCCCCTAGAGGGAGCCTGTGAAACTGTTACTAAATTTGAATCGGGGAGCCCTGCAGCTGCAGCAGATTACGATCGTGGGAATAGACCTCTGACCTTGTAGAACAATGTATTCAGAAGCTCTGATGCGTGCTTTCTGCAAAACAAGTGCCCTACTGGAACAGCTACATGAGAAGACGGACTTGATGACTGCAGCGATTGGAAATTTCGGACAGGTAGTGGGTAACTATATAGAGCCCACCCAGGAATTAAATCAGGAGTGTGCTCTGACAGATCAGATGAGGGAAGAGGATGTTGTTGAACCTCGGGCGCCAGAGATGGAGGGAGCTGTGGCCCAGCAGGAACATGAGTTGTTGGATTTGACAAATGAACTTGGAAAAAGCCAGGCTTGGAGAGATAGAGTTTTGTTTGGTTTGGAAATGGGGGGTTGGATAGACCCCCCTATGCAGGGATGTTTTGACTCTCCAAGTCTGGCAATGGGCCGTGAGATGTTTGGGGTTGTGGGGGCTGTTAATTCTGGAGGGATCTTGAAACATGTTTTTAAATACCACATGGAGTCTAGTATGGACTATGGAAAAGGGGCTGATTTGTCGAGAAGGGTCAAAAACACTGTCAAGTTGGAGTTTCCACGAGTGAAAGGAGCAGGAGATAAAGTAAAGTACAGGTATAAATATGAAGAAGAGCTGCGGAAGAGATTTAAGGGCCTCGGACATAAGATTACCAGGTTAATGAACTAGATTGATGGGATAGAAAGGACTGACAAAACCCGGGACCAGGAGGAAGAGACGCTGGATGAAGATTGGAAGAAATTTTTTATTTTTTTTTAATTAGGATTGTTTTATAAAATTGATGAATGTTAGAAAAATGTTGGAATGAAATTATTTGGCTTTAGCAAAAAGGTTAAAAGAATTATGTAAGAATATGTTATGGTTATGAGAAATTGGTATAAATAAGATCTAAGTTTTAAGTCCTAAGGTTTTTTATAGTAAGATAAGGTTAAAATAGATTAAGGTAATGTAATGACAGAATATTATGAAAAATGGAAAGGATTTGCTGTGACTATTAATAACTAGGATACAAAAAAAGGGAGGAGTGAGGAGGGCAAAGAAAGAAGGTAATGACAGTCAAGGATATGAGAATATTGGATTTGTTTTTAAATTTTTGTGGCTTATTTTTGTTTTTTGATTGTGTTCTGTTATGTGCTTTGTTCTTATTTTTTGATTTGATTTTTATCAATTTGTATTGCTGGATTGTGGTTTGTTTTGGGGGTTTTTTGTTTTTTCTCTTTCTTTTTCTTCTCTGTTTTTTCTGTAACTTTAAAACTCTTAATAAATATCATTTTTTTAAAAAAAGAGAAATATTCAGTGGGGCAAACCCTTCTTGCCATCTCAAATCATTTTCATAAATGGAGCCTCAATAAGAACATCCTCAGTAGATGGCAAGACTTCATGAGGGTCTAACACTAATTGGGAGCATCCTGTTGCATGTGCCGCCACGCTAAAACAAACAGAAAGGAGGAGTGGTGACTTGTGGCCCTCTGGACCTTATTGGACTAGAATTCCCATGATCCCTGATCATTGACAATGCTCACTAGAGATTATGGGAGTCTGAGTCCAACAACATCTGATGGGGCCACAGGTTCACCTCCTCTGTTAGAGAAACAGTGTGGAACCTGATTTGAAGTAACTGAGCACCATGAAGGATGAAGAGAAAGTCCAAGACTGGCAATTTGTTGCATGCCTTACTTTTGAGGGAATGACTCTAAACTTGCTTTCCGTGAATTGCACGAATTATGCAATTGGTGCGAATACTCCTCCATCAATTGCTCTGTGTGAAAGCGCATTCTCATGCCTTTGAGATGGGTGACAGATTGTTTTGTTCATTTCGACACTGAAGTGTGCTCAAGAAGGCCTACAACAAAAAACTACATACCATACCAAATAAATTTAAATGGAAATGAGCAATAAAACACAGTAAAAATCAGCAGTCAAGAATATCAAAGGGCCAAAGTGAGAAGAAAGCTCACTAGAGCTCATCACTGCCTGCCAAACGCAAACATACCTCTCTCTCTATATATATGCTATTTCCACAGCCTGGGTGCTACTGCTAGGCTTGCTTGTCTCATTCCAAATACAGCAATTTAGGAAGGCTTCTGGAGTGGAATTTCTGTACAGATTCACTGGAGAGGTGGTTCTTCAGGAGGTCTTATTATAGCAATCTGCTCGTCACAGGTTTCATCAAGGCACAGCCTTTTGGATTCAGCACAAAGTTATGGGAAGCACTGAAAAGATATGAAACTTCTGTATATTTGACAACAGGAATGAATCAGCAGATGAGGAGGGGGATGACTTCACAGTTTCCAACTGAATGGAAATAACCAGGCAATGGAGCCGTTCAGTTCCATCTGTTGGTCTCTGTAGGCTGCTCTTCCCTGTGCAAAATACCCTTGAAAAGGCTGCTGTGCAAAGTTGTGTCAGGTGAGATTTTATTTCCTGGATACATCCACACAGAGGATTTTAGAGTAACCAAACAATTTTAGGAGTCCCTTCCATATGTGTGAAGTCCCCAGGTCTACCTTTTCTGCTCTACGATGGCAGAGGATGGCCCTTTTAATTTTCTTATTATTATTTATAAGACTGTGGACACAACTTGCAAGCTTCAGCCAAGCAAAAATTGGGAGAGGGGAGGAGCTCAGGGAAGGTCTGGCCTCCTCCCCTCTCCCAATTAACTTCCATCTCCAGGGCTCAGTGGTGGTAAAGGAAGAAAATGAATAGGGCTGAGCTCAAGAGAAGGAAAGGGTTATGAGTGCACATGGATGCCTGGCACGAGATGATGAGTTGCAGATGCAAGCAGAGCACATGAAGATAAGCTGCCGGAGCTGAACCCTGCTGCCTCAACCACCCATGGCAACTCCTGGCATGGCCTGAGGGTGCTCAAACTCTTCTGGACTGAAGCAAGTGGGCTAGATTAAATGTTCCCTAACCTAGCTCTCTAAACAGGTAGGAAGGCATGATCACCTCAATTCAGCTGGACCTATATCACCAGTGAAATATTTGCTCATTTGTTGGACTTTTGGAATGACATGCCCGCAGTGGCTATGGTTGATAATTAATATATCATACTTAATGACATCACCAGGGCCCACTTCCTGTGATGTCACCAGGGGCCCAGACCTAGGTCTCAAGTTTGGGCCCTGAAATCTCAGCGCCAGGGGTGCTCCTGGCCTGGCAATGCTAGTGGAAACTGCAGCATCATGCAGCCAAACAGAAGTAACCTCCCTCTTGCAGATCATTTATGTGAAGGTGCCAGTGTCTGTCATTTCGGGGGTTCTGCCTGCACCCCTGTCCTCTGCTCCCAGGCCAGCTCAGTCCTTCTTTTCTTAAGAGACAAAACCCCCAACCTTCGTGAGTTCGTGTGATACAAGCAGTTTGCTCGATGGAGCTGTCTCCAATATATGGTTCAAGCAGCTACCGGGACTCCATCTGCATGCTTGAAAAGAGTCACACAGCAAGCAGCATCGGACCCACCTGGGTTGTCGCAATGTATTTCTCCACATGGTCCCCCAGGCTTTGTGTGTGTAAGCATTGAAATGTAATCAGCGGCCTTTCATCGGAAAACAGTGCAGAAAGGAAAATGAAAAACGCCTGTGCCGAAAAGCATTCATTAACCAGAACAAACAACAAGCCAATAAGTGTTAATTAATAATTTAAGTTCCTTCAATAAAACTTGCCCGCCCAAGCCAAGGAGAGGCCAGTTTGAAACCAGCTCCGTTTGGCTCTTTTGTCTCCTATCTGGTTTTAATTTAAGTTGACCTCTGGGTTAATCTCTACTGAAAGGAGGGAAGCTCCCCCAGTCAACTTCCTACTGCAAATAGACACACGCACTCACCACTCTCCAATCATAAGAAAGTCTTGGAGCTATAAAGGGGCTTTCTGTCTTCTGGAAGAAGGAAGAGGGAAGCTTCACTGAACTGATCTTACTACATCATTTGCCTTCCCCAACACTCAGTCCCCAGATAAAACTCTCATCATCTCCAACCAACGTGGCCAATAGAAGGTAATGGTGGGAGTTGTGGTCCCAGTAACAATATCTAGGGACCAAAGGCTGGAGAAGGCTGGATTAGCTAGTCTATGTGTACACACACTGACACACACACACACACACACACACACACACACACACACAGTGCTGGAGTTAGAACTTTTGAGGATGGGTTTTCTGAAGCTTAAAGGTTGACTGGGGACCAGCAGTAGTGTCATGCGTTCAAACCAGTTTCTTTTCCAATCTTGTAGAAGCATAGATGGGTGGCTGGTTCAGTTTTAATAGCAAAACAGATATGTGGGTGAGAAGTATAGAACCCTCTCTCATCTCCCATTACCTCCATCCAGTTCCTCCCCCCAAGTGGTTTTAATCCAGCTGAGCTCACACCTGGTATTTTCCAGCTGGGAAAAAATGACAACAGAGAACATCCTGAAGCCACGGGTGGGAAAGGTTCTGCTCGTCTCAAACACCCCATTTGCTCCTAAAATTAGACACTACCTCATAGGAGCCAACTCCTAGGGGCTGAGGTCCCTTCGCTCTTGTCCCAAATAAAATATTTGAGGGGGCTGCCCCCCTCAGAGTTGGTAGGCATTGTCATTCAAATGGTGTGCGTGTGCTGTGCCTTGTGATTGATTATGCTGGGCAAGGCTTACCTGGGCCCCCACAATATTTGATTCAAGTTGGCACCCCTGCTCTACCTGATTACAGCTAGGGATGTACGAAACTGTCTGTTTGGTTTTGCTCCATTTGCCTTTTTCCCACTCTTTGGTTCTCCACAATTATGTGTACATTTGTAATAATATAAAATAATGCTTATGAAATTGCATCAGCGTTTTAGGCCAAATTTCACTGAATATACATATATTTGCAAGCAATTTCTCCTAATAGAATGCTTTTTTGTACGTCACATTCACTCATGTGTGCATTTTTATGCACATTTTGCCCTAACCAACACATTTTCGTACACATTATCCGGTTGGACAACTGCATTATAAAGTTTGTAGAAGCACGATTCCAAAGCATTGGGGTGATTTGGTTTGTGCATTATTTCAGAAAGTGCAAAACCGGTAGATTTGCATCAATCTCTCCCCCATTCCTAAGTTGCAGGGGAGCTATCTATATTTGCCTACCTTGCTATCACATTTTGTTTGGCCCTGAATATAGAAAATGTTGGGGATGTTTTGTTATTTTCAGTCTGTATGTGGAGGATGCTGATCTCTGAACTGTAACTTTTTTTTAAATGCTGATGTGGATTGCTTTGGATTTTTCTCCAATAAAGAAAGATAGCATGTAAGTGTTAAAAAACAAAAAAAGGCCAGATAATTTTAACTTTCTGTTCATGTAACATATGCAGATAGCCATGTCTCTCCCCCTGCCCACCCCACACTCCAGCCTCTGGAGAGATGGTAATCCTAGCCAATGTGTAAGAATGTATCTATTTTTAAAAAATGGGATGATGAAGATATTAATTGAGTTTTGTGCCCTGCAAAGCTGCTGGTTCACGAAAGATGGGTGAAGTATTGTTCTGCATAATGATTAAACGAAATAATACGTCCTTCCCTTCTGTGAATTGCTTCTTTATTCCTGAAGTTATGAAGCAGTCTCATTCTTGCCGATATTGGTTTGGGAAATAGACACTTAAATTACAACATAATCCTGGTATTTATCCTTTAAAGATAGCTGTCTCCCCATGTTCATGATTTATAACTCTGCTAAGAAGCTGTGTGGCCCTTCAGGGCAAGATGGTTTCATTTCAAGAATCGTTCCATTTCCCCACTTTTTTGCCATCTAAATTAAATTGTTAGAGATCTTTGTAATAGCTCATAAGCAAGAATCCTGGCTACATCCAAGCTGCTCGGTTTTTAGGCTTTATCAGATTGGAAGGTGAAGGCAGTATCTTTGTCTGCTTTTGAATCCATTTGAGAATGGCATGTGCATAAAGGAGACATATTATTAGGTTCTAGAAGAGGCAGGAGACAATGCCTACCTGAGTTTAAGCAGCTAAGAAAACCTGCTGTATTGAAAGGTTTGACTGAAGCCTGTGGGATGTAAACCACTAGAGGTGTCAAGTACAACATCACCTGTTTTCCTAGAGTGGTCATGCAAGGGATGTTGGTCCAGCCAGTTGAACTTCCTGTTACACCTGGCTGGAGCATCCTTCCTTGTATGTGACTAGTAGGTGGGCGTGACCTTTCCAGACCTGGTAAAAGGCCAAGTCATACAGCCACCTCTCTTTCTTCAATCTTCCTTTTCATCCTGCAAACCTGCCATCCTGATTCCTGCCAGCCAAGCAGACCCCCAGGTTATCTTCCATATGGGGCAAACCTGTTTGTTCATATTCGTAACTTTAAGCCTAAAGCCTGCCTTCAGGGATCACACTAAGTAAAACTACTTTTTGTTACCTATGAATAAGACTGTGGTGTCGTTATTCTTTTGTTGTTTAGTTGTTTAGTCGTATCCGACTCTTTGTGACCCCATGGACCAGAGCACACCAGGCACTCTTGTCTTCCACTGCCTCCCGCAGTTTGGTCAAACCCATGCTGGTAGCTTCGAGAACACTGTCCAACCATCTCATCCTCTGTCGTCCCCTTCTCCTTGTGCCCTCCATCTTTCCCAACATCAGGGTCTTTTCCAGGGAGTCTTGTCTTCTCATGAGGTGGCCAAAGTATTGGAGTCTCAGCTTCAGGATCTGCCCTTCCAGTGAGCATTCAGAGCTGATTTCCTTAAGAATGGATAGGTTTGATCTTCTTGCAGTCCATGGGACTCTCAATAGTCTCCTCCAGGGATCAAAGGGGTCTTACCAGGAATAATAGCACATATCTCAATCTGGGCAAGCCAGACTAAATTGTTTATTGTCTTAAGAGGCTCATATGAGTTTACAACCAGCTTTCTGCTGTGTAAAGGGGGAATGAACTCAGCTAAGTGAAGAAACTTGCTAGCGCAAGTTAGGAAGGATATTAATAACCTATATATCCTCTCCTGCCACCCTCAACATTCCCACAAAGCCTAGGCATGGTTCAGAGCAGCAGCACTGAATTGGGCCCCACATTGTGCTTGCCCAGTGCTCATGCACCACACTGCGATGTCATGATGCTCTGGCAGCACCTGGACAGGGGCCTGGGCCTCCACCACAGGGCCTCTGTCTGCAGCCCCAGTGAGGCCCCAGGGATGATGTGCAGGCCCTGTCACTACTGTGGTGCCTGAACGCCAGAGGTAAGGCAGTGGGGTCAGAGGGGAGGCGAAGCCAGATAGTGACAGGCAGTGGTGGCGGGGGGAAGCAGCAGGGGGTGGAGGCTGGGCATCCACAACACAAATTTTGTGGGTACCCAGGGCCCCCTGGAGATGGGGCCAGTGATTCAGAGAGAGATTTAGGGGAGCATGACTGGTTCGGTCGCACTGGGTGTAGAGCCTCAGTGGGAATGGGGATGCCACAACTATGATTTAGAGTGGAGTGTGAGAGGTGGGGGTGCCACACAGGGCACCACTGACATTTGAGACCCCAAGGTCTGCCACCGATAGATTGAGAGACAGCAATGATGAGGAATCTGTGGCCCTCTGACTTTTAATGGGCTACAACTTTGACCCTGCTGGCTGGGGCTGATGAGAGTTGCAGTCCACTATGGCCACTACTGGGCTGGAGATTTTCTTTGATGTAGGCAGGTGCCACTCTTTTCCATTCAATCTATTCTGATAAGCAGGTATTCCCTGAGGAGGTCCAAGCCATGGAATTCTTTGCCATCAAAGGTGTGAGGGATATTTCCCATAGAATGCCCTTTTCACCTGTTTTGTATCTGAAGAAGGGCTTTAGATCAGGGAAGAGCATCTGCCTTTCATTGAGAAGGTCTCAGGTTCAATTGCCAGCATCTCCATGTAGGGATAGGAGAAACGCCTGCCTGAAATCCTGGATTGCTGCTTCCAATCAGTGCAGGCAGATGGACCAGTGGTCTGACTTAGCAACTCCTAAATTCAAATGACTGGTTGTATGGTAAGTATATCAGGTCTAATTAGATCAGGGGTCAGCAAACTTTTTCAGCAGGGGTCCAGTCCACTGTCCCTCAGACCTTGTGGGGGGGCTGGACTATATATATATATATATATATATATATATTGGGGGGAATGAATGAATTTCTATGCCCCACAAATAACCCAGAGACGCATTTTAAATAAAAGGACACATTCTACTTGAGTAAAAGCACCAGGCAGGCCCCACAAATAACCCAGAAATGCATTTTAAATAAAAGGACACATTCTACTCATGTAAAAACACATTGATTCCTGGACCGTCTGCGGGCCGGACTGAGAAGGTGATTGGGCCACATCCAGCCCCCAGGCCTTAGTTTGCTTACCCATGAATTAGATGCTTGGCTATGGTTATGCTATAAACCAATATAGCGGAACATTGGTGTGCTTAGTCAATGCAATATATACCTTCTAGCGGCTTGACAACATCTCTCTTGCAGTCCTCAAAGGCAGACAGGAAAAAAACAAAAGAAGATATTTATCTGCCCTTTGCTGGGCCACCATGTATGGCTGATGAGCGGTGTATTGCTGCGTCAGAAGTTGTGATATAAGGTAAGCAAGCCTTGGGGAGTGTGCCGAGAAACCAAGTGTATTAATGGAGTCTCCTTGGCAAATTGCAGAGGGCTTTTAACAATGCTTTTAGCTAAGCAATGCTTTTAACGGAAACAGAAACAACCATTAATTGTGATAGAAACCAACTGACTTTGGACCTTTAATTATTATTTGCATATCTACTAGTACTTCCCAGGCACATTTAACAGTGGGGTTAAATGGGTCTAAAACTCCTGGCAGGTGGCAATATAATAATTATAAATATGGATTTCTAACTGTTGAGAAACCCTGATCATTCCAACTTCTGTATGTGGGAAGATGCTTCTGGATGGTACTGCTTCATGTTTCAGCCTGTCCTCATGCTTTCTCTCTCACACACACTATATAAACCCTTCTCATTTCTTCTACAGAGAAGTTATTTGCCTCTGCAACCTCCCTTTGCCTTGTTTATTTTGGGATCAGGTGGAGTGTCCATCCCTACCATTAGGTAATGTGCTCCTGCCACCTCAGGCCGCCTATTCTGAGTGTCATGAAAGGGCGGGAAATTGTTGTTTATGTATGTATCCATGGATTTACTTTGTGCTTTTACAACTAGAGAGAGACGGTCACCTTCAGGCTTGATTGTAGTAACTCGCTCTATGCGGGGCTACCCTTGAAGCTGACCCAGAAACTCCAGCG
Source organism: Podarcis pityusensis (assembly GCF_964106645.2). NCBI lineage: Eukaryota > Metazoa > Chordata > Lepidosauria > Squamata > Lacertidae > Podarcis > Podarcis pityusensis. Next base: position 113,368,115 of record NC_138028.1, on the reverse strand, counting down.
GGTGCAGAATGCTGCACCGAGGCTCCTTATGGGGTCCTTGCCGCGGGATCACATTCATCCAGTGCTTTACCAACTGCACTAGCTCCCGGTGGTGTACAAAGTCAGGTTTAAGGTGCTGGTTTTGACCTTTGAAGCCCTATGAGGCCTAGGACCCATGTACCTACGGGACTGCCTCTCCTGGTATGCCCCATGGAGGATCTTAAGGTCCACAAATGACAACATTTTGGAGGTCCCAAGTTGCAAGGTGGTTAGATTGGTCTCAACTAGGGCCAGGGCCTTTTCAGTACTGGCCCCAACTTGGTGGAACGCTCTGTCACAAGAGACTAGGGCCCTGCGGGACTTGACATCTTTCCGCAGGGCTTGCAAGACAGAGCTGTTCTGCCTGGCCTTTGGTTTGGACTCAGTCTGACCCTTATGTTTCCCTCCCTTTATGGTTTTGATCTATGGGCTACTTTTTAAATGAGGCTGCATTTTAAATTGCATTTTAACCTTTATTTTAATTTCCCCCCCCCCATTATGTTTTTACTGTAATTTTACTGGTGTTAACCACCCTGAGCCTGGCTCTGGCTGTGGAGGGCGGGGTATAAATTAAATTTGTTATTATTATTATTATTATTATTATTATTATTATTATTATTATTGCTGGTGGTAGTGCCAAGATAACTTGACTAATCTTGGGTATACTCTGCTCCTTGACCTGTGGGAATCCAATGGATGAGCCTCACTCTGTGAAAACCTCCTTCATGATCAAGGTAAATATAAAGTCAGTATGTGTTCCACCTCTGCTCCCATTTGCCAAGATCAGCTTAAGGCAGCATAGATTCCTAGCCAATCAGCACCCACACAATCTTAACCAATCAGCATTTCCCTTACTACACTAGTGGTGCACGGGAGGGAAAAACCAGAAACAACTGCAGTAGTTGAGTTGATACTACCCTAGTGGCTGGTTTTTCTCTTCTTTTTTCTTAAAAAAAAGGGGGGGACTTTGTTACTTATAATGAAAACTTCCCAGCCGAAAAATCCATAATGTATGTGAGGTTGTATCGGAAAGGCAATTTTTAATTAAAGCACTTAGGTTATTAATGCTTTCAAAATTGGCTTCTGTTCTCGATACATTTTCTTCATAGTATTTTTAATATACTTATTCATAATTAATTATTGTTTTCTTCACTGGGTGACGGGAGTTGGTTTTTGAGGTATGAAGGGAAAGATACGACTAAAAGCCCTTGGATTGACACATGCTTTGGATCATGAGAAACACTTGAATAACTGTTTGAAGTACATCATTTATATGGATGTAAATCACTACTTTAGTCCTGGTATATAATGTAATTTGTCACACACACACACTCTTTAATTCAAGTATCGGCCTTTTCAAAGGGTGAGGTTGGGCAGGAAAGGCAAAATAACCATGAAATGTCTTCAAAATGCATAGTAAAACAACAACAACACTGAGGTTGTTGTATAACAGTTTGTGATGGTGGGGAATGGGCAGAGGGGTGGACTTGAAGGCGTTTTGATCACAATTATGCACACGTTTACTGCACACACAGAGAGAGAGAGAGAGAGAGAGAGAGAGAACACACTTACTTTATCACATGAGTGACTTCCATTGTCCTTATTTTGCAGAATGAATTCAAGTGCAGACCAGAGATTTAGGTTTGCACAATTCAAGTGGGTTAAAGCACTCTGCTATTCTCGTGCAACAAATACACTCCGAAAAAGGAAAAGAAACAGATGTTTTGCTGTAAGGAAAGTGACAGGGAAATGCACAGAAAGGTGTGGAATGAACAAATGATGAATAGGAAGATATATAACTAAACTAAATGTATAACTAGTTTCACATTAAACTAAACTAAATTGGGAGCACTGGTAGAACTCTCAGACATGACCTGCTGCACTGCACTAATTCTTTCTGTTTGGAGTTTCCCTGCAGCGAAAGCATGCAGTGCTGTTCTGTATGTTACAAATGAGTAAGCAACTTCGAAGAGATTGCTTGGTCAGAGTAGCTTACTGAGAAAAAACATTTCTTAGGAATATGGGCCACCATATGACACACAATTCAATATATAGTGGATTACATTCTCCACCTGTTTAAAATTAGATGCAAATCCGTTTGGCTACTGGCATCTGTCAGCATCTACTGTCCAACATGGCAGAAGGCATACTTTCTAAGCCTAGGTCTGAAAAAGTCCTGTAAAGTGGAAAACACTGTTCATTCTTCTAAATATTTGATGGTCTTTTTTTGGGGGGGGGGGGACAATACCACTGGAAAAATTTGGACTGTTACTAACAACCTCATATCTCTGTCATTGAAATCAACAGTATATAGAAATGTTTCATCAAGGATTGTTTTGTGGAAGAATAGAAGTCTTTTTTGGAATATATATATATATATATATATATATATATACATATATATATAATTATGGTATGATGAATTCGTGAGCAGGATTTGAACTATGAGTAACACAAGGAATTAGTGATCATTCTATAGTAGTTATGATATAAGAGAGAGAAGACAGGGTGCAGCATGGGGGAGAAGCTAAAAACACCATGGAAAATGGGAGGGGAAGTTGAAAAAAAGGAAAAAGAAAAATTGATTATGCTTTGGGGTATAGAAGGTTGATCGCCAAAGAATTGATGCTGGAGGAGACTCTTGAGAGTCCCATGGACTGCAAGAAGGTCAGACCTATCCATTCTTAAGGAAATCAGCCCTGAGTGCTCACTGGAAGGACAGATCGTGAAGCTGAGGTTCCAATACTTTGGCCACCTCATGAGAAGACAAGACTCCCTGGAAAAGACCCTGATGTTGGGAAAATGGAGGGCACAAGGAGAAGGGGACGACAGAGGACGAGATGGTTGGAGAGTGTTCTCGAATCTACCAGCATGAGTTTGACCAAACTGCGGGAGGCAGTGGAAGACAGAAGTGCCTGGCGTGCTCTGGTCCATGGGGTCACGAAGAGTCGGACATGACTAAATGACTAAACCACAACAACATAGAAGGCAGAGGGCCTTCTCGGTGGTGGCGCCTGCCCTGTGGAACACCCTCCCATCAGATGTCAAGGAAATAAACAACTATCTGACTTTTAGAAGCCATCTGAAGGCAGCCCTGTTTAAGTTTTTAATATTTGATGTTTTATTCTGTTTTTAATCTGTTGGGAGCCACCCAGAGTGGCTGGGGGAACCCAGTTGGATGGGAGGGGTATAAATAAATTATTATTATTATTATTTAAAAAGTAAAAAAAAATCATATGGGTTTGGGTCATGCCCTCAATTATTCCTCTTAGGCTGCAATCCTATATACACTTCTGTGTTTGCACCTAAGTCCCACTGAATAGGGCTTACTTCAGAGTTAGAGTGCCGAGGAATGCACTTTCTGGCTGCAGTCCTGCTCTCACTTCCCTGAACTCAGTGAAGCTTACTTCTGAATGGACACACATAGGATTGCACTGTAAAAGTACTTATTAATATTCCCTTCGTTTTTTGGCAGTTTAACCATTTGGGCACAGACACTTATATTGGCAGGCTCCTTGAGTCAGGAAATTGAGCTCGATAATGCTATTTCATGTGATTTCTCTCTCTTTTTGTAATAATAAAAAGTCCTATTGTGCTAAGCTCAGTACGCTGATATAAACGGCCACAATTTTTCTTGATTTCCAGCTCAGCCACATTGTCAGAATGACTGATGTGATGGGGAAACACTGGTTGTGTTTCATTTTCCCTCTCCTTTATTATATAGCCTTTAAATCAGGGGCAGGGGGGAGCCCCAAAGTATATTAATTACTTTTTGAATACAGTATTAGAAATGTTGGATTTTAATCAGCAGTAATCTGTCTGCTTTTCTTCTGTCAAGATCACTGTTTTATTGAAACTTTCAAGAGTAATATACTTACTTTCAGACCTATTATCACTGTCATTTTCCCAGTTTACATCAGTTATTTTTGTCTTGAGAATTATATTACTGAACCGTGGAGGGTGGGGGGGGGGGTGATACGGCATAATGGTGTCAGAGAGGGATTTTATAATTTTTTCCTGTGACCTGTACAAGGATGATTTAAAGTTTTTCATTTTCCTTTCTTCCTTGTTTTTGTTTAAGGTGATAATAGTAATTGAAGCCTCCAAGAATCTCTCCCTTCAAACAAGTTACAGCAAGACTTCAGCACCACTGGGAATAACAGCTGTGTTCAGGGTCAACATATGAATGGCTCTTCTTGGATTCAACATCCTAGATTAGCTTGTCCTGGATCGCTAAGTTACATCTGGAAGGCACCCGCAGGATGAAAGATAGAAATATATTTGTTAGTCTTGTCATCTTACAAATTATGCTATGTAAATGGTTAAAGACAATGATTAACATTCTTACTGAAGCCTTGTGTGTGCTAAATTATGCTTGGATTATTCATCTAAAAGGAGAATTTTTATTAAATATTAAAGCTGCGGAATATTGAGCTTTATATCTGTCACATATAAAGTGACAGATGTGCCTATGCATACACAATAAGCATCAACGAGTGCAATTTGCACATTGTTTTATGCTCCCACAAGCATCTCTCAAAGACTGTAAGGATAGAGGTGTTTGCAGGATGTTAAAGACAGTTATTGCCAGGGGTCTGGTAGGCTCTGAAATTCTGCAAATCATATCATCCTTTGCATATTTTGGAACTGCCGCAGAATTTGATTGTGGCTGTGGAACTAGCCACAAAGAACTCCCAGAGGTAGCTGGGAGAAAGATTGAAAATTGGGAATGGGCAAGTTGACCACACCCAAGGAAAGGTGATGCTCCACACCAGCCCAATCTCCCGAGTGTGCGCAAGATTTCAGGGATTGCAAGCACTCACCCAGGATTTGTGTTTGGAAAACTAGGCACAATGGAGGCTATGTTCATTTATGGTTTGTTTACAAATATAGACAACCTTAGCCTACTTATGGCTCACAGCAACAGCAGCCCAAAACACTGGCAGGGAACATGACATTACAGGTGAGGCCAGAGACCCAACTCTTCTCCACTGGTCACATCTGAAAGCCCTATGCATACAAAATGTGAAAGGGGCTCAAGTGGTGTGTACCGATAGGATGTGCTTGATGAGACTGATTCACACATGCAAGTTCACCCCTTGACTTTACTGTAGCTGATGACTGTACACCTGAGGTTGACTTGCATTATCTCTTTTGCATTGTCTGTCAAAGAACCCAAGGTGGCCTTCATCATGCATCCATCCACTGGCTTCAGAAAAGTGGTGACCTTGTGTCCTTTCAGCAGGAACAATGGGGTTGTGGCTTGAAATTCCACTGTAGAAATCACTCAATGCTTAGAGCAAGCCCTGATATACTTAGGTCCTGAAATGTGCCTATAATTATTTTGTACCGGTATAGAGAACACCTGATTCTAGATCACCAAAGTGTTCCTTTGGTGTTACATAGCCCTGTAAAATAATCTGGAATCCTTCTGACCAATAATTTGGAAGGGAGGAAGAAATCCATCTCCCAAATAGTTGATGACATAATGTCAGTGATGACATTAGTCAGTGGTGACTGAAGCTACCTGGCAGGCCATAATACATGCCTGGAGATGGGCATTTGGTATGGTGGGCCCCAGACAACTTGGCACCTTTGTTTCTGATAGGATTTAAGCAAAAAGCTAACTTTATCTGGCTGTAGGCCACTGTTGCTATGCTGTAACTTGCAGGTGGGAGGGGATTCTTGGAAATACTCTCAAATTTTGCAGCTAAGTGCACATCAAAAAAGACGAGAGAATCTATTCTTAAGAAATAACTCGGCCACCCATTCCATTTCTCAGAACTTCCAGAGGGCAAGTGTCAACCTCTCCAGGATCCTTGACCAGTTCTTCTAATGTCAAGTGAAGACCATTTTCTGGTAAGAATAAAAGTGTGTCACTGTGGTGACATTTCAGATTTCACAGTGGGGGCAACATTTAGCAAGAGGTTAGGTGGAAAAATAAATCTATTTTAGGATTGGCTGTAATGGTTGCCATCATTACAACCTGGGGCCATTAAAATCAACAGGAGCTTCTCTATTAGCTTCTCTGGGAAAGTGGATTCTACCTTATAATGGGAGCCCCTATAGGGTTGCTCGTACAATAAAATTATTCATGTAGGACAAAAATAACAACTTCATGCCAGTGCTTTATCTTCTACTGGAAACAATGAGCTTCCTTTCGCTGAACAAGATGGAATGCATTGTGTGTGCTGTTCCACAAAAGTAAAACTTTTGTCATTCCTGAACAAAGTAAAATAAAGCAATGCAGAAAGTGAGACGTATAATGACTGTGGGAATTAAAAGGCAGGTCTAAGTTGAATTAGCTCCGAGTTATCAACAAATTCCTCTGCCACATATATGGCAAAATAATCTCTAAGTGGTTTACAAGTATAAAATCAATTATAAAATCCATACATAATTAAAATACATGATGGAAATAATTCCATCAAAACTTTATAAATATATATAATTAGAATTTACCATACAACAAGGCAATTAAAAAGAATAAAAATATAAGCAGTTAAAAGAGCAATGCAAGCAATTCAGACAGGAAGTTCAAGTTCAATGGAATGCTTGCCTAGACAGCTGTGTTTTCAGGAGTTGCTGGAATATCCATACGGATAGAGCCTATCACATTTCAACAGGGAGGGCATTCTAGGACACTGTTGCCACCAGTGAAAAAGCCCACCTGTGGTTACCGCAAGCCAGTAATGATGGTTTGAGGAAATAAAGCATTCTTCCATAGAGGTGTGAGAAAGAGAGGAGAAGCCAGGGGAATCACTCAAGCTCCTTGTTCATTCTCAACCGGAATTCGATGTTTGTCCATTGTATCTGAGAAAACAAAGCAGATCCATACATCAAAACACGGCAAAGCCAGAGGGATTTTTCCAAAGGAACTATAATGAAAGAATCAGCCAGTGGTGTAGACTTGGGTGAACTGTGATCTATTACCAGGTGAGAATTGAGCTTATGTTATTGTGCTTTGCTTTTCGTTAAAGGTTTTTGGTATGCTAGCACACTCAGATAAACGTATTGAATTCACAACGTTCTGCGGAGCTTGCATGTGTCTTTATTTTTCTCTTTCTTGACTGGAATCCAAGCACCTGTGACAGGTGCTCCTGACTCTTCTTTTTAAAGCATCTCCTCTCTCTCTCTCTCTCTCTCTCTCTCTGTGTGTGTGTGTGTGTGTGTAGAAGGAGGATTGAGATGACTGTACTGGCATGAAGATTAACCCCCTACTTACACCACTAAAAACTTCTTGGGACTACTGGAATCAGAGCCATCCCAGTGTATCTTATTTCCCGAGCCATTTCCCTCTGTTAATACTTTGTCGTCTCTATAAACTAGTTCCAGCTGTGTTGATTTGCCTGATAGAGCACTTCAAGTTTGTCTTTGGAGTCTAACATGCTGCACTGTCAGCTGACACCAGCACCTTGGTCCACCTAATCAGATTCTGAATGTGATGGGAAATGGGGAGGAAACACAAAAGCAAGCTATTGCTGAAACTGTTGCTGATAAATATAGCTCTTGGGTCAGACAGTCAGCAGCGGTGTGACACAGCCCCAGATATCATCATGATTTGGATTGTCGAAATAACCCATGTTAGATGGGCATCAAAAATACAGACTGAAGCCTTCAAATCCAGCCAAATGTTCAGCACTTTTAAGCACCACTCATTTCAGAGAGAGGCACATAGCATTCCTATGCTCACATTATTCTGGGACCAGGGGTACCTCACCACAATGCAGGCAGAATTACTACCAATACATGCTTAGTGGAAGGGCTTCAGTAGGGGCCTGTGCATTTAGCACAGGGACACGGGTGGCGCTGTGGTCTAAACCACTGAGCCTCTTGGGTTTGCAGATTTGGAAGGTCAGTGGTTTGAATCCTCATGACAGGGTGAGCTCCCGTTGCTCTGTCCTAGCTCCTGCCAACCTAGGAGTTCGAAAGCATTCCAGAGCAAGTAGATAAATAGGTACTGCTCCGGCAGGAAGGTAAACGGCATTTCCGTGCACTCTAGTTTCTGTCATGGTGTTCCGTTGTACCAGAAGCAGTTTAGTCATGCTGGCCACATGACCCGGAAAACTGCCTGTAGACAAACGCCAGCACCCTCGGCCTGAAAAGCAAGATGAGCACCACAACCCCATAGTCATCTTTGACTGGACTTAACTGCCCAGGGGTCCTTTACCTTTTTTTATGCATTCAGCCTAACCTACTTCGTAGAGGTGTTAGGACAAAACAGCAGGGAGACCTATAGTTGTCACTAAGTTCTGTGGGGAAAAGGGTGGAATGTAAGTGGAATAAATACATGAGGCCTAGTTAGCTTTGAGGCAGTAAACCTGTGTGCTCTGTACCATGATTGTGGTATTATATGACTGAATGCCACTTTATTGAGGGAGGGGGAATGCTTCAAAAAAAATTAAGGGAAACGATTGTGTGAGGAAGAGTTCAATCAAGTAACCTCCCACCCACAGTCTAAAGGGGTACAAATAGTATACAGGCTTAAAACATCAGTAATAAATCTGCTGTGCCTTAGTGGACAGTTACTGTATTTTTTGCTCTATAAGACTCACTTTTTCCCTCCTAAAAAGTAAGGGGAAATGTGTGTGCGTCTTATGGAGTGAATGCAGGCTGCGCAGCTATCCCAGAAGCCAGAACAGCAAGAGGGATTGCTGCTTTTGCTGCGCAGCGATCCCTCTTGCTGTTCTGGCTTCTGACATTCAGAATATTTTTTTTCTTGTTTTCCTCCTCCAAAAACTAGGTGCGTCTTGTGGTCTGGTGCGTCTTATAGAGCGAAAAATACGGTACCTCCACTAAACTAGGCCCTGTACAGGTACGCTACAGATTTTGTCTGTAAGTGAATCAATTTTTTAAAGGTTGCCACGGGCAGTTTATCTCACCAAAAAGCACATGCTACTTAAATGTTCATATCAAGGAGAAACTTTACTGCCTTGTTCTAATGCACAGCAGAAGATGGGGATGTCATAGGGTGGGACCCTAAGAGGGCTGTCATTAATTCTCTCAAATATTGGTGGAGATTGGTAGGCCTCCACACCCAGATTTTGCTTAATAAGCTTGCCGATTTCATTTTGGTGCCTCCATATCTGTGTCACACTCTGCAAGTTGAAACTTGGGCTTCTGTAACCACAAGGAGCAAATTCTGACAAGTGTCTTGCCCTTCCCAATTTGCTGCCTTTGCGGCTTACATCCCAGGTGCAACAGTTTGCAGATATGGATAGGTGAGTGAGTGGCACCTGTCAAAATACTTTCCCCGCTTCAAGATGGGAGCTGGGGAAGATAGCACATTCCAATAAGTGGAAGGCACCTATCGTAAATCGCTGCCTCCTGTATCAAGGATACAAATGGTAAAGATAGCAAATTCTGACAGGAAAGTGACATCCATCAGCATTTTCTAGAAGTGCTGTTCTTATTTCAGAATGTAAAATGATACAATCATCATCTTTTGCTGCTAGAAGCAAGTGCAGGCTGGAAGGCATTTTTTTCAGTGATATACTGCTTCTTTCTTTCTCCCCAAATTAAGCCTTGGGATTTCATTTCATTCCACCTGCTTAAGGAAAAAGCAGAGTGGGGGAGCTCATGCTGTCAAAATGTTCCCGAATCTGTATTCTCTGGTCTAGGATCTGGAATGGGGAACCTGTAGACCTCCAGACACAGTAACACAGGAGCTGGGCTTTCAGTGTGGTTGCCCCTGTTCTGTGGAATAGAATTCTTGTTGAGATATGACAGGCACTGTGAAGGAACAAGATATTGCTCAGTGGGTTAGAGTGCTGTGCTGATAATGCCAAGGTTGCAGGTTCAATCCCTGTATGGGACAGTTGCATATTCCTGTATTGCACAGGGTTGGACTAGAGGATCCACAGGACCCCTTCCAACTCTTCACCATCCTGACCATCATCCATGGTGATTGGGGCTAGGGGGAGTCACAGTCACAGTCTAACAACAAAAGCTCCTATCATTCCTTTCTACACTGAGTAGAATGGAATGATAGGGATTCATACATTGTTTGATTCCAGTTTCGGTCTCTGACTTACAACGTTATTGCCTCCCAGTTACAAGGTCTTATCTGCAGCAAGCCCTTAAATGCTAAAGAATTCCTCATCTTCCAGGCATTGTTTCTAGAAGCACAGTTCATATTGTAACTGCTACAAATATTGTTGTTGCTGCTGCCAGTGTTATTATGACTTCATTTTCCAGCTGACTCTTACAGGATGTGAATTGGAAAACTTACAGTATCATATCAAGCATATTTACTTAGAGGTCAGACCCACTGAACTTCAACAGAACTCACTCCCAAACTCATCCAGCATTTTAGCCTGCAGTTTACACACTTACCTAGGGGTAAGCCCCACTGAAATGAGTACAATTTTAAAATGTTCAGCTTTGATCAGAGGGCTTCCTCCATCTGGCTCTACCACCTTCTGCCCTGTGGCCTCTATTGTTAATGACCTCTGAGACGGCCGTTACAGGAACACAAGATATCTATCTTCACAGTGCCAGAAGTCCGTTCCCCCCCTTTTGCTTTCCTTTCTAATGTGTGTGCATGTGGGGCAGAGCGGGGAGAAACAGCCAGGGTAATGTATTCAAAATACCCAGCACCACTTCTGCCTTAAGCCTAAGTTTTGTAAACATGGACCTTATTTAGAAAATTCCCAGACTCCCCCAAGTGGATAGCAAAGAAATGTAGCTCTAGAGATATTGCCAGGAAGATCCCTCCTGGCAGTCATTATCCATAATGAGCTAAATTCCTGCATTCTGATATGCACTCTCTTTCCCCCATTAGCTTCAGAGCATTTGTTTGACAAGAATCATTGCCTAAGACTCTTCTTGCAAGCTGATGAGCTTTTTGCTCATTCCGTAGCTTAGCCTCTAATGTAGCGGGGGGGGGGGGGGACCTGTGGCCCTCCAGATACTGGTAGGATCCAACACCCCAGCAGATATTTAATGTTTTAAATATGTCCATTAAAAAAAAATCCTATTGTTTTATCACTTCGGTGTTTGCCACCCTGGGCTCCTTTGGGAGAAGGGTGGGATATAAACAACAACTTCTTCTTCTTCTTCTTCTTCTCCTCCTCCTCCTCCTCCTCTTCCTCCTCCTCCTCCTCTTCCTCCTCCTCCTCCTGAACCAGCATGGCCAATGGCCAAGGATTATGGGTCTGAGTGTCCAACATCATCTTTAGGGACACTTTCCCCTATGTCTGCTGTAATGTTAACCTCTTAGGAGGAAGGGGTCAGATTGTTATTTTTACAGACCAGAAGGATCCACCTCAAACCCTAACCCTTCAACAAAGCTTCCACTTTTTAATATACCATAATTATATATTTTTAAATCTGCATACGGAAGTTCTATAAAATGGCTTGGGTGGTTCTTTCGACTGTCTGTCTATTGCTCAAACTGTGCCCTCCTTGCTGTCTTGCCTTTCTCCTTATCATACAGCTCAACCATATGCATATTTACTGGGAAGTATTTGTGTTCGGTGCAGTTTACTTCCAGGAAAGTGTGCCGAGGACTGTAGCCTTTAAAAAAGCCATGAAATAAAAGCGTCATTACGTTTCTGGAAGGATCCATCTTAGAGCTGCAACCTTCAACTCTCTTACTGGAGGGAAGGCCCCACTGAAGACAGCGGGACTTACTTCAGAGTAAACATGACTTGGATGTATTGGCAGGGGGGTAACTGAGAGGACCGTTTGTAGTCCCTTCCAGGTCTATTTTATTGACTAATTTTATTTAAACAATTCCTACGTTTCTATGATTGTGCTCCACAAGCCACTTGTGTGCCATCATGATCTGTTTATCTGAAGGCTGGTAGTCTAAGGAACAAGTTGTAGTTTTTCTCAACCCAGGATTGTTTACACTCATCCTCAACACGCTGCTTACAGTGTTGTTCAAACTTGGACACCAGTTGGTTTTGGACTACAATTCCCATCATCCCTGACCACTGGTTCTGCTAGCTAGGGATGATTAGAGTTGTAGTCCAAAAACAGCTGGAGACCCAAGTTTGAGTAACACTGTGCTGCTAGATTGATTCTAGATCCTTCTATTCCAAGGTTGGGTGTGGCTACTGGTACATATTTGAAAACTCTTCCCTTGATTAGGTTATCCACACCTTTTCTTTCCTGCACATACCCCAGGTGAATGAAGAAGGAAGTGATGGTTGCCACATTTGTACATGCCACCATCCTTGGGCAGCTGTGGAGACATTTCCATTTCTGGGATTACCTGTATCTGTTTTCAAATGGACACACTGAGGAGAAACGTAGTTTCTCAAAAAGCGCTTTACAGGGGCACAAAATATGCAGCACACCTAAATTGTGTGTGGACTACAGAAAAACAACAGGAACCCAGTTGCCACTCATTCTGGAAGAAAACGATGTGTGGACCCCAATTAAAAAACCAGACTAGCCAAGATGGGGTGGTGGGTGGTATTCACCTTCTTAGAATTATAATGTCAGATGTTTTAAGAATGGCTACAGACAGGGGTACCAACTTGAATTGGTACTCTGCATATTCGATCACATGACAAAGTGCACACACACTATTTGAATGGCAATGCCTATCAACTTTTTGGGGGGAGGCCTTTGGCCCCTTGAAATATTTTTGGGGTGGCCTAAAGCCACCTCAGCCTCTAGGAGTCAGGCATAATAGCGTAATAAGTATGATAAAATTTAAAATCAACAACTTAATTGGTAAGTATTTGAAACCCGGTATGGCTTTTGGAAGTCCATTATATTAATAGCTCCAAGAGCAGCTTTCTCTCTTATTGCCACAGATCCCTTTAACTCTTGCGGTGCTGCTCTGCACCTGTTCAGCTCCGAAAAGAAATTCCATGCAGCCCCCAGCAAGCCTCTCCACTCGGCCTGCGTCTTAAGAGGCACCCCCGGCAGAGCGTGCGCCTCAATCTGCTTTTTCATCAATTAAGCCATCTTCGGGTTAGAGGAAGAAATAAAAGTCTCTGTAAATCCATTGCAGGAGGAATGGTCCCCAGGCTTTCCGCTGGCTGGCTATTGATCCCTTTAAGTGCCTGCTAATGAGACCCGTTTATACCCAATAAAGCACGCGCTACCGGAGCGCCAAAAGACAGATGAAGTGCTCGCAAGGGAGGGCAGCACACACACCACCCCCGAAAACCCGGGCACAGCGGGAAGAAGTATTGATCTGCTGCGGGGCCGCCCTTCAAGGGTTAACCTGCTCGAGGAGAGAGAGAGAGAGAGAGAGAGAGAGAGAGAGAGAGAGAGAGAGAGGAGGGGGCGTGGCCACGGTGGCATCAAATCTTGAGGTGGGAGGGGGGAGTCTACAAAAGAGAGGCAAAGCTGCCGGCTCTCTCCAAGTCCCGCGGTCTGTTCCTGAAAGAGAAGAGGCGCTGAGGCTGGGAAAGCCTTGGAAGCCTTTGATTCTTCCCCATCGCCTCCGTATGTAGTTTCCCCAGTGGTGGAAAGGAAAAGCCTGCGTCCAGAAGGAAGCATTTATTTTCCTGCTTCTTGCTCTCCCATGCACACCCCGAGATTCCAAAGGTTGCAACCCCTGACATTGAAAAATCCGGTCCTGCGGGGCAGCCCAGCTGCTCTTCGCTTGGGATCTGCTTCACGACGGCAGGCAGGCAGGCAGGCAATGACAGGGTACAGGGGGGGACTACTACAGGGGAGGAGGCCCACAGCAAGGAGTCCCCCTAGCTCTGCTTCCTGTATCCCAACAAAGCGCAAGTAGGAAGCCCGCAAACAAGGCAGAGAGAAAGAGGAGCAGCGTTTGGTCTCGGATATACATTCCCTGGTGGTGGAGGCTCCACTGAGCTGGCGCGCATAGCAGAGAGTCGCTTGTAAGCAGCGAGGCAGTGGCTGGGGCAGTCTTCCCCCACCTCCACAGGATCCCACCACAGCCTTGACCCCCGACAGCAGGCGTCGATCCGCTTCCCCCATCGGGAGCTGTCGGGAACGATTCTCCCCCCCCCCCCAACCAAGCGAGGCAAGCAGCTGCGAATGTCACATATTAGGGAAAGGGGATTCGCTGCAGCTGATGGAAAGGCTTCCCTCGACCAGCCAGTCAGGGACACTCGCTCGCCTACCTAAATAAATAAAAATTAAAAATTCTCCCCCTCCCCTCTCTTCCTTCTCTTATATTTTACCTGGGCCACGGCAGCAAGAAGCTGATGTGGGGAGCGGGGGCGCCCTCTTCGCTTCTCCTCCTCCTCTGTCCGTTATTGCCCTCTTCTGTGGAGGGCTTGAGCCAAGAGTGAGGGTGGGGAGGGGGGAAACTGAGGAGGAGAGTGGGGGGGGGGAGGAGGAGAGAAGGCGGCGTGTGACAGATGCACTCCTCTGACAGCTCCCCGGCTAGTGGCTCCCTGCCATTGGCTCAGTGCAGCGGAGCGGCAAGGCTGCGCGCTATAATAGCACCATGCCTGTGCGAGGCAGCAGCTCAGACTCCTTCGGCAAAGCCAGAGAGATGCTAAAGCTGCTCCTCCTCTCTCTCCTCCTCCTCCAGCAGCAGCTCTGAGGGGAAGGGGGGGGGGGAAGACCGTGGTCAATGCCTGCTGGCTCCGGCCATTGCTAAGCTCGCCTGCTTGCTGTGTCTCTGTCCGTCTCGCTCTTTCTTCCCCACCCTGCGGAAAGGGAGAGCCGGGCTGCCGCTACTTCCACCGCCTGAGCTGGAGCGAGCAGCCGGAGGGAGCGCGGTGTGCATGCCTCTGGTGCGCGCGCCTTGTGTGTGCTCCGGGCTCGCTTCCCCCCGGGTTTCCCCACCCACTCCCGCCGCCACCCCATCGCCGCTTCCTCGCACCGCCACCCTACCCGCGCGCGCACATACATACGCGCGCGCGCACACAGCCTTGCTTTCCGGCTGATCGGGCACCCTCGGGGTGCATGGAAGCAGCGGCGGCAGCAGCCCACGAGGCGGCTGCCCCATGGAGTGTTATTACATTGTCATCAGCTCCGCGCACCTCAGCAATGGGCACTTTCGCAACATCAAGGGAGTTTTCCGAGGTCCTCTCAGCAAGAACGGCAACAAAACTCTGGTAAGGAGCCTTCCTCTCCACCCGCCCGCCCCCTCTCCTCTTCCTCGCTCGCTCCATTATGTGTTGATGCCTCGCTTGGGTTAACTCTGGGTTCAGCACCGCAGCGTCCTGGACAGCTCCGAGCGGCGCGCTCCAGGGAAGGTTCTCTGTCGGTTTGGTGGAGATAGATTTGCTAAAGGATAGGAAAAACGATTACCTTGTGTTCAGTCTCCCCTGCTTTCTTGTCGGTTTACTTCTGGGTCTTCCTGGACAGGGCTCTCCAACGTGCTCGTTATGTGATGGGACCTGGTTTACCGTAACCCCCAGTGGAAGGGGCACAGATGCTCTTGCTTATTGGTCGAAGCAGTGGTTAGTTCGAGTCCTTCTTCTCTTGGAGGGCAGAGTGTTTAAAACAAGCTGTGCAGTTATCTGGTAGAGGTTACGACTCCAGAGGAAGTGGAATCCCTCTTATGTCTAGCTCTGGTTCAGCTTTGTTTAATACGAAAGAGGGTGTGAGGGTCTTCAGAAAGTGAAGGGAAAGGCAGATGGAGGCTCAAACTATTGAGTTTTTCATTAGGAGGTTGTTGAAGAACGATAGTAGTTCGGAGCATCCCCCTGTTGATAAGAAGGGGATGTAAATCAACTTATAGTACAATCCTATGCATGTCTACTCTGAAGTTGGCCCCACTGCTTTCAATGTACCTTACTCCCAGATAGTGTATCTAGGATTACAGTCTTGCACACCTGTTCTCATTTGACTTCCAAGTGCTTAAGAAGGCACTCCTATACCTTCTCCCTCAGGAGTAAGCTTCTTTTGCACATAAGGTTGATGCTGACTAACTGCCCATGGGGTGGCTTGAGTTGAGAATGCACTAAAGGCACACCTACCTCAATGATATATTGGTATATTCAGGTTGCCAGCCAAATTACATTAGGTGGGGTGTTTGGCTGGCAACTCTTCTGTTAAATCTGTTGACGAACACATGCTTGTTTTGACTTGAGAGTGATCACATTTGTTGTGTCTGTGTTTGAAATTGTTGACGCTGGAAGAAATTGTTTTCTGAAGAAGTTCAGCTTCTTCATATGACAAATGAGATGCAGGAAGGCTACCCACTGTGGACCTGTCACCATGTGCAAGAGAGCCCTGAAAAAGTTCTATAGTACTGGATCCAGCTTTGGAGAGAGGAACGCTGTTTTCTCACTAGTGCTTATTGAAACTTTTCTATAGCAACAATGCAGCAGGAATTCAGCACATGTCCCTTGTGTGGAAGAGTTGCTTCCTATGCTTGCTAAAGATGGTTACCTTGTGATTTCTCTGTAAATATAGTGACTGAGCAAAGTTTGAGGCAAGTCCTAAAATAAATTACACTAAATAGAAAATGACACTGGTTTAGGAAACATTGGCGCTCTCTTCTATGGTTATCACTGGAAGCACCTTGTTAAATTCATTCATGTTTCATCAAGCAGGGACACACAGAGATCCCTATGAAATAATAATGGAAGATGGTATGAATTATGCCAAGTTGGGTGCTGTTCTCTTTAAGGAGCAATAAGGCAAGAATGATTCATTGATGAAATTAGCAAGCAGCCCACAAGCATTTCTATCCATGTTGGTTAAACTGTGTCAAAATCTTATTACCTTCATTGTTCACTAGCCTGAGCTTTCATTGCTATGATTGGTTTGTGTATACAGAATTTTCTCTGTGTCTTTAACAACTGTGATCCTAAATACAATTCCTTGGAAGCAAGTGCCCATATTGTCAATGGAATGTACTTCCAAGCAGGTGAAATGGGTTCCTATCTCAAATATCTATAGGTAAATTTGTTACCAATGGCAAGGGAAGATTTGCTGCAATATTTCAGATGCCTGGAACAAAGTTAATGTTACACCTTGTGGAGGATCGCAGCTCAAGTTGATGCACTTCTGTAAAGTTCTGTTTGGTGACAAGTGGCACTTTGAAATGTCATGTTGATCACATTCCAAAAAATATATATGTCAAATGCCTTTTGTCATGTACCACTAATACATCTGAAAGTTCAATTATCTGCTTATTATTCGGCATGATTGGGAGCAAATCTTAAGATATTTTCTTACGTACCACATTCTCATGTAGAAAAGTCCTAAATGTCACCAATCTCTGAGTACTGACATAATTTGTTTTGCCTTGAAGTTATTTTGGCATGTGGCAAAATTGGCCTTTGCCGCAAATCTAATTCAGTTTCGGTATTTGGGGAGAGTTTTTTGTTGTTGTTTTTAAAAAGTTAATTTAATGAAAGTGATACAGAAGATTTCCTGAAAGGTAATATAAGGAAAATCTTCTTATAATACAACCTAATGCTCTCAAAAATGAAATTCACTTCTTTTTGGAAGTGAATGCAAAATTATTTCACAGACCCAGTCAACCAGGATGTAAATGTACTTCTTAAATGTAATTTAAAGTGGAAAAATCTTTCAAGGGAGATATGGGGTTTTTCATAAGTAAAAAATACATAGTCTGCAATCTTGACTTTCTCTTCTTGATACATAATAGAAAGGGGCATTATGCATGAAAAAGGAACCAAATTAACAGCATAATGGACAGGAGGGGAAAGAAGTAGAGCTGGCACCCAACTGAAGACAGTGAGGTTAACTTTGTTAAAGAATGAAATTAAGTTGCATGATTTTACATATTAGGACAAATGGAAAAAGCTATTCATTTTTGTTTTTAGATCATGGATGGGAAGGGGGAAAGTGTTGCTATCCAGGTGTTCCTGGACTACAACTCTTGTATTCCTTTAGCATTGACCATGTGGGCTGGAGCTGATGGGAATTGGAGCCTTATAATATCTGGAGGGCTGCAGCTTCCCCATCACTGTCCAAGCAGGCACCACCTTAGAAGATGTGTTCCATGCAAGAAGGCATCATCTAAGTTAGTGCTTACCACCCACAGTTTTTCTGTCAGAATTTTTATTTTAAAAGGGTTTCCTGATTTATTAGTATTTAAAACTTTTAATAGATTAAGCAGTGCCCCCAGGTTAATGTAACTGCTGAACTAAAAGTTGTAATCTATGGTGAAATATATACAATTCAGTTGTCCCCAAAGTAGCAAGTCCATTGTGATCTGTGCTCACACCCCAAATCCAGCTGTTGTCAAAAGTCTTTGCTAGTTGTAGAGTGTGGTAAAAAGCAACCATTTCTTCAGAGTTCATGGAATAACTTCAGTGCTGTTTATTAAGTCTTTGATTGACGGTTGACTTTGTCCTGAAGAAATGTAGATATATCATTCCACCAAAAAATTGTGTGCATCTCTTTCTCTCTCTCTCTGTGTGTGAAATGAATATACATATATATGCACACACATGACTGAAGCTAAAATGAACTTCTACCAAAAGCTTTTTGTGACATCAACACTGTATAATCAACTTTAGTGCAGGAGACCCACGTTGTTTTGTCGGCAAGGAAGTGCATACATTCCCAGGGAACATCAGATATAGAAAAACCCATAAGACTGGTTAAATGAGCAATTTATGATTTTAGATGTAATGAAAGGGCCCTGGTTATTTCAGCTTTCAAAGGAGTTTATTTTATTGCATTTGTGCAATTTCTCCATTGGCCAAGAGGGGCCACTGCTGAGCAGTTTATCCCCCTCTCTTACGCTCTCATCTCTTTCTCCTCTGAACTAACTTTGCTGTGTGGTTGTGGTCTTAAGAATGAGGACAGTAGATGTTAATCCCACTCCTGATCTAGTGAGCAAAGAAGCACAAATCTGAGGATTTATTGCTCTTTCTCAAATTTCTAGTTGGGGGTGGAAGGGGTGATGGTGCCTTAGGTCTTTTTTTCGCTTGCTTCACTGCTTGTGAGTGACTTGAAAGAGATGATTGTGAAAGGGCAGCTACATGGTGTTAAATAGAGGAAATGAAGAGCCTCCATTCATATCGGTTCCGTAGTAGGAAAGTGTGACACCCCAGCACCCTCACATTCATGGTCAAGTAAATCAATAAAAATAACTGAGTTTCTGCTCCCTGCTAACATAAACCCTAGCTATGCCCATGATCACATCATTTTCATTTCTACTATGAGACGGAGGGAAATATTTCGCCGTGACGAGGATGCAAAAGGAAACTGAAGAACAAAGAAGTTGGGGGACAGGGAAGGAGACCACAAGAGCTGTGAGACTGGAAAATGGCTATGGATCAAGAAAACCATGAGTGAACATTGTAGTGAATGTAAAGGTTGGATAAGATGCTGTAAGCCCAGGATGGAAATTTGTGGTCCTCCATATATTGTTGGACTCCAACTCCCATCAGCCTTTGCCAGTATAGTTAGCAGTCAGGAATGATGGGAGCTGTAGTTCACTACTAAGTGGGGGGCCACAGGTTCCTTGCCTCTGCGGTAAATGGGTGTAATTGATGTTCAGAAGGAGCACGGAAATGAACTCAAGCTTTGATGCTGTGTGTCGCTGTATGCTGTAATTAAAATTATGTAGTGAAAATTGAGGTCCTGTAAATGTTTCCCTGGGAATAAGTACAATGAAGCTCAACAGGACCTATTTCCAAGTAGATAAAGGTAAAGGACCCCAGTTAAGTCCAATCAAAGGCAACTATGCTGTGCAGCGCTCATCTCGCTTCAGGCCGAGGGAGCCAGCGTTTTTCCACAGACAGCTTTCTGTGTCATGTGGCCAGCATGATTAAGCTGCTTCTAGCGCAACAGGACACTGTGACGGAAGCCAGAGCACACAGAAATGCCGCTTACCTTCCCGTTGCAATGGTACCTATTTATCTACTTGCACTGGTGTGCTTTCGAACTGCTAGGTTGGCAGAAGCTGGGACAGAGCAATGGGAGCTCACCCCGTCATGGGGATTCAAATCGCCGACCTTCCGATCGGCAAGCCCAAAAGGCTCAGTGGTTTAGACCACAGCGCCACCCGCTTCCACTTTCCAAGTAGCTATGCATATGATTGCACTGTAAGTATGTAGAGAATTCACAATAAAGTTGCAAAGGATGTGTATTACAAAGAAATGATGGTTCTAGATTCAGGTAGGTAGCTGTGTTGGTCTGACGCAGTAGAAATATATATATATATATATATATATATATATATATATATATGTCCAGTAGCACCTTAGAGACCAACTAAGTTTGTTTGTGGTATGCACACTTCTTCAGATACACGAAAGCTCATACCAAGAACAAATTTAGTTGGTCTCTAAGGTGCTACTGGACAATTTTTTATTTATTTTTTATTTTTATGTATTTCTAAAGAAATTATGGTGGGATTTAGTTGGAATTGTATTAGAAAGATTCCTTTCCATGACAGGACTTTATTTAATTTAACTGCAAAGTAGCAAAATAATTAGAATGAAATAAATTTTGAGCACAGAAGAATTGTTCGCATTAGCCCAACAACAGCTGGACAAAACATACCAACTGTTTCAAAACTCTCACATGCAACATGAAGACAAGAAGCAACGATATAGCAGGTCAGACTATTCTGCCCAGTGCTGTTATTCAGGCTAACAGTGTCTCTCCAGCATCTCAGAATCCTGTCATCCTGCTTTTTTCTTCTTCTGGGGGTACTCAAGGGTATGCAGTACCAACAACTGTCCCCCCCCCAAAAAAACCCTTAAAAGTGTGGCACTTACTGTAATGACTTTATGGAGAATACCAGACCTTTTCCTCTCATTTTTAAAAAAATAATAATCACTTGTATCATCTGACACCTGATCATTTTAATTGAAGATGCTAGAGATTGTACCTTGGACCTTCTGCATGCAAAGATCTGCTCTGCCACTGCATAATAATCCCTTGCCAAAAATAGTGTGTTATAAGTACAGGAAAAGCCCAGCCTATAGGAGCAGTTAATCAATGGAAGAAAATATCTGGAAAGGAAGTGGAATTTCTTTTAGAGGGAGCTTTCAAAGAAATGAAAGTAGGGCTGTACTTAGACACACACACACCCCCCGCTCTCCATTGCAGTGCCAGTATTCCATTTTAACTTCTGCAACGCAATTCAACTCTTTGTTTATTGTTTACATTTTATACTACTTACTATAAAGAAATTCTTGAAGTGATTCATGTCATAAAGATGGTACTTTTAAAACCATTTCAAAAAGCAGAAAGATCAAGAACTAAAGGACTATAGAATCCAGGGTTAACGATCAAGATTCACAGGCAAAGGGGCATGTTTTTAATAATAATAATAATAATAATAATAATAATAATAATAATTAATAATAATTTGTTTATTTTATTCTGCCCATCTGGCTGGGTTTCCCCAGCTACTCTGGGTGACTCCCAATAGAATATTAAAAACACGATAAAACATCAGACATAAACAGGGCTGCCTTCAGATGTTTTCTAAAAGTCAGGTAGTTGTTTATTTCCTTGACATCTGATGGGAGGGCATTCCACAGGGCAGGTGTCACTATTGAGAAAGCCCTCTGCCTGCTTCCCTGTAACCCTGTATAGGAAGAACACTTCTATGTTGAGGTTTCCTGAATAACAGGAAGGGGAGAGCATTCCACAGGGTAGGGACTATCTCAGAGACAGCCTGCTTCTAAGTTGCCATCAAAGAACAATTTGCAGGTTCCGGCAAAACCCACGAAGCCTCCCTTGAATATCTTCATGATCGAACAGTTTATTTTTTTTTTTAAAGAAATTTATTGGGTTTTACAATAGAAATGAACATAATAAACAATGTAACATATATCTTAACATAATTTCACATTTTCTTTGGACTTCCTCACATCTCCCGCTCCCACTTTCATTGTTATAACATTTTGTCAGCAATTTATTATCTTATTTACATTCTTATATCCCTTCTATGTTTCATAATCTTCTAGTTCTCAAAAAGAGTTATATTTTCACAATCTTACTTATTTTCTTAAAATCATCTAAATTTAGTGGTGCTCAGTTATTTTGATCTAGCATCTTGTTTAGCATTCACTCAAGTTACAATATTTTTGTAAATAATTCTTAAATTTCTTCCAATCCTCCTCAGTCCTCTCTTCTCCCAGGTCACGAATTCTGCCGGTCATCTCAGCCAGTTCCATGTAGTCTATCAGTTGCATCTGCCATTCTTCCAGTGTGGGTAGATCTTGAGTTTTCCAGTGCTTTGCGAGAAGTATCCTTGCTGCTGTTGTTGCATACATAAAAAATGTCTGGTCCTTCTTTACCACCCCTTGGCCGACAATACCCAAAAGGAAGGCCTCTGGTTTCTTAGTGAAGGTATATTTAAATACCTTTTTCAGTTCATTATAAATCATTTCCCAGAACGCCTTCACTTTAGGGCAAGTCCACCAGAGGTGGAAGAACGTTCCCTCACACTCTTTACATTTCCAACACTTATTGTCAGTCAGGTGGTAAATTTTTGCAAGTTTGACTGGGGTCATATACCATCTATAAATCATTTTCATTACATTTTCTTTCAAAGCGTTACATGCAGTAAATTTCAATCCAGTACTCCACAACCTTTCCCAGTCCTCAAACATGATATTATACCCAATGTCCTGTGCCCACCTTATCATAGCCGATTTAACCGTTTCATCTTGTGTATTCCATTTTAACAGCAAGTTATACATCCTTGAAAGTACCTTGGTCTTTGGTTCTAACAATTCTGTTTCTAGTTTCGATTTCTCCACCTGGAACCCTAGTTTCTTGTCATTTTTAAAAACTTCTTTAATCTGAGCGTAATGTAACCAGTCTCGCACTTTATCCTTCATTTTCTCCAAACTCTGCAATTTCCAGTTGTCTCCATCTTTTTCTAGTATTTCCCAATATTTTGGCCATTTAGCCTCCATATTGGGTCTTTTTCGGGCCTTAGCTTCCAAAGGTGAAAGCCACCTTGGGGTTTTATTTTCCAGCAAGTCTTTATATTTTGTCCAGACATTAAACAGTGATTTTCTGACAATATGGTTCTTAAAGGCCTTATTTGCTTTAACCTTGTCATACCATAAATATGCATGCCATCCAAAAGCATTGTTAAACCCTTCCAAATCTAACACATCAGTGTCTTCAAGAAGTAGCCAGTCTTTTAGCCAGCAGAACGCTGCGGCTTCATAATACAACTTTAAGTCTGGCAGGGCAAAGCCCCCTCTTTGTTTTGCACATGATCGAACAGTTTATACAGGGGAAGGATGTTTTCCAGGTAACCTAAACTGCTGAGGGCTTTGTTTACTGAGTACCCAGGCAGCTGCATATGGAACCAGCTGTAGCTTCTGGATCAGATTCAAGGGGAGCCCTACACATTACCATAATCCAGTCATGAGGTCATCTAATCATGAGGTCATCAGTGCATGAATCACAGTGGCTGACCTATTCCTGCTTGCTGTTCTGGAGCAGGTCTTAGCTGGTGTACCAGCCACAGCTGGTAGTAGACACTTGTCCCCACAGAAGCTTCTTGAGCCTCTCATGACAATGACTCATCCAGGGTCTAAATGACAGAAACTGATCCTGCAAAGAATAAGGCAATACATTGGACACCACAGGCAGTATCCAACTAACTTGTTCTATCAGTGTAAGCATTTGCATGTTGGAACTACCCCCTATCTCTTCCCTGCTGCATATCCCCTAAATCTGTTCTGGGGATTTGTGCAACCCTCTGGAATAGATCTGGGGAGGGTGCAGGGCAGGGAGGGGAGAGGGAAAGGTCAGTTGCACAAGCAGGAGTACTTGCACTGACAGAATGAGTTAGTTGGAAACCGCCTCACGTCTGATACTATACTAACCTGAGCAATTTTATCCTTGAATTTTATATAAAAGTGGTCTCAGCAGACCTCTGACAGTTCCAACATGCAATTCACTGAGCTAAACATTATTTAGGGCAAAATCTCACTGTTTAGTGTGTTCCTTTATATTCAACGAGACTAGAAAAGGTGATGGTGATATTTGAAATTTCTTTTGGAGGAGGAATGCTTGCCTGGCACTTTGGTTACATATCTTTAGGGATCAGGCAAAAATGTTTCTTAATCAGGCCTTTGACTGATCAAGATTCTATGGCTTTTTAAATGTGTCTGTAGGAAGGTGGTTATTGGCTTGTTTTTTATTTTATTATGTATTTTGGGTTCTCATTTTGCATTTTTATGTTGTGAGCTGCCTGTGATATTCAGATGAAGGTGGTATACAAACTGAAATGGTGGTGGTGGTGGTGATGATATTGTATCTGCCCTCAGTCTACTAGGCATTCTTAAATAGAACACACTACAAAAAGCCCCAGGCATAACAATAAGCCTATTGTTTAAGATGGGGTTGCCAACTGGTGACCCACAAGCCAAATTTAGGCCCCAAAGTGTTGTGATCTGATGTCCCTGCAAGTGTTGATCTAGGGGTAGTAAATGTTTTGCTCATGCTTTCACGTATATGAAAAAGAAACAATGGGCTGCCATGCCTATTTTGGTTGAACACTACTGTCTCTCAGTTTTGCGCTCACTCTTGAAGATTAAAGGTTCAAAGCAGATTTGTTTCTCAAGGACATCACCTGCTATTTATTATCTTGCAGTGCCTGAGTAAATGAGCCCCCATGCTTGTAAAGTCCTTGCTACAAAATGATGTTGGCTTGATTATTGAACCAAGTTTGTTGCTGTGTTTAAAGTTTAAGGTTCATAGTGTATTTATGAAGTGTGCTGTGCTTCTGTCAGCATGCAGCTGGTTCCCGAAATCATCATCATCTTCTTCTTCTTCTTCTTCTTCTTCTATAGTCATTTAGTCATGTCCGACTCTTCGTGACCCCATGGACCAGAGCATGCCAGGCACTCCTGTCTTCCACTGCCTCCCGCAGTTTGGTCAAACTCATGCTGGTAGCTTCAAGAACACCGTCCAACCATCTCATCCTCTGTCGTTCCCTTCTCCTTGTGCTATCCATCTTTCCCAACATCTTTTCCAGGGAGTCTTCTCTTCTCATGAGGTGGCCAAAGTATTGGAGCCTCAGCTTCAGGATCTGTCCTTCCAGTGAGCACTCAGGGCTGATTTCTTTAAGAATGGATATGTTTGATCTTCTTGCAGTCCATGGGACACTCAAGAGTCTCCTCCAGCACCATAAGTCATTAAATTCACCTCTCTTCTGTTATGGTCTAAGTCACATACAATCCATGCCCTAGAGGCTGAACCCTCCAGCAATGATTCTGTGCCTTTTCTCATGACTGCATAGACAGACGATCCCCCTACAAACTTCTTGTGGGCCCACAGTTTACAATTTTTCATCTGCTGTATATACAAAAGAGATGGCATCAGTGCTTCAATATTGTCATTGCTGGATATTTTCAGATAAATTTGCAGAAAGGAATCCTCATCAGTGCTCTCACCACTGAGGGCAGAGTGAGGTTGATGAGGCAGTGCCCCCCCCCCCATTTGTCCTGATGCGACTGTCTCCATTGGTCTCCACAAGCGTCCGAAATGCAGTTCATTCAGACGGGGTCCTATCCAAATCCTATCAAACCTTTGCATTAGCATCTGACATTAAAAGAAGTCATGTAAATGCAAAATATAGATTTCCAGGCATCCTGAATAAATGACAGTTGCCACAGACCAATTTGCTGCTGATAGAAGAGCACCTCAGGCAACCGCTAAGGTTGGATTGAAGAAACTGTTGTACATATTGCTTTTCAGTATCTGTTGGAGGTGGAAATGAAAACCTTATGGTGTGTCGGCATATGTTGTTGGCAGCGCAGTAGGTAGCATAGAAAGGGGAAGAAATGTAGAAAGCTTCTGCGGTGACTGGTTATTTCTTAGCTGTTAACGGTTTTTGTGCTCTTGATAGGTTCAGCTGGTAAAAAAATTCAGTCCTACAAAAAAAGGGAGATACTATTTCAGAGGTATGTGTTATAGAATAAATATCCTTTTTAGTATACTGGTTCTGTGAAAAGCTTGGTTTAAAAGGACAGGAAGCCTCAGAAAGCCAAACTCCCAGGGAAACAGCAAGTATCCCCTTCCCCAGAACAAGTAAAACAAAGCTTGTGATAATCCTGAGGGCCACAATCCTGTGCCTTCTGGTAATAATAATAATAATAATAATAATAATAATAATAATAATAAATTATTTTATTTATACCCCCCCCCCAGCAAAAACCGGGCTCAGGGCAGCTAACAAACAATAAAAAACAAGTTGATTGAAATGCAACTTAAAAAACAAGATTAAAATACATTAAAACATTAAAATGCAGCCTCATCACAGGAGGAGAAAGAAAAAAGAAAGAGGGGGAGGGAATCAAATTGACTCCAAGCCAAAGGCCAGGCAAAACAACTCTATCTTACAGGCCCTGCAGAAAGAAATCAGATCCTGCAGGGCCCTGGTCTGATGAGACAGAGCGTTCCACCAGGCCGGAGCCAGTGTTGAAAAGGCCCTGGCTCTGGTTGAGGCTAATCTAACTTCCTTAAGTAAGTAAGACAACTACTGGTAATCTCAGTGGGCCCTGCTTCTGAGTCAACCTGCCTAGGACTGGACTGTGCAAGCAGTTGATCTTCCTAAATTTCAAGAGCAGATTTTTAAAGATTGTTTCAGGCTTTGCCCATCAAAATTATTCACTGAGGGAAAACCTTTTCACAAAAGTCTAGCTTTGTCCTAATAAACTTGTTCAGTAGTGCTATAGTATTGTTTTTATTATTAATATTGAAAAATGGTGCTTCCTTGTCTTTTCATAAGATGCACAATTTAAGAAAAAAAGTAAAAAGAAATCAACAGATAAACAAGAGGGGGAAGCAACGGCAGATCCTTAAAAGCAAAAGGGGACCGGGGCAGGGGGACACTGAGAGAGTTTGCCAGTCACTTACAGGCATTAAGATAGGATCCCAAAACAACACATTGGTTGAGATACTCCAGTCTAGCTAGGAAGAGGCTTCCATTTGTGTATTCCTAGCTAGATGGGGGTACACTTGCAGTCCAATTGCAGAAATGAGTTGTGTTCATGCAGTCCTTGTCTTTGGTCCAACGGTCAGTGCTTCCAATTGTTTGCTCAGGTGGGGGAGCAGAGAAGGATGGACTTAGTCTTCCTTTTCCTGTCAATCAAGACACAGACTGGTGGAATGCTAAGCCTTTTGGAAAGGGGTTTTTGCATGGAATTTCAGTATTGTGGACTTGGAGAGGGAGCTGAAGGGCTGAATTGATGGCTAGAGTGAGGTTTAAATCTTAGCCAGTTATTTGATACATGCATATAGACATTCCAATAAGCATCTTTGACTTTGCTTCCATGATAGTTTCATGGTATAACTAGGACTTACCCACCCAAAACTTTTATTAGCCCATTTTTCAAACCAGTAAATAAATCCAGCTCTAGCATACTAATTTCCAAACTTGTTTCCATTTTTTTTAAACCCTTAAGAAAGATATGGTTCTTCTGTTACCACTTGTCCATCTGTCCATATTCCATGTTACATTTGACATTTAACTAAAAAGGAAGGCACTCAACAGGCACTTATTTTCTTATTCTTTTCACCCCCTTGGTTTTAATTGGTAGCAAATCCCAATGTCATTGGAGTGGTTCTGAAAATGCTGAGGGTCAAGGTCAGAAAGTTGAGTGACTTCTGTAGAAAGTGTCTAATTAAGGAAAAATAAAAATCAACAGAATACTTTCCAGAGTTTAGAAACACATAGAAAAGTGTTCTCAAGTGTGCCATGACTACAAAATCTACCATAGCCACATTGGCTGGAATAACATGGGTGCATGCATGGCAACCTATTTGGCACACACTTCAGGAAATGTAAAAATAGAACCCAAACTGAGAAGTGAGATTGTGCAATGGATGGAATCCAGATGAGAAGGACCAGGTCCTGGCATCCTTGGACAGCTGTCAGGGCCCATTGCCCAAGACCTTCCTACATCTTTGTTTTCCTAGGCCTGGCACTCTTAGCAGTGGCAAGATCTAGCTGTGCTGTCAATGTCCCACAATGCCACTGACCTTGCATTGCTTTGGGAATAATAACATGGCTAGGTAGAAGCAGCTGCCCAGGACTGCCTGATTTGTTATCAACCACAGTTAGGTAAGCCTGCCAGGTCTGCTGGCAAAGGAAAGAGCCCACCAGAGGACACAGTGCCCAGAGCTCCCTGAGAGGTGGACTAAATGGAAGCACTGGGCTGATAGGTGCCATCTTCTCAAGATGATTGAGGGGACCCAATGCGACATCCTGATGTTGCGCGTGCGACATCGCATGAAGCCAGAGGGTGGAGCTGAATGCCTTCTGAACATTGAGGGGGTCTGGCCTCCTAAAAAAAAACTTTGGGGCCTCCGAAAGTGCCTCAGCCCCTAGAGGCTGATGCCTATGATTGGGCTTAAGGGATAAGGTATATTTTTGGAAGGTAGAAACTCTAGCTTGCAGTTGAACTAGAACAAAACACATCTTACTAGATTCAAGGAATTCCAGGAGTGGGAGCTTTTCTGTCATTTCCAGCCTTTCTAAACTTTCACATACTCATTCCTTAGTAACTGATTTCATTGCTGCAGAGGTTGGATCTAATTAATCCAGCCTTGAAATTTATAATCTTAAATCATGCAGGATTTCTCACCAGGTTTTTAATCTCGGGAAGGGTTGACAACCTATATATGAAGGGATACCTGTCTGGGTAGATAAATCAAGTAGTCAGAAGCTACAGGTGAGTTGATTTGCAGAGTATTCATAGCAGCGTCCTTCAAAATTGCTAGCAGTGTTTGAAGGGATTTACTGTCACTACCCACGTGACACGTTTAACACTTCAGCAGGTGAACTGACCTTTAAATATGATCCTTCTCAAAGAAGTAGTGACAGAATAAAGTCTGCTAACTGAAGCTCTGACTACATTTAGGCCAGCTCTGCAGACTTCAATAAGAGTACTGTGGTTTTAAAACAATTAAGGATCTGGGTATTTTTTTAAGGATATTTTGTTCCCTTTATAAACACATCCTACTCAGCAGAATGTCCATACTAAAAAAGAATTCCTTTTACTTTCCCATGTCTCATTTGTCCACACAGACAGTCTGATAGACTACAGTGATACACGAGATTTTATTTATTGTATATGGACAACAATCACATGGCTTGTATAATAAATTTAAATGTCTGTCAGTGAGGGCAAATGAGGTCAAGGACAGTGAATGCAAAGAAGAAGAACTAGCAACTAGAGGAATAAGAGGATTGCACACAATGTGCCCCCCGCCCCCGCCATGAGAGGTTTATTTCCTTTACCCCCAGCAATTTGTTCAGCCACACTGAGTCTACCAATTTACAAAGTGGATTATATTCAGTACAATTAGAGTACCAAGTAACTATTTTTCATGGTATTACTAATGGGCCATACTGTCTGTTGGAGATGAAACAGCAGGGATCATTCTGTTTGTAACTGAAGGGTTAATTCTGTTAGTGTTAAAGTCAAATAGGCAGAGTGGCATGATCTTCACTTACGTATGTAACACAGACACTGATTAGCTGTGCAGTTCTGAAGGAGTTTTTCCACCCTGCTATGTAAAAGGCTTGATTAAGAAAGACAACGTCTCTGTTCCTTTCTCCTCAAAGCATACATTGTTTGCTCAATTTATGCTCAGTAAAGTGCTATCGGGATCCCCCTCCCCCTGCTCTGGATTCCATCTGTTTTATTTAAGTGACTTTGCTAACACTGTCATGTACCACTTACAGCAGCTTTAATGAAAAAATGTTGTCGGTGGTGGAAGGGTTGTGCTCCCAATATTCTCTCCTCCCACCCCCCAGCTTGGAAAACCAGTTTAAATGAAAAATAGGTAATGTTGCAATATGGAAAGATATTGCATCGCTGAAAACATGTTGCTAAGCCATGCATGTTTTATACATGTCTCACATTTCAGTTGGGTGCCTTTGTTCTTTCTTTAAAGCAGGCATTCTCTTAGTTCCTTAAATCAAAAACGGCAATTGCCATGTATACATCAAATTTGTTACAGCTAATGATTGGCTGATCAGGAGGGTGCGCCAGGCTGCTTTCCAGGAATCACTTGCTTCATAATGGAAAGTGTAACCTCTCTCTCCCTCAACATCTGAGAGACTGCAATATAAAGTGTCACCCTACAGTTTCATTTTCTCCAGTATTGGTTAGATTTGCACCCTGCCTTTCTAAGACTTATGACCCACTCAAGGTGACTTACGCAGAATTAAAATCACAACCATAGCAAAACATCTATTATATATAAAGACAGAGGCGACAGATAGAAACAGTCCTTAGCAGAGACACTTATCTAAGGTGGCACAGTGAAGGAAAATGGCAGTATCAGCCCTTGCTGGCAAACGTTTTCCAAGAACTAGAGTAAAGATGTTTCCCAGACCCTTCTACCCAGTTTGGGTAAACTGTGACCCTCCCATATGATAGGTTTGCCATATTTCAAAAAGAGAATATCCAGGCATGGACTGCCATACATCCAGATTTTCCTGGACATTTCAGCGATTTCCACCCGGATGCTGTTTAAGAGGGCCAAATACCAACTACGTCTGGGAAATTGTGGGCGTATTTGGAGTCCAAAACCAACAGGAGAGTCACAGATTGGCTGCCCTCTGCTTTAAATGGACATGCTAATGGTCGACTGCATGGGTTCTACTACTGAACTGTGAGCCCTTCTCTTAGCATCACATTTCCTTATTCTTGGATTCAGTTCACAGTGTCAAGTGTGAGTCAGGCTATGCACAGGTACAGTGGTGGTGATGCACAATGATGGCAGGTGGGGAGGATGCTGCATCCATTGTGTTCTGTGGAAGCACAAGAGCAAGGCCTAGAAAAGATTGTTCTCTGGCACAAATCTTGGAGAGGCTAGATTGTTTGGGGATATATAAGGCTAGGTCAGGCAAGACAGAACCTCTGACAGCTTCCAGGAAGTTGCTTCAACAAAGGGCTGAAGTCAGCTGAGTGCTGAAGCCTGCATTTGGCAGGCAAAAGATTCCATAGCATCTTCCATTAAAAATATTAGGTAGGCAAAGATGGGGAAGACCTCACTGAGAGCTGGTGCCAATTGGAGTAGACCAGTGTTCTTCAACCATGGGTTCAGAGATGATGATCAACTGCAAATCTCATCATTCCTTGCTTCTATCTAAACTGGTTGGGGTGATGATAATTGTAGTCCAACAACGCCTAGGGAACCAAAGTTGAAGAACACTGGAGTAGACGGTAGGGCTACATGGACAAGCCCTTGCAATAAAACTGATGAGATTTAGCCATTGATTCTATAATACGAAGTGGCTATATCGAGCTTCTGCTGGCTTCTACTCACTGCAGATAGCAAAAACTTCATTTCTCATCTATTTCCAAAGACTTTAGAATGTCTTGCCTCACTTTCACGAGTGCTAGAAACATGTTTTAACAAATACTTCCATTCTCAGAATGACCGCTCCACGCTTAAAACGGGGGGCGCCCTTTGCGTGGACGCGCGCAGCCCCTAGATCTGGAGCGGCTCCAACAGCATAGGCTTGGTTTGCCTTCCCTCAGGTGGGATACCTGGAGGTCTCTGCCTACCTCAGTCAGTTGTCCAATCCCACCTGGGGGAAGCGTTGCCAAGGAGACCAGGCCAGGTAGGGGAGGGATTACCTGCCCACACAATAGAGGGAGGATCTTACCTGGGAATCCTCACTTGGCTCCAGAGCTTCTCCCACCCTACCCACCCTCAGTTAATGTCTTATTTGCAGGTTAACTTTTCTTCACAGGTTTTGCAGATTAACTTTTCTTCACAGGTATGCGGGCGCTGCTACGTTAAGGTCGCTGTTAAAGGGCCGGAAAGGAATTTCCCTGCATTGGCAGGTTTCGCCTTTCCCGTAGCAAAACGTCCAACTTTGGTGGTATCAGGCCTTGGGCGGAATCCTTTAGTCCATCTTCCTCTTTGCAGCGGCGATACCAGGGTTCCCCATTAAAGGGGTTTCTGAAGGGAGGCTTTGACCGTACGCCGAAAGGTCATCATTGCTCTCCCCTGCGGCGGCGGCGTAACGGGGGCGGCTATCTCTGCTTGAACATATGTTCTCCAGAGCCGGCCCATCCCCCCCCCACACTGGATAACCCTGATGCTCCCTAGGTCCCCGGCTGGGGACTGGGGAGGGAGAACAGCCAATGCCTGAGCCAAGGTCTACCCACATTTGAAATTTAATAAAGTTGTGGCCAATTTAATCCCATAGCACGTTGTCATGAGTTGTTATTCCACATGACGGGGGGACCGCGCGGGATCTGGGGTCTCCGCCTGTCCACGCAATAACATTCCCCTTTGGTTACCCTATTGCACAACCCTGACTTAATGAGAACCCCCCCCCCCCTGTAAGTAAGTAAGTAAGTAAGTAAGTAAGTAAGTTCCTGTCTAGTTTGTCACTAGATTCTTTTGATATTGTTGGTTATTGATATTTCTAAAAATGGTTGTGCAAGTTTGTTATTTTCAAAGATCGTAATGCTCCCAAGTTCAGTGGTCTAGCTGTGGTTTATTTATTTTTTATTAAATTCCATGAGGTTGAGGTCTATGAATGCCTTCTGAAAATGCCATCTGTCGCTCAGGCTGTCTGTTGTCAACTCAGGCTGCATGTTGCATTTTGTCTGTCTTCCTCGACCACCATCCAAATGGCATTGGATGTGAAAATATATTTGCACAACAATGAAAATATGAGCATTACAAATATTAGCCATTAAACAGTGCAAAATATTAATGGATACTTTTAAAGCCAATATTCATAAGTGACTTATAGACCATAATACCAAGCACACATGCCGGGAATGTGTTCTGATTTCAAGAATGGATTCCTAATGTATAAGTAAGATTTCACATTTGGACACTGCTCAATTTATTTTAAGTGCTCTTACTAATAACAAATGGTGGTAGTGTAGTACATGATTAATGTAAGCAGAATCTTGGGCGGGGGGGGGGGGTGTGAGAGAGAAATACTTTTGCAGTGAAGTCCCAGAATGCAGATGAGAAGGACCATGTCCATATTCAAAATGTGCACCCCTCCTCCAAAATAAACCCACCTCTTTTCTAAAGTACTCTCTCTGATATACACTTGTGCATATACACACTCCCGCCTTCTCTTTAAACCTTTAAATGCCTCTTTGCAGAGATTTCATTCTTCCTGATCTGCAAGAAGATACATCTTTATTTACTGTATTTCTTATTTTGCTAAACAATGTCCAAATCGCCGTGACACAGTCAGATATACAGTATCATCCTCACTGCTGTCATTGCCTGTTAACTTGTAGCAAATCTATTGACTTAGTTATGCATCAGTCCCTGCTCAAAATTGCACCTCAAGGTACTGTAATAATGAGGCTGAACATGGCTTGTGCAACTAAGCTTCTATGTGCCCCTCTCTGTCCCACACCAGGTGCAGATCTGCTGAAAGAATCCCCAGTCCCATTGCTACATCAAGAGTGTCATTTTTAAAAACTGAGAGTGAAAAGTTGTGGATGCCTGCAGCTTCCCCACCAGATCTTTTATTTAAAAATCAAGCAGTGTGAAGATTTGATACATGATCTCATCTGAGGGGAATCACAGGGGGTCCCGGGCAAATTTAGGGCAGTGTGACTGGTTCCACTGCTCTGGGTGCTGAGCCTAGGGGGTGTTGCAGGGTGTCACAGCTATGATGTATTGAATTGAGCAGAATGGAATTGAGAATGGAATTGAGCAGAATGGAATTGAGCAGAATGGAATTGAGAATGGAATTGAGCAGAATGGAAATGAATTGAGCAGAATGGAAAGTGAGATGCGGGGTGGAGGGGCAGAAATCTGGGCTCACACAGGACACCATTGAAGTTTGAAAGACCAAAGTCCACCCCTGTACACTCGTACATGCTGGTGGGATAAGAGCTGGAAAGAAGACAGAGAGGAATTCCCCAAGTGAAATAACCCTTTTCCTGGCATCGAACAGACCAGTCTTCCCATGCATACGGGAAGTGTGATGATGGGAGGAAAACAGCTGAAGGTGGTTAATGCAGGTAAAAGAGTGGGGAGAAAAGCAGTGCTGGATTTAGAGCAGTGAGGGCAGTTGAGGGGGTGCAAGATGAGGGGGAGAAGGAGGAGGAGGAGGAGGAGGTATAGTATAGTATAGTATAGTATAGTATAGTATAGTATAGTATAGTATAGTAGTGTTTTTTTCTGGGGGTACTCAAGTACCAGCATTGGTACTCAAGTACCAGTACTGGGGTATGCAGTAGCAGCACCTTTTTTCTAGAAAGCACTGACAACAACTATCACCACCTATATTTATATAGGTAAATATCGAGGTAAAGTACCAAAAGGAATTACTGTGAAAATAAGATGACGACAGCAACAACAACAACAAAAATGTTGGGCAGCTCCCAACAAAAAAATAGTGAAAACGCAATACAAAAAATAGCAAAAGCACACATTTAGGGATTGTGTGCAAGGTTTTGTCTTTGCTCCAGATGCTATCTTACCAAAGTCCACCACTGGAAAAATAAGGGGGGGTGAATGAAAAAGTCCTTGGCATCTGGAATGAGGGCTGGGCATGGGCTGGGACATTTGTGTGTGCCACCTTGAACACAGGATAAAGAAATAAACAGATTAGATCTTGGTTCCAGGGTCTATTCCCCCCTTCTCCCTTCAGTCCCCCCACCCCCACCCCTCACCCTAGGTCATTGTCATGCCATTGGCTGGATGTGAAGGCATTCAGTCGAGACGGCAAGGCAGCTAAATTGCTTTATCCCTGTAAAAATCGATGACTAAACCTATGGTGTTGTGTACACTGTTTCATATGCACCAGTGCAGCAATAAATTATTCATGTTGTGCTCTGTCAGCAGTTTTACTGTAGACAGCAAGGCTACCAGCAGCACCTAATCTTCAAGCACATGAGTGCATCTTTCAGTGATTATGGCCCGTGAGCATATTTTATGAGAGGTGGGCCAGATGTTGTGTTGCTTTCAAAACGCAAATGTGACTGCTTTGCTTTTTCCAACCTGTCTGTCCTTCACTGCTTACATCTCCTGGAATTTTCTCTCTCTCTTAAAGTTGCTTTACGTGAGCAGGTGTGACATGCTGAGGGATAGTCGAAAAATTGAATCTTTCAGAGCTCTCACCTCCGAGACAATACAGTGTGGCTGGGATGACTCAGTAAAATGCTGAATCTATGCAAAATAGAATTATGCTACTCAGTTTGGTTCTAAAGGCTAATAACACACACAGTTCTAAAATGATGGAAAGCCATTCAGTCAATAACGGAACTTTGTTTTTAAGGAAAATAAGAGTTAAAGTTGAAGCATCTGTTCACCAAGCTATTTTTAGAGCTCTGCTAAAAAGCTTTGGAGTGAGTTTTGTCCTCTGTGTGTCTTTTTAAGAATTGTTTGTGATTTGATATCTTGAACTTGCGTTACTGTCAGGGCAGATGCATTGAACTGTTACACAAGAGTCTTTGTCTGTGTGTGTGTGTGTGTGTGTGTGTGTGTGGAGTGGGGTGGGGTGAGAGAGGCAAGGCCCAGTAGTAACACAAATTAAGAGTAGTATAGAGGAATTGTGAATCAGTTACAAAAGGGCACTTGACTGCTAGTCAGCCATGATTTTTTTTTCTCAAAGCTAAATGTGTCACACAACAATCCTGTAAAAATCAATTGTGGGGAGGGGAGCAGATAAGTCTTTCATAACTTTAGATAATGTGCATGTTGGCTGGCTTTTTGCTTTGCTTTTCCAATATGCAGTTTTCCGTTGCAGAATTGCAATGTCGGCAAGGGCAATTTGGTATGACTTAGGCCAGTCAATGGTGAAGGCAAAGGTTTTCCTGCAGTGTGGGCCACCGTGCTATTGGGATTATGGAAGAAGGAGATTAGAATTACCACACCCTGTGTGTCTTGTGGTTGCAATGACTTTGGGCTTGAGATGGGGCATGAAAGAACCAGGGAAGAGGTGGGCTAGGCAAAAAGCAAGGTGGCTGCTTCTATTTATATTAATTAATTAATATACCAATGGGTTCCTAAGCAGTTTACAAGTATAAAAACAAACCACACAAGCATTAAAATATAGCTAACCATAACTGAAAGATGCAATAAAACAATCCCATTAAATCAGTGGAAGGAAATAGCAGCTGGGAATGTGAGAAAGGCAGACAGCCATATCTGGTGAAGGCATTTTTAGCAAGGGAAGCCCAGATGTTACCACACTACTGTGTCCTCTGTCACCGAGGCAGGAAACTCTGGGTTGTATTACCTCAGGCAGTCGGTGACAGCAAACACAACTTAACATTCCTCCATTAAATAATAATAAAATATCCCTTCACATCGAAGCTAGCATTTTGGGGAGAAGGTTAGGCCAGAAACTTTCCCCGTGCTATGATGATTTCCTGCTACCATTTCAGAAATGTGAAAGTCTTTGTTGTCTTTTTTTTTTACTCAGGTCTTGTACATAGCAAGGGAGCATTCAGCCAAGCATATGGAGGAAAAAGGCCAACCAAACTACATGGCTAATCAGAGCATGTGCTACCTCAGCAAACATCATGCCATTCTGCCTGGCTGTTAAGCAACATCTCCACCTTTTGCCCTCTTGGCTAGTTGACTCTTAAGTTGCACATAGAGTGATCTGTGCTATGGCACTTCCAACATTGTTGTCCTTCCATTCCCTCTCTCATCCAGTAATCGGTGTTGATTGCCTTTCGAGAGAGTTAGCATTCCATAGGGGCTATCAAGCATGCTCAGTCCTCATTGGGCCTCTTATTATGTTTTAGGGTTGCCATGTTTCAAAAAGTAAAATTCCAGACACCCACAAAGTTGTTAGTTTTCCTGACACCCACAAAGCTTTTTTTGGTTTTAAACTTTTGGAGCTGTTTACGTTGCTTCTTCCATTGTGTTGCCATATATCCAGGTTTCCCCTGGCATTTCCTCTCCAACACCATTTTAACACCTGAAAACCAGGACGTGTCAGGAATTTTCCTGATGTATGGCGGGCCTAGTATGTTTTGTACATCTGCATATCTTGGGGTTACCTCAAGTCTGCTGATGCACCCCTTTGTGTGTTTTGTGTTGCTGTTTTAGCTATATAAGGGATACCTCTCAAGGCATTGAATCAGAATTATCTGATTAAACGTACTAAACTGAACCAAGTCCCATCATGAGGGATGGGTAGTGATTACTTTAAAAATGCATTTCAATGTGCCACTTCCTCCCATTTCAAAAGCTTGATAATGGTGTTCCACTTTGTAGGATGTTAATTGTTTGTCTATATGTGTGTGCATATGAAAGACCCATTCCACGAAGGCCAAGGATCTCGATTTGAAAAGTACCACTTATGAGTGGAATTGAATAGAAAGCAGTAATGATTGCTTTCAAGATCTCTTGCATTTGGGAATGATCTAAACACACATTTGCATGGGAGACCAGAGTCGTAATACCCATTAAGGGTCATTGTGCTGCACATTTTCATAATGAAAAGCTACATTCTTCAGCTGCTATGATGAATGGAAAATTCATACCAACTGGAAGAAAGCAGCATCAGGCTCTGTGCATCTAAAATGGTTTTGAGCAGCACAGTTTTATGGTAAATCCACCGAGTCTCTGTGCGGGGGGCTATCTTCCTTTTGTCATGTCTTTCATCCCTTGCTGTGTGCTTCTCTACTCAAATTTCTCTTTCACAAATACTGGATTGGATCCAGCCCACCATAGGTGAGTATGCAGAGGGTTTCCCCCATAGGCCAGTGGCGGCCAAACTCACCCCTAGGCCTCACTAGAAAGTTTTGCAGCTGTAGGTCTAATTTCAAACATACTCTGTGAGCCATTGATTTAGAACAGGGGTCAGCAAACTTTTTCAGCAGGGGGCCAGTCCACTGTTCCTCAGACCTTGTGGGGGACCGGATTATATTTTGAAAATAATAATAATGAATGAATTCCTATGCCCCACAAATAACCCAGAGATACATTTTAAATAAAAGCACACATTCTACTCATGTAAAAACACCAGGCAGGTCCCACAAATAAGCCAGAGATGCATTTTAAAGAAAAGGACAGATTCTACTCAGGTAAAAACATGCTGATTCCTGGACCGCCCACAGGCCGGATTTAGAGGGTGATTGAGCCAGATCCGGCCCCTGGGCCTTAGTTTGCCTACCCATGATTTAGAACTCTGACAAGAGCGTTCTGCTCCCTCAGAGTGGATCTTTTGGTGGGAAGTGTATGAGTGAAGTGGTGGAAGAAAGACAGAGAGGTAAGTGACCTTGCCCACTTTGGCCCCACTACTGTTTTTAGTTCCAGCCACAACTAGCATGCGGTCCCTGACATATTAACACCTCCCGCAAGGGAATGTGGCTGGCTACAGGAGAGAGAAAAAGGTTGCCAATTCCTGTTGCAAGGTCATCACAGACATGTTTTCTCATTCCTATCATGCATGCATGTGAACATCACAGACCCTCCAACATGATGCAGCCAAAGTCAGGGACACCATCTTTCGGGTCTGAGTCACGTGACCCTTGCAAGATCACAGACCCAGGAAAAGTGTTTTATCAGGCACGGCGCCCAAGAACGCATGTTTGGGGGCACTGCATGAGATTGTGGACCCAAAGAAACACTTTTTCAGGGTGATATATCAGCCAGAAATCATGCGAGAGCAAGGTGGCCAAAATGGTCACCGTACTCTCATGGGGGAGGGGGGAATGGGATGTCCTGGTTTTTCTGCTGCAGTTGATGGGCACGACACCTTCAGAGGCAATGTCAGACCATTATAGGAAACAGGAGAGCTGTGTTATATACTTCCTAAAGACCTATTCAGGCTTCACCCTTCCACTGAAAAAGGAAAAAGCACTTTGATCTCATTTCCCTTGACTGAGCACAGGGAGAAGAGGTGAATGAAGATATGGAAGGTGCACATCAACCTTCTGTTTCCTGTAGCATGCCAGTGTGCTGAACCTCCATGAGTGTCTGCTGCAGTGGGCATGGGGAAATTGGAGATCTGCTGCATTCTCTTGGGATATTTTTGTATTCAGACACAGCACCTTGGGTTGACTGGTTTGAGCTGTGTGTTTATAGGAATACAGAAGTGGAGTCAATATTGTGCTAGGAACAGCTACCGGTACTTGAGATTTAAGGCCAGCAGCTTTGATGCTGCCCCATGGGTATAATCTGATATAACCATTGTCTATATAGAAATGGAAGGCGCTCTGTGTATTTGTGGAGCCCCATCTGTCACAGCTACCAATGAAGCTGTCACACATGAAGTAGGCTGTGGTTTTCACGTGGTATTTTGCACAAATTGAGGTGCTTGTGCGAGGAATCATTTCCTAAGATAGCGTACTGGTACATGTGTTCTGGAGATGAAAGTTCTACTTCCTGTGTCTGAGGAAATGAAGCAACTTCTTAAAAACAAAGAAGACTTAACTAAATCTGCCCTGCAAGTAAGGATTTTCTGGGAGAAATGAGTTCACAGCCGCTAGTACAAAACAGAGCATTTCAGCAATAGAAAAAGTAAAAAGTAAACGTTTTGTATGACTGGAGGTCATCCCACACTCATTCATATTATTGTAGTTGTGCACATCACCTATTGCTTAAATCCTTTCAAAGTCAACTGAAGTGTAAAAGGATGCAGCCAGTGTTTTCAGGTCACTGATTATGCCCTGCTAAGTCTTGGAATACATCTTAGTTTATATGGCTCTGTCCTACTAAGTTGCCTCAAAGGAAGACCTCCTGGGAAACATTTATAAGCCTCCCTGATATCTCCAGAGGGAGAGCAAGGACTTGGTCCCATCCACACCATACATTTAGACATGGCCTCCTTCATGGCCTTCCTGGGAACTGTAATTTACTACAAAGATCACCACCCTTAACAAACTACATACCCTCCAACATTTCTCAGATGAAAATGGGACATTCCACATCAGGAAGCTTCTCCAACATTTGATGTCGCCGTATACATAGACGTCATATACATTTTTTTTTAGGGATCAGACAGTGGCTCACTGGCAACAGGGCTTATAGGAGATGGCAGATTCACATATTGTACAGTATGTTTAGATTTTGGTCTACTGTCTAGAATGCCCAATGTCCAGCAGAAATAA
This sequence comes from Podarcis pityusensis, assembly GCF_964106645.2. NCBI lineage: Eukaryota > Metazoa > Chordata > Lepidosauria > Squamata > Lacertidae > Podarcis > Podarcis pityusensis. The sequence continues at coordinate 113,328,204 of NC_138028.1, read as the reverse complement.
AAATCTGTGACATGGTCTTTTGGCTTTTTCCCGACAGCAAACCACGTTCTGAGAGATCCAACTTTTAGCTAGGCTGTTAACAGTGTTACATGTCTTTTACAGCAAATATGTATCTCTGCCACCACTACACACAAATTAGGTTTGATAGAAAGGTTTGTCAAAGCAATAGATAAATGCTTTCTTTACCTGAAAGGGGAAAAAATCCAAAGATCAGCATGGCCACAATCTAGGAAGGGATAGTTGTACGTCCAAAAGTCAGAAAAATCATAAAAGGCAAGCTATCTGATGATGTGTTAAATTAAGGGACAGTGTGGAAAGCATTAAAATCCACTGTTACACATTTTCTTGGAAATCTTAAGGCCCCAAACTTTGAAACATGAGATGTAATATATCTCTGAAAATTCTTGGTTTCATTTCTCAACTTATTCCCACCAAACGTGGGTGCTCTGAATAACATACACAAAAAGTGGTTTCACCAAGATATGATATTTTGCTAACCTTTTCACTCTGAAATTCATATCACTGTTTTTTGATCTCTGAGCTATCTCATGCTTAGTTAGCTGTCATTGTTTTTGTGCATTTTTACTGCCTGTGTGCCTGCATTGGTATTACACAACCAACTTACAGAAGACCTTTTTTCTCAAATGCAGATTCTCTCCACTCTCATCAACAATCAGCAGCATGCATTGTTGGAAGCAGAAAATGGAGGAATAAATAAATCTCTACCTGCATTCATGAAACACGTAAAGGTTTTTTTAAAAAATAAAAAATATTGTCTTTTGGCCAATAAGTTCTATGAAATTTCTACACTGGTTGTTCTAACTGCTGTCTGCAATATGTTATAATATTGTTTTAAATGTCTCTTAGGTATTTTTATTTTATTGTGAGTTGTCCTGTGCTTCCTTTATGGGGAAGGGGGATTATAAATTTCAATAATGAATAAGCAAGTAAGTCAAGAAATGTTTATGCATTGTAGGATTTCTCCATAGAAAACGAAAAATAGAGTCTTTAGTAACTGGTTTTGGAGAACTTAGGCAAATGCAGCAACAGTTGAAAGATTAACTGTCCTTTTCTGATGGGATATGCATTTTAGGTAATCTTGTCAAAGAAAAGACTAATTTGAAGAACAATGAATGTTTTTGTTTAGATTTCTGTGCCAGGCAGGAAAATAAATGATCTGGTAAAGTGGGTGGTTGAGGTGATGGGAAACTAGGGTGGAGATATAAGTAATAATGTAGAATATCAAATGTGTGGAATGGCAAAGCAATACTAATCGTGTGGAGGGGACATCAACAGCCTTAAAACAACTATGCATCTTATTGTAGAATATACAGTACAGAAAGAAGTTTAAAAACACACCAGTGCTTCTTTTTGTCATTCTTTTGTGCCATGGGAGTAGATGATTTGCATTGGAGACAAAATCAGTCACAACTTTTTTGAGCTAGAGATCAACAATTTCTGCTAAACAGGCTGAAGATCAAAGCTCACAGTTACTGTACCCACTAAGTTCCAAGTCTGTATGCTTGGGCTTTAATAATGGCACAGACCAAGCTGGCATGGCAAGAACTGCTGGCATTAAATGACCACAGACAATTGGTGAGCCCCATCCCAACTGATAGCTAATAAGACTCTGCTTTAAAAAATAAAAATAAAATCCTTTAAGTCCAAAAGGTCCTTGAAGTGGTGTAACTATACACTCACTTCTCAATATTATGATGAGATATATTCAACATAGCACTAAGGCGAATAATTCATCAGCTCAAGGATTTCTCCTAATGCAACTGAACAGTCTCAGTGCTATTTTTCTAGAAAAAGGTGCTGGAACTCCCCATGAATGCCTCCCCTGTTCTTTTATAATGGCAATGGCATCTATCTGAGAGGTGCCGGAACTGAATTCTGGTGAGTTTCAGCTGAGAGCTCCATCTCCTGCTCCCCCTAGATTACCTTCTGGGTTCACCACCCCCAACCTCTGGGGGATGACATGGGGTGTGCATGGGGAAAAGCGGAGGATACTACTAGTATTCCTTGTGCAAATACAAATATTTAATTGAATACTGCTTGGTATGATTGGACAGATTAGGTTTTCTCCTCTCTGGAACAGCTGTCCTAAAATACCATGAAAATGACTGTGTTGTTCTTTTATTTTTACACCACAAAGCTTATCCTTCTGGCTGCCAGCAGTTTACAGTGTGCAGACTCACACGTTCCGTTCTTCCAGTTGTAAGAGGGGTGGTGGTAGTGGTGAAATCGTGGGATGAACTTTGTACTGAATATCATGTCTGTTTTAGCTCCTGCTGCTTCTAAATTTATTCTCCACTAATTGCTAGATGCGCCACAGAGGAGAGGAAAGGTGAAAACTAAAAGAGTACCTTGTGATGTGTGTGAACAGGGAATAAGCCAGGAAGGCCTAAGAACATTGCAGAGACAAACTGCCATGGAACACATTCCTCCTTTTCTCTGACTGTTGTCAAGAAGTAAACTACTTATTATCTGCAGTTCTCCCTGACACAAAGACAAAACTCACCTTGAAGCACTGTTTTGCTAACTCCATCCCAACCACCTTTTCTGGCTGCTCTGACCTTAATGTTCCCTTCAGGTAATTGGCAAGATTTACACTAAAGTGATCAAAGTGAATTTTTGAAGCCTCCCATTTTGTATCTGAGCCGCATTAAGATTGTGCACTCAGGTATTTAAGGAAAAAAGAAGAAAGAGGGGCACTGGTTTGTTTTTAAGACTCTACAAGGGTTAAATGACTCCTGGAATACTAGTACTTTACTTTAGAGCAACATTGTATGAGAGCTAATAGTTACATGCTCAGGTAAAAAAAAGGTAAAGGACCCCTGGACAGTTAAGTCCAGTCAAAGGCGACTATGGGGTTGTGGCGTTCATCTCGCTTTTAGGCCGAGGAAGCCGGCGTTTGTCCATGGGGAAAAGTGTGTCACTGTACTGCATTAAGCAGGAGTAGGGGATCCAGTAACTTAACAGATGAAATTCTATAAAAATAAGAACCAGTATAAAACCAAAACACCCACCATTTATTATGCAATTGTCTGAGGACGTTTGAGCACATTTCTTATAAAGGTTAACTTCCTGTGGACATTTGGATGGCATAAATCAATTTATATGTTCAAATTTAGATGGGTGTATCACCTGCTTTTGTATTTTATTGTGAAGTGAGGGGCCTTTCCCCTCACACTTTTTCTATTTTTCTTTTTTGTTTGTTTGTTTATATATTGTAATATGTACACAAATAAATTTTAATAGTAGAGATAGGATAGTGCTCCACCCTAGTTCACCGTCTGTAGATTGGAATAGTGAAATGGAGGCATCTGGCTAACTGTAATTTAATCCCGTGTTACATGCAATTGATCCATTGATGATGGTTGGTTTCATGAGTGCATGCAGGAAGGAGCTTTGAGAATCACTCCTTCAAAGACAATTTGCTACGGCAATGTTGATTTCCTCCAGGATCCTAATATTGTTAGGAGAAGAGACACGTATGCAACACGGCCAATGAATTGTGGAGATCTGCCTTGCAGGAAGCAGAAGTGGCGTGACAGAAGCAAGCATTGAAAAGATAAGCTTAAGGAGAACTCTCAGAGCTCTAGGATTGACATTAAGCATAAGAAGGCATCAGCTACTGATTACGCTAATTGGAGAAACGCAGGGAACCATGCAATGAGGCTGTTTGGTAGTTCAGTTGATGTCATTAGCTAACTGTGTGTTGTCCTTCCATAGAGTTGCTCGAGATGTGTGAGCCTCTCCCACTGCCATGCTTACTCTACCCTACAGCAAATTATCAAAGTAGATTTATCAGGTCCCAGAGCCTCGAAGGACTAATAAGCTACCAAGTGCCAATTCTTGGGTTGCAAGTGTCAGGCATAATCAGTACCTCCAAATCTATCAATACAAAATATGTCCTCCTCCCTTCTGAGATAACATCACTCATAGAAACTTCATTATCCTTACTCCATAGCAGTGGCTGTATTGCCCTTCAGGAAGGAATTTATTTAAAATGGCACACACAAGGCAACAGATCAAGCTCTGATTCTCCTGAAGGAGGAAGGCAATTGACGCTCATCAGAGTAAGTAAAGCTCGTATGTGCGACACTGAAATGGGGGGGGGGTGATATTTGCTCAAGGACAATTAAAGCTAGGGTGCATCTCGAACCCTGGGGTATGAAATGTTTAAAAGCAAAGCTTCACTGGAAGGGCAGCTGAACTATTGAACATAATAATCTTATTGAGGCAGACCAAATGGCCATTCAGCCCAAAGCTTTAGTAATTTCCAGGCCCTGAAATCTTGGATGAATGTGTTTGGGTAGGATGGGCAGCATCGTGTTGGCATATCATCTTGAATGACCTTTTCGAAAGGTAACTTAGAATTTAGTAGAAATCCTTGTATTGTAGCTTGAGTCTTTGCAACAGTGTGAACATGTTTTCAGCACTAGATAATTGTGAGGTGAATGTTACGTAGTTGCCTAGTGCATTTGCTAAGGTTATCAGTAATTATCATTGCTGAAGGCTCCACTATTTCTTCTTGTGGAATTACAATGAAAGAGAAGATGCAACAGGTGAAACTCAAGGGGTGTCCTTTTGACACAATATTTTCCTTGAAATGCAGCAAGGTGGGCGATGTGTGCACCCATTGAGTGATGTGAGAAAATTCCAATGAAAATTGACATGGAAGCAGAAATTGTCCCTTCTCCAGAATGGAAATAAATCCAGTGAACGGGATAAGTATACAGTTTTGTTGTTTCTAGTCTGCAAATGATACATAGCAATAAGTAGCTGTTCCATTTCCATTGAAACGACTGGTGTGGAATATGTAATGATTGCATAATTAACTGTGTAAAATTTCATCAAAGTGGACAGTGAAATGAACAGCAGCATTGGTTTTGGGAGCTGAACTGCAGCACAACAGCAACAGCACTGCATGAAATAAATATGGGGCAACATACCTTCTTACATCCTTAGTGAAACCCCTCTGAGAAATCCATTTCAGTCATCAACCTTCCCACCGCCACCTGCTGGAACATGTTACTTGAAGGCCCTCAATATTCTCTTTATATATGGCTTTAGGGCAATTCAGTGACAACCTTGTATTGCGGTCCTGAGCTGGTTAAGGCTTTATAGGTCAAAACCAGCATTTTGAATTGGGCCTGGAAACTAATTTGCAGCCAGTGCTATGGGGGCAGGATTGGTGTAATATGCCCAAACCATCTTGCCCCAGTGTCTAACCTGGCTATTCTGCACCAGCTGAAGTATCCAAACTGTCTTCAGAGGCAGCCCTACGTATAACATGTTGCAGTAATCTAACCTAGAGGTTACCATAGCATAGATGACAGAAGTTAGACTATCTCTGTCTGGGAAGGGGTGCAGCTGGCCCACCAGCCAAAGCTGATGGAAGGCACTCTACACCACTCTACACCACTGAGGCTCAAGTGACAGCCAAGTATCCAGAAGTATGCCCAAGCTACATAACCACTCCTTCTAGAACTTTCCATATTTTAAGGAGATTTCATGATCTATCAGCTCATTATCAGCTCTGCCCCTCTTCCTGGAATTATTATATGCCCTGGCTGTACAGGTAAATCTGTACACTTAATGTAAGTGTGCTGCTATCCTAGTTTCCAGGTAGGATGCCACAGGCAGGGAAGTGAGAAGGCATCAAATTCTACTCTGATCTGTGTTTCTCACGAGCTGTGCTTTTTCCATTCCACTGAATTCAGCTTCCAATGAAAACTGTATCTTTCTGTCTGTTGGGGCAGAATTTTATGTAATTAATTAATTAAGCTACCCCACTCATTTCAATGCGAAGGGTGTGTGTGTGTGTGTGTGTGTGTGTGTGTGTGTGTTTCATCAACTTTTTATCATTTGTAGACTGAGATCATCAAAAGTCAACTGTGATCATATAATTAATTGATTTCCATTCTATACCTTGGATGAAGAATATGTTCTCATTTCCATCAAAATTCCCTGACATCCCCAACTACAGGTATGAAAGCAAGTGAAAAGCTGTTTTACATAATAGCAGTTTAAACTGATTTAAACTTACCACCAAGTATTACTTAAATAGGCGCAAACTGAACTCTTCAAAGGAATCCTTCATGGGTGTACATTAGGATACTTTGTTGCCATTACGGTAAGAAGGATAATTGCTTTTTTTAAAAAAATCCTTTTTGCATGCCCCAGAATTAGGTTAAACAGTAAAGAGTATCTAATGTGAAGATTTTTAAGGGTTTATTCTTTTCTCAATGGGCATGTATAAATCCAGCTAACACTGAATGAACGCAACTTCTGAACATCAAAGGGAAACTGAGTCCCTTGACACCTTTTTTAAAAGAGTCAGACTCATTTTCCTTTGATGCATACAAGTTGTTTGAATTAGGCTACAGTCTTAAATGCATTTACTAGGGAGGAAGCCCCAATGAACACTGTGGGACTTACCTCTGAGTAAATATGCATAGGTTTGTTCTGCGAAGACGATTGAGTGAAGCAAGCATGTGATCTTTCACTTGGGAATCTTAAAGCTGTGGATTTTATGCCATTTGTACAGCTTCCAACCCTTTCCACAGGTCTGTCATGTAGCAATCACTGCAGGCACCCACTACAAATGAAACGAAGAGGAACTTTGTCGTTACTTTCATTCGCAGATAGGGCGTTTGTTATGGAGAGCTGATCCACAATTAACAGACACTTAGACGAATCTGTTAGGATTAATGATGTATAATGCAGAAACATTTTCTGCTGTGCTCCCTATTAATTACTTAACAATGACAGCCGTTCCATTCAAGCATCATAATTTCACACCTGATGAAATTTAATTTCCTTTTTAGAGTTGGATCCTAACGGTTGCTGCATCAGCAGATACAAAGGCATGTGAAATGTGGAGTCAGGGCAAAGTCACAAAGTGTGATGTTGCCATGGTATTTGTTAGTGTAAACACCAAGCTGAAGTCTCAGCCATCACGTTATTAGGTGGTATACGGAGATAATTTTTGTTTTCCTTTCATGTCTAGTGTGCTGTGTTCAGGAGCATATCATCAGTGTGTATTCTTCACTTCAGAGTGGTCCAGATTCCCCCTTCCTCTTTTCTCTTAAACTAGGAAAATCCGTGCTGCAGGCTTGTATTAGGAGCCTGGCCAGAGAGCTGTAAATAGGATGGCCAGATGTGAAAGAGGAATAAATCTTCTGTACTTTTTGACAGCTGGGTAGAAGAGGGCATTTCAGCCACCATGCAAGCTACAACTGATGAAATTCCCTCTTCTACATAAATATTAAAGATGTGAGTCCTGTACCACCCTTGCAATGGGCTATAGGCAGGTCTGCCCTGTAGGTCCTCCTCCTACCTCCTAACTCATATCCCCACAACCTGGTAGCCTCCAAATGTTGGACTCCAATTCCAGACCCAGCCAATATGGTGGATGGTTAGAGAATATGGGAGTTGTCCAAAACATCTGGAGAGCATTGTGGTTAGGCAAGGCTGGCATAACTGTGAATAATGTGTCCAATCCTAGACACTGTAATTTAGGATGGATGTTGACAAGTGGGAACATGTGCAGAGGAGGGCAATTCAGATGATCAAGGGCCTAGAAGCCAAGCCTTATGAGGAACAGTTGAAGGAGCTGGGTATGTTTAGCTTGGGAAAGAGGAGACTGAGAGGAGACGCGATAGCCATCTTCAAATATCTCAAGGGCTGACACATGGAAGAGGGAACAAACTTGTTTTCTCCTGCTCTGGAGGCTAGGACTCAAACCAGTAGCTTCAAGTTACAAGGAAAGAGATTCTGTTTAAACATACAGAAAAACTTTCTGATGGTGAGAACTGTTCAGCAGTGAAATGGTTTCTCTCTGGAAGTTATGGACTCTCTTAGACATTTTAAAGCAGAGGTTGGTTGGTTGGATGGCTGTCTGTCATGGATGCTGTAGCTGAGATTCCTGCATTGCAGGGGGTTGGACTAGATGACCCTTGGGGTCCCTTTCAACTCTGTGATCCTAACTGCACCACAAATCCCTGTTGCTTTTGCTATGTTTGCTACCTGGGCTACAGTTTGACCATGTATACCTTCATCAATGACATTTATATGCTGTCCCATAACAACGTGGTCTGGATGGCTTGCAGTGAATCAATTTCAATACAAAATGAAGCCTTTGAATCAAATCGAAAGCTACATAAATACACCAGAAACAAAACTTGAACTAAGAACCATACATTCAGAATTAAGCCCCACTGAATTCAATTGAACTTCCTCCCAAGGAAGCATGATTTGGACAGCCATCTCTAATTAGTGCTGATTTTTGTGAATGCCAGGGTCAATAGCCTTGATTTGGATTCAGTATTGGCATATCTTATTGAGCCGTTTTTAGATTGTATTTATTAAATTGAAAAGTCACCTTGTGGGTCCTGCTGTGGACTTGAAAGGTGGTGCTTGAATTAGATAACAAAACTCCGGAATGATTTTCAGCTGCACAGGCTGAAGACATGATGTTCTGAGGACACCCACATTTGAGGGTGGAACTTAAAAGTTGTTTATGTCAACTTAACTCTAACCCTTAAAAGGAAAAATCCCAGAGATTTTCTTCTTCTTCTTTATAAGCAGCTGAGTTTTTAAGAAATGCCATGGTTACCTCCTGGAAGCAAATACACAGTTGCATCAGACTCCTTAGGAACTGAACAAGACACACGAACCATGTCTGCCAGAGCTCACTGCTTTGTAAGAAATACCAAAGCCATATGGTCTAAATCGTATTTGTAATACCACCTCTGAGGTTCTGAAATAACATGTTTATTCATTATGACTGCTTCGGATTGTTCATTCAGGTGAATTATCAGAGACTCTCAACATGATTTCCATAGAAATTCTGTCACTATTGTATTGTCTTCTTAAAAAAAAAAAAGCACACACAAGGTGCTATGATTAAATGTGAAAATTCGCTCAGCAACTTCCTTTGTGTTTATATCCCATGCTTAGTTCTCTGAAGTTATTGTTCAGTGCAGATCCTTTTAGATCTGTACAGGGTTTTGTTTAAAAGCAGTAGAAGATACGTCCTTATTATTTATTTTTTCTCTGTAATAAAGGAGCATTAGAAAGGATGTAAAAAACAAAGGCAGCCGCAGTAAGCAAACTGAACAATGGCACACAACTTCATGTTGCATTTTGAGTTGTTCCCAACACAAGAACTGACTAATAGTTCTTCGTAGAGACTTGATTTCAGTTAGGAAGTTGACTGATCAACCGAGCAAGGCAAAAAAGAAAATGATAAAAAGGAGAAGGTCCAGGGATTGTTGCATGGGGTTATGCTGGATGTGTGGGAAAATATTTTACAGCCCAAGTCCCTTCTGGTCTGTCTACTTTCTCTTTCTAGCAAGAAGCATGGAGTCTGTGGAAATCCCAGGTACAGCAGCACAGAGACTGGAAAGGAAATGACCAGTACAGAACAGGGCTGGCCCAAGACATTTTGCTGCCCTAGGCAAAAATGACACCCCCCCCCTGATATTTAGAGGTCGACTGTTGCTGGACCTGGAGGCTCTATTTCTTCTCCTTTGGCTCAGAGAGTGAGGCCAACTGGGGGAACATTTTCTCCACTGGGAGTGAGAGGCAGAGCAACACAGTGGGCTGCCACAACAGCACTGAATTCTAAAAGAGCCATGGAGGGCTTTAAATGTTAAAACTGAATTGAGCCTGGAAATGCTTTGGCAATAAAGTTGGTGCAGCCCTGGATGTACAATATATGCTCCTCTCTCATCTTCAAGTCCTCCCTCAAGTTGAGCCCTGCTTCCTACTCAGTGTTAGAAACTGAGAAATGAAAGCTGGGAGCTAAACGGCACCTTAAAGCTAGGTTATGGACGCAACAACGGAATGCCTAGGTACACTTTTTTATAACAAGAATACAAAGCTGAAAATGAATGAACTGCAGCTAAAATATTATGTTCATTTTTCACACAGTCTAGTCCTTCCCTTGCCTGCCCCCCGAATATTATTAAGACGGTCTCTTATCCAGTCTTCATAGAGTAGCTGAAAGTGGGGAGGCAGCAAAAGGTCCTCCTTTTCTTCCACTCTGCAGTTTTAATCTGAAATCTTAGGCGCAGTACTGCGGCCATAAACTGCTTGCGCTAATGAAATTCCTTGTTGCAAAACGCGCCTAGAACAATGGGAGTTTCAAACACAGTTTCTACTTTCAGGTGCTACAGAAGTGCTTTTGCCTTGTTACTATACTATTTCTCCTGGCAAAAACTATAGAGACAAATGCGTGTGGAGGCGTTCACAGCAGTAAACTACCTTAGTAATAGAAATAATTTCCCAGTTTGCTTCGCTTCTCATTTCTTGTTCTGGATTTAGATTTGTTTTAGATTTAAGCTCTTCTAAATTCTGTCCTCTCTCTATAAGTGCATCCTTCTCTATTTTTGTTTCTCTGGCTGTGCAGCCACGTTAACTGCTTAGTCATACATCACTTTTGTCTTGTCATGTCATGTATGGACACATTTCTATTAGAGCTGTCTGAAAAGAGGTGTTTTCTTTGGTTTTCACATTCCCAGCCTTCTCACAATTTCCCTTAGATCTTTTCCTTGATGTCACGCATCTTATCAAACTGTAAGATTGGTCAGAAGTGGACTGTAAGTAAACATTGCCTCATGGGGCATGCCAGCTGCTGTGGCAGCACAATGCCACAACCCGCAATGTGATGCTGGCAGATCAAACAATGCAGAGAGAACATTTTTATCACCCCAGTTAGAGACGGATCTGTCAGTTCAGTTCTCCATAGTTCTTCAGCATTTTTTGATTTTTCCAAAAACAAATCACACTTGAAAATATGTCAGCAATATCGTGCAAATTTCTCCTAGTAAACACATTTTATATGCAATTTTGTCTAATGTGTATGTTTTTGCAAAGCAATTTTGCCCAATATTTTGCATGCTATTTTCATTAATATGTGCACTTTTTGCACACTTTACCCTGGTGTGTGCATTTTTTTGTACAAATTGCTTGGCTGGAGACCTGTGTTGCAAAATTCAGAGAAGTGAACATTTTGAAGGATGGCTATGTTTCAGTTTGAGAATTGAAAATTTGGTAGGTTTGCTTTTACATGAAAACTTAATTAAACCTCTTCATGTCCCTAACCTTAGATGATCTGTAAACCAAGCCACCGTTGTGACCTCCAGATGTTGCTGGACTCCAACTCCCATCAGTGCCAGCCAGGATGGCCAATAGACAGAGATATTGGGAGTTGTGGTTGACAACATCTGGGTTGCGCCATGTTGGCTACCCTTGTCCTAAACTAATCCTTTTCAAGACAGTCAATTCACATACTTGGGTCTCTAACTCACACATTATTTCACTTTTATGGATGTCATTGTGTGGGGGTAGTCATGGGGGAATAAAAGAGGGAGGAAATGCTTCCTTTTTGTTGTTAGAAGTTGTGTCCCCCCCCCCAATTTTCCACCCTAAGACTGTTTTTCATGACTTTCAACCATTTTCATTATTCCCAGTCTTTGTTCTCTTTGATTTCTACAGGTGATCTTATGCTACCTACAAGTCTAGTGCTTTTGATCCAATTGGCATAAATCCTCCAAGTATTGTACTGATTTTTATGTTTCATTTTAACTGATTTTATCCCTATTGTATTACTTTTGTAGCTCATTGCGTGGTGCATAGAAACGACAACATTAAGTGCTATATAAATAAATTGTTCAAATTATTAAATGAATAAAAGTAGGTGTACCCACTTCAAACAGAGACCCATCCTAGGTGCAGAGACACATACTGGTTGCCCAGCAGCCAGTTGTTGTGTTGTTTTATTGCCACCCCTTTGCTATGCCTTTAAAGGACCATACCTGCCAAATTTCATTGAGATATGAGCAAAGGAAGCTCACTGATTGTAGTGAAAATAAAAAAAATCCTTCCAGTAGCACCTTTAAGACCAACTAAGTTAGTTCTTGGTATGAGCTTTCGTGTGCAAGCACACTTCTTCAGATACACTGAAACAGAAGTTGCCAGATCCTTCTATATAGTGAGAAGGTGGGGAGGGGTATTACTCAGAAGGGTGGTGGGAATGGGAGATTGGCAGATAGCTGAGATGATCCTTCTCACTATATAGAAGGATCTGGCAACTTCTGTTTCAGTGTATCTGAAGAAGTGTGCTTGCACACGAAAGCTCATACCAAGAACTAACTTAGTTGGTCTTAAAGGTGCTACTGGAAGGATTTTTTTTATTTTGACTATGGCAGACCAACACGGCTACCTATCTGTAACTGATTGTAGTGACTAGATGGAGAAAACAGGTGAAATGTGACTCTAATGAATCCACTGAAATCCATTCTGGACTAGTCCATTTCCCTTGTTGTTTATGGAACTAGTGTACAAATTAATGAAAGCCCTTTTTGAATAGAGTCTGAGAGAAGTCTGGAAAAGGTTCAGCAAGTGAACCAGTTCTGGCAAAAGCAGGGGAATCCAGGGTTAACTAGCCAAGGGTTTTTTGTTTGTTTGCATAGCACTAGGCCAAAGCATGTTGTGTGGTATGACCTAAGCTCTCTTAAAAGCATCTCGGTCAAGCTTGTTCTGGTCGAAGCAAGGAAGCAATTTGGCCTTTGGCAGCCTTGCCTTCTTCACACACCTCCTTGCTTTGCTCCCTAATGTGACAAGAGCTGTGCCTGACATAAACAGGGGGCAATCGGTTGGCCTGAACCTGTGGCATTTCCCTGGTTACACCTCATGTGATCTGGTCCAGGCCATGTGGGAAGCAGATTTGAACATGACCACAGCCACATGGAGCACTGAGTATATGGGAAGTGGCTTTTGGATGGCAGCCAAGCTGCTGAGATGGCATTTTGCATCAGCACACATCATGATCATAAAAATACAGTGTATGGATGATCAAAACCTAAGATCTAATATACTAATGGCTTAAATGTAGCACATTAATCGCTCGCTGCTTTCAGGCATTCTGATGAAAGAAGTGCCTTGCAAGGTGCATTGTTCAAATGCAAAGGCTGTGGGTGGGAGACGGTGAAGAATGAATGGCAAGAGATTGTGATAAGGTAGTGAAGCAGTCTATATTACAATGGTGGTATCAACATTGTCCTGTCATCTGCAATCTAGCCTGTGAAGGCTAGTTGGACCTTTGGAAGTGAAGGTTTTGGAATCTGCTTTTGATTCTAGAGATATTGCATGCAGATCTAAGCAGTACTTTTTTCTGGGTTGACGCAGGGATACGCATACCCCTAAATATTTTGTGAATCTAAGTTTGGCCTCATTGAGGGGCAGTATTTCAATATTAGAAGGAAAATGAGAGTACCCCCCCCAAAATTTTTTTTTTTAGAAAAAGAGCACTGGATCTAAGGCTTTCAGGCAAATGTGTGATACATAGTCATGATGTGATTCCCCCCCCCTACTTCCACCCCACCCCCCAACAATCATCAGTAAAATCACAATTACTCTGCAGAAACAAGGCTGGGGTAGGTTGGAAGGTAGATCATTTTAAAAGAATGATCAGTATTCACAATGGTCAGTGTGTGAGAGGCAGAGAGCCAAATACTCATTGATCAAGTTGATGATTTTGAAGTATATTGAAGCTAAATGACTTGAAAGTGGCTATTGTGGTGGTAGGGGTTTTTTTATTATTTAAAAAATGCACTCATTGAAGACCTTCAGCGGTTGTGGTAATATCATCAAAGCTATTCAGAGCTATTTGTGTTTAATGTGTAAAACCAGCATTTTTAAAAAGGCATATGACTAAAATCAGCTAGTGGCTAGACAGATAATGGCTTCTGAAATAGGCTGCCTTTCATATTCAGGCAGTGGAAACAAAACTCATCAAAAATTGCCTAATTAAAGATGTTTCATAGATGAAGAACCAGCTGTTTTGTGTGTGTGTGTGTGTGTGTGTGTGTGTGTGTGTGTGTTGTAGTTTTAAGAGTAGTAGTAGGGATGTGGATAAATTCGATTCACTTTGCATCTTGAGAAGAACTTACCTAATTCAACAAATTAGTAATTGACGTTTTCCAAAGCAACATGTGAACCGAAGTGTGCCCTTGTACAATTTTGCAATACAGTTGTCTTGTGAAATACCGTGTCCAGAAATGCTCATGCAACTTGTGCATGGAAATGCACATATCAGTAAAAGAAAAATGGAGTATAAAAATGCCTTATATAAGGAGTCAATGCCTTGCAAAAATGTCTATATTAGGCAGAATCGTATACAAAGATGTATCGATTGGGAGAAATTTGCACTAAAATGCTGATGAATTTTCATGAGGCCTTTCTCTTAAAAAAAACAAAAAATCACATACGGATCTGGAAATGCTAAGAAATGAACTGAAGACTAGAAAATGAGGAACTAAAAATGACAGGTTTATCTCTCCCTGGTGTACATGGGGAAATGCTTTTTTTCTTTGTCTATTGTAGGTATGCTTTGCATGCTGGCTTTCCTAAAGTGAATGGGAGTGCTTTACTCACCAATTCCTCCCTCTCCTGCAGCCTCCCCTTTTGAGATGTACTCCATTATCATTGTAATGAAAGCAGCCTTCCCTTTTCTCGAAGGTTTTTCTCCTCCGCAAAAGAGGCTTCCACTCATCCGCCTCATTCTCAGAGCATTTGTTGGTGGGTGTGGTGTGGTTTTGAGCTTAGCTTATCACGGAAAGGTGGCTGAGGGCGTGGCATGTGATTTATTTCCTTTCCACTGCATATCTCTTGCTGAAACTTCCTGATCTGAAGGCCCCTCACGGGAGCAGGTGCCTCATGATGCTTTCTCCTGGGATTTAATTGAAGCACAGTTACCTTGGAAGACTGCAGAGTGCTGACCACTGGCAACACTCTCCCAAGCACAAACGGTTTTGGGGTGACCTTGATAATAAGCAGAACAAAAAACCTGCTTCCCACCAGGGCAAATTTGCTGACATTTTCTCTCCCCTTTGATAGTTTTTAAATGTGTTTTCCCCCCTCGTTAACTGATGGGGAATGGTAAGAAAAGAAAGGGGGAAAGTTGGAGACATTTTTGGCACAGAATAACAACAAGAACAAGAACAACAAGAACAACAACTTATATGCCACCCATCTGACAAGGATGCCCCAGACACTCTGGGTGGCTCCCAACAAAAAATAGTAAAAACACAACATCACTCACTAAAAACTTCCCCGAACAGATGTCTTTAAAAAAAATAAATACATAGCTATTTATCTGTTTGACATCTGCTGAGAGGGTCTCCACAGGGCAGGCACCACTACTGAAAAGGCCCTCTGCCGGGTTCTCTGTAACCTCACCTCTCGCAATGAGGGAACCACCAGAAGGCCCTTGGAGCTAGATCTCAGTATCTGGGCTGAATGATGGGGGTGGAGATGCTCCTTCAGGTATACAGGGCCTCCTGAGCAGATTTTTGAGATACACAAGGAGATTCCAGGTAAAGCAATAGGGGTCTCTCCCCCCTCCCCGAAGGCTCACCATGAGTGAAACTCAATTCATAATAAAGCTCCCCCTTGAGCTGAATCTTTACTATCGATGCCTAGCACAGTTATGAATATCTAAGGCAATTCTGTCATTGAAGCAAGACAGGCAGATCTTGCATGAGTCACTGCAGCTCTGTTCAGATACAAAGTTCACTAGGTGACCTTTGGGCAATTTCCCTTGTTTTGGTTTAGCCTACTCGCATAGCTTCTTGTGAGATTAAAGTGTGGTTAGTGGGTTGCACGTGTGTGGGAAGTACATATGCCGCCCTAAACTCCCTGGAGGAAAGGTAGAATATGAATGGAGCGACAATTTAAAACAAAAGTACCATGCTGCTTGGGTGGGAGGCCAATTGGGAAATCATATGTAAGCTGCTTTTAACTCTTTGTAGGAACAGAAGCTTGTGAGTGTACATAGGATAAGCAACTTCACATAGCGAAGGTTACAAACCTCTACATTCCTGTCTACAAGTAAGTGTCATTGAACCCTATTGAGATTAATTCTGAGTACATGTAGAACTGTGCTGTAAATATTCCAAGCATACAGTATTTTAAAGGCGAGCTTGTAACTCAGGAAACATCTACATTATAAAGCAGATATTACCTTTTGTTTTATTTTGAATAAAACACTGAAACCAGTATTTGAATCTCTACAAAAATTTCAGTAGGCAGCACTAGCTATGAATTATTTTTAATGTTAATGTTGGCACTGAAGGTCAAAGTGATCTGATGTCTGGTATTCTTCGGCATCCCTTAAAAATTATCGATGTTGTCCTCCTTTCTAACACATTGTGGTAAACCTGAGTTGGGGGGGGGACTTCTTTTGTTGTCTTTCTCATTTTTCTCTGTATGGGAGCAGCGCTAGCCTTCTGAATGATTAAAGGATGGGTGGGAGGGATGGAAATTGCAATGGGGGGGGGGAAGAACTAGTAATGGTTTCTGGGGCTAAAAATAATAATCCATCCTTATCTATTTGACAGACATTTTGTGATATGTCCAGACTGTAAATCCCTGCAGGCACAGTTTGGAAAAACAAGACTCAGAGATGGGCCCTGGCATTATCAGCTTATAACTCTAAGCCAGGACAAGTCCTGAGTAACACAGATGTCCTCTGCAGGTGCCCTCTGCTGGATCGCCCACAGGCAATACCTCAGCCTTTTGAAAGCATATTGAACAGATGCTACAGAGATGCAGAGAGGAACTGACAAAGGCCCACTGTTGTCCAGACCATGGGCTGAATGCTTACAAATGGGTAGACTGTGAAGCGGAGCCCAAGATCTGCAAACCTCTTGATCGCAAATGATTTTTTAAAATAACCCAGGATTACACCAATTTTTTGTCCTTGAAACTTTTTTAAAACGAGAAGTGTGCTTTTGAGGGGTTCATAAGACATCCCGAAAAAGCACTGCTTTGTTTCTGTGCCTATTCACAGCCATTCTTCTGCAAAAAAAAATATAAAATATTCAAGGAGGGGGCCTGGCCCTCTCAATATTCTGCAGTAACCACTGTGTGTCGTACTCATCTCACTCGTGCATGCTGTGCGGCATGCATGAAGGACGTCAGCATGTCACACAGCACCGGCCCTCTAAATCATGGGAGCAAGCTGGCACGTTTGACATACAGCCATACCTTGGTTTTCAAACAGCTTAGTTCTCAAACGCCACAAACCCGGAAGTGAGTGTTCCGGTTTGCGAACTATTTTTGGAAGTCGAACGTCTGATGGGGCTTCTGCAACTTCCGATTGGCTGCAGGAGCTTCCTGCAGCCAATCAGAAGCCACACTTTGATTTCCAAATGTTTTGAAAATCGAACGGACTTCCAGAACGGATTCCATTTGACTTCCAAGGTACGACTGTATATACTCTTCCTTCATTATTTCCTTCATTATTTCACTTCTCCACGTGGATCCTTTAGAGCCTGCAATAAATAAGGTTGTGTTTTTAAGGGCTCTTGTATATGTGTGTCAAAAATAAAAGTTTAGGCTGTGCATCCTGGAATACATGCAAGTGGGAAAGAACTGCCTTTCAAGGCACCCGGTTTAATTATTTAAACTCCCCGGGGCTCATATCAAAGTTTTAAAAAGATCTGGCCTTGCAGATGGGTTATGGTTTGTTTATCCTCCAAGAGCTCCAAGAGCTGGGCAAAACTCCTGGGTAAATCCCCAAGACTGATATGCAATTGCAAAACAGATTATGCAGAAAAAGATAATGTGGAAAATAGGCTTGCTGGATGACATAACCATGAGTAGCTGAGTAACAATGTTTGACTCATTTCCATCTCGGCACATATTTTATTTAGATTCAGAACAATTTTGCAAACGTTCCAAGAAAATCTTGCTCAGTCGGATAAAAGGACCCCGACCTACCAATGTAGCCCCATTCCTCAAGATTTGCAACATAGTCCTACACTTGTTGGTGTGTTTGATGGGGCTTGCTTACATATGAGTGCTAAGCAGATTGAGTCTCTCCTGGGATAAGCACAATGGATACAGAGCAGGGAGCAGGGAGTGGGCAGTCTCATTGTTGGAAGAGAATGAGCTGGAGAACCTGTGGCTATGCTGATGCTGTTTGACACCAATGGCCATCAGCTCCAGAGATAGGAGGAATCTGGAGGACTCTAGGTTCCCTACCTTGGAGTATAGCATTCCTTGCATTTTATTTTCCCACCCAATTACTTTGTATGGAAAATTCATGCCACCTGTCTACATCAGTGTTTTCCAAGTTGGGTGATACCGCCCCCTGGGAGGTGCTGGAATGATCCAGGGGAGCGGTAGTAGCCTCGGGTGAAATTGGGGGCCATTGAGTAAAAATAAGGGGGCAGTGGAATCATACAGAAAAATTTGAACAACCATTCGTACATGTTTCATCTGCTGTGTAATGACGCTTACCGCCAGATCGGGCACTGTTATAGGATGGCGACAATGCCTCCCCTTGATTTAGCAGTTGTGCTGGAAGCAAGCGGTTTTCCTGGGCTTGGGTGAACCCTTGTTGGTTTCACTGAGGCCTGGGAAGTGGGTTTCCTATTTAGGCAACGGCAGGCAGACTGTGGTGCCAGCCCCGTTCCTTGGGCGGATCGGACTGAGCTGGCAGGCTTTTGTTTGTTTCTATTTGTGCGCTTAAAGATGGTAGATTTCCAGGGGGGTTGCTGAGTAATCCCCCCCCGAAAAGGGGGTGGTAGACCAAATAAGTTTAGGAACCTCTGATCTACATGCATGTTCTTTCACAGGGCCTGCAACAAAACAGAACAATGTAACCTTAGCCCCAGCCAATCTTGCCTTCAGGATACAGTGGTGCCTCGCAAGACGAAATTAATCCGTTCTGCGAGTCTCTTCGTCTTGCAGTTTTTTCGTCTTGCGAAGCACGGCTATTATCGGCTTAGCGGCTATTATCAGCTTAGCGGCTTTAAGAAAAAGGAAACAAACTCGCAAGAACTCGCAAGACGTTTCGTCTTGCGAAGCAAGCCCATAGGGAAATTCGTCTTGCGGAACGACTCAAAAAACGGAAAACTCTTTCGTCTAGCGAGTTTTTCGTCTTGCGAGGCGTTCGTCTTGCGGGGCACCACTGTACTCCTTTCTGTTCCCTCTCCCCATTTATTTTTCTGTTTCCAACTGACAGTAAGCACCCCATGACTAACAAGTCTTGGTTCTCATTTCTCTCTGTGTGTGCTTTTACTTACTCCCCCCACTCCCCAAAAAGATCTTATGCTTCTGTAAACTTTGGGGTTCCCTTGAGAATGCTGATATCTCCCTCTTCTTTCTCAGTCATCTTATTTTGGCTACAATTCAGTTGGCACTCAGCACTTCGCTACAGTATTACAGGGAGTGATATATTCCATGGTTCTGCAGAACTGTAGCACAGGGATGGAATCTGATATTTACTGCAAAATCCGGCATTGTGAGCTCAGTCTGTGAAAATCCTCTGGGGGGCAATTTGAAAAACAACTACTCCAAGTTGATAAAATCAGTTGCAAGGGGGATGTTCCCCCCTCCCATGATCCCCTCCTTCGAAAAGTTCATATCTCTGGCCTGAGAGTCCCAGCTGTAATTAACAAAACAAGTTACTTGCAGGCATTAGTGGCATGAAAGAATTCCACTTTAAATTTGTTCCAGGTTCCCAGTATTCTATTGGTTTCATTCTGGTTAAACTCCAGTCAGAAATCTATACTTCCAAATGTCAGACTAGAACTGATTCTGTGCATATGTTGGTCTCATTAACACACACACATACACACAGCCTGATAGCACAATTGCCCCATTGTTGCATGTTGTCATTGCACCATTTCAGGTCTGCCTCCATGAAATTAAAAGGAAGAAGTTCTTTTCTCCCCATCAGGCACTTAAGGGGTGCAGCATCATTAAATCTTCATATTATATTCAGTGGAGATGTCCATTGCACCACCGTGCAATTTTGAAAATTAGAATATGCACTGGGGGGAATAAAAGAAGCACTTATTCCGTCATTTTAAGCAGTTCAGCTTCCTTGGGAAAAATCTGGAAATCTTCCTCTGGAATCTGATGCAACAATGAATTCGACCATACCAGGTTCCAATCCAGAAAACATGCTAGAATCATAGGACAAGGAAATCCAGGGCAATATTTGACATGATTACTGTATTTTTCTGGGTATAAGATGCCCCCATGTATAAGGCAACCTCTATTTTTTTTTTAATCCAAAATTAAGAAATCAGTATTTTAAACATAAAACAGAACAACTTTGAGCTTTTTTGAGGGAAGTTGGCCAAAGCTGTTGAGCTTTTTGGAGGTTGCCCATAGTTAGGGTCAGCCAAACCCAAACCCAAGCCCAAACCCCAAACCCCAAACCCCTGTGCATTCACCATCCATGTATAAGACATCCCCTTATTTTTGACTATCTTTTAAAAGCAATAAAAATCATCTTATACACAGAAAAATATGATATATAGCCATCCTCTCTTGGAGTCCTTTGTACCAAATTTTGGGTGGGTTCTTAATAATAATAATAATCCTAATTTTATTATTTATATCCCACCCATCTGGCTGAGTTGCTGCAGCCTGTCTGGGCAGCTTCCAACATAATACAACATCAAACCTTAAAACTTCTGCTGACATCATTTTAGTTGTTGCCTTTAACTTTTGTTGATTTGATTGATTTTTATTGATATGTTATATACTATCTGGAGTATTTATTTAAACTGAAGGGCTGAATATATATTAATGGTTATAAATGTATGGGCAGTGCTTGATGACACTTTAAGTGCATATGTGGTCTTGTCCCCCTGAAACTCTTTTATCAGAGAGGCAGAATTTTTAGTCCCCTACAAGAAAAAGAATAAATTATGCAAACACCACCCCTAGTAGATGCAAATGGGCTTCATCTGCATAATTGGAAATGACCACATGACTTTTTGTGCTGCAGAGCCTGAGATACCTCGATGTGTTAACTTTGATTTGGCACAGCCCTGAATACACTGCGGTGCATAATGCATCATTCTTGCCTGTCAGAAAGCAAGAAAACAACTGAGTAGAATTTCTCTGACATGGAGCAGGGCTTGCCGCACAAGTTCAGCAATTAAGTCAAGCCAGATGCTCCACTTCTCAAATGAGTAGTAGCTTGGCAATAGCCCTGTAAAGCTGTCTACTTGACTTTATAGAGCAGTCATTATGCGCTGCAGCAAAGTAACTTATTACTTTTATTCAAGCTACTGTAATCACTTTGCATGGAGGGAGGGAAGCATACAAAACAAAACAGAACCTGACTCTTCCTTCATAGCTACATAAAAAATGGGGAGGGGTGTTTGGAGAAAAGACAGATTACTCCCACTGTGGATAAAGTGCTGTCTGAAGCTTCCATTCACTGCTGCTTTTCATATACTCAGCTACAATACATCCAGTTTGTGAGATGCATTTGGGATTCTTGCAAGTATGACTCCTCACCCATAGAACACACTTTTGGACCACTGTCAAGTCACGTGACTTGAAGTGTGTGACCAGGGGCTCCCTAGGAAGATGCCTTTTATTTATTTTACTGACATCTCCTAATGCATTTTGACCGGGCCAAGATTCAAGGGAATTAACTTGATCAACATGAGCTGCTATGGGCTTGCTCTGCTTGGTGGGACTTGTGTATTCTTAACTAAAGGATATTCGAAAACTGCTAGACAACATGGCCAACTCCAGAACATCAAGACATTATTCTTTCATGGTGATCTAATAAGCATGGTCCAGAAAGGATACACTGGTTAAATTAAAAAGGTCCCAGCAGAAGCACTGCTTCCCTGTGGACATTGCTTGGGAATTCCATGTAAGTTATGAGATTTCTGAAAGATGAGTAGGGTATAAATGTAGTAATAATAAACACATAAAATGCTATGTTTAGTTTTGGAACGGCCTATTGATGGAAGTGCTATTGGCTTTGGTGATGTGGGTGTTTGGGCAATACATATGGGGATGTGATTGCTCCGAAGTGAAACTGACACACAGTGGATCATTTCTGATCACAATCCACAAGCTTTTTTACTCAAGCAACTGTGAGAGCAGACCCTCAGAGCCAAACTCAGCCATTAATCTCTGGTGGAAATTTGGGAGGAGCAATGGGATGAACTCCACCTCCCTGGTACCACTGTCCCTGTACAGACCCCTGCCTGGTTTATTGGTGAAGGCTTGTGAGAATGGAGCTCTGGAAGAAGTGGAGCCATCCTTGTGCTGTTATGCTATCATCATAAGTATGAATTAGGATCCCCACCCCCAAACAGCTAAAAAATAAATTCCTCCAGATGTCTGATGTATTAAGAGCATTCATTCTGATTTGTTTGTGCAATGCTTACACTGAGGTTAGATTATATCCAGTCATTGCTGAGCATGTGTTCTGATTTCTTCATTGAACCTTCGTCTTGCATTCGTGCTGATTTGCTTGTGGTGTTTATGTGCAATGACATTTAATTGCTCGGTCATTTTTAATGCATTGTCCTGTAACTTCCCAAACTGCAAGAGGTCCGTTTCTTTTCTTTCTTTTTTAAAGATGGATTTGTTGCACAAGGGTGACAGAACACTTGCACAAACCTACATTTCCTGGTATCGGCTTGAATCTCACCCACAATAGACTGACCATACCTATGGTATGGTTGCCATGGCTGTGGCAGTCCTCAGAAAGATCTGTACTATTTGGATAATCTCAGATTTTAGATAATAATTGAATCAGCTTGGGGGGAGGGCTGACCCTCAGTGCTAGCCTCTGGGATACATAATCTGTATGACAGAGACAAATATGACAAGGTTTTTAATCTACTTTGCCATGGAAGAAAAAAAAGTGGGGGGAGGCCATTGCAGTTGTGAGTTTGGACCGATAAAGATTTTTGATTGTTCATGGCACTGACAAGAGTGCATGAGACAGATCAGCTGGCTCCTGCCCACTGCCAGCATAAGGATGGGAGCCATTCAACACAGCTGGGTACAACTGTGGGAAGCCAAATCTTGGAAATGGCCATTAGTAAAGTCTTGGCAGGCAGAAACTAGAGACGCATGATTCCCAGGCATGGGTAAATTTGTTGTTTGACATTGGAAGGACCTTGGGCTGACGGAGCTTTGCTGTTAAATCTGCAGTTTGCAGTATGTTTTAAGGGAGTGCAGTTGTACGCAGACGGTATCCTCAGAATGACCCTGATGAAGGCTGCACAGAAGCAGTTTGGTGAGATCCCTATATTTTGTGTGTCTGCAAATTTCATCACAGAGCAAATGTAAAAGTTTATTAAATGTTAGGTAGCTGTAGCTGTAATAACAACAGGGACACAGAATATGTGATTTAGGAAAGAGAGGGGAATTGGAAATAGTATATACCTCAAAGCAGACCCTCTTGGCACTGAATGACACTGGATTTATGGAGGCAAGGAATTAGTTTTTCTGCTATTTCCTGAATTAACTTGTTTGGCAGCTCTTAACAGAAGACAAAGTTCCTCATGGCTAAGCCCGAGAACATTGTTTTGTTGCCTGAGCTCGCAGAGTATGATTAACCCACAGCCAGCATTTATTCTTCTGAGATTAGCTGGCAAAGCATCCAAAACAGAAAAAAACCCAAAACCACAATTTCCACTGCCTTTCCATCTTTCTTTTTACTGCAGTCATGCCTGAGAATCTCAGCAGAAAACATTGTTCTCATGGTTTCTCATCAAGCCAAGAATCACCCCAAATGAATTCCAAGTAAATCCAATCATAGCTTGCAATGTTCTGTGCACATACTTGATAGCAAATCCCACTGAACATGAGAAAACATGCCCCATGCATATCTCCTCTGGTTAATCTACACCCTAAGTGGCTCTGCCTTCCAAGGCCATCTGGTCTCTTTGTTTGCCTTCATCAACGTAAATGGCTTTGCAATATTTTGATAGATAGGACTGTGTGACTTTTGTGCTTCCCTGACATATTGGTGGGCAGGTTCATCTTGGAGCAGTCCAGGAATCTGCCATTCAACAGCCGATCATTGGTCAAGATTTCCTCTTTGGGCATTTAGAATCAATGAACAGAATTGCAAAAAAACAACAACCCAAAACCAAACTGCCCATGTTCTTCCCTCTTGTACTTCTCTTGCTAACACATTATTCATTATTGCATTGCATTATTATTTTATGGTTCTCCTTTTAGATTAAATTAAAAACTATACCATAAAAACTGCTTTTTTAAAAAAACACAGACCAAAAAACAACAACAGCAGCAAAAGAGAAGTTGAAAAACAATTCAAAGTGAACACTTGAGCAGGGGGCCTTTTCATCAAGCTGCTAAAGCTTATCTAAGATACATTGTCTCTAGTTGTTTCCAGAAAAGGCAGATACAGTGGTACCTTGGGTTAAGAACTTAATTCGTTCTGGAGGTCCGTTCTTAACCTGAAACTGTTCTTAACCTGAGGTATCACTTTAGCTAATGGGGCCTCCCGCTGCCACCGTGCTGGCAGAGCACAATTTCTGTTCTCATCCTGAAGCAAAGTTCTTAACTCGAGGTACTATTTCTGGGTTAGTGGAGTCTGTAACCTGAAGCATCTGTAACCTGAGGTACCACAATAGTTGAACCTTATTTGTGATACTATTCTACAGAGGCAGCCACAATGAAAGCCCTGCTCTGAGTTACAATGGGGTGAGCTTCTGATATTTTAGGGATGTATTTTAGGGATATATTATATGAACATAGGAAACTGACTTGGGTTCCCACAAGATGCTAAGCCAAACCATGCAGGCCCTTTGAGAGATGTTCACAGTTGCTTCCTTCCTCCCTGGTCCTTTTTTTCCCTTCTGCTGTGCTGCACTCACAGCTAAGACAAGTTCTGGCTTAGTCAGTCATCTGAACTGGAGCTTGTGGTTAAACGCTCTGCAGACTAGCCATGAGCTATAACCAAGAGCAAATTCACAAGCCTAGATTTGAATGACATGCTATAAACAAAACCTTGTCTTAGTTCAGTACAGCATACCCTCCAACATTCTTCAGATGAAAATAGGGACATTTATCACTCTCCTCCAACTGACTCTCCTCGACCCCCCAATTTTGTGTGTCCCCTGAGCATTTTCTATCAGGAGAAGGGTGAGTGCCACCACCACACCAATGGGACACAGCACACCCACCCTCCACTGTCCTGAGAAAATTCATTAATCCCAATTTTATTTTATTTTACGCTTTGGAAGATTTACAAAAAGAAAAACACAATAAATAAATTTTAGAAGTGGGAAGATTAGACACAAATGCACAAAGGGTGTTTTTTTATTAAGACTCCTTGCATTCAGCTCTGCTCTGCTACCCCTTTCTTTCCACCCAGGGTGGCTCTGTCCTTTGCCTGCCCTTCAGGGCCAGCACATCACACAGCTGGGTTGTTCTTGTTTAGTTGTTTAGTCGTGTCTGAATCTTCGTGACCCCATGCACCAGAGCATGCCAGGCACTCCTGTCTTCCACTGCCTCCCGCAGTTTAGTCAAACTCATGCTTGTAGCTTCGAGAACACTGTCCAACCATCTCATCCTCTGTCGTCCCCTTCTCCTTGTGCCCTCCATCTTTCCCAACATCAGGGTCTTTTCCAGGGAGTCTTCTCTTCTCATGAAGTCGCCAAAGTATTGGAGTCTCAGCTTCAGGATCTGTCCCTCCAGTGAGCACTCAGGGCCGATTTCCTTAAGAATGGATAGGTTTGATCTTCTTGCAGTCCATGGGACTCTCAAGAGAGACTCTTGACACAGCTGGGTACAACCGTGCAAAAATGTAGCTCAAAACTCTCCTGAAATTTTTTTTGCACAAGATTTTGCATAAAATAACAACCTTTTATATGCTTTTTTTCACAAATGCTTGCATTTTTGTCCACATTTTCCCTTAAGAAATATAAATTTTGGTGCACATTACTTGGTTGGAGAACCACCTTGCCAATTTTGGAGATGTGCAGATTTTGGAGATGTGGTTTGTTTCACATATTGTTTCTGAAATTGAGAATTGCGTAGGCTTGCATTAAAAACCAAAACCAAAGCCATTTTCTACCCCATCCCTCCTCCTATCCATGTTTATTCTGCAGTTGGAATTTCAGGCCGAATCACAAACATCCGGTTTTGCAGTACTCATGTTAGTAATTTAATCCATTTCTGGTTATTACTTTACCATTTAGAAATGTTGGGATTTATTTGACAATCTGCCAGTACATTAGCTTATTTATTAGGGTAAATGCTAGCTTTATAAGGCAGGGTGGCTCCAAACTAAATTGTCTGGCTCTACTGAATGCAGAGGATTAATCTTGTTAAAGCTGGAATTGCATCTGGCATGGTCTGCAGGAGAAAACAATGACAACACGCAGCACCATGTTGAACACATATGTTTCCAGCATTAAGTAACTAAAGGAAACAGTTTTCTTAGTTGGTTTCCGTCAGTTGCCATTTATTTGTTCGTAAGTGATTTTGAGCAGGCCTACAGTCTCATCTCAGAGATGGAAGTTTGACTAGGGGCTAACACCCTAAATTTTGAGAATCGTGCCATTGATCCATCACGGACAAATTTATGAACCAGCCTCCTTGTGATATTGGGCCCTCTCCTCCCATCCATGGCTTAATTTGAGCTAATTTTACTTGCCCAGGCTCATCTCAGAACAAGCTCCAGTAGGATATCTGTACCGCATCAACCTCTCCAGGCTGGGAATGGGGAATTCATTGGGTGTGATTCTCAGGTGAGTTGAGTTGGGCAAGACAGAATCCTGAGTTGGCTCCCCATATCCATACCAGGCTTCCTAGGCAGCACAAGGAAAAGGCTTAGAGCATACCCACCAACATTTCTCTGATGAAAATAGGGATGTCCTGTTCCATAACAATACTAATACTGCTGCTACTAATCATTTTATTATTTGTACACCACCCATCTGAATGGGCTTCCGAGCCACTCTAGGAAGTTTCCAACATATATAAAAACATAATAAAACATTAAACATTACAAAACTTCCCTATACAGGGCTGCCTTCAGATGTCTTCTAAAGGTTGTATAGTTACTTATCTCCTTGACTCGGGGGTCGCATAACCCCCCTACCCTTCAACATTTATCTGATGAAAATAGACATGTCCTAAGGAAAAGCGGGACATGCCGGAATGAAATCAGAAAGCTGGACGGCTCCTGTAAATCCAGGACTATCACTGGAAAATAGGGAGACTTGGAGGGTCCGTTTGAATAATTACTGTTCCTGTATATTAAAATACCTCTGACCAAAGGTCCATATAGTCTAGCATTCTGTTCTTACAGTGGCCAACCAGATACCCATGGCAAGCATCTTAAATGAAGTTGCAGCCTATTTTATCTCAGCTATTGTTGTTCTGCACTCTCATTTCTGAGGCCCTTCTTCATGCACCTCCCCCATGAGAGGTCTAGAGGGCAACACAAGAGCAGGCCTTTTCTGTGGTGACTCCCGGTTTGTAGAATGCTCTCCCTAGGGAGGCTCATCTGGCACCTTTGTTGCATATCTTTAGGTTCCAGACATAAACATTATTCTCCCAGGCCTTCTCCTATGGTCTTTTAAACTGTGTGCTGGAGTGGTGTTGTGCTTGTTTGTTACTATGTTATACATTTTGGTATTTTTATAATGTATAGAAGGGTGGTATAGAAATTTAATAAAAATATAATAATAATAATGTGACACAGTGAGGCTGAGCTGTGGCCTCATAATAAAATCCAGATTTGATGGTTAAAATGCTGACCACACTGGGGCAGCAGTAAGCAAGAGCAAGGTTGCCTGCACACAATCCCATCACAGACACTGTGTGTGGATCTTGCTTGCGTGAAAGATAATTAATCTACCCCTGTTTTGATGTCTGTGTCCAGCAAATTCAACTTGGCTTTGTTTGGGCAGCCATTAAATACCTGTGACTGTGTAGATGTGCTTTACCCAAAAAAGAAGGTTGCATGAATAGAGCGCCCTCCTCCCTTCTGATCAGTGGTCTTATCCTACCTATGTTATACGGCCATATATAGTCTCTCCCTAAGGCAATTCAGTCAATGTCTTCCCTGCTGATTTTCCACTGTTAAATAGAAGTCTTTTTTTTTTGTTTCAGTTGCCTTTAGGGAATTAATTACTGTTTTGCCCTGTTCTATCTTGTTTGCTGAACTGTTGCTTTCTGCTGGCATTGGGCTTTTTTCATTTTATTTGTTTGTATCATTTTAACACAAGATTGCTATGAAACTTGGGTGAATTTCAGTCTTCTTTTTTTTAACAGAATCAATCAATAACACTCCCTTGTGTGTATGTTAAGGGTTTTTGTGAAACATAGACACTTGGTAAGTCAATGAAAGAGGAAACAGGGTGCACCAATGGGCAGCTTGTATATGACAAAATGTTAGTTTCCTCAGCAGAGTTAATCTAATGTGGATTAGGTAGGAGCCACCAGGCAGTCATATGTAATCCAGATCCATGCGCAGATTAAAACAATACAAAGTGATTACTTTTCACTGTGTTCTCTTTGATTTTGGTTGAATTAGGTCCCTTTTGTAGCAAACCCCCCCTCAAAAAACTGGATCACTGAAAGATGGCAGTTCCAGTTTCTCAGCATCCGTGCATCTTTAGTTTGAATAAATGTGTGACAACTATGAAATATGTATTCAAAAGATTTGTCATGACCCCACTTCCATTTTGAGGATTGGATGTTCAGTTCTGTTCCATTAATGAACATGATTTTTTTTGCAGGAGGACAGTGAAGTGTGGCTGAACTTGACTGAGTTCCCCTGTGCATACGGAACTGGAGTTTAAAAGCACTATTGGGTTTATTTTCTTTCGATGCTACACTTTCATTTGCTCTGAGAACCGCAAGTGTTGTCAAGTGATGACACCGACAATGTAAAAGGGTTTGCTGCCTATGAAATGTGTGTGACAGATGGAGGGGGGGGGGCTCAGTGCTATTGCATTAAGGGCTCTCTCTTCATTCTTCCCAGGCTGCTTGCTCTAGTCCCCGTAGTACTCAAAAAGTCAGAAATATCACCAAGAACAGATAAAGGCCGGTGCATTATCTAAGGGGGAGGACAGGAAAGGAGCTTTGCTAACATTATATCAGCATAATTGACCTTAAAGTATTCACTTATCTGTCAGAGGCAACCAATTATTATTTTTATCTTTGTGGAGCTAATTTTAATGGAATTCTTAATGAGGGAAGAAAAGTATAAAAATATGCTAATTTTGCATTCATTTTTAATTTACTTCGAGGGGGGAGTGCATAAGCACTGGATAGAGGCTTTTTTGCAGTGTTATTATAAATCCAATTAAGTTAACAAACATAAATGTGAAAAAAGAACAGAAAAAGCCTCAGATGTAACCATCTTTTGCAAAACATTCCATGTAGGCTTCAGTTGTTTGTTTTTTTTGACTGTCTGAAAGGACTGTGACTCAGCATTGCGGGTCTTTACTCTTGCCGGCGATTCCTTGTAACTGATGTCTGTTTGCCTGGTGTTGGAATAAATTAAATAATTGCAGACGAGAAGAAATGGATTGAGTGGTGTAGTATTTATTTCATTTCATTTGGTTCTGGAATATACCTTGATGCTACCTCACTGGCCCCATCCCCCGATAATTTAAGAGGCAGCTTAGTTTCTCACAAACATGAGGGCCAGACACTTGCTAACACAATTTGTAAGGAAGAATGCACAGAAAAGATTCTCAGAGAGCTGGTGGTATTACCAGTATAATATTTTTATATAAGGATGGGCAGAATAGACAGAGAAGAAGTCACACTACTGTATTGCCATGGCATAGTGCACCTGGTATGTACCAGTTTGCTGTGGGTGCAAGGCCTGTGGAGGAACCGGGTCCATAGTCCAGTAAGCAGGCATAGAACTGATGCCATAATTGTATTATTATTTAGTGAACAATTGGGGAGAATGTGACCTATGAAACTCCACAAAGAATAGGGCTTGAGCTGCTTCAGTGCCAGCTGAAAATTCAGGGAGGGAGCCTAGGATATATATATATATATATATATATATATATATATATATATGGTGGCAATCCTGACACCTAGTCCTGGATGGAGTGTGTGACAACTGGCAGGAGGGAAGCAATGAATGTCAGTCAAACCCAAGGGCAAAGGGACTACAAGGGAAGAGAGTGAGCTCTTCTTGTGATGGATCCCATAGGGAGATACCCAAAGCAGCCAGCTTGGCGATACTTGCTCCTGTAAACAGGGTGTGGTTTATAGATTTGGAAGATATAAGAGATTTTACTAGTTAGTGCTGAATTTTGTTTTGATGTGCCAGCCTGGGAAGTTTTACGCTGAAGGGCAGGTTACAAAGGTAATAAGTGGATGTAATAGTTTGTCTAGCTCAGCAGTGGCAAACATGTAGCCCTCTGAACGTTGTTGTTATGCAGTTCCCATCATCTGTGATGGGGCTGGGGCTGATGTGAGCCCAGCAACATCTTAACATCTTAAGTTAGCCAGCCCTGAGTCAGCCCAGCATTGTCAACTCTGACAGCTAGTAGCAGCTTTCCCATTGCATTTGTTGGTATGCAATATGTCACATGGATTCATTCCAGAGGTAGCTCCCAAGTGCCTTGTGACTCCCTTAAGTATATTTGTGTCTGTTGGAAAACCAGGATATATTGAAGAAGTCGAGATGAGTAGTTTTGGCAGCACTTACCTTTCTGGTTTTAAGCAGAGCATTCCCTGATCTGTTGTGTTGGATTAAATATTTCAACTCGCTGTGCTTCAGTAAAGGTCTTAAAGGCTTAATTTTTGTTTTCACTATTCTGGGCAGGGCAAGCATTCTGCAGATGCATCCCCAATCCCAGCAGCTATGTTGCAGACAAGAGGTGGGGAACCTCTGGCCCTCCAGACATTGTTGGACTACAGCTCCCATCATCCTTGAGCACTGGCCCTGCTGGCTGTGGCTATTGGGAGCTGGAAGGACAGCATGCCATAGTCTGGCATGGTTAACACCCTTCAGCAGAATACTGATTAGGTTGTCCATAGAACTGAACAGGAGCTGATATTTCCACACAGAGAGAGAGACACACACAAATGGATTTCTGTTATTCCTGCTGTATATAAGTTAACCAAGACGTCAAATGGCATTCCTACTTCAGAATTTGGCAATATTTAGTCCAAGGTGGATTTTAAGTTCAGAGTATATTTTGTTGCTCTCTAGTTTATTATCTTTTCTGCAGGTGTAATAAAGAACTAAAAAGTCCAGCTTCCTATCACCTGTTTAGCTGGATGAGAAAGACTTGTGGAATCCAAGCTGAAAGGCTAACAAATTATCCTTTTGAAACACAATCTTATGTTTGTCTACATAAAAGCATGTCCCATTCAATTAAATGGTGCTTATTCTTGAGGAACCATGGATAGGAGCTCAGCCTTAGCTGCAGGCCTGACTTATTTAAACAGGCGTATGTGCACATGAATGGATCTACATTTGAGAAATTATCCAAATTCACATTTATGCATGAATTTGGCGTGTCCAAGCTCCTCCCCACAAATTATATGCTCCACTAATTTTCATGGCAAATAAATGAGTGGTTTTTGACTCCACCAAAAAATGGTTTTTAAATCATAAGTTACATGAGTTATGTTATGCTGACATTACTACTTTGAAATACCATCTTTGACCATGAGCTACTATGGTATGAAATCATCGATTCTTGGCCAGTTTTTTAGTTTTCTCTCAGCAAAATGGAATGTGCCGGGCTATTACAAAAGAAACTGGTCTGGCCTTTTTCTTTTTTTGCAGTCCTTCCCCTTTTGAGCAGCAAAGATTAAAATAGGCACTGTGTAAAATAGGTGTTACGTAATGGAAGTGTCATGAAGACAACTGAATGTAAGCATGCTGAGCAGCATAAGAAGATATAATTCTCTGCTTGGGTATGTGCATGAAAAGCATCAGTAAATCCTACTCTTGCAAGTGGCACAAAACAAAAAGGGTGGGGAAAATGGGTCTATGCATGGGATGGCGAGGTGGGGATTTGCAGATCCACACACACACACACACACACACACACACACACACACACACAGTGTGTGTATGTTTGTAATGATATAATTTTAATCTGTGGTACATTTCCCCCCCCCCCCCGGATGTCTATGTTGGGCCAAGCAGTACTAATGTGTAAGATATGCTTACAAATTGCTTGCTTTTTAAAATTTTTGCATTGCTGTGGGTTTTGCTGCTTACAAAATTCAACATGTGAGAAACCTCCTAAGGGAGGAAATGAAAAGATCTTACTTGGGAGTCAATAACTCATCCATAACAAAGAGAGACAAATGTGTGCTTTACTACTGATAAGAAATGTGTGCTTCTGACTAAATTATTTGTTTAAATAAACTTCCCTCCCCTCTGTTCATTTATGTCCTCCATAAATAATGTTTTAATTAGAAAGAAGGAAAAACCGATGAGTTTTCGACACATATTTACAGAGTTGGTGAAAATGCTACATTTGTATTTAGAAGGTTAACTCTTCCCAGGAAGAGAGAGAGAGAAGTTGTTCTAGTTCATTTAAATATGCTAGTTTAGGCACCATCATTTTAAGGGTCTATATGACTGTTCAGGTGTTGAAATTGTACAGCAAAGGAGTGCACAGCTTCTAAAGAAGCAAAACATTAAAATACTCTAAGCTGCTTTAAAGATTACAGACATTGAGGAGAAGGCAGTGGCTGGAAGTGTCCCTGGGCAGTGGTAGAGAAGTGGGGAGGGATGTACCGTATTTTTTGCTCTATAAGACTCACTTTTTCCCTCCTAAAAAGTAAAGAGAAATGTGTGTGCGTCTTATGGAGCAAATGCAGGCTGCGCAGATATCCTGGAAACCAGAACAGGAAGAGGGGTCGCTGCTTTCACTGCGTAGCAATCCCTCTTGCTGTTCTGGCTTCTGAGATTCAGAATATTTTTTTTTCTTGTTTTCCTTCTCCAAAAACTAGGTGCGTCTTATGGTCTGGTGCGTCTTATAGAGTGAAAAATATGGTGGCTGGTGAGGTGCAGACCAGCCGGGGGGGGGGGGCTGGAGTTTCAGGGGTGTGGGCGACAATGAAGTTATGGGGGTTGAGGGTGGGCATTGGAACTAGCTGGGCTTCAGGGAAGTTGTCTGCATCATGAAAAACTTGAATAAATAAAAAAAACATTAGTGTACAAAAAAAAGCTCTCCCTGATACAGATGTTGAATAGAGGGTCCCTATTTTCATATGAGGAATGTGGAGGGTGTTCCCAGTCTCTTTCTCTTTTACATTCATGGGAATGAACAGAGCCACCCTGCTTCTTAACTGACCTGTGCAGTTACCTCACGGACAGGTGCGACTGCGCAGCTTTAATTGCATTTTAAGCGCACTCCACAGTAACTGCAACGTCCAGCTCAAACATGAGGGAAGCTCCACAGAGAGCATTACAGTAATCCAGTCCTGAAGTAGCCAATGCATGAACTACTGCAGCAAGGCTTTCCCAGTCCAGGAATGGCCGTAACTGTTGAACCATTTAGAGTTGGTAAAAGTAGCCCTGCTGCTTCAGGGGGAGTGCAACCCCACCCAGGGTAGGGAACAGGCCAATTTTTCAGAAACCGGGAACTGTTCCCCCACAGTGCCTCCATCTTGCCAGGATTCAAGCTCAGCTTCTTCATGTTCATTCATTCTACTGCTGTGTCTAGGCAATGGCCCAGGGACAGTGCAGCCCCTCTCGATCCAGATGTTATAGAGAAACAGAGATGAGTGTCGTTAGAATATTGAGGGCACCTCACCCTGAATGACCTCCTAATGACCGCTCCCAGTGGTTTCATGTAAACATTAGATAGACCTGGAGAGTCCCATGTTGCATCCTATAGCATAGCTGCCAGGGGGTTAAAAGACACTCTCGCAATGCTACTCTCTGGACTTGGTCCTGAAGGTAAGATTGGTACAGTGCCTCCAATTTTCATTCCCCAGAGCTGGTCGAAGAGGATACCGTGGTTGATGGTATCAAATGCCAATGAGAGCTCAAGAAGCAGGAGCAAAGTCACATTCCCCTTGTTCCACTGTCTACAGAGGTCATCCAGGGTCCAGAGGATAAAATGGGAAGTCTATTATTATTATTATTATTATTATTATTATTATTATATTTAATTTATTTACCACCCTATACCTGGGGGGTCTCAGGGCAGTTCACAGAATAAAATAAAGATGTAAAACCACAAAATACTTAATAAAAACAAAAACAACAATGCAATAGCCCCCCCCCAACACATTTTAAAAGGGCATAGGATGTAAATCAGATCAATATAGCAATACCTCCATGTTTTATAGCAATGCCTCCATTTTTTCCCTTTCTAACTATCTTTCCTAGGTATCTGGTTGACTTACCTTGTTCTTTCTTAAAAGAAAGATAAGAGCCTAGGCCTCCTGTGGGGAGCGGTGGAGAATGACCATGAAGGTGAACTAGAAATTGATCAGCTTTCACAAAATGAACTCAAGTCAGCTTTAGTTTGCACCCTACAATTCTGCTAACGACTTTCGGGTGTCGTTCTGGGATTTTTAACTAGTTCAACGGAACCAGTTCATTTCAGCCACTGGAGAAAAGTGAATGGGGATTTGGAGGCCCTGCACAGAACTGCCACTCCTCATAATAGCCTGGCCTGTTAAGTATGTCCCAAAATGGGGCTTTGTTACACACTCTGGCAATTCTTCTACATGTGGGATAGGTTCACGCTTTGACGGATCAGTGTTAGGGCGGCTGCTTTGAATGAGGGCAGGCTCAAGTTTAATTATTGGCATCTCAAGTTAAAAAGGATGATGTGATCAGAAATCGCATGCCTGGAGACCCTGGAAAAGACCCTATTAATCAAAATAAAGTAGACAATATTGGGTTAAATTGGACCAACGGCCTATCATCCTACTATAGCTTAAAAAAATATTTTGTAAGCAGCTTTGTGTTCTCTAGGTGCATTGTGGGATTTCCTATTTTCAGGATGCTTGAAGGCAGGATAACCCAGATGGATGACAAATGCCATGCCCAGTCTTTATGCGAGGTATTTGTGCACATGGCTGGGAGCCTGGAAGCTGACCTCATTGAACAAAAGCAGCTTGCAAGGCTATTATTCAAGTTATAAATCCAGCACACAACAGATGCTGGAGTTTTACTAATATAGACGGAAAATCCATGTAATCCCCGCTTGACTTAATCGAAGAGCCAGGGTGCCGCTCAAAATGAATCACTGGTTCTTGTCTAGAGGAAAATGATTTCAAACAACTAGATTGTCCCATCCGTCCCAGAAAGTCTTTACATTTATACAAGGCCTGCGGGGCGTAACGAGTCATGCTCGCTTTATAAAGAAAGTGATCTATATATCTTGGAAATCTTGAGAATTTATAACAACTTTTGCCTTTGCTGGGTACTCATGATGCCCATATATAAAACTAGTGATCTAGGGTTGTCTTGTGAGTTCTGCAGCACAGATAATCCGCTGGATTTTAATAAAGTTTTAAACAAAAACACACTGAAATCTTTGTAGATGAAGTGCAGGAAACTGAATTATTGCAAATATTCTGTTTATTTTACTTCTTGGCCTCACTACATATCTAGCCATGTACAACTTGCCTCGTGTAACTGCTAGTATAGTTTTAATATTGTTGAAAGAAATGATATTCCATCCAGTCCTCCTCCATTAACCCACTGTGTTCACCATCCACTAATCTGAACAAACAGCAGAGTTTCATTCAATGACAAATGAGTCAAACTTTATGAGAGTTTTCTGAGGCTAAACTATGGGAGAATTGCACCTCCCACACAAGAATGTTTGATGAAATGCTTCTCTACCATTTTGCCATCTCTTAATAGTGAGGGGAATCCTGAGAGGCTATTTCTGCTTAGCCCTCTGAGTCAAACCCACAATATTTCTGTGGAGAAAGCTTATGCATTCAGTAAATAGAAACTGAAGATGGCATTCAGCTAATAAATGCCATCAGCAGAAGCCTTCCACAAGGATTTCCACTTGTCCAGTGGGGCTTCCCCTCTTTTCCATCTGTGTGCCCTCAAAATTGGCTGTAAGGGGCTCAGGAAAACCCCCAAAAGAACACACAGGGAAGGAGAGAGGTGTTCTTCCATCAAACAAGCTGAAATGTTTGTCCTGGCAGAGTAAATGTCTCAGTGTGATGTTGAATTCCTTTCTGAGTGATGTACATCAGGAGAGGGGGGAAAGTAGATGAGGATCTAATGATATATTTCTAACTAATCTGCTGTAGATTAGCAAGGGTTTCTTATTGCTGTTTGTTTAACAATAGCTACAGCAAAATGACTTTTAACACCTAAATTAGGCTGCTGAAATGAAGAACACTAATCAGAAGTGGACTTGAGTGTGAGCTGATTGTGAGCTCAGATCACTTCTGGTATTGAAAACCAGAAAAAAATGGAACTTTGAACTCCTGATGTGCATCTGTATGGAATCAATAGCTTGTGGAAAGTACCAGCTCATTTGTACTGCTATAATGCAAATAGCACAGTCCCTTAGAATTATCTACTATTCCTTTCCCCATTTCTTCCTCCCACATTAAGAACACAGGAAGCCTGATACTGAGTCAGATTATTGGTCTATCTCGCTCAATGTAGTCTACATTGACCAACAGTGTCCTTCTAGTGATTCTGGCTGTGGTCTCTCTCAAAGCTACCTGGAGACACCAGGGACTGAAGCTGCTCTGGGGGAGAATCTACACTTGTAGTTTATAACGTTAATTATGCATTATTACAGTGTGATGTTATAACCGACTGGTGTAGATTCACCCGAAGTGTGGCAGA
The DNA here is from genome assembly GCF_964106645.2 of Podarcis pityusensis. Taxonomy (NCBI): domain Eukaryota; kingdom Metazoa; phylum Chordata; class Lepidosauria; order Squamata; family Lacertidae; genus Podarcis; species Podarcis pityusensis. Next base: position 113,291,579 of record NC_138028.1, on the reverse strand, counting down.
CATTTTTTTTCCACTCTCATGACTATGTAAAATGAAATGTGTGAATGACTTGTGCAGTCCTTCTCTTTTCTTAAAAAGAGAGAGTAGAATAATAATTACTGAGAGGAGGACACAAATTATCTGATCACATAAGATTGGCCTTCTCCCTATTCCTCAGCCTTGCCCTACCTCCCTTTTGTATCAGTGGCTATACTATGCAGAAGACACAAATGGTATCTATTTTGGTGACTTGGGAAGCTATCTGGGAAATCACAAACCACACTGACTGATACTCAAGATTTCAGTTTTTTTAAAAAAATTCTTAAAAAAGGATGTCAGGTTCAATATTCATGTATTTTGTTATATATCTATATTATTTGATGGTTTACATTCATTTTGTGAGGTAAAATATGTTTTCATTTATTTTATCCCCTCATAAAAATCTCCCCATATATTATTCTTCAAACCAGCCATTACCAGCGTCAGATTGAGATATGCTGGTTTACGGCTCTAATATATCTGATTTTAACAGGGTGACTCTAATGCAAAGTACAGCTTGTCCAGACTGTTTTGAAATATTTCCCCCCTAACCCCCCCCCACAACCATTTAGGCAATGTTTTGTGAATGCAAGCTTCACATTTTGACACTGCTGCAAATTGATCAATTTAGGCACAAATAAAATAAAAGACTAGACTCCTAAAAAAGTTCATTGTGTAAGGTGTAAAAAGGGAGAAAGAATAGTATGCTAGGAGGGGTAGATAGTATCACAGGAAGAAAATAAAATAATAAACCAATGGAATCTTCTGCATTGTAAGGTGTTGTTCTACCACAGATCCAGGTCTTGCAGGAGTCAAAACTATAATTGGATTCTATATAACCAGTCAATGGACCTTCCACATACAATGTCTTATTCTGTTTTGCAAATAAATAAACAAATAACATGCTGACATGCTCACCTGAACAGAATACTTCCAGATGTTTGCTAACCATGCTATAGCTGAGATGCATTTTTATGTAGACATATTAGGAAATCAGCAGCTCTTTCCAATTTCATTTAGATATATGACAGCACTTTCATAGAATTTAATTTATTATAGTTTGGGGCTAGTAAATTGTACGTAATTTGCTTTTTATAAATTTGCCCCGTTTGATAAGCCTGTGTTTTGAAGTGAGTCGTTTGGTCAGTTCACAGGCATGCCAGAAACTGGAAAACATCCTATGATGCATTGGGGAATTGGTCCTAGCAGCATGATGGAGAGTGATTCTCAAATTTCCTTCTAGCACATGATTGGCAAAGTAGCATTCATGCAAGGAGCATTCTGGAGCATATGCATTTCTGACAAGCAGCTTTTGAATTGTAGGGCGTTTCTGGGCTCATCAAATTATTTATATTTGTTGTTATTGGTGTTGTTTTTTACTTGCTATTGTATACTTATGTTGTATATAATGTGTGTGTGAGAATAATTTCAGTTGTATATTAATGTATGTTGGATTATTTACAAATATCTAAACAGTATCAAGATTTGCATTCTGATTTTCATACAGCTGGGTTCTTGTATTTTTCCATTTGTGGTGATCAACCACAGCCACAGAAATGAGAACTTTTGATGTGAACCTTACCTAACCCAACCACATGATCGGCATATGATCTGATATTACTGGCAGAAGCATGGGAGCACACACACTGGAGCAGTTGTCATGCTGCTGCAGGTAACTTTGCCTCTGCTTACTTTGTCTGTTAGGATTGTAGAAGTCAGTTGGCCCATACCCTGTTGGGCCCACCATCTGTTGTTAATACTTTACCAACAAACGAATTAAGGAGAGGCCAAGGATCCTGATCCAGGATAATCATTGTGTCCCTGTGCTCCAGATTTCAGAGAACTGTGTCTCTACACCTCAGCTACTATGATCAGTAGAGTATGCACAGCTCCAACAGAGCCCTCCAGCTTTCCAGTAGTCAACCTTTTCCAGAGTTCCTGGTGAAGACAATTCCTTTCCCACTCAGTTCAGTTCAAAGTATACAGAGCTTATTGTCCCATGACACAAGACAAGCAGGAACACACTAACTACATAAACTTTAAAAGATGTGCGTACCACAAGAACTATTCTACTACAGTGGTACCTCAGGTTACAGACACTTCAGGTTACAGACTCCACTAACCCAGAAATAGTACCTTGGGTTAAGAACTTTACTTCAGGATGAGAACAGAAATCGTGTGGCGGTGACAGTGGGAGGCCCCATTAGCTAAAGTGGTACCTCAGGTTAAGAACAGTTTCAGGTTAAGAACGGACCTCCAGAATGAATTAAGTTCTTAACCTGAGGTACCACTGTATTATTCAGTTCTCTGGTCTTAAACTTTGTAAAGGTACAAGTTTACATAGAGATGAACTAGCACTTACTGTGCTAGCTCATCATGCTATATTGAACCATATGTCATGTAACTTTCAGCTTCACCACTGATAGCTTGCACTGGGCAAATCTCTTGCTTTCAGTGAATGCCTGTGCTGTTGAATCCAACCTTGGCCACTTCACAGACACATATTCCTTTGAGAAAGAGAGGGTGGCTGAGTTGTGCTTTAGGCACTTAGCCTTCAACTGTTTCTAATCACCCAGTGCAGCAGCATCTTCCTCTAAACAGAATCCAGACATAGGAAGTGGGCTGCTCAAGACATGGCCCAGGCACCAACTACCGGTAAATTACACCGGTATGCCCTACATGGAATCAAAATGGAAACTGTGCAGCTGGTCTTAGCTTCATTCTAATATTGATATGCTATTTTTTTAAAAAAAAAATACCTTGGTTCTGGAAGAGACTAGAAAACTGGGCTGAGGTGGGATGCAAAAGCAGTTTATGTAGCTAACTGTGGTTTGTTCTAGATCCATCAAACCAGGAGTTGAAACATCATTTTGAGAGAACGGTAGCTTACCGCTTTGTCTAAATATACAGGCTATTGATTTATCACCGTTCAATGCCATTTCTCTGCCCCAGGTGGCTGCTACACCATGGAAACAGGAGTGGGTTTATGAAATTGAGTCTGGGGCAAACAGGAGGCGAAGGCAGACAAGAAGCTCAAAATCATGGTTTGCCTGTCATACAACTGGAAGCTCAAACATCCAGAAACCCCCAAGTTGAATTCCACTCCTGCAATGGGCCTTTACTGGATGGTCCTCTGTGCTGAAGCCCCCTGAACCTTTCAGACTCTCCTGAAGGTCAAGGGATGCTCTGAAATTGTGTGTGATGGGGCATGCAGTAGAATTGGAACTGTCGAAACTTGGGGCAGTAAGATCCAATCCCAGTTCTTAAACATGGTTGAATGGTTTGTATTCACCATGGTTTGCTACCATCTCAACCCAGCTGAAGATTCCAACCAATTTGTAAGAGCTTGTCTTCATGAGCTGAGAAACTCAAGCATGCAGACGAGAAGTGCTGTATCTGATGCTCTGAGATTGTGCCTTTGTCGAGACAACCCGTTGCTTCTCACTCTGTTATCTTTATCTTGCTCCCTGTTTTCCATCCTCGTCTTCAGATCACTAGACAGCAAGCCTGTGCTATACACAAATCAGATTCTGCTGTGGGTAGAGGCAGTGTAGAATAAATATTGCTTCTGAGAGCAACTAGTTTTCAGAGGCCTATGAGATGTGACAGTATTCTGTTTAGCTGATAAATTGCAGTGTAGCAGGAAGGATTCTACAATGAGTATTGATTTCTTTTGTGCATAGAACTCATTTTGCCACAGCTTGTGAATTGCCTTCATGAGCTGACAATCCATTAAGGATCACTTTGTATGTCTCTCCCTTCATTATTGCTTCTTTTACTGCTTTCTGCTTTACTGCCTTTTAAAATACATTGTCAAGGCAAACGAAAATAGGTAAAAGGGGAAAACTCTTAATAGTGGCAAAACAATTTGGTTCCTGGTAAATGGCTTTATTGAAAAAAAAGGGGGGCATTTTTACTGGGCAGCTACCTGCCAGATTGATATTATGTTTGTGAGGTTAGAAATGTATTGTATTAAAGGGGGCGGGGGCAGGCTTCCCTGCCTACTTATTGTTGTTCTGAGTCGCATATGGCATTTGATTAAAATAATTTAATATCAGGACAGCTAAGTGTTTGATTTTGGTTGTTCCTGACAATATGGTTACTGTTTATCTGTTCTGTTCCCATTTGCCGAATCAATATGTCCGTGAGAGAACAGATCATAGCAATTTCTTTCCTAAATTGTGTGAGGTTTCCCCCACTTTATCCTTGGTTTTTCTATCACATGTTGAATTAGTCTGAGCATGTGGTGTGTCTCTGGATCACTGGTTCATTTCCACGTTGCATATCAATGGCCACTCAAATATCTAATCCAGGAGAGGCCAACTTGTTCATATCAGGGTCTGAAACCTACTGGGCTGTTTCCAAAACTTAAAAGAATGAAATCATCCCTGTCCACAGACTTTCAAGCTAATCAAAGAGAAGTCCCTCTAAGTAGGAACGAAAAGGGTTGTAAAAGAGAAAAAGGCTCAGGTGGGAAATAATAGAACCAGCTTGGTCAGGAGGACATCAGTTTAACCTTCTGTACTGGATGCCCCATCTGTTCACACAATTGTTTTGCAACACCTTTTGCTTTATTTTATCACATTTGTACCCTATAATTCTCTAAGGCATTTGGGGAGGTGCATGCTTAATCTTATCTTCTCAGCTTCCCTGTAAGATAGGTCAGGTTGAGATTGAGGAGGCTCTGCCAAGGATATAATGCTAGCTTTGAAGCAGGATTGATTGTTCAACTGCTCTAGAAATTGTAGCTCTGGGTGGGGAATGAGGGTCTCCTAACAACTCTCAGCATCCTTTACGAACTACAGCTCCCGGGATTCTATGGGGAAGTTATGACTGCTGAAAGTGGTCTCAAACTGTTTTACATGTATACAGACCCTCCAAGTGTCCCTATTTTCCAGGGACAGACCCAGATTTATAGAAGCCATCATGGTTTCTGATTTGATTCTGGAATGTACCGCTATTTTCAATGGAGAAATGTTGGAGGGTATGGAATTATGCGATACCCCCCCCCCCCGAGCCAAGGAGATCAGTAATTATACAACCTTTAGAAGAAATCTAAACATGTTTTATGTTTTTATACATGTTGGAAGCTGACCAGAGTGGCTGGGCAACCCAGTCAGATGGCCAGGGTATTATTATTATTATTATTATTATTATTATTATTATTATTATTGAATAGGATGTCCCTATTTTCATTGGAGAAATGTTGGAGGGTATGTTATGGTGTGAATGTGAACATAGTGAGATATTAAGATAGGACTTGCTGCTATCTGGTTTATTTCCTTCTGTTCCTATGCATGATTAAAGAAAATTCTTGAGCGCAGCTCACAAAATTGATTGAATGTAGAGGTTAGGGCTGTACAAGGACAACACAGAGCCCTTTAATCTGGCATTAGAGTGAGAGGATGTGAAATCTGCATGTTTTTCTTAAATGTGCTTTTTGCAAATATTTTACAGTTGAGTGAGAGTTCCCTAAGGGGCTGCAATGTCGTTTTTTTCTCCCCTATTGACATCTTCTTGATGTTTTGAGCCTCATGCAAATTAGCTGTGCTGTCTGATATTAATCTCTGCTTTGAGTTGTATTTGAATGGGCAGATTAGAAGCACCAATCTTTCTTTAGCAAGAACTTTAGATATCCGAAGCCGATTCTGTTGAAGGACATGGCAGTTTTTATAATGAGTTTATTGAGACAGCATTTCAAATGCAGCTAGACTATTTCAGGGTGGGGGGCGGCTGAAACTCATTTTCTGGGACCACACCAGGAGTTTGCATCATCACAGGCAAAGTATATCTTTGAATTTCAGACTTTGTAACCAGAGCAGGGATAGCGAACATGGTGCCCCCTCTGGGTGTTGATCATTTTTAAATAAATGTTGTTGGACTATGCGAAACTCACCATCATGTTGTCCATGCTAGCTGGGGCTTTTGCAAACTGATAAAGAGACAGACATAGAGGTTGGGGTAAACCAGGGCCACTCTATTTAAAATGAAAACCAATGAAAAGCCCCTGCAGAGGGAAAACACTACTGGTGCGGAAGCAAACCTGAACAAACTGCAACCTCTAGGGAATCCAAAACCCTTAGCAGCAGGAAGTGGAGGCATGGCTGTCCAACGTCCCTTCTCTTCTCTATCATGAAGTTGAGTAGGGAGGCCTATGCTGCTTCATCAACACCCCCAAGCCCCATAGCTTCAGATAGGAAAGACAGTTTAGCCTCAAGGGCAGCCCCTATCCTACTCCAGAGCCCAGAGGGCAAGTCTCAGGGCCAGTCCATCACCCAGAAAGGTGCTGAAAGGTAAAACTAGCAAAGATTTACCATATGAGTGATAACTTATGCTGGAAATGTAAAGAAAAGGAAGGTACCTTTTATCATATGTGGTGGACGTGTCCTAAGGTGAAAGCCTCCTGGGAAAAGATTTATAATGAATTGGGGGGAAAAATGTTGAAATATACACTTATTAAAAAACCAGAAGCCTTTCTACTTGGAATAATAGGATTGGAATTGCCAAAAAAAGATGTTAGACTGTTTTTGTATGCCACAACTGAAGCAAGAATTTTGTTAGCCAAAAACTGGAAATTGCAAGGAATACCAACAGTGGAGGAATGGCAGATGAAGATCATGGACTTTTTGGAGCTGGCCGACCTGACTGGAAGGATCCGCGATCAGAAGGAGGAGGAATATCAAGAAGATTGGAAGAAATTTAAGGATTATTTAGCTATTCTAATATAACATAAGTAGAACTATTTGTAAGTATCAAATTGGCCTAGGAGTAAAATATGTTGAATTGTATAACATTATGGATTGAAATTATCATGAAGAGAAAGAAAGATAGCAATTTGATTAAGTTAATTTTATTGGAAAGTGGATATTGGAAAACTGCTACAATGAGATTTATGGAAACTCAGCTAGAGGGGATTCGAGGAAGTCACTTAACAATGAAAACTAAACTGGGCTTCAAACAGTTAGATGTTTATATGTTTGTTTGTTTGTTTTTTCTTTTTAATATTGTTATGTTTTTCTTTTTTGTGTGTTTGTTCTAAAATTGGAAAACCAATAAAAAAATTGGGGGGGGGGGAAGAAAGGTGCTGAAAGGGGGTCGCCAGGCTAAAACACATCTACCCCCTTTCCTGCGCCTAAACCACAGTGAACAAATAAAATGCCAGATTAACCTATTTAACAATACAGCAGACCAATCTAATGCCCATTGTCCAGCTAGTCAGGATGCAGGAGGTTGAAAAAACCAACCCAGTAAGAGGCGGATCAGCCAAAAATTCCTTTGTGGCCTTGAAGCAACCAAGAAGTCACACTGAGAGACAGAGAGGGAGAGAGGGTGCTGCTTCCAGGAAAAGAAGGAGAGAGGCAGCTCCCATCCCACCCACAAGTGTGTGAGTGACACATCAGACAGGCTGTCTTTCTCAGCCTGAACAGGCTGCAAATATGCCCCACCGGCCAGTACCAAGGAGGAAGATGCAGTGGACCGGGCCTTTGGAACTAGAGAATCTTATTTGTAACATACATGGTCGGTGCTTTTCTGAGATGGAATAGATGAGCCAACCACATGCCATGGATAGCGATACCAAGATGAGCATAAGGTGTTACAAAACTCTGCATCCCAAGGATGCACTGATTCTTATTATGAAATTACTGCTGTGGTTATATCTGTTACCATTGGTTGCACTGGTTGGGGCTGATGGGAGCTTTGGTCCTAAGTGACAGGAGGGCAATTAGCCAAGGAAATATGCTTCGGGAGATGAAGGGGGGGGGGGGTTGGATAACTTCAGCTATGAAAGCTGGGGCTGCCGAAGAGACCAGAGACCATCTTGTCTGTGAGTCCTGGAAGACCTGCTCCCTGCCTTGCTGGACTTTTCCCACTTGGCCTGGGAGGGTGGGACCCTGACTGACTTCAGCTACAAAAGCTGAGTCTACGGAACAGACTCTCGGGCTGCGATGTTTCAGGTTTTTGTTGTTGTTGTTGGCAGGGGGCATTTTTGGGGGGTTGTATCTTTATTTTTGATTTCGTGATTTACGTGGGGATTGATCTGTTTGGTTGCGTGTGTTTTTTAATGTTTTAATTATTGTTAATGACTACTTTTGTCATAGTTATGTATTTATTTTTTCATGCTGTAAGCCCCCTTGAACGTGCTTTGAACTGTGGGAAGGCAGCATATCAATAAGATTATGTATTGTACATATGGTTGATTTGAATATGTTCTTATTGATTATTGTATACCCAATGTATCAGCCACCTGGGGGGTTTCACTGTTTGTTTTGACTGCTTGTGTTTTGGTTGTTGGTAATAATAATAATAATAATAATAATAATAATAATATCAATAAGATTATGTATGTATGAGGAGGAGAGAGAAATCAGAACATGTAGGTGCTGAGACAGAAAGGCATGGGCCAAATCATGTGACATAGTCATTCAGGAACCAGAAGGCCCATAATTCATTTTGTTGTTTTCCTACGCATAGACAGCAGGAGCAATAAGGGCTTGGCAATTAATTGGCAGCAGGAGGGCAGGGTGTGCACCGTAATAACCACTGAGAGCTCAGGATAGGCTTCACAGTACCCAAAACATTGGCGAGTTAGGCCCTTGGTCTCCAGAGTGCATGGAAGAATTGACATTAAAGCAATGTCTGAAGGGCATTTGTCACATGCATCCCATACTGTCACATCTTAGTATAGATTTAAATCAGGCAGCCAGAAACATGAATATTTTAAACCAGGGCTGGAGGCATTCTGGTTTGTTGTCGGACTGCAAGTCCTGTCTGCCCTATGGCCAATGGCCAAAGATGGTAGGAATTGTTGTGCCATAAAATTTTCAGGGCCACAGGTTCCCCACAAAGGGAACATTGAAGGAGCTGAAGGATAGCCATCAAACAACCATTTCTTTTCCCAAAACAGACAAGGCCTTTCATGAGAAAGAAGGGAGCCCAAGTTTAAAAGTTAAAAAAACAACACAACCAGGCCCAGAGAAATCGTACTTGAATACAAAAACCTGTGCAAAATGAATCTCTCTCTCTCTCTCTCTCTCTCTCTCTCTCTCTCTCTCTCTCTTCCATGCTGTGTTATAATGTCAGTACATTATGTGTCTCCGGCATCTCTGTATTTGCATTTCCCTGTTGGAAAGGAAATTGCTTTCTGTATTTGATGCTATTAAATAACTTTATAAAAAGGAATCAATTAGCTCTCCTGTGTGTTAATTAATCCACTGTTTTATCCTAAGGATTGCTGACGAGAGAGTGCAGGTTATCAAAGCTATTTTGTGTGCAGGAAGATGACTTTGTAGGCTTTCTAAAAAAAATATTATGCCAGAGAATGGAGAATTGGAGTAATGCACCCTGACATTTTATAAATGCTCACTGAAATCCATCAGAAGGCAGAATACAATAAAACGAGTCTTTATTGGTCAGCACTCCTTGGGATAACTGGCTAAAATGCTGAGTGCATTAAAGTTTATTTTCTTTCACCCCCCCCCCCCCACTGTACTGTATTTAGAAAAAAATCTGCACAGAACTTAAAAACTCCAGTTGGATGAGATACTCTGAAAGCTGTGCTTAGCAACGTTATTTTAAATTGGGATCAGTGGCCTGGATATGAAGGGCTGCCCTCAGCATTCCACACATATTCTGGGGCGTCCCTAGCCCTCTTCCAGTTGCAGCCCCTTGTGCCTGTCCTCCAAAACATCTTTTGAAGGTCAGAGGATTCACTAGAACTGTTTGCAGGACAGCCCAGGAGGATGGAGAGGGTAGAATCAGCAATGTGCTTTATGATAATGGATGTGCAACCAATACCAGGCTTAATGGGCTCGCAGTGGCACCAGGGGTGGAGACTGTTGCTATGATTTCATCTCTCCACACATAGTAATTACTTGTACAGTTAACGGACTTCACAAGTTCCTTGTATATGGTTGTAAAGAAGAGTCTGTTGCAGTAGCTCACTGGCCCACCCTGTTTTCACAGTGGCTAGTCAGAGGCAGGTGCGTCAACTCTGGGGGGCTGAAGACAGCCCCCTTGATATTTGTTGGAAGGGAGCCATGCCCCCTTAATATTGAGGGGGCCTGGTGTGCTGGGAGTGTGCGCGTGATGCCCAGTGGCCAACTTCTCCAGAACGCTCAGTCTCCTCCAGATGACAAGACAATGCATGTGTGATGTCAAAATTGTGCGACGCACGCCAGGCCTCCTCGATCTTGGGGGCAATCTAGTGCTTTTGGTCAAAGGCCTATGGGAAGTTTCAAAGCAGGATCTGAGCACAGCAGCACTTTCCCCTCTTGTGATTGCCAGGAACTGATATGCCTCTGATAGTGGAAGCATGGTGGCTAATAGCTGCTGGTAGTCTTATTCTCCATGAACTTGTATGATCCTCTTTTAAAGCTATCCAAGTTGTTGTCCAGCCAGGATCAGGGCAGGGTGAAATGTGAGTGGCAAGGACCTGTGTGTCTGGCCTTTCAGCTTTACCACCCTTGTAAGATGAGTCCATGAAAAAACAGCTTCAACTTTGCTACATTAATGAACAAAGCTAGCAGGAATCTGTACACAAGGGGAACTCATTTCAATACAGTACTGGATAAATTTAGAGAACACGATGGTTGTCTACAGATGTGGGTGAGGCCAGGCCTTGTGGTCTCCACAGCTCTCTTTTCATTTTCTTTCATTCATTCAGTGGAGGGGTTACTGTAATAAGGAGTTCTCAATGTGGTGCCCTCCAGATATTTGACTACAGCTTCCATTAGTCTTGGTTAGCATGGTCAATGGTCAGGGATGATGGGAGATGTAGTCCAACAATGTTGAGAGGGCACCACGTTCGTTTATCTGTGGTGATTACATTATATGGTTAAATAAACTTCACCTTCTGTGTGGTTTCTGCATGATAATTAATAGAGGAGTCATATTTTCAGTGTGCCTCCATGCATAGGTGCCGGCTCCTAGGGGCTGAGGCACTTTCATCCCCTCCCTGTTTTGTTTTGAGGGGACTGGGCCCCATCAATGTTCAGAGGGCATTCAACTGTGACATTGTGCGTGTGACGTCAGAACGTGGTGTCACGCCCCACAGTGATCCTGAGAAGATAGTGCCTCTCTCCCCATGTATAAATAATCCTTGTGCGTAGCAGACTGAAATATCTGTAAGTGGAAATCAGCATTGCCCTCTCCCTGGTTTGGCAGTTTAATACATGCACGGATATTTCTTTGTGAGGGAACATTCTAGCATTTTATACTCTCTGAATTGGCACAGTCCAGAATTCTGGCTATTCAGGCTATAGAACTATACTCACTGACTTGGGAGCAGCCTCATTTGACCCAATGAGGTAAGTGTGTTGGTGTGTGTTGGTGTGTGTGTGTGTGTGTGTGTGTGTGTGTAAACACATAGAAATATGATTGCCTCATCAGGCTATTGCCTTGTCAGGCTATTGCCTCATTCTGCATAATGTGTTGAACAATTAGCTGCACCAAACATTATGAGTTTCTGGCGCAGATGGCCAGTGTTTAATTTCACTCAGGGCTCTGGCCCTGTTGCTGTTTCGGGTGCCAAGCCCTCCAGGTTTGATGGGAGAACAGAAGGAGAGAGGGCCAGTCCTCCTCCGCTGATTTCCAGTAGCCATAACCAGTCTCCACTGGAGGAAATTAGTCAACACTGAGTCTTGGCAACATATTTCACTTTTGATATTAAAGGCGGGAACCAGACTAAGTTAATTGCAGTTCGTTCCCTCAGGTTAGTAATATTTAGCAATGGCTGCAATCCAAGCTCTGCTTGTCTGGGAGTGAGCACCATTAGATGACTTACTTCTGAGTAGGAATGGGGAAATCTCACTTTCTCATTTTTTAAATTATTAAAATGAGTTTTCCACATGTCTGTATAAGTTTGAAAATCCTTTTGTAAAGTCTTCTTGAGCATTTGGCAGTGTTGTAGTGCATTTTTAAGCATGGAGATAGCTCAGTCAGTAGAGTATGAGACTCTTGATCTCAGGGCCATGGGTTTGAGCCCCACATTGGGCAAATAATTCCTGCATTGCAGGAAGTTGGACTTGATGACTTTCATGGTCCCTTCCAACTCTACAATTATATGATTCCACACACATTTTTGCAAGTATTTCCCCCTAATATAATACATCTAGTTATGTTGTTTTCAGTAATACGTGTACTTTATGCACACACTACTGCAATGCAATGTACATCACTTGTTGGAGAGTTGCATTGCAAAATTCACAGAAGTGTGAAGAAAAGATGGCTCCTTTTCAGAAAGTGCAAATTAGACAGGTCCTGCTTTCAGTGTGAATCGAATTCCTCCCTCAACCCTAGGTGCACAGAACTCTCCATGCTGCTCTAGCTGTTTAAGGGAACCCAAAGCAGTTTCCCCATTTTTGTGTGTAACATTCCTCAGTTCACACGTTCTTCTCGGAACTGCAAATTGGATAGATTCACCTTTAAATGCAAATTGAATCAAATTTCTCCTCCATCCGTACTTTTGAGTAGACTTGGTTAGGATTGTGCTGCTTGTTGCCATTTAAATCACTGGGACATGAAGTGCAGTGAACTTAGTCTGGAGGCAAACTTGGCTAGACCTCTTCCTTTACTAATCAAAGCCATTTTGGGAAGATTTCAATGTTTACACCAAACACATTGGGGTTTCCCCAGACATAGCCCTTGTAAACAGCATCAACAACTTTTGTGTCCGGATTTTCACCTTTTGAAATATGGCAGCCCTAACACACATTTCTTTGAGGAGGTACGGAGTGGAAATTGGTGCAACATATAGTCCACGCATCAGCCCTACCATGTGAAAGTACAGTGGTACATCGGTTTATGAACTTAATCCGTTACGGAAGTCCGTTTTTAAACTGAAACTGTTCTTAAACCGAGGTGCACTTTTCCTAATGAGGCCTCCTGCTGCCGGTGCCCTTCCACAGTTTGGCTTCCGTTCTTAGACTGAGGTAAAGTTTGCAAACCAGGGCACCACTTCAGGTTTTGCAGATTTCATAAACCGAATAGTTCATAAACAGGGCTGTTCTTAAACTGAGGTACCACTGTATCAGGATCAGCCCATGATTTCAGGTGCTGCAGCTGAATGGTGCAGGCTGTTGCTGGTCGATACATCTGTATCCTCTTCTCTTAGGGTTGCCAGTTTTTCTAGCAGGAGAGCACCTGGTCATGTTTATCTCTATAACCTCTGTGAAAAGCTTCACCTGCCGATTTCTACAAATCAAGCTGCTGTTAAGATGCCTAACAGCAGGCCTGGGCGGTTTATTTCTGGTCATTGGGCAAGCCTGGTTGCTATTCATGCAGCTCTCCACCGCAGTAGTTTGCACAAATTTCCTGGCTTCCCCTGCTTGGCATGATCTTAGGCCGGTATCTGCTGCCAGGCTCCACCTGCATTGTCTGTGCTGTGGAATGCTTGGCATAGGATTGATAGCAAGCAGTAGCTGGTCCTGTAATGGACCTAGAATTGCTTCATTTTCATGCCACATTAAGGGCCATTTGGGAAGAACCTCGACCTGGCTCTCACGAGCAGCAATTCTTTTTTCTATCCACTAGGACCAGGAGTTTTCCCACTGGAAGCACTTCTGATTCGTCACATCCCTTTTCTGGGACAAGTGACAGGAATCCATAAAACCCATTTCTCTTCACCAGATGAGCAGCCAACCCTTGATGTTTGAACACCTGCATCATTCTGTGAGTTCATGGCTTGCCTGATCATTAGGGGTATTTTGCAACACACTCTATAATACATTTGTTGACCAGATGTCCCCTGCCCAAAGGGTGGCAGTCAGCTGTCCTGAACATGGTAACCTGGATACAGCTCATAGCTCAGTTGGTTAGAGAGTGGTGCTGATAATGCCAAGGTTGCAGGTTTGATCCCCATATGGGACAGCTGCATATTCCTGCATTTCAGTGGGTTGGACTAGATCAGTGTTTCCCAACCTTGGGTCTCCAGCTGGTTTTGGACTACAACTCCCATCATCCCTAGCTAGCAATACCATTGGTCAGGGATGATGGGAATTGTAGTCTGAAAACATCTGGGACCCAAGGTTGGGAAACACTGCACTAGATGATCCTCAGGGTCCCTTCCAACTCTACAGTTCTATGATTCTATGACTTAGCTTATTTAAGCAAGAGTGGAGAACCTGTGGCTTTCCACACATTGCTCTTATCAACCCTATCGGTCATGTTGGCTGGGGATGATGAAAACACAGCGACATTTGTCAATTTTGGTACCTCTTGGTTTCTCATTTTTCCAGTATTAATTTTGCTTCTCCACATCAGTTTGTGACTGATTTGAAAATCATGAAAATTCACCAACATTTTAGCACAAATTTCTCTGAATGTGACATGTTTCTATGCAGTTTTTGCCTAATATTTGCATTATAGCAAAGCAACGTCTCTTAATTTAACACGTTTGCATGGTAGCATTTTTATGCATGCTTTAGTATATGCATTTTTGCACACATTACTTAGAAACAGTGATGCCCTCAGAAAAGAAAAGTGAGGAGGTCATTTTGCATCTTGTTTTGACTCATTCAGATTGGCTTGGGATCTAGAACCGTAAGTTATGGTAGGCAGGCAGAAATTAAGCAGTTGAAGATTACTCCCATCATGGCATCTCCATGTTAAGAGATGTTCCCTCCGAATGTATGACTCTTGTGAGGCACATGAGACTTCCAGGAAAACTGGTCGAGCATCAATATGTGGTCCTAGAATCAGTGGTTCTATTCCATCTTCAAGCTTCTTCAGCACTACAAATGGATAGGAGAACACAACCTCAGACCTACAAAAGCAATTGGGACCATTTGTGAAGGCGGAACTCTACAGGAGATTGCATTGGTTGTCATTTTTGAACAAAACAAGCCTGACTCTCAATTTGCAGTGCTTTTCTTTTTTTAATGCCTGCGATGGGCCTCTCTTGATTTGCAAAGCTGAATCTGGAATGAGGCTTTCTATTCCTCTGCTTGCCCAATGCATTTTCAAAGCCTCTCATCAACCTACCAGAGCAAAATTAAAATGTATGCACAGCAACCTTCACATGGCTAAATTTTAATACAGTCAAAAACCTACACAGCACATTACATATCATTACTCTGTTTGATCAGGAACAACGAATGTAAAATAAAAATGGGTCACCTTGCCACGGAGGAGCACAGCGACGTGAACAGCTGCCACTTAAAACTCACCACCAATTAAATCTGTGTAAACATTGCTGCTCTCCATATAGAGGGAGGAACACAGTGATATCTGCAGCTTTATGGGTTGACATCTGTTTGAGTGACAAATGCCTCTGTCACAGGAACGCTGTACAGATTTTGTTTTATTGATGACAATCTCCTCAAAAAGACTCTACACAATACAATAAATTGAGATTATTTTTTTTTAAAAAAACTTTTATGATGAAGCTCTTTATATATTTTTAAAATCCCATTTATCAGGAGCAGAAGCTGTGGGTTGTTTAAACTCCATATGCCATCGCAGGGAGATTTGACACATCTCCATAGCATTTGTGCTCAAGCGTAGAGCTGCTCCAGGGATCATTTTTCATGCAAACGCATTCCCGTGCTGGAATATGCATGAAGAGTGCATGCCAATTGTCATAGGTGCCTCATACTTCTTTTTCACTCTGTATGGTGATGCATATGCGCTAGAGGGAGCCAGAGGCAACACATGGGCAATTGCAGTTGCATTCTGTGCTGAACATGATGCTCATTGTGTCAAAGCTCACAACTTGTATGCATGTTCCCACAGAGCGGTATCATAACACATGGACATCTAAATGTATCCCTTATGTCTGTACCATTAGCTTTTATATTCTTGGGATGAATATGCAAATATGCAAATGCAGGATAACATTCGTTCAGTGGGAAAGAATTCATAGCAGTTTCTGCAAAATTAACAATGGCTGAAAGTGTTGCATTCTGAAAACATTGCTTCTTAGCATATTAAAATAATGTGGCTAGCCTTAGAGCAGCAGTGGGGAACCTGTGGCCTCCCAGATGCTACTGAACTACAGCTCCACTCATCATTTACCATGCATGGTTCATGCTGGCTGGGGGTCCTCTAAGAGAGCAGGTTGCCGGTCCCTGCTATAAGGCATCTCGACATCGTATTTGGGGAGGTAAATAGAACATACTCATGAATTCTCTCCACTGCTAATGCTGACAAGACTTCATTCTTTGAAGTTACGATTAGGGCATGCGGCAGCTGGGTTTCTAAAGAGATCATCACTTTGGAAATGGAATCTGAAGTGCTTTGAGAAATAAAGCACTCTACAAATCCTGTATGTACAAACAGTGTATATTAATTTTTACTGTGATGGGATGGCTCAATTCCAAACAGTAGTAGTGGATCTCAGCTGGGATCCCTTTAAAAAAGAGAGCAGGGCTCACTGTTCCTATATTGTGTATCATTTGGAGTTCTGTTTATGCATCATAGCATCTCTGGGTGTAGTGTGTTATGCTACAGTCAGTGTTGGCAGGTTGAAGATTTAGGCATCATAGCTTCTAGATGAGCATAATTCTTCATTGCTTCTCCTTTTGGAAACTGAGCAGTGATCCTGCGCAAGGTGAAAGGAGCAAGTCTTCTGAGCTGCCTTGCAGAGAAAACCTTATTATTAAAAAGACAGTAGTTCATATTAGGGACATTAGGCTGTGCAAGAGCCCCATGGTGTCTCTCTCCCATACCTGTGCTGGATAATGACTTCAGGTGGCTCTGTATTGACTGAACGATTTGAAATGACTTGAAATGACTTGGTGAATTATTTCTTATTATGCCACATCCCTGTCCTTGTCCATGTGTGTGGCAATGTTGCACATCAGCAACGTTGTGCAATTCTGCTGTGTTGCATCTGCCCCGGGTTTCATCTAAGGCAAGGCAGAAGAAGAGGAGTTTGAATTTGATATCCCGCTTTATCACTACCCTAAGGAGTCTCAAAGCGACTAACAATCTCCTTTCCCTTCCTCCCCCACAACAAACACTCTTTGAGGTGAGTGAGGCTGAGAGACTTCAGAGAAGTGTGACTAGCCCAAGGTCACCCAGCAGCTGCATGTGGAGAAGCGGGGAAGCGAACCCGGTTCACCAGATAACGAGTCCACCGCTCTGAACCACTACACCACACTGGCAGGGCAACATATTGGATCATTCTGTGTTGACACACCTATTGGACTTCATCCCAAACATAGACAAGCTGTTTTGTGGGATGCCCTTTCCGAGGCTGGACTGGGCAACCAACGAAACAGATAATAAATTAAGCCGTGCTGCTGATCATGTGCTGCAGCTCTTATTTGTTAGTGTAGCAGCTCACAGGACTATTCTTGCATTCCAGGGGGTTAAATTAGATGACCCTTGGGAGTCTCTTACAACTCTTTAATTCTATGATTCTATGAGCCAGTGTGGTGTAGTGGTTAAGAGCAGTGGACTCGTAATCTGGTGAACTGGGTACGATTTCCCGCTCCTCCACATGCAGCTGCTGGGTGACCTTGGGCTAGTCACACTTCTCTGAAGTCTCTCAGCCCCACTCACCTCACAGAGTGTTTGTTGTGGGGGAGGAAGGGAAAGTAGAATGTTAGCCGCTTTGAGACACCTTAGGATAGTGATAAAGCGGGATATCAAATCCAAACTCCTCCTCTTCTTCTTCTTCTTCTTCTTCTTCTTCTTCTTCTTCTTCTATGACTAGCTTGCCATTTGGTTATGTTTTCTCAGGTATTGTTCTTCTCTTTTCCCCCATGCTTTTCTTTGGGCATTAAACTAAACAAAAGGAAAAAGAAATGATGAGAATGTATTTCTAGATGCCTTCCACAGAATGTGTTTGGCTTGCTTTTACGCTTTGGGGCATGTGTACAGTACAAGTGGTTGGGGGAATATGAACAAGCAAACATGTTTGGTTTTTGAAAACAAAGTTGTAATTAATTCTTCTAACTGGCCTCAGTTGAAGAACCATTATAAAAAAGGGGATAGTGAAAGTTGGCTTGATGTCTGATTCCCTGATTAAGCCCTGATTTGTTTTTGTTTTTAATCCTGACCCTAATCCTTTAGCAAATCAATGCTGTTACTATATTGTAATTACCAAGCGAATACGCTGTTCATTGTTTCATGTGGAAATGGTAATCCAGATTCGTTAGCCATTTTCTTTTTAAAAAAGTATACTGAATGCTTTAGCAGATGCTATTCCACACATGCACATTAATAAATATACTCTCTCTAACTGTGCATCTCTGCTGTCTGATCCCAAATGTTCAAACAAAATAAATCAAGCGTCACCATGTACTTAAGTAAGTGACAGGATTAACAAAAGAATCAAACATGCTGGAGAGACTTTTATAAATCTCTCCTTCTCCCCTATGAGATTTCTTCCCATCATTTCTACCAGCAGCTATGTCTTAACATTTAACATTCACAGAAGCTGACAAGCTTAGCAAATTCTTTTTGGCTCTGAGTACTCATCTGCCATGAAGATCAGCTTGCAAATTTCTTTATGTAACCAGTAACTGGAAGGCGTTTTATATTCTGATCCATACATTTGAGGGGAAATGTTAGGGGACACACATTCTTAGGGAAAGTCAGAGAAAAGCAAAATAAGCCAGGCAACTTTCTATATTGCAGTGTAAATAAGCACAAGGCTGTTGACATACATGGCTAAAAATATGTTGTCTTCTGGTTACTGGGTGCTGTTGTACTCAGGTCCTGCTTTCTGGCTTCTCACAAACATCTGGTTGGCCACTGTGAGAACAGGACTCTGGATCAGATAAGTCATTGGCCTGATCCATGAGGATCTTTTTACAGTCTTGTCGGGATGTCTGGCTTACCTGTACTTTTAACTCTCATCCCTTGACCATGAAGCCAACAAGGATATTTGTTCATCCTTAGGATTCAGTTGAATCTGCATATGCTGCTGTTTCATTTTGATTCTTTAGCAATACAATGGAAGCATGCAGAGAAGCCCCTCAAATGACATACAGAATGATCTAAGCCAATGTCTGTATGGCTGAGTGTAGCTGCTTTGGTGCTAAAGTCATATGGTCATCATTGGTGTTAGTCTTGAGATGGGAGTTTGGGAAGAGGTAGCAGATTTAAGGTACCTCCAGACTGTCAGTATTTTGTGAGAAGGATTCAAGTGCATCCTGGAAATTTAGATATGTGCATTTAAAGTGGATTTAAGGGTTCAGTGCTACAAATCCACTTAAAAGACAACAATTGTCTTCTTTGCAGTTTGGAAAGTGAGGTGGATGAACAAGTGATTAACCTGGAGATGTGTAAACACCCCGCAACCAAATCAGGGTGGATGCAGGATAAATGCTCGTTGCAACAAATAAGAACAAATGCTCAATAAAGACCTGACATAGTCTAACCACCGCAGAAGCTTTATGCAAGTGTATTGGGATGAATATTGGTCATCTGGAAGAGTCCCCAGTGGATAACCTTTGTCTTTTGCAAAGCAGAACTTGATTTTTCTTTCAGAAATGTAACATCTAGGACAAAGCAGTGGCGTAACATGGGTTGCCAGTGCCCGGGGCAAGGTGCAAAGTGGGGAGCAGATGCAGACTCCAACCGCCCAATTGGAGTCCTTCTGGCACCATGTCTCATCCTGTACCAGCCATAGCACTTCCACAGGAAGCTCCACCAGTCTGGCCCAGGAGCCAGTGCACTGCCAGCCAAGGCTCACACAGCTGCCTCTTTGTCTGCGCTGGGTGCTCCAGTGGCACCCCACAGCTGCCTGCTCCTGTATGGGGGCCTGGACTGGGACTCTGCAATACCATGGGAGCCCCAGCTGCTTCTGTCCCAAAGCAGGGGCAAGAGGGGGCCTCCCAGTGCAGCAGCGACCTGGCATGCACAGCGCCGCTGCCAGCCATGGCACGAGAAGCATGTGGCATGTGGTTCCTGCAAGCAGAGGACTTGGCATATTGAAGGGGGAGGGCAGCGAGAGGGGGCTTCACCCTGGTAGGAGAGGGTGTTGATCTGACTGGTTCTCTGCTCCCCACTTGCAGTCCACCCAGCAGCCTGGGAGATGCTTGCGCCACTGGGAGGAACCCCCTCCCTCCCAGCCTCACCACACCTTCAGGACTGCTGCAGCTCAGTGGCATAGTGTGGGATATGCCTGGGGCAATCACGCCTGGGGCAATCACCCCTGTAACCCTCCCCCACGCTACACCACTGCCTCTTCCATACACTTTGCCATTTCTCCCCAGCATAATAGATCATGCTAGCCCTTGCCCTGTAATCACTAGACATAAAATATCTTGACTGGTGGGGATGGTGGGGACGCCTGGTCTCTAGGGCACAATCTTGTAAACAAGCCCATTGCACACACATGACCACTAAGAGTCATGTGGGAAAAAAGGCTCATTTTTGAATAGTTGATAGCAGATTGCATGGTAATTTATGTTTTCCCAAAATAGCCTAGAGAGCAACTCATTTCTTGCGTCTTTTAAGACTGCAGAAATTGTTGTCATGCATAGCAAATGGAGTGGAACTTCCATCACTGGTGGTGAAAGGCGCTTGAGTAATAGTCCTTGGGTTTTGTTTTTGAAAGGAGGAGCACTGCACAGTTTCCCCCTTTTTCCATCTGCAAAATATTGGGATTGATGGTGCCCACAGTGACATTCCCACGCACTGCAAAGGGTTAGCTCCCCAGGAAATGTGTGCCCATTGTTTCCAAATGCTCAGAACTGCTGTATACCCCCCTAGGACACATATGTATCTGGATTCCTTTTGTGTCATATCTGCAAAAAATATACATTCACTGGATTATGTGTCAAATAAAATAAACACACGCAGCTATGCTCTGGGGAAAGAGAAGTGGGGAATATGAAGGTTGCTGGGTATTTTTAAATCCATCAGGCATTCACAGAAAGTCTCTCACTCATCAGGATTCCGTTCCCCCAAACTGAACCTTCCTTTGAGAAAAAAGAATGAAACGTTAAATATTTGTAGCATAGACTATTTTTAAAATCTGACTTCAAATGACTTGGGAAGTTGCCATTTGCTCACTTTGTCATATTTCATTTCCTTTTCTGTCTTCCTTCATGTGGCAGGGGGGAGAAAAGGTCTGATTCCTCTTCCCCTCCTATAGCTGCTACCATCTGGGAAGGATAATTTTCTAGCAGCAGTGTGTAGCTTTTGGCAGGCCTCTTAGCAGACACTGTGTACTTGTTCTGAGGTGGGAGGGGGATCCTTGGCTTCCTTCTACTGCTGCTACTAGTTTGTGCTACTGATGGCACATGCTGGTTGTATGTTAACCCTCTAGGTCTGTTTTCTGCCAGTAGAGAACAAAACCTCTTGACTGTCAAAGATAGATTTTAAAAATTGGGTATTGTGTGGTTATAGGACTTGCAGCTAAGAGTGCCATATGGACTTGATCCATTAATGTAGATGGGTGGGATTCACAAGGCGCTTCACAAGCTTATTAGTTAGAAGATCAGGAATGAAGGGCACGTTTGCTGAGGGGCAGGGATGCAGCTACCCATTATCCCTTGTAATGCATAGCTGCAGAGGAGTGCAGAGGACCCTCTACGTTGCAAACTTAGGACTCAGCTACATTATCCAAGAAAAAAATGCTTTATATGTGTTGTATGTGTGATATAACACTGTGACCAGATGGCGCTGCGGAGTTCCGTTTTTGCCAACCTGATTTTTCATACAAAATTTACTATGCTTTTAACTGAAACGCTCCTTTGATGTGTCTAGATTCAGCCTTAGTCCAAACATGCACTGTTTATGATGGATGAAAAGCATCATGAAGAGGAGGACCCACAGAGGATGCTTAAACAAAAGCAACTTTAATATAAAGTTTATGGAGAGGGAAGCATGTGCCAGGCTGCCAGGACCGGATTAAGACCCTTAGAGACCCTAAACACTTAAAAGATTCGGGGGGGGGGGTGTCCATATATATCTAATTCAAAATATAAACAGTAATAAACTGTATACAGTCGTACCTTGGAAGTCGAATTGAATCTGTTCCAGAAGTCGGTTCGACTTCCAAAACATTTGGAAACAAAAGCAAAGCTTCTGGTTGGCTGCTGGAAGCTCCTGCAGCCAATCGGAAGCTGCGGAAGCTGCAGAAGCTGCGCTGGATGTTTGGCTTTTGAAAATCGTTTGAAAACTGGAACACTTACTTCCGGGTTTTGATCGTTCGGGAGCTGATTTGTTCGGGAGCCAAGGCATTTGAGATCCAAGGTATGACTGTATCATGAATCTCTATTATTACTATTATTTAGTATTTTTTAAAAAAATGTGTGTGTATATATACAGCTTCTGCCAACCTAGCAGTTCAAAAGCACACCAGTGCAAGTAGATAAATAGGTACCGGTGTGGCGGGAAGTTAATGGCATTTCCGTACACCAGTAGTGGTTTAGTCATGCTGGCCACATGACCCAGGAAAGCTGTCTGTGTACAAATGCCAGCTCCCTCAGCCTGAAAGTGAGATTAGCGCTGCAACCCCATAGTCGCCTTTGTCTGGACTTAACCATCCAGGGGTCTTTTACCTTTTGCTGGTTAATCCAGCCCTGCAGGCTGCTGCTTAGAATGGAGAACTGCAAGTACAAGCAAAGTGCCTGTGAGCCGATTCAGCCTGTTTCCAGTAGGGCAAGCCACGAGAGCCAGTTAGAGCACTTTATGGGAATAGAGCACTTTATGGGAAACAGCCACCCTGCAGGGGTGAAGGAAGGCTCTCTGACACCCGGTATGAGGTGTCGAGGGGCAGGGCGAACCACCCACATGGGCAGGGCAAACCGCTCAACGGTGCATGTGCAGCGCTGCTATGGACGGTGCATGCACATGTGCCATATGGACAGTAGCAGGGTCCTCCACTAGCAGCTACAGCAGGGCGGGGCAAACCGCCCAGCGGCACATGCGCAGTGCCGCTACGTACGGCAGTGCCACACATGCACCGTACAGATGGCGGGATCTTCCGCACATGACTGCAGCGGCATGATGGCAGCGACTTGCGCCGCTGTGCCCTTGGGCAGCGGGGCAAACTCCCCGCGGGGTGCCTTCTTGTCACCCCCCCTCAGAGATGGCATCTGGGGCGAACCGCCCCCCCCGTCCCCCTCCCTCCACCACTGCACAAATGGAACCTCACTGACCCGAATGCCGGCTGTCCAGGGATTTGAAGAAAAGGTTGCATTCTGTTGTGCTAGGGGTTACCCTTGGCCCAATCTCTTGCATGGTGCAAGGAGGAGGGAAAGGGTTGCAGAGAGGATGGGGAATCAGTGAGAAGAAGGGGTGGCAGAAAGAGAATCAGAGGTGCAGCACTCACCCTGGGCTCTGGTCTTACCCACCACTGACATGTCCCCCCGCCAACAGATTACTCCAGCAAAATGCAGTCCATAACAGGGGAAAATGGCTCTCCACTATTTCTCTAGTCATCAGTCTTTTTATATATATAAAAAATTATTATTTTGATAGATATACAAACCTTTGTTTATACAGTGGTACCTCGGGTTACATATGCTTCAGGTTACATGCGCTTCAAGTTACAGACTCCGCTAACCCAGAAATAGTGCTTCAGGTTAAGAACTTTGCTTCAGGATGAGAACAGAAATTGGGCTCCGGCGGCGCAGTGGCAGCAGGAAGCCCCATTAGCTAAAGTGGTGCTTCAGGTTAAGAACAGTTTCAGGTTAAGAACGGACCTCTGGAACAAATTAAGTACTTAACCCAATGTACCACTGTAATGCTTATTTTTGTGTGTGAAATTGCTTCTCAACAAGCTAACTTTTATTTTAAAAATCTGCACTGGGACCTGTCTGAACAGGGGCCTATCTATCAGCGCAGGCCAGTACAGCTGAAATAGCTGCTTCAGGGAAGAAAAATCAACCATGTTTGGAAAAAATAGCCTCCAAACTGGATTCCTTATCCTGTGCGAATGAGAGTACCAGGGGATCGCCTAGGATACAGATTATCCATGGAGTGATGCTCTCAACCTCCACATGATAGACTGTAGACTAACAACATGCACAGATTTCTTTGCTGTCAGTTTCTGCATGCAGACTCAACTTATCCTGCTCTGCTCTTAATTCCCTGCTCTGCCGAAAAACCTCTGTGCTGGGAGAGTACATTTGTATAAGTAAATCTCGATTAGCATAATTATTAATCATACGTCTTTTGTCCACTTATTTCCTCTCCTAGAGGAAATTACCGACTACTTGAGTTCAAGCATAGTAAGTGCTGTTCTCCACAACAATCCATTAATCTCCAAACTTTCAAAAGGGCTCTTACGTGGCTTTTGTATTTTGATTATCTCGGAGCTGCTTGGTCCAGATGCATCTCTAGGCAACTGCAGACTTGCAAGGGCTTCATGCGGAGGCCTGTAGGAGGTGTTTTTTTTACGGCATGGAGATTTGCTGCAGTGGCCATAGCTTCCTTTTAATGTAAACTAAGTATTCAAATTGCAGCATGGAGTGGTCGCCTTTGTCCTTTCCTTCTCCCACTCATCAAGCTCTGGATTAACCTTGCTGCTTAGCACCGTTTCACATAGCGTGGTGCTTTTCCATCACATGAATCCTTCAGGTGCCTCAGAGTGTAAAGGTAAAGGTAAAGGACCCCTGGACGGTTAAGTCCAGTCAAAGGCGACTATGGGGTTGTGGCGCTCATCTTGCTTTCAGGCTGAAGGAGCCGGCATTTGTCCACAGACAGCTTTCTGGGTCATGTGGCCAGCATGACTAAACCGCTTCTGATGCACAGAACACTGTGACAGAAACCAGAGTGCATGAAAACTCCATTTACCTTCCTGCTGCAGCAGTACCTATTTATCTACTTGCACTGGTATGCTTTTGAACTGCTAGGTTGGCAGGAGCTGGGACAGAGCAATGGGAGCTCACCCCGTTGCGGGGATTCAAACCGCCGACCTTCTGATTGGCAAGCTCAAGAGGCTCAGTGGTTTAGACCACAGTGCCACCCACGTCCCTTAGAGTGTACATCCTTGCAAGAAAGTATAACACCTGAGGCCATCATTAATCTGAATTGACCCAGCAACATGTAAGATTTCAGAACAGGGTTAACTGCTGTGGTGCTCTCTGGATGCTGAATTGATGGCTTTGGCATCCGTCTGTCTTGGCAGACCATGGAGGAGTGCACCTATGTGTGCGAAGTCGAAATGTTGAGCTATAGCTCCTACAATCCACAGCCTTTGGCCGTAGTGCTGAAGCTAAAGGGATTTGCAGTCTAATGACATCTCATTGGCTCCACACTGAGGGCTAATCCACACTTCCGTTTGTTCCGGCACTTTCCCCCAGGAAACCCCACTGAACCAGAACAAATGTCAGTTGGTTCTTCTGTGGGCTGACTCTTGTTTCGATTTGGTGGTAAAGAACAGGCTAACTCAGGGACATATGAAAAACCACTCAGACCCATGGGACAAGCAGAAAACTGCTTGGACATGCTTTCTAGGAATGGGAAAAGCAAATGTGTAGGTGAGCCCTTACTTCCTGTTTTAAAAGCTGTGAAACATGTCTCTGAGATAATGGAGATTTCCATACTAAAATATCTGTGTGATCTGAAACTCTCACCTGGGCTAGCGGGGACAAAATGAATAAATAAAATGTGTGACACCTGAACCAAGCCAAAGTTAACTTACTTTGTTCAAATTGTCTGTTGTTGCTTCAGGTTTCTGTACGCAATGCTTAAGACATGTTTTTTTAATATATTAATGCGGTATAGAAAATAAATAATCGATCAGCTATAAACAGCTGTAAGCAAATATTCCTGTAGGGTTCCTGCGTAAGTGTAGGCAAGAGTCTGTCAATGAAAAGAGAGACCCTAGATTGCCCTATTTCAACATTATTCTTATGCTTCGGAATATGGACGGCTCCCCTCCAAGGGAGACCCGCCTGGCTACTTCCCTGATGTCATTCTGCCAGGTTAAAAACTTTCTCATTTTAAAATGATTTTGTAGTGGCTGAGCGGCAGTTCTGTGGATGCTTGGCTTATGAGGTTACTGGGAGGGGCCTGTTTATGTTCAACTGCTATTGACATATATACAAATGGTTTTTTTAAAAAATGATTTTGTACTGAATAGTTCATTTTGTTCTAGAATGTGTGTTGAGATTTTTCTCCGTTCCCTTGGATGCCTTTGAGCTAGAAGTGTGCTCCATAAAACAATCAATCATCGGCAATGCACTGCACTTAAGAGCAGGTGAAGCCTCTGGCCCTGACCCGGCTGAACTGGTGTGAAGCCAGAAGACTCATTACCAACTGCTCAGGGAAGAAAGCTGATTCCAGTGATAGAAAGGAAAGTTGGAAGTTTGGCTGGGTGTAAAACCTCCCACAGACCCCAGAGTATTGTACGGCATTCCCAGGATTGAAAAGAGGCTCTAGGAGGTTAAGAAGTATAAAGGAAGGGGCAGCTTCATATGGAAATTATAGTAGATTTAAAATCACTTTCTTATGAAAGAAAGAAATGTTTCAGAAACACCTGTCATCCTTATACACACTGCCTGCGAATGAACAGCCACCATGTTGTCAGGCAATATATATATATATTTAAATGTATTACAGTGGAATCTCAAATGTGATCACTAAGATGTAAATCCCACTGAGTTCATAGCAAGCTTTGGATCACTCTGATTATTTAATAGGAAAACATATTTGTGCTTTGAGGGTGTTTTAGATTTGTATTTAATCGAATTACTCCTCTTGTGTGGGATTAAAACAGTGGCTGCCTTGTACCTTTCCTGCCCTCATTTCATGGCTGTACTGTTTTACTTAATCTTTATTGTAAAAAATATGTATGCCACTGAACTCTTGGGCCTACTAAAAAAAACCTGTGAGGGCACTCATTATTAATCCCTGCTGCTAAAAATTTATAATAGCTAGACTGCAGTCTCTTATGTCAGGCTTCTTTCTTTTTCTAAAAAAATGTGATAACTAGCTGCTATGATTGAAATGGTTGCTTTCATTTGGGTCAAGGCACTGGCAGAGGAATAGGAGTGTGGGGGGAGCGCACCGCCCCCAGTAGCGCGATCCCGGTGGGGTGCCATTATGGCTGCCCCCTGCCAGCGCTGGGCGCCACACCCCCAGGCCCCCGCCTGCTTTCCAGCCCCTGGTGCCGGAGCATGAGTCAAGGCACTGGGTCAAGGCACCAGTGAGTGTACAGTAGATAACATGCATGCATAACATATATGCCTTTGTGTGTGTGTGTACTAACACACGTGCATGCACACACACACACACACACAAAGCTACTAAGTTTCTACAGAGATTGTCCACAATTCATTGTATTACAGATGCAAAAGCTATCTTTTATGTCTCAAAGTGGGGTGGGCTTGGGGAGAGGTTCTTTTTTTTCCTGAACATTGGACCATTTACAAGTTTTGGTTGTTCATCTTCTGTGCTAACCAAACAGGAAATAACTTCTAGAGGGGTAGCTATATTAGTCTGTTGCAGCAAAAAACAAGAAGTCAGAATATAACTCCTATGCTCAGAGATCTACACTGACTTATGGTAAGTTAAAGACGTTGCTGTTAGTGTAAAGCCCTTAGCAGCTCATGGCCTGTTGACTTGAGGGATTGCCTTACCACCCCATATATACCCTCTCAACTGCTTCAGTCTGCCCATAATATTTGTTCTGCACTTGCATGTAATCAATGTTTTAGTGTGGCAAAACCTATACTCTGGAACTCCCTGCCTATTTACCTCAGGCAAGTACCTTCACTGTGCACTTTTTAGCACCTGCCAAAACGTTTTGGTTTAGGTAAGCCTATCCAGGAAAGAAGGCATGCTGAAGGAGACATATGTTTCCATCTGTTTTTAGTTTAACTGTTGATTTTAATTATATCTTAACTACTCTATGTATTTTACCAGCAATTGCAATTCTTTTTCTTGTAAAACACTTAGAGGTTCTATCGAGCAGAATATGAATTCTGTTAAACAAAATAAATAGCACCTTAAAGGTTGACTCGTTTATTATGGCATAAGCTTTCTACTTTATCAGATGCAATAAACAGAGAGTGTTGTTCTATGGTATCAGCAGTTTTCCCAAATGATGGGTTTGGAAACTTTTGAGCATTTTCATCCCGGGCCTCTAGTTAAATCCATCTAGTTGCTTGTGACTAGTGCTGCAGGAACCCTAAATACATTGCTGTTACGAGAGGTTTTTTTACCTGGTTCTGCAGTTTCATATTCTTTCAGGATGGGCATGCATTTGAGTTAGTAGATAGCTAACATACATTTTGCCCTTTTGGTGAGTTGAAAATTGCTTCAATGGCAGAGAGTTGAATGTGTAAATATTGTTTGGTTATATGAATATGGCTGTATCTTCCAAAAAATTATCTATAGCATTTAGTGCATCAGTGATGCTTACTGAATGTTGTGGAACTGCATAGTCATTAGGACAAAGCAATGGTTTTATTTAAGCCAATGATCTCTCTCTCTCTCTCATTCACACACACACACAAATATCAGTTTCTGGCAACTGATAATGTGGAAACTGCTTTGTAAATGCCACACATCTTGCCCATTCTGTCCTTGAAATTCTGCTGCTATCCATTTGTTCAACTGTGGATAAGGTTGCACATTTCTTAGGGCTACCTTTTTACTTGATGTGTTGTGTTGGCGTAAACACTGGAGGCAATGTGTGGGCCACCACATTTTGAGGTAGCTGTGTCCTTGGAATGCGAAAGGTAAGTTAGCTGGAGGGGGTGTCGGAAACCAGTTGCTAGAGAAGGTTGTGGATACAGGGAGTGAGCAAGGGTTGGATGCTCTGTTTATTTCTGAAATGAACTCGCTGAGAACAGAAAGATGTCTTCGTCGAATTCTGTGGCACTGAAACGTTCTGAGATGGGAGGAATCCATTGCATTTTGTGAAGCTGTGATATTTGACACTTTGGGGCATTGTAAGGGAACAGAGCACAGTTTGAAGGGAGTGGGAAGGGTAATTCAGATTTCAGTTTCCAAACACTCTATTTCATCTTAAAATTTTTGAAGTTTAGTATAGATAAATGAAAATTGGTCAGACAAATGAATAATTATTATATTTGTGGTTTTATATTCTGATTTTATCCTGTGAACTGCCCTGAGACCTGTGGGTATAAGGTGGGATATAAATTTTAATAATAATAATAATGACAAAATGTTATACTAAGCAGATGTGCACATTACAATGGAATGTTTCAGAAAGACCCCTGAAAGTTAAGTCCATTTGCGAACGACTCTGGGGTTGCGGCACTCATCTTGCTTTACAGGCCGAGAGAGACGACATTTGTCCACAGACAGTTTTTCCGGGTCATGTGGCCAGCATGACTAAGCCACTTTGGAGAAACTAGATCAGCACACAGAAACGCCGTTTACCTTCCTGCCAGAGCAGTACCTATTTATCTACTTGCACTTTGACGTGCTTTCGAACTGATACGTTGGCAGGAGCTGGGACCGAGCAACGGGAGCTCACCCTGTTGCAGGGATTCGAACCACCAACCTTCCGATCAGCAAGCCCTAGGTTCAGTGGTTTAGACCGCAGCGCCACCTGCGTCCCTATATCTGGATAGGTTTGCCCAACAAACATGTTTTTAGCAGACGCCAAAGAAGAGTACAGTGAAGATTAGGGTTTCTATATTCTGAAGAGCTAAAAAGGGGACAAATTTACTGTGCAAGGGAAGTCCCACATAGAGGTATCTCTGATTCAGTGCCAGATTTACATATAAGCTAAACAAGCTATAGCTTAAGGCCTAACTCTCTTGGGGGCCCCCAAAAAAATTAAAAGGAAAAAAAAACCTGGATGAACATTTCAAAAATATAAGATAAAAAACAAATAAAATAAACCTACATACAGCAACAGTGTTTTGTGTTGTGTAGGCTCCTGTGATGTAAGTAATGGCCTTGCCTGCTAGCCTGTTCCCTGGAATGTCACTGGTTTGCTCATTTCTATATATAGGGTGCCTACATTCTGCATGGACTGTTATGTGCAAATGGCTTTAGATACCTATTAGGTCCATAAATTACCATATAGCATATATTCTTTTTTTTATATATAAAATTTTTATTGGATTTTCACATTTTATAAAGACATCCCACACACAAAAAAGACACAGACAAAAACATGTATAATTTCAAAACCTTACTTTCTTAACCTTGTTCCTTGACTTCCCCCCACCCCCCCTTCCTACATCCCAATTCCCATAATTAAATCAGCAAGTTGTTATTTCTCCTCCTTACCATATTAATATTACATCTCTTATAAAAAAAAATTAAATTCTTTCCTAAGGTGGACCCACGTTCCCTTCCATCGATTTCCCATTTTATATTAAATATGGATCATATTAGCTAAACCCAAAAATCATAAACGTTTTTAAAATTCTATTTTCCCCTCCCTCCCAACCCCGGTTTCCGTCCCTTCCCTGATACGTGTCCACAATAACAGTTCTTAGCCTGGATTCCTCACGTCCGAGGCCTTCAAGTCTCTTTCAGTCCCTCTCCGCCGGTTTTGTTGGTAGTCCTTTGTGTTGGTCGTCAAGTCTCAAAGGAGTTCTGTCCCAATCAAACCAGGTTTTCTTCCCACAAGAATACTTGGTAACAGCTGCTGCAAAAGTTCCACCAATCCTTCATATTCAGAGTGGAGGCCCCAATCATATTTCTTCTTTCTTTTAAGTTCCTGTATTTCAAATACTCCAGGGGCCTCCTCCTTCATCTTTCGCATCTTTCGCAGATTTGTAATCCATGTAATCCAAGGGTCTTCTTCCTTATAGTCCACTGGTGTAGGCTTCTGGTTGGTACTTTCCATCTGTGCTTTCTCCATTCCTTGCTTGCTCTCCTCCAATTCTTGAGATATCTCTTCTAATTCAGCTGCAGATTTTTTCTCATTCAAATCCTTAGTGCATTCAGCAGAGCTACTTGTTCTAGAAGTCAAGGTCGTGAGTTGTTTGTTCATAGCCAGACTCTGCTCCTGTAAAATTCCCACGAGGAAAAACATTCTTTCTATCTCAGCTAGTAATTTTCCATCTGCAGCCATTGTAATGTCTCAGAATTCCCCCTAGAGGGATTCTGGTTACTTAGTAGTCTTTTTCCAACAGTCCTTTACCTCGTTGTTTGTTTCTTTGTTTCCAACAACTTTAATTCAATTATAACACATTTAGTCCAGAGAGATCTTAAGTAACAAACTTTTTAACTTTAAACTGCCCGTTTGACAGCTTTGACAGCTGTCAAACTCCTTATTGCTCTTCAACAGACTCAGACACAGGACGCTCCCGGGTCCGGGAGGGGGGGTTGCACATAAAAAAAAAAACTTCTAACGTTCCGCTCTCACACTCCAGCTCAAAACTTCTTTTATCAAATCGTGGAAATTAATATCCTTTAGCTTGCGCCGAGAAGGGTAGACTCTCCACCTTAGTTCTCCTGTTCTTGCTTTAGATCGTTTGTAGGGGGGGGTGCGGACTTCCCTTTAACACATCCCCCGGTCGTACCGAATTCAAAGGTAAACATTTTAAAGTCCAAATTCCGTTCTACTCACGGGTTGTTTCTTTTCAGGTCCAAATTTAGGGGGAAAAGTCAGCGCTCTCCGACCATGGCACACGGCTTCGCTCCACTGAAGTAGCGGTCTACTCCCAGCACCACGCCACTCTCCGTACCCTCTCCGAAGCCTTTAAAAAGGCTCTTCGTGGGTCGGAGGGGGCGCTTAAGGTGCCCACCGAGTCACCAAGTCCGCAGGCTTCCGCGCCTGCGGTTTCTGAGGGTCTCCGCGTCGCCGTCGCGGTAAGACCCGTCTCCAGCAGAGCCGATTCCCTCCGGAGCTCGGAGGGAATCCGCCATTAGTCGATCGCGCTAACCCGGAAGTCTAAATTACCATATAGCATATATTCAACACAAAAAACAGCAACAATTTGTTGTTGACAAAGGACAGCTGAACATATAAAGGGCCCTATTGCCTTCAGTAGCTTAGGGCCTCATCAAACTTAAATCTGGCCCTGCTCTGATTCATCGCAGTTGTAAGTGGTTTGGTGGCGGTGCATCTTAAAAGCCACTTCATGTGGCGATTAAGGCATTGGGTGGAATCCTAGTCTTCAAGCTTTTGGGTGAAGCGGTGCGTCACCTGCCTGAACCAGCGGCTGATTCAGGGTACCCCATTAGAGGGGTCTCAGTGGAAATCTCTGGCCAAGTGTGGGGCAGACAGGCCATAGAGCTTCCAAAAGTGGCCTTAGAATGGCCATCTTGGTAGATTGACATCTTGGGAAAGGCCCACATTCCTTGGCACGACCCTGATGCAGTTTCAGGCAGGAGGCTAGACTTGATGTACACCCAATGCCTGAGCCAAAATACCACCTACACCTGTAACCAATCAAGTTGTGGCCATTTTTCATACAGATCGTTGTCAGTTTGACTTAGTTCTATCACACCTCTTAGTACTTGCTAGCTGGGGGAGGGTGACACTGTGACTGGTACCGCAAAAGGTGCTTCCAGCCTCTGAATGTGGCAGGTGAATATGCACAGATTAAATACACACTAGCTACTGCTGTGCAAAGTGAAGGGAGGGGGAGTACTCTGCCTATTAAATTATATACCCTTGCATCCGGTCCTGTTCAAAGGGATTGGTAGATTATATGCAAAATCCTGTTAGCTTTAGGATTCTTCATAAACAACTCATGCCTCCCTTTTTAAAATTCTGCTTGAGTAGATAAATGTGATTTAAAAGTGAGAAAGAGGGAGAGTAACTGTTTTACTACCCGAGCTATATAATGTGCCGCTGCAGAGGCAGAGTTAGTGATTTTATCTAGTGCTTGGCAATTAGTAGCTGCAGTACTTTACAGATACCAAGTCAGCACTTAATTTTTATTTGAGCAACTTCCTCCTTCCCCGATTAATGCAGCAAGCTTCCGACTGCCCCCAGGACTAGCACCATGTGTTGGAGTTCGTGGCGTACTTGCGGAGGATCCCTGGGGACCTTCATCACAGATGCAGGCCTACTGTTATGTACCCACAAGAATCTGCTCAGTCCTCGCTGTGTGCAAAAGATGACAGAGCAACGCAGCAGAAATAATTCATGACTGTGCACCAGAAACCAAAAGGCATTACTCTGAGTTGCCGAGGCTGGGAGTGCATTGCTTCTGACAGCTGATTCCAGTTTTGTGGCGGTCTCTGGGATTTATCTGCAGTGCCTTATCTCCTCTCCAGATCGGGCAGTAAGTCCTGGAAATTTACAGCCTCAGACCCAAGTGCCTGCAAGGCTGGCAGGGAGAGCCTGTCAGTTTTATTGCGATTCCCCAAAGTATATTTAATTATGCACTGAAGAATCAGCTAAACAATTAAATCTATTTTGACCAATTAAAAACACATTAAATGCTAATGGGTATTATTTTTGTAATGAGAGATGCTGGATTGCCTTTAGACATTCTCAAAGCACTGCCGGATTATTCTGAACATTCTAGGTTATACTTGGGGTTGAAGAAGAAATCTTGATTATTGGCAAGAGATGATACAGACCAGGGTGTTTTTTCCCTTATGCTATGTGGCACAAAGGTTTATAGATTATTAAGTGTGCATATCTTTCCCACATAGCCCTATATCATCTGTGCAGAGAACTAAAGCAGAATAATATGAATAGTCTAAAAAGGTACTGTACTTGAAAAACCAAAGAGGTAATGAGAAATGATAAAGGAAGGAGCCTATATTCACAATTTTTCTCCATGAGTATACCATGCCTGTTGGCCCTACACCAGTTTTGAACATTCTGTTCACCCTCTTCCCGTATGGACAGATTTACAGCATGATTGGAAACCCTGTGCAATCAGAGCCCCTGGTCGCATGGGGAGCCTATGACCTGGATCCCTGATTGTATGGAGAGCCTGTGCAATCAGGGTCTCTGATTGTTTGGAAACCCTAAATTTCCAAGTGTGGTGTAGTGGTTAAGAGCGGTAGACTCGTAATCTGGTGAACCGGGTTCGCGTCCCCGCTTCTCCACATGCAGCTGCTGGGTGGCCTTGGGCTAGTCACACTTCTCTGAAGTCTCTCAGCCTCACTCACCTCACAGAGTGTTTGTTGTGGGGGAAGAAGGGAAAAGGAGAATGTTAGCCGCTTTGAGACTCCTTTGGGTAGTGATAAAGCTGGATATCAAATCCAAACTCCTCCTCCTCCTCCTCCTCCTCCTCTTCTTCTTCTTCTTCTTCTTCTTCTTCTTCTTCTTCTTCTTCTTCTTCTATGTTTCCCTATTCTGGCACCATACTGAATTTTTGGAAAGCAGGGGCCAGGGTTGGCATGACATGCTATTCCAGGGGTGAAGCGAGAATAACTAGGGAATGTAGAAAAAAAAGGAGAAGATAAAGGACATGAAAGAAGTTAGTGGAAAGTGGGGGGGGGGGGTGGAGCAGAAAAAGGAGTGAGTGGTAGGCCAGTCTAGAATGAATGCAAGAAGCACATGAGTTTCAGTATTAAAATCCGCCAATAGTGTCAAGCTATATAAAAAAAAGTTTATTTCCTATTAGAACATTTTGTTATTGCATTGAACTCCAGCATTCCTTCTGCAAAAAAGTAACATCTTTTAGTATGGTATCTAGTATGGTATACAAAATGTGATGTCCAGTTAAGTACTCTTGTGGTAGTCCCCCAGAAGTAATGGAACTAGGTTGCTCTTGATATGGCTTTCTTCTTAGGATCTCTCTTGGAATCATTTTGTTAGGATGAGATTTGCTCCAGGGTAAATATTCATCCAAGTGCCAGTGGAACTGCTTTAATGGGCACTCTTAACCAGTTTCAGTGTAACTTCCTGTCAACAGCATGCAAAGAATGACTCCCTTCTCTTCCACTGTTCAGCATGTATGCATTTCTTCTTGGCAGCTGCACCCTACTCACTTCTACCAAATAATCTTGTTTTGTTCCCATTTAACTTGCTGTACAAATCTACTGGAAAAGAGTGGTTATGAAGCTTCAAATAGCTAGGACACCAAATGAGTCTCTCTCTCCTTCCCTCCCTCCCTCCCTCCCTCTTTCCCTCTCCTTATCTTAAATCTGCTAGCATTTATATTCTGGTTCCTTAAGAAAAAGCAACAAGAAAAAGCCAGAGATTATCAGTGAAAAGAGGATAGAAGGGAACTAATTATAGGAACACTGCTCTGAAGTTTATTCAGAATTATTAAATATTTGGTGGCTGCACTATTAGGTTGTTCTGCCAGAAGGATTAGCAGCATATGACTGATGGCAATATGAGCCTCAAAAATGCTTTTATAAATGTATGTATATAAGCCAGCATGCAAAGGTAAAATCTCAGTTTTTGTTTAATAATAATAATAATAATAATAATAATAATAATAATGTTTCCAGATCTGGAGTTCTACAAAGCGGAGTCCTAAATCACAAGGCTTCTACCTATGGTCTAGGGATACCTGAGGTACTCATTCTTAGCAAATTTCAGTGCCAACTGCACTGTTGCACAATACCAGGACTAAGGTGTGGGTTGGGTCTTTGTTACTATTTGAAGGAACTGTATCTCAGCAGTAAGGCATTTGCTTTGCATGCAGAGGGTCCCAGGATCAGTCCCTGGCACCGCCAGTTAGAGCTTCCTGAGGTCCTGGGGAGCTTCTGCCAGTCAATGTAGACAATACCAGACTAGATAGACCAGTGGTCTGACTTGGTAGAAGGTAGCTTCTTGTGTTCCTGTTGGCCAGTGCTTTTGTTCAGCCAGAGCACAGTTCCAGCACCTCTCAGGTGGGTGCTGTATGGGAAATGCATCCAGAAGACAAAAATGTATCAGAAGTTAGTTATCTAACATGGAGCCCTTCCTGCCTCTGTTCCTTCCCCCCTACCTCCATCTTGTTAAGTTTTTCGATGGTGTGAGAACAGCCTTTAATGGCCTGAGAACATTGGGAGGTGGTGGGAACACCCCCCCCCAGCTGCCTTAAACAGTTGTGGAGGATAATTCTGGGTAGCTTCTTTGATGTTGGACTTTGTTCTGAGAAAGTGACGCATTGGGAGGGGGTGGCTAATGGGTGATCTGCACGGAGTCAGCCTTGGAAGCCACACAGGCTATCTAGAAAACCGGACGGTTTGGGCAGAGTTTCTTTGAAGCTTGTGCACAGACTGATCTGAGGCTACCTGGGGGAGCTGCTTTGCCGCTTCTTGAGGGCTTCCAAGTGGCTTGCTTGGTATGTATACATTGCTTGCTGTTTTAGAATGAACTCTTTAATCTTCTCACTCATTTGTGTATTTTGTGTTGCTTCTGAATCTCATTTTAAAAGAAACATCTTGCTTTTGGCAAGACTGGTGCCATTGCAGGCCAGCACTCCCCTGCCTGCTTCTTGCCTTTACATACTTCTGAGAAGCCCCAAAGGAACATTCCA
This sequence comes from Podarcis pityusensis, assembly GCF_964106645.2. Taxonomy (NCBI): domain Eukaryota; kingdom Metazoa; phylum Chordata; class Lepidosauria; order Squamata; family Lacertidae; genus Podarcis; species Podarcis pityusensis. The sequence continues at coordinate 113,255,334 of NC_138028.1, read as the reverse complement.
AGACAAAACAAAAGCTGGCCAGTGTGTGTGTGTCTACACTTTTTTTTTAGATCTCTGTTTAGACCTAGCTCCTAGCTGCTCCTAGTTGCGACTGGTCAAGCTGCAGGAACATCATAGGAACAGAGAAGGCTGCTTTTAAATATGTCGGACTTGTTTGTCCATTTAGCCCAGTTGTCAGGGAGGATTCTGAGGAGCAATGGACAGAAGAGGAAACAGGGAGATGACACGGGAGGCAGAACAGGGGGCAGAGAGCAGTCAGGGAGAACAGGGGCTCAGGGATGCTGGATGCTGCCCTGTAATCACCCAGAGGCTTGGGAAGGAAGCTCAGACTCAGGAAGGGCTTTCAAATCAGGAGGGAAGTGAAACATAAGGATCAAAGATGTCTCGCACGATTCCCATGCCTACTTTGTTGGTGCGGGAATCATAGGAAGCCACTCCCCGAATCTGACTCAACGGGTTCGGACGCCTAATTCTGAACTGTAGCTGTTCTTGTATATATGTAATAAAGACTGTAAATATCACGCTGATTGTACTGGAGTGTTACTGCGAAGGGGAAACACCACCTTTACACCAGTGTTGTCTACCCTTGACAGGCAACTGTTCTCCGCGGTCTCCATCAGAGAGACCTTCCCATTGCTGGCTACATGTTGAATCTGAACACACTCATTCAAATGTGAGCCAAAGTTATTTCCACTGTTTCTGTCTGCTGTATTCCAGCTATATCCAGGAAATTCCAGACGTATGCCAGCCCTAACGGTCCTTCTTTTAACACTCCAGAATGTATTTATATGAATGAGGGTGGATGTGTCACCTATCCAGTATGCCCGTTGAATTTTAATTTAATCAGAACATGCAGAGAGTAAAACATCTTAATGGTAGCAATGTGTACCCATGTGTTTATTTGTAACACTGAATTCAGATGTAATTAATGTCGTCACCACCAATGTAGACTGACAATTCTCAGAAATTAAGAGTGTGAAAGGGGACTGCAGTAGATAGGTTGATTGTTTAGACAATCGTTTCAATTTGATTAGCCTGGTTTGTATAGAATGCGAAAGAAAAGAAAAGGAGGGAGAGAAAATAATATCACAGCCATGTAATTTTTAAGGATACAACTGAAGTAGGGCTGAGGGAGACTCCCTGTCTGAAAGCCTAAAGAGCCATTACCGGTCGGTATAGGCCAATGTTTCTCAAACTTGGTTCTCCGGCTGTTGTACTACAACTCCCATCATCCCTTGCTAGCAGGACCAGTGGTCAGGGATGATGGGAGTTGTAGTCCAACAGCAGCTGGAAACCGAAGTTTGAGAAACACTGGTGTTGATACACCAATGGTTTGACTCAATATAAGGCAGCTTCCTATGTTTCTGAACACTGAAAAAATGCAGGATTCTACAAACCCAGTGTCATATTTAGCCTTGTGCTCCGGCGTATCTGTGTGCAGTGAGTGAGTATCATTTCCTTTTGGGCCATACATCAGTGGTATGGAAATACTGCAAACTTTCAATGTGGCATGTGGCTGCATGGAACAATGTGTGGATAAGTGCTTTATGTAGTGCTAGTGGCATTAAAAAGAATCTGGTGTACTGTGCTCCTTCCCTTTTCAAAACGAAACCATCTTCTATCCACCTGATTTCTCCCTAATAATTCATTTTATCTATATTCATGTTGTTAACAATTATTATTTGTGAAGCTCTCAGTGTGCAGCTGGCTGTTTGGGGTATTTGATGTATCATTCATCCAACAAAACAAAAGAGAGAGGGGATGGGAGAGAGAAATCACAGGCGTTTTAGCAATGGGAAAGCATGAAATAAATTTCAAAATTAAATCTATGCCATGGGGTGCTGGTCATAAATAGCTGGGGGGGGGGAGCGCTAAGCGGCAAGGATAAAAACAAAGAGAGAGGACTGGAGATGGGACTGAGGAGAGATTAGAGAGAGAAATGGAGATGAAGCAGCTTCAGAACCTGTTTCATCCTCCCAGTGTGTACTGTTCATGAGAAACAAAACCAAAACCATGAGCTCAATTTGGGAAGAAAGGGAGTTCTCAAGTCTGTTTCTAGAGATGATCCCATATCTACTGGAGGAGCCACAAAATATGTACTTTTCTATGAATTTGGCTAAAAAAACCCTCATCTAAGTCAATAATCATGGCTAATAACTATCACCACATTATGTTCAATCAATTCTATAAGTCAGTTTTGTATTATTGATGTGTTAATTGGCATTCAGTGGTCGAGTTGGGATTTTTGTTGCCTCCTTTTTGCCAAAAGGCAGAATGCATTGACTAGTGTCCTTCCCCAAACTGTGGAGAGGCTAAACTAAAACAGTATCCATTGTATACTCTCTGTCTCTGAGTCAAAGAAGTGAAGACAAATGGATGGCCAGCAATTCCCCTGGTGGCATTTTAGAGGAATCTAACCAGTTCTCCAAAAAAATGATCACCTCATCTGTCTCCTTAGAAATGTCTATGTGGGACAAGAAGCTACAGTTAGAACTGGATATGGAACAACTGACTGGTTCAAAATTGGGAAAGGAGTATGGCAAGGCTGTATATTGTCTCCCTGCTTATTTAACCTATATGCAGAATTCATCATGTGAAAGGCTGGGCTGGATGAATCCCAAGCCGGAATTAAGATTGCCAGAAGAAATATCAACAACCTCAGATATGCAGATGACACAACACTGATGGCAGAAAGTGAGGAGGAATTAAAGAACCTTTTAATGAGGGTGAAAGAGGAGAGCGCAAAATATGGTCTGAAGGTCAACATCAAAAAAACGAAGATCATGGCCACTGCTCCCATCACCTCCTGGCAAATAGAAGGGGAAGAAATGGAAGCAGTGAGAGATTTTACTTTCTTGGGCACCATGATCACTGCAGATGGTGACAGCAGCCACAAAATTAAAAGACGCCTGCTCCTTGGGAGAAAGGTGATGGCAAACCTAGACAGCATCTTAAAAAGCAGAGACATCACCTTGCCGACAAATGTCCGTATAGTTAAAGCCATGGTTTTCCCAGTAGTGATGTATGGAAGTGAGAGCTGGACCATAAAGAAGGCTGATCGCCGAAGAATTGATGCTTCTGAATTATGGTGCTGGAGGAGACTCTTGAGAGTCCCATGGACTGCAAGAAGATCAAACGTATCCATTCTTAAGGAAATCAGCCCTGAGTGCTCACTGGAAGGACAGATCGTGAAGCTGAGGCTCCAATACTTTGGCCACCTCATGAGAAGAGAAGACTCCCTGGAAAAGACCCTGATGTTGGGAAAGATGGAGGGCACAAGGAGAAGGGGACGACAGAGGACGAGATGGTTGGACAGTGTTCTCGAAGCTACCAGAATGAGTTTGATCAAACTGCGGGAGGCAGTGGAAGACAGGAGTGCCTGGCATGCTCTGGTCCATGGGGTCACGAAGAGTCGGACACGACTAAACGACTAAACAGCAATAACCAGTTCTCCAGTCTCTGCCTGGGAGTTAATCCATTGCCTACGTATGGATAAACTTGGAAAAAGCAAATTTTTCCCTGCTCAGCTCCGAAGCGTCTGGAGAATGGCAATACTGCCCCAATACAAGGGGGTGAGGATATGCTATCCCAGAATCATTTATTATATAATAGCTTGAGAGTTGAGAACATAAGAAGAGCCTGCTGCATCTGGCTGGTGGTCCATCAAGCCCAGCATCCTATTCTCACAGTGACCAACCAGATGTCTATCAGAAGCCTGCAAGCAGGATTTGAGCATGACTGCAGTCACCCTTCCTGCGGTTTCCAGAAGCTGGTATTTGTAAGCATGCTGCTTTCGAGAGTGGATTTGAACAAATCCAGCACGCCAGATTTATGTGTAGTGACTTTTCAACATGTGCATGCAGTACCAATCAATGGGGAGAGAGCTGTGATAAAGCTTTCATGTCCAATTATTGTGTGAACCGGTTGTGTGACTTCACTCGGTGGGACGGTCACCACTGGTCCCTGCAAGTTTAAATTTTTATCAAGTCTATCAATTTTAGTGTTGCTAAGGGATCTTCCGCGCTGACCGTTGTAACACGTTTCAGCGAAATGTAAAAATGAAATGGCTTTATTGATAGTGTTGTCGCTGCATAAGAATGCTGTCAAGCGTTAAATGCTAAAGTACCCTGGAAGAATGCTGCCTGGTTTTTTGACTGTGTTGGGTTGATAAGAGATTTTCCTGGATATGAATTTGAAAGATGCATGCATATAAAAATGTTTTAGGGCCAGAATTCTGCCATTTATAGAGTAAATAAAAATCTACAGGCAAAAAGAAAACTCACTGCTAAGGAAGCTGTGCAAGTCGAAGGGTGATTTGGATTATTCACTCTCTGAATAACAAAACCAGTGAAAAATGCATCCCTCTTGTTTAGTAGAAAGAGATAACAATAGATGTGATTATTGCTATTTAGCAATTGAAATATTGCTGGCAAATAAAAGTCATTTTACAGGTTGTTTTTTTGTGGTAATGGGGAATGCCTCAAAATAAAGGTAGCACCAGCTAAAACACAACTGAACTATCTTGCATTTGTAAATGAGTAAAATGGAGATGTTGTTGGGATATCTTAGCATCTGGCCTTACAGCTGCGATCAACTTTTCCCTCAAAGCAAGATTTGGGTGCCTCCCCAGGAGAAACAGCTAGGAAGCCGTAATGTGATGTTACTGCAGTCTTTAAATGATTGCAATTATAAAAGTTACCAGGCAAGACAGATGTAAAAATGTCCAGGAGTTCTGCCCTGGCATTTAGGGGAGTTTTGCTAAATGAATACCTAACTATATTCCTCCTAGAATAGTGAGTTAAGAGAAGCTTGCAAGAACAATGGTGTCTAAAATGGCATATCTTTCTCACTTTTCTTAAAAAAGAAACTTTCATTAGCAGAAATAAGATGAGGACCATCAGCTACAGATGGGCAAACTTGTCAAACTTGGGTTCTCTCTCTTTCTCATTTTCCCCATCTTAGGTTCAGTTCTCCACTTTTCCAAATCAGTTTGCATTTTTTTTAAGTCCTCAAGAAAATTAATCCGCAAATTTCCCCAATACACATTTTTGTAAAGCAATTCTCTCTAATACATTTTTGTGTGTAATTCTCACTAATATATACTCTCGCTTTTTGCACACCTTACTCTGTCATATACTTGGCTCAAGAACTGCATTGCAAAATTGGGAGAGGTTTAATTTTTGAAAGATGGTTGTGTTTTGGTTCACGTATTGTTTCAGAAACTGCAAATTACCTAAGTAGGTTCAACTTTAAATACAAACTAACTCAAATTCTCTGCTCATTTGACAGCAGAGCAAGAGAATGACTAGAACTTGGTGTCATCATTTGTACCTTACCACCAAAGTATACCTGCTAGCATGATTCCACTTGGTAACTATAATCAACAAGGCAGCTTTTTTCTATAATGTTTCTTAATTCTTGCACTGAGTGGCTCAACCTTTGTTTAGGAAGTAATACACCCACGTTTTGCAACATTCCAGCTGGCTCTTTAAAAACAAAGAAACAAATAAACCCACTTCTCTTGAAGCTGTTAATACACTTTTTTTGAGGTGAAAGCAAAATCCAGCTCTTTAAAAACATGCAGTCTCTCCCTGCCTGACCATCCTGAAAACCAGTTTTATAATCACAGCTGAGAAATAAAATTGGAGCAATTTGCATCAGAGGAAAGGAGGGAGGATTATCATAGCTAGGTGAAATTAACTGTTTGGCTGTGCAGGAAGCAAAAGAATAAAAACTAGTAATCTCCTCATTAAAGCATTTTGGCACAATCATGTGTGTATGTGGGGGGAAACATTCCAGACAGCTGAGTCGAATAGCAGTTGTATGGGCTGTTATCACAGCCTCCTGGTGGGTCGAAGCATGTTTATGTGTTTGGAGAGAGTGCTTAAGCATGTTTATGTTTACGGAGAGCTTGTCCTATTAGTTTCCTGTGATACCCTCCACACACAGAGAGACCCACACGCAACTCAAAGTCTTAAGGACGGAAGAAGTCCTAGCATTGCTGCAACATTTTATGTATGGTGAAATCTGAGGCAAAGTTTGTGATCCTGGAACCCATTCAAGAAATTCCGAGGGAAGCCCAAAGGCTCTTGATAAAGGGTTGCAAAATATCTCAGGGAGGTTGAGTATCTGCCAGCTCTCTGAATGCTTCAAATGCATAGATCAAATCAGGGTGGCCAATGCAGTGCCTTCCACCATTGGATATGCTGTCTGGGGCAGATGAGAGATGTCGTCCTGGAACATCTGAGGGCCACCACCTAGATCAGGGTTTCCCAAACTTGGGTCTCCAGCTGTTTTTGGACTACAGTTCTCATGATCCCTGACCACAAGTCCTGCTAGCCTGGGATGATGGGAGCTGTCATCCAAAACCAGCTAGAGACCTACATTTGGGAAACTCTAATCTAGATTGTCCCTGGTTTAAAGAGTTACTGAAGGTTCCTGCTTGCAATCAGAAGGACTCTTGAGAGAAATGCCCAGTGCAATCTTTAGATGTAAGTTTGGCAAAATTCAGTGTGAGTTACTTCCTCATAGATGCGTTGAGGATTGCAATATAAAAGGGAGCTCCATGAGACTAGCAAACATCCTCTGGTGTGTGTGACTGTGGAGGCCCTCAGAACAACCTTGCATGAATTAAATAAATGTGTGTGGAAGCTAAGCAACCATAGTATGGGAAGATTGTTCAGCGATTTTTTACATGCACATTTTATCACAAAGCTTGAATGGCTCCATTTGTCATAACACAAGGGGGGGTATTTTTCGTTGAGGGGGGAGATAATATTTACCGAGTCATTCTTAATATTTTTTATGAATGACCTGTGTTGTTCATTTTGATCTTCTGGGAAAATTCTAAACAATATATATGTTTCACCTCTGACACTCGAGGCCATTGCAGAGACCCATTTATTGTATTTGGTATAAATAGCATTTTCTTTAAAGGCCATTTTAGCTTCAATTGCTGTGCGCAGCCATTCAGAGCTGCGGTACCTGGCTAGGTTATTAAACCAATCATCTACCTCAAGTGCCTATTACTGTACGGAAAGCAGCTGGCATAATTCAGATCTAGTAGGGAAAGTATGAAATTCAATTTCAGAGGGCAGAGTTGGCTTCCTACATTAGATCTTCAACGGGAACGAGAATACAGAGTTGGCCTTCTATTAACTGTGCAATAAAGGTAATGATGTAGCTTCCAATCCACAGGCTACCCTGGCCCAGGTGAGATATCATGCTGGAAAACCTTTGTCTTTTATCAGAAGGGCTGGGAGGCTACAGGCCAAGCCAGAGGGAGGGATTGTGAGAAGCCATTGAAGGAGATTATACACTTTGAAGAGTTTTAGTGCTGTGGAGCTATGGTGATATATTCTGCCATGATTCCTCATTGTCACAAGATTTTAATAATGTGCATAGATGAGATATATATTTTTTTGGAAAGTCGCTATGCATTTGGACACGCTCTGAAGATATTGCAACGAGATTTTGCATGATGGTTCCTGAGACTGAGGAGCAGCTTTTCGGTGGCACTTGGGCCAAACCTTTCAGAATCGGACTGATTTTAACCAATTGTTTCAAAAGTTCAACGATTCCTTTGGCTGTTTTGTTTTGTTTTAAGAATTCTCAAACAATGCTGGGTACGAGGGTACTTTGGTTGGCAGCGAGGACGCTGCTGAGGCAGGTATGAGATAAATTGCCTCAAAGAAGCCTTATGTAAGCGGACTAAGCCTGAAAGGTGGTAGTTTTTGTCTCTCTGAAGTCTTTGGCTTCTGTGAGTCTGGGGAAACAGAAGATAGCAGTAGGGAAGTATCCTCTATCCAGGAAGTCCAGGAATAGGGTACCATTGGTTCCCACCTCAAGGAACTAGCCTGAACTTCATCAGAGTCCTCCATTGTGCAATACATGATGCCGATACTCTCTAGGTCAGGTGTCCTCAAACTCGGCTCTCCAGATGTTTTTGGCCTACAACTCCCATGATCCCTAGCTAGCAGGACCAGTGGTCAGGGATGATGGGAACTGTAGTCTCAAAATATCTGGAGGGCCGAGTTTGAGGAAGCCTGCTCTATGTTTAAATGCATAACAAGTTTATTATTATTGAACCCATAATTCATTTCAGATACCTCATTTGCAAATGATTACATGTAGAAAGTCCAAGTTTCAATGGCCATCATTGCCAGGTAGGGCTAGAAAAGAGTCCTTGTCTGATGATACCCTGGAGACCTGCTGCCAGTTTGCATGGATAATAATGAGCTAGATGCATCAATGGTCAGACTTGGTTTAAGGCAGCTTGCTGTGATCCCTTGCTAGCTGTGCAAGCAGAGTGACATTTCTATAAAGCTGAGCTGGGCATTCACCAGAACCTGGAGTAGAGAGCACTGAACCATCTCAGTCTGTGTGAGCTGGCTACTGAGGATGAGAAGCCCCTGCGCATGGAGTAAGGCCACAGATGCAATTCTGGAAGGTGTGCACATAAACAGGTAGATGGGGATGCCCACCTGTGAATTCCCTGCTGTCATGTGACCTGCTTTCGCCCACATTGTTTGAAATCAGAATGGTCTGCACAATGTTGCAATCAACTGTTTTGGGAAGCACTGTGCATCATGCTTCTCAAGGGCAGCTGAGGAGTTCTTGAGAAGCCTTGCCCACAACATTTCCCAACTGATTGTCTGTGCTTAAGAAGCCTTGTTCAAAGGTATTTGAAGGCACAATCCCATCAAGCTTCACCTTGGTCCAAGCTTCAGCTTTCCTTGCTATGACATTAGGTGGAAGGCAGATGGGTGTGGCTTCACTGAGATGACCTCATGGGATGAATGGGGAGGTGTATTTTAGGATAAATTTGTATTAGACACCAAATACCTTTTTTTTTTCTTTTTAAGCAAACTGATGTGGAAATGTGGAAAACTGAAATTGGGGAAAACGAGAACATGAAATCGACAGATTTGCCCAGCTCTACTCCCAAGTAAACTTATACAGTACTACAGCCTTAAAAATGGAAACGCTGAGGCATTTGTGACTGTACTGTTTCCACCCCATTTAATCTAGCTTGCAAGTAGGACAAAGAGATTTGCAAAGAGGCACACTGGGATGTATTTTGCATACAGATTACTTCTCCATGTGACGTGCTGTTCTGTTCTGTTTTGTTTTTGTTTGGGGGCTCAAATGGTACAATAACTATTGACAGAATAAACCGCAAGTACATATGTGAATCTTGTGTCTGTATAAGAGAGAGAGAGATCACTAGAAAGTAGCAGTCAACTTTGCTCAGCATAAACTCACTGTAATTGATGCCCCTAACTTAGTTGTTAATTTCAATAGGTCTGCTCTGAGTAAATATTAGTTGAATACTACCCTGTGACTTTGAAGTGTTGACTGTCCAACTAAACTCCCTTCAGACAAACTCCCTTTGCCAATGTCTGCTGATACCATCAGGCAAATGTTTATGTGATGAGCAAATAACGCTAGTGGGATTTCAAGAAGTTCTGTAAATGATAGAGGACTATTGTATTGATGAAAACTAAGTGTGTGAAGGTTTATAAAATGCAATATAAAATTAGGAAATGCGTATTTAAAAATTTGAATAATGGATGATTGTCAGAGAGGTTGAAGGAAGTCTAAAAGAGAAAATATGTGATAAATTTAGATTGGATACTATAAATGTATGTTGGAAAAATAAAAATAAAAATAAAAAAAAAGATACCATCAGGCAAATGTTAGCAGAGAGAAATGGAGGAACTGTGTTATTCAATGACTCTACTGCTGAGCGATAACGAAACTTCTGTGTATCCTCCTGCTAATAAGTAGGAGGATTGGATTGTGTGGGGTGCTGCTTCAGGAGACAGGAAGGAGATGTTTGGTAGGAAATGTACTCACTCACCCCACCCCTACCTTCTCCAGTAAGCTGCCCAGTAAATCAAAAGAAACATTTCCATGGTTTCTCCTTCCTGCCCACCCTCCTCTCCTTCCTGACACCCACCCCAACAGCCCCAGATTGTTCTGGGCCACCCAATGCAACCAGCAGAGATTTGGGGCTTTCTCAACTCAATGACTGATGCCCAGATCCCTCTGAATAGGTCTGATATAGTTTGAGGCTCTGCAGGATCCAGTGCAAAGCTCTACATCAAGGATGTCCAACTGGTTGACTGTGATCGACAGGTCCACCCCTGGGTGATATTGGTCGATCGCGGTCGATCACAGGTCCACCTTCCTCTGTGGGGGAAAAAGAGCATCTGGCCTCACCCCCTCACTCTTCCCTTCATTTCATGACTGGAAAAACAGAAGATGGAGTTATTGCTGCCGTGTTTTCTACTCAGTAAGCAATTAATGGTGGGCTCCCCCCCAAGAAGCGGCAGAAGTATGGTGTCTCCCTCCCTTAAAAAAGCTCAACAACTTTGGGTCTCCCCCACAAAAAATGGGTAGATTACTTCTTCTTTTTTAATCTGGGAGTAGATTGCAGTCTCTTGCAAGTTGGACGTCCCTGCTCTCCATTATACCAGGTCAGACTATGGATTCATGTAGTCCAGCATTGATTTGCAGCATGGTTTACAACGTCTCCAGCAGTGGCCTTCCACATCACTTGCCACCTGATCCTTTTCAACTGTAGATGTAAGGGACTGAACCCTAGTTCTTCTGCATGTGTGCCGCCCTTGGTTCCTCCCTTGGTCAGAGAGGCCAGAGCAGAGAACCTTGCAAAGAGCTGGTAGCTGGAGCAATGGTGAGAATAGAGAATTCATATCCATAGGGAGATGAGATCTGGGTATTCTTTCTTTTCAGATACCTTGGCTGCTCTGAACAAGTGCTCTCCTCACTCTGTTTTCACCAGGCTTCCTTTAATTCATTTAATATGTAGAATGAATATGTTGCTTTGCCTGAAGCAATACTAGACAACTTGTTCAGTGCTGAAGGATTGGAGAGCCATAACCATTATGCTTCTTTCAGCTGCATGGAATTCTTGTAGCAGATATAATTTCTGTGCAAGCAGGTGCCCTTCGCTGTTTTGTAAGGGTTGTAATTACTCTACAGAATTTCTATTTGTAAATCATTCTCTTCAAATGTCAAAATCTGAAATTATTCTTGATTCATAGCTTACTCCTCCATGGTATATGGATTAAGATACACGGTGAATTCTTAGTGATGCAAGAGCTCATCTAGAATAGTAGCTAAAAATAGTAGCAGTTCAGATCTCAACACAGCTATGAATCTTTTCGGCAGGGTGCTATTTCTTGGCCTCAGTCACACTGTCTGTAACACAGGGCTAATAATGCTCACCTACTTTACAAAGTCAGCGAGATAATGTATTTGAGGCTCTTCTGAACGCTCTAGATTTTGAAAATGCTGCATTGCTTCACAAATGCTGCTGCTGATTAGTATTATCTTATTTTAAAAAATGTTCTCTTTACAGGCTTCTTACAAGAAAATAGCAAGACTGGCGCTCCCATATAATTTTGCTTCACTTAGGAAGCCTTATTAACTGTGTTGTTCACATTTGTTAAAATATCCTATGAAGGTTTTAAGCAGGAAGGGTGAGCTGAAATTCTCAGGGAAGAATTTTCTGAGAAATTCTTCCCTGAGAATTTACTATTTTCAGATGTGTCCCCCACCCATTGCAAAACTCTATCCCCTCCCCACCCCAAAAAGAATACTCTATAGAATTTCTCTCCCAGCAGTTCTTGCAGGGGAATATTAAGGACAACTGTGGATTCAACCCAGTACAATTTTATTATTGTTGAAGGAAGCAATGGACTTTACCCCTACTCCTTCCAGCCCTCCTTTCTTAGCCCATTGCTCCCTTTACCCAACGATATGAACTAATAGCAGCAGAGTTTTATGCAACATCAGGTGAGTTGAAATATCTGAGAATAGGTTCCTGAGAGTTTTCTCTGTGTGTGTGCTCCCATCCATACTACTGTATTAGGAAATCCCACCTCCCACCAGGGAATGTTGGGGTTGCTTCCACAACCACTGCTGCCATTTTTTCCAAGAAACAAACACCATGGAGAATTTTATGAGGCCATTTTAGCTTAACCCAGGCCCCACTGAGAATGTTGCAAAAAGAACTCACACTTGGAAAAGTTCTGTAATGAAAGTTTCATTAACTTATTTTTTTTAATCTGCCCAGTGCTGTTGTTTGTCTTAGTGATTAATTCAGAAAATCTTCCTTACTAGTCAGCAGTTGATAACACTTCATTTTGTGTCTTATTAGAGATGTGTTGACATTTCTGCTTGCTGGAAGAGCTTCCCTCCCCCCTCCCCCCTCTTCTTTCTGCCACAGTCTCGGCATTATAAAATGCTGCATTAACCTTTCTATTGGGCGAAGGTGTGACACAGAAGATATATTTTACAAGAGAATGTATTATTCATTAAGTAAATAGTGGATCTGCTATGAAAGAATTGCCTGAGTGCTAAAACTTAATCAAGGAAATTACAATCAGTGAGGGATTAATATATTACTAGGCACAATTACATTACCATTAAACACACTTGGTCCTTTTCTTTAGCAGCAAAATGGAATCTTCCTCCAAACAGTTGTCTGAGTTGATCCAGGAGTGTCTATTCTCATTTTCGTTTTGAAAAGGTGTAAGGGTTTGCCTCATTTATCCAAAGGCCAGTGGGGGCAGGCAGAAGGAGTGGAAGGGTATATACACAGTTATGTACGTAACCAGGGCAAGCTGAAACAAAATGTTACAGCATGGAGTTCTCCTGCTCAGTTATCCCTCCCACCCAGTTATTCGATCTCCTGCCCCAACAACCAGTCAACGTCCCATTGTCACTGAGCATGCTCTGAGCTTATCTGTTTCAGAGGTATCCCCAGAAGAGTTTATTTTGTACTTTTGCAAGTCTTGGGGACCCCCAAAACCTGCTGATGCTTTCCTGATGTATGTGTGTGTGTGGTTCCATTTTAGCTATATATGTAACAGCACTCATCTCTGAACATTGGAACTAGAACGAACGATGTTTTCTCTTCCTTAGTTCCTGAGTGGAACTGAAATATATTAAAAGTGTGCCAGGCAAGCATAATGATAAACTTGGCTAGCACCGCAACTCTTTCAGCCCGTAAAGGTAAAGGGACCCCTGACCATTAGGTCCAGTCGTGGCCGACTCTGGGGTTGTGGCGCTCATCTCACTTTATTGGCTGAGGGAGCCAGCATACAACTTCTGGGTCATGTGGCCAGCATGACTAAGCTGCGTCTGGCGAACCAGAGCAGCGCACAGAAATGCCATTTACCTTCCCGCTGGAGTGGTACCTATTTATCTACTTGCACTTTGATGTGCTTTCGAACTGCTAGATTGGCAGGAGCTGGGACCAAGCAATGGGAGCTCACCCCGTCGCAGGGATTCGAATTGCCAACCTTCTGATCGGCAAGTCCTAGGCTCTGTGGTTTAACCCACAGCGCCACCCGCATCCCCTTTCAGCCTGTACCTCACTGCTATTTGCATCCCTTTCTCCCACTTCCTAAATACTCTAAACTTAGAGTCATGCAACTGCAGAGTTGGAAGGGACCACGAGTATCATGTGGTCCAACCCCCTGCCTTATATTTGGTTTCCCCCTGTGCCTAAGTCCTTCTCTCCATGTCCCCTTTGTTAGATGAGAGGTCAAAAGAGATGCATAAGCATTTGCAATCCAGACTTACATGTATGTTACTCATACGTAACCCCCACAGAGTTCCATGGGATGTTCTCCTATGTGTAAGAGCATAAGAATAGCACCACCGGATCAGACCAATGGCCCTTCTGGAACAGCGCTTTGTTCACACAGTGGACAACCTGGTGCCCATGGGAAGGCCACAAGCAGAAACCAAGCACAGGGAGTGTTCAGAGGATGAGTGTTGATTAAACATGCCCAAATTCATAAAGCGTACAAATTAAATAGCCCCACACTTATTGACACCAAATTACATGTTTCTGTTGTTGTTTTTTGAAATTACATTAAAAGAATATATTGTGCCTTCCTCAGTCAAGTGCATCCTCCTTAACCCCAGCTGCATTATTTTTACACCTGAGGCAGAAGATCCCACAAGACCCTCTCTCCCTAGCAGCAAACTTACAATAGTACCAATTTTATATTTATATATCTATCATGTGCTATTTTTCTTTATGGCATCATAACATGACCATCTCATGTTACCCAACGGTAGGATTGGCCCCATTGGTCTTCCATGCACACCTAGCATTTAGTTATTAATAATGGAAAATGAGGGCATTTTTTTTCTTACTATCTAGCCCATCAATGAAAGTACATAAATACCCACAATCACAACCCCAGGAGAGATTTATTAAAATGTCAAAGAAATCGCCTTTCCATTTTTCACATTCTCAGGCTACAGAAGTTTCAGATGGATTGCCCTTATGTATACAATTGTCTTGTTTAAAATGGGCTATTGCAGAAGAGTAATAGAAAATATGGATCAGATATGCTGAAAGATTAAAAAGCAAATTCCAATTCCCAAGTTACTGATGCTTAAAAATAGCTTGGGTGTAGCTACAGCTTCCTCAGTTAATAATATTTACTTTTAAACACAGTTTATCTGTCTCCCCATCAGGCTGGCATTTATTGTACAGGGAACTGGGTTTTGATCCACTTTGCTCATTAATCATCAGATCTGCGTTTGCTTGGTTAATAATACATATTTTTAAATCCCCAAATACATATTCATGATGTGGCTGAATAATTCATGCTTTTCAGCTGCATATGTATGATATTCTGTCCCCTCCCCCCGCCATCTAGATTCTGGGGTTCTTTTCTAGGGGAGCATCCTGCCAAATTAGTTCAGTGGAAATTTCCAGTGATTCATTTTCAGAAAGAGTCATTTCTGTTTGGAAGTAGCCATAATGATATTCTGCCAGTCCTCTGGAATTTTTTGTTTGTTGACAATCAGAGAGACACAACAAAAACAGTAATCATCATCATCATTCTGTTATGTCAAATACAGTAGAAATGCATGACTTAATGCAGTGGGAATGTTAGTTTATACTTATAAAAAAAAATGCAACACAGCCCATCTCCTTCTGTATTCAACCCCCCCCCAAATAATATAAAATAAATATTTGACTTAGCCCCGTTAAGAAAACTTATTCAGAATGCCAGTCTGAATTCCACTCAAGAAATTTTTCTTCTTGTTGAGGCTGAGAAGTCATGACTTCTGGGCCAGGAATGGGGAAGAAATTTGATTTGGTTCACATTTAAAAGCAAACTTACCTATTTCACACTTTCCAAGGAATCAAAATGCAGCCATTCTTCGAAATTTGAGCTGCTCTGACCTTTTCAATGCAGTCCTTCAGCCAAGTATTTAGTACAAAAATGCATATAGTAGGGTAACATGTGGATATATTTGTGAAAATAGCCTGCCAACATGCATTACGTCAGAGAAAATAGTTTTGTTTGTATTAGGCAAAATTGCATACAGATATGTTTATTGGGGGGAAATGTTAAAATGCTCATGAATTTTCACGAGGACTTTTTTTTTTTACGCTGACTAACATGGAAATGTGGACAAGTGAACTTAAGAATGAGAAATGAGAAAAAGAGAAACTGAAATTAATAGATCCATCCAGCCTACTTCCATGTAACCATACTGCAGCCTTAAAAATTGAAATCCTGAGACATTTGTTACTGTATTTCTCCCATTCCACTTAATCTTGTTTGCAAGTAGGGTAAAGAGATCCACAAAGAGGGAAACGGGTAAGGATTGGTATGAACATGTTGTGAGGCATTTAAAATGGAGAACTGCAAAACCACCAAGTTTCACTGATAACAAAGTATCCATCACAGCTGTGGACTATTAATTTTTGACCACTCCTGACCGTACCATTGGCTCAGATCGGCCTTCCCAAACTTGCGGCTCTGCAGATGTTTCTGGACTCCAACCTTTGGTAGTGTCAACCAGCACAGCCAACAGTCAGGGATGGTGGGAGTTGTGGACTGTTGGCTGTGCTAGTTGGGACTACCAGAGGTTGGAGTCCAGAAACATCTGCAGAGTCCATGAACATCTAAAGACCCAAGGTTGGGAAAGGCTGGCTTCAACTATAGTTTTGCCCTGTAACCTCAAACTGTTCCGCCAATACAAACCTTGTTTCCTTCAGAGGAAATTGAATTTGATCTGAGGTCCATAACTTGAATATGCCGAGCTATGCAATTTGCTGCGACATTGTCATGGGCACATTATATTAAGGAACCAGTAGGCCTAAGACTCTATAATAGTCAGGCCTGTCACTTTAATTTAAATCAAGATGTACGAATTACCCAGGGAGAGGTAATGTACATCACATGGCCTGCTAGATTATGCATGCTACTCTGTTTCTTTCAGCATTGTTCCACTGATACCTACTCAGCAAATGGCTTTTATATTCAAAATTATAAAAGGGAGATGTTCCTATTATTAGTAGCAATTCAAACATAAGGGTAGAGGGGAGCTGGGACTTTTCTGGCAGAGTCCTTTGTGAGGGCTTGTGAAATTCTTTTCCAAATATGTAAGAGATTTTTAATCAAGATTGCTTTTCCAAAGGTGTTTCAGAATAGGTTCTTCATGGGTTGTTAGGCAGAATGGGAAGGCATCTGATGGCTTTAAAATGATGTGTGCCTGATTGAGATTCACAGCAGTGACTCTAGCTAAGTTAGAAAGGACTTCTAATGTGAATCTGCACAGAGCATACTTGGTACAATGCAGATCTGTGGTTTCTCCAGGCAAGGGAAGATTTTGGTCTTTCAAATTTCATCAGCACCCTGTGTGAGGCCAAAATTTGGATGCCATCCCAGCCCTCCACCAGCCTTCTGTTTTGCTCAATTCACTACATCATAGTTGTGATGCCCTGTGGCACCCCTTAGACTCAGCACCCAGTGTGGCAGAACCAGTCACGCTGCCCTAAATCTGACTCTGCTCCAGAACAGCAATTAAGAACACTGATTTTGCAGCATTAAAAATATTCCCTGGAAACCCACTTAAGAGAATTCTGAGTAGATTCTGAAGACTCATTATCTGGATCTTGCCATTGTACAACGAAATGAATATTTCACATATGTCGTTAAATTCCCCGTGCTTGTTGTGTCGGCATGTTGAGTGTCTAAAATGTGCCATCAAAATAGCAGAAAACCTGGGCTCATATGCATGCTCATATGCTCATATAGGCACATATGCATGCTCATCGTTTGATGGAAGAAGCACCAGATGGCAATGTGAGCCACTGCAGGTCAAACACCACTGCTAGAACTTCACATCACCTCAAGCAAAATGCTTGTCCATGGAGTAAGTTCATGTGGCAGTCAGCACTCAAATTCTGAGTAGTTAACCCATGTTCTGCTCTGAGTGAAACAGCCTGCAGATTATAGGAAAGCAGCTCATTATGTTTTTGCAGATACTGCAAGGAGACATGCCAATAAAACTTTCTAGGATTAGAATGCCTATTAAATTCATTACTGACTTTTAAGACGTGAATTTTGCACATCATCAAAATCTCAACTATGATTACTAGGGCTATGGATGCCCCCACTTCCCAGATCCAATCCAAGGTCCAAGTCCAGCATTTTGGATCACCCTGATTCAGTGATCCAGGGGCAACCTGACCTGGATCTCAGTCCTGAATTGGTTCTTGATGCTTAGGCCGGATCCTGTGCACGTATTCCACATGGCAGGAGTCAGTCATTGGCAGGTTCAGTTCTATCATTTTTCAAAGTGCGGAGCTGCCTTAGGTAGCAGATGGTGGCCACAGCTCCACCATCACCACTTTCCCCCTTGAATCTTCTAAGCCAACCTAGTGTCCACCACCTAGGCTCTAGCTTGATGCTTCGAGGACTTTTCACGGCGAGAGCAAAATTCAAGGGACAAGCTCAAATGTTTTCAGGGACAGAATGGTTGGAAGAGCAACCTAAAACTTAAAAGAAAAAAATGTCCCTATGATTTGCCGTACATTTCCACACTTCCTTTCAGATCACCCTAAACCAGAGAAGTAAATAAAATGTTTCCTTAGAGCAACAGTTCCTTACACACTTAATTTGCTTTGCAGTTTTAACTGGCACCTTCTCCAGTCTCAGGATCAATATCTATTATTCTAGCTGTGTCATAGACTGTGTTTTGACCCTGAAATAGAAGCAAAGCTACTTGAACATAAAAATTGTCTTGATTTGCCCTTAATAAATGTACTCTAATCATAATATATACTTTCTTTTTTAATTTTCCAAATATTTTGAGAACCTTTTGAATTTGCCTACTGTCCCTTTGTTTTGAACAATGGCAGACATCCCGGACTCATTTGAATCTCCATTTTATTTGTGTGTCTCTTCCAGGAGCAGTAGTAGAGGAGGCAGAATATATTCAGTAATGTAACATACTCATTATTAAAAAGACAGATGACCAGAAAATTAAATCTTCTAGTCCCACAGAAGGTTCTCAAATGTTAAATGAAAACATCTGCAACAGATCTGTTTCATTCCCTTTTAAGTAACAATGTCCAGATGCTGATCAGTTCTAATCATGTGCATGCAGGTGAAAAACCCTGGCATGCAAAATGTACCTGTGGGGGAGAATTCAGCCCATGACAGAATTAATTGATATGGAGGAAATTACCCTCTACTCTGATGCCAAGTGAAACTGAATTGTAGCATGCTGCACCATTGAATGGTGTGGTGCAATGAACAGTTCTGTAGAACAGCGTTGCTGTATTTTTAATGATCACTTCTTGGTTGTTGGGTCAACAGCAGGGATAGGGAACCAGGGATAGGGAACTGGGGACTCTCCACATCCCATCATTACTGACTGACTAACTGGAGGATTTGCCAAGGTTGCCTGTGGCCATCAGGTCAAGAAAGGGTATACATTCTTGGTTTAGTGTGTCAGGCTGTGAATGGGGAGATCTAGGTTCAATCTCTGATACAATCATGAATGCCAGGGACTGGCTGGATGAGGAAGAGTGGGAAGAGCTACTCACCCAAGACTGTCCCCCAAGAGGGCACAGAAGATGACGACTTAGATCCCAGATCCTGATGGTGGGATACGCGCCACACCTCAGAGGAGGGGACAAGCTGGGAAGTCCTAGAAGCAGGAAGTATGAGGGATCACAGAAAGGCAGCAGCAGGTATGTGGCCCAGCTCGGAGCAGGGTGGTGTGGTTTCCAGTTTGGATGCAGGCTCTGACAGAGAAGACAGAGAGGAGCCAGACTCTGCATCTTTCCCATACCACCAACAGGACAGCCTCTCTGCTGAAGGCTTTCTGGCCCCATTGACCCCCAGAATGTGAAGGACGTTACATGTTGCTGAGCAGTGGGCCACACAGGCACACAGAGAGGCTCCTGCTGCTCACCGTAGCAGAGGATTACAGGGGAGGAGCCCTGACTCAGAGGGCTATAGAGAGAAGGAGGGGGCTGCACGCCACTTCAACCAACTTCTTCATGACAGGGGGTTGCCTTTACGAGCCTCCTTGTATTTTTTCCTTCCCGTAATAAAAGAAACTAACTGCACCTTAGACTCGTGTCTCCATCTCTGACCTGTGACCTCTGTCAGCTCCTTGACAATGAAACTTATTGGGTGCTCCAGTCTCTTTTGCCTCCCAATCTAACCTTCCTCATAGGGTTGATGTTCTGATAAAATGAATGAAGGCTCATCAACACAAACACACCCCAAGCTCTTTGGAGGAAGAGTGATATATGAATGTAATAAATAAATAAACAAACCATGAATAGCTGCCCGGGATCCTTCCAATGGCCCTTGCAGAGGTACACCTGCCCTGGGCCTCAGAAGGCTAATTTAGCAGGTGGACTAGCTGCTTTTTTCTTTTCTTTTCTTTTTGAGTTTATAACTTTATTCCAACAAGACCCCAGGCCTCAGACAAGCTTTGCACGAGCCTGTCTGTCACTATTATACTGTCCCTTGCAAGTTAAGTACAGGAGTCTGATAGGAAATCTAGCTCTTTTCACAATACAGCTTTAGATGTAAAATCATCACCATCCTTCTATGCCAGGGTGGGGAACCATATACTTGTGCAGTATAAGACATGACTGGTGCATGGGTTTTTGAAGCCTGGGCTCACAATTCTCTGGGGCCCTTTATTTTCAAGCCTGGCTTCCAGTATCATTCACCATGGGTCATTAAGTCATCTGAAGCTCACCATAGGCCTTCCCCCCACCCATCAAACTTCCAACCTGCATAGTTACTATTGACTGCTTCAGTTCACTGGTTTCCATCACTACACTACAGAATCAGAGTAACTCAGAATTCTGGATAAATGGAACTGAAGATATCTGAGTTTTTACTGGGTATTGTGCCAGCATCTGTGTTGTTCTCGGATAAGAAGTAACACAGTGTAAATAAAATTTGATTTAAAAAATCGCCTTTTGCCTTGAAAACAAGCCCTGCAGCACCATTAGCGTACCCTCAAGGTAAACTCCTGCAACCTATTTCACAGCCATGAATTTTCTTTGAAGTTATGACAGCTACTCATGCATGCAGGTACTTATAATTAAAAACAAACCTAGTGGGTTTCATTTCATGTCCCTCACTCTTTAATGGGGTGGGGGAGGGGGAGAGAGAGCCTGACTTCTCTTTACAGTGGTTCTGATGCCATCATGTGATTCCTATCAGAAATTCTCATCAGCTAAATAAATAGACTGAAAGAAATATACTCAGCGGCGTAGCGTGGGTTGTCAGCACCCGGGGCAAGGCAAGTAATTTGCGCCCCCTAACCCGGGGCAAGGCAAGTAATTTGCGCCCCCTAACCCCTAACCTGCCGCCGCTGCCAGCTTCTTCTTGCTGCTGCCTGGGCTGGTTTGGTGTGGTTCTCTCCCGTGCTCAGCGCTGCGCTGGGCGGCCGCTGCACTGTCCCTCCCCCAGATAGTCCCTCGCTCTCCCTCCGCACCGCACGCCTGGCACCCACCCCCTCCACAGTGGGCGGCGACCCAGCGGCTTGGATCGGATTCGCACAGCCAGCACTGCAGTGAGAGAGAGTGAGTGAGCCAGGTAGGGGCAGAGAGCTGCGAGTGCGAGCGCGCCCCCCCCAGATGTTGCGCCCGGTGTGGCCGGCCCCCCCTGCACCCCCCACGCTACGCCACTGAATATACTGAAAGAAAGAACAGGTATAAAAGTCTGGTTTCTTCAGTTCTTAAAATAAAGGAAACAAAGAAACTGAATGCACAATATCTGGAAATATTATGTTTTCCTTATAGAAGGGGTACTTTGCTCCATTTGTATCAGTTTCTGATAGAAATCACAAAATTGCGTCAGAGCCGCTATCAAGAGAATTCAGGGGGTTTTCCCATTAAAGTGTGAAGGGATATGAGGCAAAACCTAGTAACCTTTGCTGTGATAGGACCCACACCCTGGAATAGTGTTACCCCGGGAATAATCAACATTAGTGCAATTTCAGCATATGCTGAAAAAAAGTTCACTTTGGCTTTTACTGAGTATTGATCACTGCTACTGTAGAACTTTAAGGATTTTTGACTGCATGTTTGATATTTATTGTAGTTGATGATTACAGTTGGGTTGTGGGCTTTGTTTGTTTTTTTGTATAATATTGTATTATTTGTTGTGCACTGTTCGGAGCGGAGAGGCCTGCATAACAGGGGGCATTATATTATTAAATAAAGCAACCTACCTAATCACTTTCTCTTGGAACACAGATCTGTTGCTGACTGTGTCTTCCTTCCTCACCCCCCCCCCCCAATCCTGTATGAATCTCAAATGCAGTTTGTATTTAACCAAGCTAGTTTGACAGAGGTATTTCGGTCTGTTTCAGTTCTCTACAACTTGTGATTTTCTTAGCCAAAAAGAGTCCACTAGCCATATGCTGATGTCAGGGGTGCCAGCATCTGGGGGCTAAGCACTTTTGCCCCCGTCCCCCATATTTTTAGGATGAGGATCACCTCCTCCATGTCAAAAAGGCATGGTGGTGAAGCATGAAACCGAGTGTGGCGCAGTTCCATTGGCCAGCTCCTCCTCATCCTGCCGCAGAGGGGAAGAAAGGTTGAATCAGTTTCCCACCGGTGGTGATGTCAGGAGGTGGCAGAAGAGCAGCTGCTGGCCATTGAAGCTGAATGGCCACTGTGTTCTACTCCACCCCAGCTCCTCCCAACGTCCTGACACCACATGCACGATGTCGGAGCGTGCAACATCACATGTGTGATGTTGACCCCCCAATCACCCTCTTAAGTTGGCGCCTCTGATTGAGGTCCATCATAGGCTTGATAAATGTCTTGTGTGGTGCTTCGAAGACAAAGTCTCCACTGGTGGGCTGTGTTTGCCTTGGTGGCTAAAAGATTGTGCAGGTCTGGTCTGTTCTAGTAGTCGTGCATACAATTAATGGCAGTGTGGACTCATTGTAACTCATTCATAAGAGCCTTCCTGAGTAATTGTCCATTTGGGGATATTTTATTTGCCATATCTTATCCTGTGAATCCAAAGCCGGCACTAAACTGTCTCAGTGTCCATGTTTTCTTGAAAATGCACATAATCTGTATGTATGAAGGCTATTATTTGCTTATTTTGCAATCTACTTAAAGAGGCGCATACCTGGAAAAACAGCAACTATGTGCAATCAATTGATTGCTAAAGAATTATTATCCCACTAGGATGCTTTTCTTTATGTACAAGGTGGAATGTGGGATTTGAATATTAGGCTTGCTGTGCAGCTAGCGGCAATCCCAGTTGAAGAATGTCAATCCACTTGAGAAAATTTCAACATTGTTATCATTATTATTTTACTTAACCCTTCACACCAAAGCAAGCAAACATATTGGGAGTCATGAACCTTCTTTTGCACATTTGCCTTTGTGAGATGGAGAACAAAATAAATTTGGCCCAACAGTTATTTATTTATGTATTTTCTTCCCAGCTGAAAGATAAGGGCAGGGAGAAATTTAAAAGTTGAGGCCAGCCTGATTTTCCTAGCTAGTTTATAATAACTTCAAAACTTTTTTTTAAAAAAACCAAAACACTGTACTTTTAAAATAGAATTCTGCTGTGTTGCGTTCCCCCCTCCCCACTCCACAACACACATTGATTGGTAATTTGCATGTCAGAGGCTAATGAACTTGGGCTGACTCTTGGAATACCAGCCAGCAGATTATGAGAGGAAGAAGCTGTGCTGTGGAGACATGTTCAGAACACTTTAACATCACTCATGGCAGGAAAGGGAAGATTTTGACACATTAGGCATCTGCTCTGAAAGCCAACCCTCTCCAAGGATAACTTAGTAACAGAAGATGCAAAAACAGTCGGGGAAAAGAGGCCAGAGAGATCCAGGGACAGGCAACATGCCCAGCGCTACAGGTTGCAATGTAAATGTTTCATGAGCTTGAAGATGACAACGAATCTGCATCTTCTATTTCAATACAATTAACGTAATGCTCATCGTAGGAGCCAGCTCCTAGGTGTTACAGTCTATTTGGCCCCTCCAATAAAGTATTTGAGGGAGCTTATAAAATTATTCCAGGGCCGTTTTGGGGTTGTTGTTTTTTGACAGCTCACTGTTTACACTCCCCACCCCAAAAAAGTCTGCATATACTTGCAACTCAGAGTAAAACTTCACGTATCTGATGAAGTAGATTGTAGTCTGCAGATGCTCATACATTGATTCATGTATCTTGCGTCTTTGAGGTGCCACAAGTCTCTTTGTTGTTTTTGCATATATCACGAACCTGTTCGGTTTATTAAAATTGCAGGGTTAAAGAAGGGAGTGGAGTTTTATTTGAAACCATCCCTTACCCTGAATGTCTCTCTTCATTTACAAAGCAAATAAATACTTGTGTTTGGGGTGACGCTTTCCTTCCCACAATTTGACTGATTTCTGCTGGGATATTTGCATATCTTATCACTACTAGATAAGCATGTTTAAAGAGGGAAAGGGCTGAGCATTTTACAAGGAAACATATGAAATGAAAATTCATTCCATTCTAAAAGCATTGTTCTGATAAGAGCACCACGGCAAAATGATTTCATCCTGAAAGGCTTCTGAAACAAGTGCTGCAGCAGGTTTTGGGTTTGGTTTTAAATTGAGTCTCACCTGCTTCTCATTCATCCAGTGTCCTGTGTTCCTTTTACAGGAAACATGTTTTCATTAAGCCAGGACATTGTCAATGACAGCTAATCAGGAGCCTGAGGACTGAGCCCTTTGGGGGCTCTCAATATTTTTGGGGTGGGAGCCAGCCTCCCCAATATTTGAAAGCATGGAGGTGAAGTGTGGAGCCGAGCATGGCATGGCTCCAGTGGCCAGCTCCTCCTCCTCCTGCCACAGATGGGAAGGAGGGTTGAAGCTGCCTCCCACCAGTGGCAATGCCAGGACAAGGTGAAGGAGGAGCTGCCCGCCATTGATACCATGTGGCTGCCATGTTTGACTCTGCCCCTGGCTCCTCCCAATGTCCTGATGTCTTGTGCGTGACATCAGGACGCGTGACATCACGCGCACGGCATTGCCCCCCCCCCCATCATCCTTGCAAGCTGGCAGCTCTGCAGCTAATAGTTTGTCACTGTGTTGTTTGCTCCTGTGTTGCAATTTATAGGACTCTCTACAGAACTTCTGATAATTACTAAGAATAAGAAGAAGTTTCCTTACTTCCTCTTCCTTATTTATCTTCTCACAAGGGGCCATTGCATCCGTGTGAAAGAGGTCACCAGCCTCATGTAAACATTTAGGGATGTGAAAAACTCTCCCCATACCTTAAAGGTAAAGGACCTTCACCTGACCATTAGGACCCTTGACCATTAGGTCCAGTCGTGGCCGACTCTGGGGTGGTGGGGCTCATCTCACTTTATTGGTCGAAGGAGCCGGCGTACAGCTTCCGGGTCATGTGGCCAGCATGACTAAGCCGCTTCTGGCGAACCAGAGCAGCGCACGGAAATGCCGTTTACCTTCCCTCTGGAGTGGTACCTATTTATCTACTTGCACTTTGACATGCTTTCGAACTGCTAGGTTGGCAGGAGCTGGGATCAAACAACAGGCGCTCACCCCCTGATTCGAACCACTGACTTTCTAATCGGCAAGCCCTAGGCTCTGTGGTTTAACCCACAGCGCCACCTGCATCCCCTCCCCATAACATACCATGTAGCAAATGGTGATAACTGTAGGAATCCTTCTGGAGAGGAGAGAGAGAGAGAAATCTAAGGGCTGTAATTGATGATTCTGATTCTGGGAAGAGGAAAAGCTACTTTGGGTTGGGAAATTAATGCCAACTCTGTTAGGTTTCCAGAAAGCGTGAGCTTATTTTCATCTCTGTGGCCAGGAGCTTTCCAAGCCGTTTACGAAATGAAATAGCTGAAGAGGAAAGTGACCACAAACATGTGGTGAATTGCAAGGGGAGTGGCTAGGGTGGCTCGATGTTAAAAGGAAACCAGGGTCATGTTTCCTTAATAGTCAAGCAGCAGAAGAAGACATTTTGGCAATCAACACTTTTCCACCCCTACATGGGTGGGTGGGAAATACCTGTTTATTGCCAGTGATTCCAAATAATCTTATCTCAAAATCCAGTCATTTATCTTATGAGAGCTCATGGTATTTATTCATCATCGTCATCATCGTCATTGTATGGTTTTGTTTGTTTTGCATCCTGTGCTGCTGTTTGTACAGATGAAGGGTGAGCTGTACAAATATTTATTTAAAGTTTTTAAATGAATAAAGCAAGGCATCTTCCTATATGGACATATTTTACTCCCAAATCCACTGGCATTATTATTACATATTGACATATGAAATATAAAAGATTCAGTCTGTCCTGTTAACTTGGGCTTTGAAGGAACAGTAGTATAGACATTTGACTAGTGATATTATTAATAGCAGCAATCTCATTAATCAAAGCTCTGTTGATGGTTTATTGCATCTACTTCTTTATTTGGCCCAACTGTCAAAATCAAAGTTTTGAAAATGCCAGTGTATTTTTTAATTAACCCAGGGAACTAGAGATTTTGCTATTTTGAAATGCCTTGTGTACAACAGAATGTTAGTGATCATTAACTCTAATATGAAATCTGCCTATCATCACCATTGTTTCCTCTGAACTCAAGTAGTTGAGTGTCGATAGACTGTAGCCAAAAAGGCTGCGAAACAAGATGGGGTCTGTGTGTGACAGCAGGCTTGGGTGAGTTCCTAGAAATGAAGAAGTACAAACCATTAATAAACGACTGTGCGAACCTCACAACTAAATATAATACCATTTTTGTTCTAATACACTTGGAAATAAGTCTCATTGATTCCTTCATCTCTTAAACCAATGGGACTTAATGACCAAATGCTTTCTTAAAATCATAGATGAACATTTACAATCCACAAACCACGTAGACCAAAATGTTTATTATTTTTTAGACTGAGTTCATTCCATTGACTAAATGGACCCAAATCCAAATATTTAACTTAAATAAAAATGTGATTAGGCTGTGCATTTGTAACCACCATATGGCATTGTTGAAACCATTTCATTCGGCAACCAGAATTAAGGGGAACCCTCAATTCACTGTGTGTGCTTTCTCCTTTAAAAGGTTTTGCTTGTGACAGTTTGCATTGTTGTTTAGTCGTTTAGTCATGTCCGACTCTTCGTGACCCCATGGACCAGAGCACGCCAGGCACTCCTGTCTTCCACTGCCTCCCGCAGTTTGGTCAGACTCATGTTTGTAGCTTCGAGAACACTGTCCAACCATCTCGTCCTCTGTCGTCCCCTTCTCCTTGTGCCCTCCATCTTTCCCAACATCAGGGTCTTTTCCAGGGAGTATTCTCTTCTCATGAGGTGGCCAAAGTATTGGAGCCTCAGCTTCACGATCTGTCCTTCCAGTGAGCACTCAGGGCTGATTTCCTTAAGAATGGATACGTTTGATCTTCTTGCAGTCCCCTCCAGCACCATAGTTCAAAAGCATCAATTCTTCGGCGATCAGCCTTCTTTATGGTCCAGCTCTCACTTCCATACATCACTACTGGGAAAACCATGGCTTTAACTATGGGGACTTTTGTAGGTAAGGTGATGTCTCTACTTTTTAGGATGCTGTCTAGGTTTGCCATCGCCTTTCTCCCAAGGAGCAGGCGTCTTTTAATTTTGTGACTGCTGTCACCATCTGCAGTGATCATGGAGCCCAAGAAAGTAAAATCTCTCACTGCTTCCATTTCTTCCCCTTCTATTTGCCAGGAGGTGATGGGACCAGTGGCCATGATCATCTTTTTTTTTATGTTGAGCTTCAAACCATATTTTGCGCTCTCCTCTTTCACCCTCATTAAAAGGTTCTTTAATTCCTCCTCACTTTCTGCCATCAGTGTTGTGTCATCTGCATATCTGAGGTTGTTGATATTTCTTCCGGCAATCTTAATTCCGGTTTGGGATTCATCCAGCCCAGCCTTTCGCATGATAAATTCTGCATATAAGTTAAATAAGCAGGGGGGAAATATACAGCCTTGCCGTACTCCTTTCCCAATTTTGAACCAATCAGTTGTTCCATATCCAGTTCTAACTGTAGCTTCTTGTCCCACATAGAGATTTCTCAGGAGACAGATGAGGTGATCAGGCACTCCCATTTCTTTATGAACTTGCCATAGTTTGCTGTGGTCGACACAGTCGAAGGCTTTTGCATAGTCAATGAAGCAGAAGTAGATATCTTTCTGGAACTCTCTAGCTTTCTCCATAATCCAGCGCATGTTTGCAATTTGTTCTCTGGTTCCTCTGCCTCTTCTAAATCCAGCTTGCACTTCTGGGAGTTCTCGGTCCACATACTGCTTAAGCCTGCCTTGTAGAATTTTAAGCATAACCTTGCTAGCATGTGAAATGAGTGCAATTGTGCGGTAGTTGGAGCATTCTTTGGCACTGCCCTTCTTTGGGATTGGGATGTAGGCTGATCTTCTCCAATCCTCTGGCCACTGCTGAGTTTTCCAAATTTGCTGGCATATTGAGTGTAGCACCTTAACAGCATCATCTTTTAAAATTTTAAATAGTTCAGCTGGAATATCATCACTTCCACTGGCCTTGTTATTAGCAATGCTTTCTAAGGCCCATTTGACTTCACTCTCCAGGATGTCTGACTCAAGGTCAGCAACCACACTACCTGGGGTATACGAGAAATCAATTTCTTTCTGGTATAGTTCCTCTGTGTATTCTTGCCATCTCTTCCTGATGTCTTCAGCTTCTGTTAGGTCCTTTCCACTTTTGTCTTTTATTATGGAAATCTTTGTATGAAATGTTCCTTTCATATCTCCAATTTTCTTGAACAGATCTCTGGTTTTCCCCATTTTATTGTTTTCCTCTATTTCTTTGCTTTGCTCGTTTAAGAAGGCCTTCTTGTCTCTCCTTGCTATTTTTTGGAAATCTGCATTCAATTTCCTGTATCTTTCACTATCTCCCTCGCATTTTGCTTGCCTTATCTCCCCTGCTATTTGTAAGGCCTCGTTGGACAGCCACTTTGCTTTCTTGCATTTCCTTTTCATTGGGATGGTTTTAGTTCCTGCTTCCTGTAAAATGTTACGAGCCTCCATCCATAGTTCTTCAGGCACTCTGTCCACCAAATCTAAATCCTTAAGCCTGTTCCTCACTTCCACTGTGTATTCATAAGGGATTTGACTTAGATTGTATCTTACCGGCCCAGTGGTTTTTCCTACTTTCTTCAGTTTAAGCTTGAATTTTGCTATAAGAAGCTGATCTGAGCCACAGTCAGCTCCAGGTCTTGTTTTTGCTGACTCCATCTTTGGCTGCAGAGAATATAATCAATCTGATTTTGATGCTGCCCATCTGGTGATGTCCATGTGTAGAGTCGTCTCTTCTGTTGTTGGAAAAGAGGGTTTGTGATGACCAGCTTGTTCTCTTGGCAGAACTCTATTAGCCTTTGCCCTGCTTCGTTTTGAACTCCAAGGCCAAACTTGCCAGTTGTTCCTTTTATCTCTTGACTCCCTACTTTAGCATTCCAATCCCCTATAATGAGAAGAACATCCTTCTTTGGTGTCATTTCTATAAGGTGTTGCAAGTCTTCATAGAATTGGTCAATTTCAGTTTCTTCAGCACCAATAGTTGGTGCATAAACTTGGATTACTGTGATGTTGAAAGGTCTGCCTTGGATTCGTATCGAGATCATTCTATCATATTTGAGATTGCATCCCAGTACAGCTTTTGCCACTCTTTTGTTGACTATGAGGGCCACTCCATTTCTTTTACGGGATTCTTGCCCACAGTAGTAGATGTGATGGTCATCCGAACTGAATTCGACCATTCCCGTCCATTTTAGTTCACTGATGCCCAGGATGTCAATATTTATTCTTGCCATCTCATTTTTGACCACATCCAACTTACCCAGGTTCGTGGTTCTTACGTTCCAGGTTCCTATGCAATATTTTGCTTTACAGCATTGGATTTTCCTTTCGCTTCCAGGCATATCCGCAACTGAGCGTCCTGTCGGCTTTGGCCCAGCCGCTTCATCAGCTCTGGATCTACTTGTACTTGTCCTCCGCTCTACCCCAGCAGCATGTTGGACGCCTTCCGACCTGAGGGGCTCATCTTCCAGCGTCATAACTTTTATATGCCTGTTGTCTTTGTCCATGGAGTTTTCTTGGCAGGGATACTGGAGTGGCTTGCCGGTTCCTGCTCCAGGTGGATCAAGTTTGGTCAAAACTCTCCACTATGACCTGTCCATCTTGGGAGGCCCTGCACAGCATAGCTCATAGCTTCTCTGAGTTATTCAAGCCCCTTCGCCACGGCAAGGCAGTGATCCATGAAGGGGGACAGTTTGCATTAGGCAACTTAAAATGCATCTTTTCTTTTTTACATGCAGTTATCTGAATACTAAGCCCAATTATTTTGATGGGTTTAAGCATAGTTAGCTCACTTCTATAAAGTTAAGGGTCCAGGAATCTTTCTCACTCCATAAATGAAATTTCTTCCATTGTTATTTTGAAAGCCTTATAAAAGCAGAGTGACTTCTAACAGTCACATGGAGATCCTGCTTGGCCACCTATCATTATAAAATGATGCAAATCATCATCATCATCATCATCATCATCTTACCTCAATTACTAAGTGTAGAGAAAGGTGAACTTTTCCCTGTTGTTGGAGTCTCTCAGTTTGAAGAACTTATTGACACTTTAACAACTGAACTGTCCCATTTACACTCGCACAGGCCACCTAAGAAGAGGGGGATTGGCGATTGGACTAACAAAGAAACCGTAGCAATTAAAACCGAGGTTAGGAGAATCTATAGAGAGTTCAGAGAGACGGGCAGCTCTCGATTGCCTGACGTTTACTTCTCCAGATCTTGACAACTTAGGGAAGCTATCCCGCTCAGCCAGATAAGATATAATCAGGCATGTTGGGATACACTACTCTCAGCCATCCTAACGAAAGATCATAAGAAATTTTGGAAGGCTGTAGCAGACTCCCCACAGACACAGGATGATTCACTGACATTGATTCCATCTTTGTCATGGGTAGAGCATTTTAAGGCAGTTTTCTTCAATGACTGTATTCCACCTGATAGTCAAGACCATACCACTTTTACTTTCGAGGATCAGTGGCCCCCTGTCTCCATCACCAAAGCTATAACTTTAATTGACCATCTGAATTGATCAAAGCCAAGCCAGAGTGGTGAGCTCCGATAATAGTGGAACTATTCACTATGATAGATAGCTCTGGTAACTATCTATCATAGTGAATAACTCATGGTAGCATTCTATAATTATCCCAATCTTTAAAAAGGGTGACAAAAAGCTGCCATCCCATTATCGGCCAATAAGTCTACTGTCAAACATCGGGAAATTGTATGCTAAACATCTGTTAAATAAACTAACTACTTGGCTTGATGAGAATAAAATCATAGGTCCAGAGCAGGAAGGGTTCAGGCCAGGGAAATCTACTTTATGCAACTGTTTGGTGTTATCTCATTTAGCCACTAAGTACACACGACTTCATAAAGAATGTCTTTATGTGGCCTCCTGCTTTTGACACTGTCGACAGGGGGCTGTTATGGTCCAAATTGGAGACAGTGGGCCTAGAACCTAGATTACTTTACTTGATCAAAAAGCTTTGCTTTGCCTCTTTCATTTGACAAACGTTTTGTGTCACTGGGAAGGCGGGAATTCTGTGTTGATTTGCTATGGATATTTGTATGTGATGCCAATAAAAGGTTTGATAAAAAATAATAATTACCAAGTGAATAATTTGTGTATAAATGGGGGAAATGGAAAGGAAGAAAACCCACTTCTGTGAGTACAAGAAGAATCAGAGAGGGGAAAGGTGGTTGTGGGGAATAAGCATCATTAATCACTGCATCATATAATAGCATCATTGACCCAAGCATATTCTTAGGAAACTGAGTGATACCTGGCTGTCACTGCTATTAAGCTAAGGCAGCAAGCACAATGAGTCATTCCTCCAGGGGAAATCCACAAGACCAGGATTTGGCAGAGTGAGGCAGCTGATTCAGGTGACCAATGCTGGGGGTGGAAGTGACCCCCCACCCCAGCATTGGGGTGACCCAGTCATTCCTCTGGGGTCTTTTAAGCCAGCTGCCTGCTCTTAGGTATGACACGTTGGTGTCTCATCATTGCTGTTGAAGTAATTCAATTGCCTATCTTGTTAGATTTATACAGTGGTACCTCTGGTTAAGAACTTAATTCGTTCTGGAGGTCCGTTCTTAACCTGAAACTGTTCTTAACCTGAGGTACCACTTTAGCTAATGGGGCCTCCTGCTGCCACTGCGCGATTTCTGTTCTCATCCTGAAGCAAAGTTCTTAACCTGAGGTACTATTTCTGGGTTAGCGGAGTCTGTAACCTGAAGCGTCTGTAACCTGAAGCGTCTGTAACCCGAGGTACCACTGTACTTAGAATGTGGGTTGGGGAGAGACAACTTGTCCTTCAGGCACCCAAACGTTTTGGCCAACCCTGCACACAATGTCAATTATCAGATTTTTTTTTGCTTTATGTTTTCTCACCTCTATGCATTTCTCAATTACTTTTCACCCCCCAAACCCAGTGTTACAATGGCTCAAACATTTGAGAAGCGTGAAAGCTGGTGTATAATTATGCTCCAATCTACATATTAGTCCTGGAGGTATGGATCACATCGGCTCTTACCAGAATTCATAAAGGTCGAAGTCTACAAGCTTCCCTCATTATTCTTTTTATGATAATTGGTTTGAGAAGGTTTACAGTGCGAGCCTATACATTTATTCTCAGCAAGGCAGCTGAGAAGAGGGCTTACTCCCAAGTAAGTGGGTGTTGGGTTACAGCTTTCGCCTCCTACACACCTACAGATGCATTCAGAGAGTTCTTCCTACTGGGAGTGCAGCCACTTAGGCATTCCCAGTAAGGGTGGGGATCCTGTACTCCTTCAGCTGTTAATTAAAATTTTATTATTTTTACCCTGTCCATCTGGCTGGGTTTCCCAAGCCACTCTTGGTGGCTTCCAGGAAATGTGAAAACATAAGAAGTCATCAAACGTAAAAAAACTTCCTGAAACAGGACTACTTGTTGTTGGGTTCCATACTACTATGGTGGAACCTCTTCTTCCTCCCTGCTGGTCCTCAGCATAGTGTGGTGTAACTATGCTAGGCATAGCATGCTTGGAAGGCTTAAAGAAGGATAACCCACACCAGACATGGCATGCTCTGGTGAAGGTCTGCCAGGGCTCCTTCAACGAGGTTCAAAACCTCATAGAGTGTGTTCATCACAATGTGGCTCTGTCCCAAAACATGGCTGCTCTAGCTTCTGGGAGGCATGACACTGATGGGGGAGGAGGCAGGGAATGGCCCTCAAAGCTACTGGGGAAGGGTTGTAGCTCAGAGGTAGAGAATTTGCCTTGCATACAAAAAGTCCCAGGTTCAATCCCCGGAATCTCCAGGTGGGGCTGAGTTTGTTTCCTGCCTGAAAACCTAGAGAACCACTGTGAGTTACAGTAGACAATACTGAGGTAGATGGACCAGTCGTCTGATTTAGGAGAAGACGGCTTCCTGTGTTCACGTGTTCCTGCTGACATTTATGTTGCAGTGTGAGATGGAGCCATGCTGCAGCAGCTCCTACACTGTGATGGTGACATGAGCTGGAGCTCCAAGAGTGGCAATAGTAAACATCTCTCCACTATTACAAGTTTGAACGAATTCTTATATACTTCTATACAGTGGTACCTCAGGTTAAGAACTTAATTCGTTCTGGAGGTCCGTTCTTAACCTGAAACTGTTCTTAACCTGAGGTACCACTTTAGCCAATGGGGCCTCCCGCTGCCCCCATGCCATCGTTGTGCAATTTCTGTTCTCATCCTGAAGCAAAGTTCTTAACCCGAGGTAGTATTTCTGGGTTAGTGGAGTCTGTAACCTGAAGCGTCTGTAATCTGAAGTGCCTGTAACCCGAGGTACCACTGTATTCCTCTTCTGGAGCTGTTAGCACGTGCCTTAAAAGGAACATTTGATGTACCAACAGAGATAGTTTGGGGAACATGCAACATCTTTAATAGATTATTAGACAGGCTTCTGATAGCTTTTTAATTACCAATCAATGGTTACTGCAAATATTGAATGTACTGTAATAATTTCCTGCATGTGACAATGTGGGGGACCTTGAAGGCTTAGTGGGTTTAGCTGATCCAAAAAGAAAAACCACCTTCTTAGTGTGGAATGATTCATTTATGAATGTTGTAAAAGTATTCTAGAAATCTGTAAGGCAGCCATTTTAAAATCAAATGCATGTTTTGCTCGATATAGCTTTTTCATTGGATTTGGAAAACCAAGCAATTTGGTGATTTTTGTTTTGTTTTTTAAATAGAGAAAGCATTGTTTGTGTAACTTTCATTTTAAAAAGAAGCCCTTTAAATGTTATCAATATGTCATAAAATCAGTGCTTTTTTCTAATAAAAATGTTTAGGGGTACTCTCATTTTCCTACTTGTATTGAAATACTGCCCCTCAATGAGGCCAAACCTATGTTTAGGGGTATGCGTCCTCCCAGAAAAAAGCACTGCATAAAATGATGCAGGAAAACAACTGTTGGAGAAATAGTATATAATATTTTGCAGTTTCACCCATCCCTAAACTCATATAAGTCTGTATCAATTTGATTGCCTATTTGCATATCCCAATTACTACAGTTGAAATGAATATTTGCATAAGTAGATAGAGGCTTTGTCTTCTAAACCATAAGTTTTTATTTCTGAATTTTTACATCCCTATTCAAATATTGATCCCCAAATCCGGATGTCGAAATCCATCTGTAAGCTAATACTGAGGCAAACACACCTTTGCACAGTTGCTATATTTCTTAATAGATGAGTAATGGTACAAATACTCTGCTTTAGGGCACAAAAGTTAACTTTTAGAAGATCCAGACTTCATATTTTATCTTTTCTAAAGAGTGACATGAATGCAAAGAGCACGGGAATACAACAGAGGGCAATATAAGATAACTACTGTTATAGTTCACATATTATTATGTGCTGTACAGCAATCCAGAGTCATCTGCATCATCATAAGACACAAAGGCTGGTGCCCAACACACACTTTGGCTGCTAATGACCAAATGACATTAGAAGGGTCATATGCAAGGGGAATTGATTCAGGCAACACTTGTTACTGAAGAAAAGAGAGGCATGTGTTTTTGATATGCAGTGGCTGGGTCAGGCTGAGGTCGATGGTAGATGGTGTGCTCACAAATCTATTCCTATAATGCACTCATTGGTCCATCTAGCAGCTGCTTTCTAGGGTCTCAGATGGTGTCTTTCTCAACCCTTCTTGAAGATGCTTGGGATTCTATTTGGGATCTTTTGTGGACAAAGCATGTGTTCTGCCTCTGAGCTATGGCCCTTTCCACATTGCATTCCTTACAAATAGTGTAACATGGTGTAGCTCCTATGTTTTGACAAATTCCTTCAAACTCTCTGCTTTAGGACACATTACATACATTGCCTGGTTGGTGGGAGTACAAAGAAGCTTATGTTTCTATGAAGGGAATGTTTAGGCCATTGTGGGTACCATCCAAAAAGAGAGAGAAAGAGGAAGTGCTCCTCTCTCTCTCTCTCTCTCTCTCTCTCTCTCTCTCTCTCTCTCTCTTTTTCTTCACCCCCCCCCCCCAAATGAGCAACCTTTTCTGACACTACGAAAATTTGCAAATAGCATCCTCTAGCCTCTATAAATTACAGTCCAGTTTTTCTATGTCCATCATTTGATAGCACAAACTGATCTACGCTGCAACAAACTGCACTTATAGCTATCACCTGTATTATTATTATTATTATTATTGCTGTTCTTATTTCTATTGAAGGCAAACAAACCTGAGGTTGCTCTAAAAATGGCAGGCATCTGAGAAAGTTGTTTCACTACATTTCATTTTCTTTCCCCTTTTAAAAAATAGCTATGTTCTACTAGTGACATTAAAGAGTGAGAGATTTCGTGCTAATTTTGTCCATCCAGATTAAATATGCTGCTTCTCAAAAAAATTGCCAACAATTATTTTGATAAAAATAACTAAAACAATGTTGAAGTACATTATGTATGTGTAACGCCAACCATTTGCAGTAGCCTACACAATGTTCAGAAAATGCAACATGTTTCCAAGTGGGTGTGTAAAAGATGAAAACCTCAAAAGTTTCCTTTATTTTCAGTTTCTTTATTCCCCCCCCTGCTTAAGTAGGTCATTAAATTTTGGATGCATGTATTAAAGAGTCCAGGAAACATTATTACACTGGAGCGAGTGCCTGTAAAATGGTGTGCTCTGACATAGCCTTGATGACACCAAGGTTGCAGGTTCGATCCCCATATGGGACAATTGCATATTCCTGCATTGCAGGGGGTTGGACTAGATGATCCTTAGCATCCCTTCCAACTCTACAGTTCTGTGATTCTATTTACCTCCACTGTCAAAAGCAGTATGCCTCTCAAAACCAGTTGCAGAGAATCACAGGCATCTGATCAACCACTGTCAGAATAGGGTTCTGGACTAGATGAGCCATTGGCCTGATCCAGATACCTTGTCTTGTGTTCTTATGCTGTATGAAAGTCAGGGGTTTTTTTCCAGCAACCTATTTTGGTCTTTGAAAATAGATAAATAAAAATGCAGTCTTTGGAGGGAGAAGGATTGGAAGTGTTGAAGGCAATTGGCTAGAGATTTGCTAAATTCACTAAACACTTAGTGCTAAAAATGTCCTAATTCCCAAGGTCTTAAATTAGCGTAAGCATATTCCTTAGGCTTTTCATATTTGCTTGTTGATTCTATGGAATTTAGATACCTGAGGGGCAGAGACAATCATTCCCCATAGCCATGCAGAAACGAAAAAGAATGAAAAGCTGACGTCGTATTTGCTATTGAATTTTGTTTCTTTTGTTCTCTTTTGGTTTTTGCATGGAAATAAAATGACAGAATGATCTCATGAAAGAAAAGGCTATTATTTTGCAACCTCAACAACAGAAAAAGTATATACATGCACCCCAAAACACCAGTAATCAATGGGTACTCTCCTCAATAGTTGTTGTTTAACCAACGAAATAAAAGCAGAACAAATACAATATGTGAATATGTTCTGTTTCTTGGGACCAAATTGGACATGACATTGGGAGTTCCACAATCAGATTTCTACTTAAAAATAAAATCAATTAGAAGTGCTAATAACAGTTGCCAGAAAAGGCAGTTTAGACTGGGGTCATGCTTCTGATCCCCTGCCTGATGTGTGCATCCCTACCTCCACCTTGTGTGTTCTTCCCAGGGGAAACAGCAGCTTGGGACAGAAATTTATTTCTGGGGCAAAATATGTGGGTGGGAGGGGTGTTAAAATTCTTCCCCTCCAGTGTCACTGCCCAAGTCCAAATCCCTGCCTCAATGAGCCAATCAGAAGCCTGACAGCTAGTCAAGGATAGAAAAAAAATCATTTGCTTTTAGGGGAAATAAATCAAACAATGGCAATTAATGGGTTAAGGTTTGAGGATCGTTTGACTGGTATAACCAAGAGATGGGATTTTATGGGCATGCCTAGTCTACAGTTAAGATTTCCTGAATTTAAGCATTTTTTAATCTAACAGTATCACAACTTTTTATGACATTGGGAATTGTGTGCAATTGACAGTAGCAATCAAGAGAAAAGGCAGCAGATTTGCAATTGGGTGATAGACAAACTGACTGACGACTGAGAGATAGACACACATACCACAACTATGTTAAAATTATATGTCTATTTGAAAAGTAGTGATAAAGTGAAAATGCCTAGAGGTCAAAGGGGAACTCCACAATCCACAGTGTGCAAATACCTCTGTCGATTAAATATGACAATCCTTACTTAGAAGATGTTGGCTTTTCTATAATTCTGTATATTAATTTTAAATGATTGGCATCCACTTATGCTGCTTCATTCTGAGCTGAGTTTGTGTATTATATTCACAGCTGCAATGTCAAGTAATTTCTTGCTTGCCTGAAATGAGACAATCCACATCAAACACCACAGAAAGAACTTTCATGTCATCTGACACAATGCCTTTCAGCTTGAGAAGTTAGTTCAACTTATCACTGTGTGATAACAAATTATGTGCATCCTTCTCTAAATCTATCTTTTCAGCCTACAGACTTCAAGTTTGAAATCCACCCCCCAATCCCCAAACCAACTCTCATTGTGAAGTGTGAACCCTTCTTTTCACTTTTGTAATTGATGTTATTAAGCTAGTACTAGGTTTGAAACTTTGTTAAATCTGTCCCAAGTGACTTTTTGTCGTTAAAATTCTCCACTCTTGCATTCAAAATGTGCCTTCTATGCACCACTGCCGCCATCTGGATGCTAACAGAACTAAGTAAATGTTTGTGGCGATCTCCCCCTCTAGTGGCTAATTTCTTTCAGCTCCTTTGATTCAAATGGTAGTAGCCTGTGATTTCTGAAAGAAAATGATCACAAAACCTTTATTTTCCTCCTTTTGTATGTCAGCTGGCAAGTAAGATGCCCCTGTGTCTCATTGCATTATATATATATATATATATATATATATATATATATATACACACACATATATATATATATGTTGTCATTTGCAGTTTTGCAAGGCTGACAGAATGGAAACATCACACTGCAACTATGAGAGAAATCTTATCCAGGAGCAAAGCTGCAAAGTTATCCTTTAGGTGATAATAATACAAACAGGTGATAGTACACATTCTCTTCATTTTGCTGATTGCTTCAGGAATTTCAATGAGAAATGCCTTCTTGTCACTGGAATAGGAAGGGGCAAAGCTTACATTTTTCAGACTCTGTTGAAAAATGAGACAATGGAAAAAATTAAAGGCACACTCATTCATTTATGCTATTCTTTCCAGTTCATACAGGAGTCAATGAATAAGATTTCACATGGTGAGAAGCCTCCGGGTGCCTGTGACAGCTAGTGACTGCTGCAGCCACCTAGGAAGAACCCACTTTCAGCCTATTCAGAGCAACCCACCTGATTTCTCACAACCCACCCTACATTCCTCACATGCTCTTCTTTGTTCTTCTCTGCCACTTCAAGTCCAAGCTTGAGCCCTGTGGTAAAAGATGGAAGGTGAGCAAGTGGTCAATAATGAGAGAGGGTTGGTAGGGGACTTTTCCCAGATGACTGACAGAACTGCTAGCCACTACAGTCCCCTAGAGGCTTCTCACCATGTGTAGCTTTGTTTAAAGGCTCCTGCGTGATCTCAGACAGAGATGTACATTCCTCAATCGTATCCTCTTTGTTGTGTTCCAGTTCAGCTGTGAATTCCATTCTCTTTCCCTTCCATCCTCCTCCCATTTCATCTTGAGTTTATTAGGCAGAGCATGAAAACTAAACTGGTTCCTAAACCCCAAAGCATATAAATAAGGAAAGCCTATTCTGCTAACCAGTCACATCTCAACTCACACAGTTGTATCTAAAAAAAAAAGTTTCCTCCTGTCATCTCCCCCCACATCACTGCAGTAAAAATACTGTTACCACTACCATGTCATCATCATGTGATATCATTGTACCCATACACAGTCACCAAGTGGCATCTGGTGAATTTTCCATTACATATAACAAAGGACAAATATTCTAATATGATAATCATGTGACTGGAACTTCCATTCATTCAGTACCATTCAGTACCCATCTAGTCCAGCATTGTCATAGGCCCTGTGGTGCCAAGCAGGATGGTGCGTGAGTGCCAGGATATAGAAGAATAGAACCCTGAGATGAGGGTTGGAAATAGCCCTAGCCTTGGAGGCCAGGAGCTGCCCCAGGCAGCCAGACATCCCAGCCAGACAGGCAGAAGTGCCTGTCTCTGCTCTGCCTCTGCAGAGTAAGGTTCCCATTGTATCAGAGGAGCTGGCCAATCGGTGGAGCAGAGGGAGAATCAGAGGGTTGGGCTACAGTCCTGTTGCCAAGGACGGGCCGCCATCAATTGCAAGGAGATGCAGGGCCATCTTTACCCGCAGGCGCAAGGGGTGCAGGGCACCCGGGTGCCAAATTCTGGGGGACACCAGGCACCTGCCACTGAAGCCGCCTAAGCTCTTAACTATCTATCTGTTATGAAATGATAAATAATTTTGATCAAGCTGACATTTAAAGCCGGCTGCTGCTGCTGCCTCCACCCTGGCCGCTTTCTCCTCCCTGGAGTCCCGCCCTTCATGGAGAGGTGTTGCTCTCTCGCCTGCGGTCGGCACGGCTGCTGCATCCCTCTTCTTCTCCTTCCTCCTTCTGGGGAGCTTTTAAAAGCGCCTGGATGTGAAGCTGTGTGCCTTTGTGGAGCTTGGGTGCCCGGTTCTTGAGGGGCAACAGCAGCGAGACTCGGAAGAGCAGGATGCCGACGCTGACGCCGTGGCCTTGCCTGTAGCCACGGAGAAGTATATCTTGGGTGTAGACATGGGCAGCACTAACTTTGGGGGTGCTGGGCAGATCTTTGCACCCCAGCAGTGCATATGCTAAAGAGGAGATCCATATCTCTCTCTGCCCCACCCCACCCCTCACTTGCAGGCTCAGTTTTCTCACTTGGGGAGTGAACTGCATGAATAACAGGCTCTGCTCCTTTAGCAACAGAGCAGGAGCGGCGCAGTGGAAACCAAGTGCCTATGAGAAGTCCACAAGCAGAACATGAACACGTGAGTTCCCCAGTAACAGGTTCGTAGACACACATTGCCTCTGGCACTGAAGGTAATGGAGCCATCATGACTAGTAGCAAGGTGAGGGGAAATATGGGCAGGGGTATGATTTGGCCCAGAGAAAGGGAGTTCTGGGGCAGGCACTGATAAGTGGTTGCCAGTGTGTATCTAGGTGTAATTTCGAGGTGCTCACACCAGTGTTTAAAGACCTAAATGACAGGCTCCAAATACCTGCAAGGCTGCCTTCATCTTTAGATACCCTCTTGATGGTTAAGATCAGCTCTTGGTAGTTCTACCACCCCACCCTCAGAGGTGGTGGGGAGACAGGAGAGGGCCTTTCCTGTGGCAGCCCCTACATTGTCCAGCAAATGATTGAATTCCCTCCTTAGATCGATGCATATGATACCTTCACTATATGTGTTCTGAAGAGGCACCCATTTCCCTTGGCCTTTGACCCACTCTGTTCTCATGATTGTGATTTGTTTTACACTGGTTTTAATACTGCATTTTGAAGTTGCTATAACCTACCCTGGGATCTTATGGGGAGGGGCAAGTAAGTAAAGTAAGGAATATTTGGTTGGTCAGCTGATGACACATTCAGCAGATGACAAATCATGGTGGGATATAAGCCAGAGATAACTGCTTTGGGAAAATACAAATCCTGAGCCATTGCTAGGCTGCCTATGCCTCATACAAGATTGGCCTCAGACACGAAAAGGATACATAAACAGGAAGCAATTTGAGGCTATTATTTAAACATTCACATTTGAAAATATTCAAAGTGATTAGTTCCCCAGAACGGCAATTTGCAATTAAGGCATTTAAGTGGGCACACAAAAATTGAAGCCCCCTTCCAGATACTGTTCTTGTATAGAGCTTGCTTTTAAAACATGAATTCTTAATACATTAATCAGCAGAAGCAAATGGAATATCTTTACTCAGGTTTTTTTTTTTTTTAACTTCAGACTTTTAAAAAAAAGACTAAGCAAATACATTGTGGGGAGGTAAAAAGGAACATTGAAGTTTTTATTTAATCCCTAATTCTAAATCAGATGTGACTGATAGATTTTGCAAGCTAACCACATATGTGTAAAGAATGCCTTTTTCTCTGGTTTGCAAGAATATGTTTGGATTTATTTATTCATTTTGGATTGGGAATGGGGTGTTGTTTGTTTATATTGAGCAAACAGGCATAAATAGATATGCAGATGAAATCCCCACCTGCACTATATATTTGAG
This sequence comes from Podarcis pityusensis, assembly GCF_964106645.2. Taxonomy (NCBI): domain Eukaryota; kingdom Metazoa; phylum Chordata; class Lepidosauria; order Squamata; family Lacertidae; genus Podarcis; species Podarcis pityusensis. The sequence goes on along the minus strand of NC_138028.1, from coordinate 113,214,131 downwards.
TAGCATCGTGCCACTTTAAACAGTCATGGCTTCCTGCAAAGAATTCTGGGAGGTGTGGTTAGTTAATGGTGCTGAGAGCTGTTAGGAGATCCCTATTCCCTGCAGAAAGCTACAATTCTCACAGTGGTTAAATAATCAATCCATCTTCCCAAGGTACTTTGGGAATTGTAGCTCTCTGAGGGGAATAAGGCACCAACAACCCCACCTCAAAAATTCACCCTGGACAACATTTTGTAGCTATAAATGTGCCACTTGGTTGCTCTGACTGGAGATATTTAGACGAGAGATAACTCTACTCTAGGGTTGACCCTTGTGTGAGGTACCGAGAGGTAATGAACCTTTACCTATAAGGCAGGCATACCTCTCAGTAGTGACTCGAGCAAATTCTTTAGCAGTAAATTAAAATCGACCAGGAAGAATATGCCATTTACCTCTCTGGACAAATGGTGTGGAAGAAACTGCTCAACGTGGCTGTTGTCTTAAATTTGATTTGGATACGCAAGCTTTTATTGATGGACACACACTAATTGGCAGAGTTGTTTTTCCCCATAATGATTTTCTTTGTCCCCACCTCACCCCCCTTTTATATATTTAAACCACAGTACAAAGCAGTATTGCCTTTGTTCCTTATTTATCTTGTACACTAGATAGGGGCTTGCTCAAACTGCAAACATCTTATTCTTTCAGTATAGTGAAATGAAGTTCTATAGCATTTTAATCCAGTATGCTTGGTACATATTGGTGCAATAACAATTTGCAATCATCATGAGCTGCAATCTGTTATATTATAATGAGAAACATGTGCACTGGCCTGGAAGCCTGGATCCTGGCTACAAAGCCGATCTTACAAACACTTTCACTCTTAAGTAATGCCACTCATCGGAGTGATCTCATTGATTTTTGGCAGTAAGCTGTTTGTAAAATTGGGCCTGATATGTTTGAAACCTTTCAGAGACACTGATCAATGCTATAGTCTTAATTACTATGCTTTGCTATTGAACTGAAATATGCTGGTCTAAATGGAGTGCAATTACTTCAAAGTGCTGTAGCTAGATTACTTATTCAGATGAAATGCAGCCTTTACCGATGATCTGAGCTTTCCATTCATACCTTGGATACTTGTAATATTTTGCATTGCTTTCAGATGCTAATGAGCGTCTCGCAACCCCCTCCGTCATATCTCTCTGTGACATATGTTGGCCATCAAGTAAAAGAAACAAGGAGCTCACAAAGAACTCATAAGCCACTTACTCTCAGCAACTAAGACCATCATAACAAGATATCAGGAGTCAACATGGACCACTGGCCCCAAACTGTGTAGGAAACCACCCTTCTAGAGAAGCTAACCCAAAAACCGAAATTAGCATGGTTACAAACAAAGAAGGAGACCTTCACCCCTTCATTACATACAGAGGCCAACAAGACAATGACCTATCCCCCCCCAAGGCATACATATCAGTATGGCTAGTTTGACCCAACAACAGCCCTTCTTGCACGCACACAAACAAAGCACACTGCAACCAACCAATGACAACAACCATGCCCTTGGCCCTTTAGTTTCTCACTCCGCCAACAAAAATATGATACCTACTTACATGACACTAGCACAAAACTGTGCTCACACAATATGCAAAAGAATGAATGTTTACTATCTCCCCCTTTCAGGGCTGTCTTAAGCTTATGCGGTGCCAGGGTGCAAAGATCTGCCCAGCGCCCCCCCCCCCCCCGGTTGTCAAATCCCAGGTGCGCAGGAGGGCGGACCCAGCCAGCCGCTTCAGCGTCTCACTGGCTCAGTCGCCCCCAAACTCGTGGCACAGAGCCGCCCGCAGCAGAAGAGTCCACCGTGGCGCTCTGACCGAAGGGCAGGCTCTTCCCCGGACTCAACTCTTGGGACTTAGACTCTCGGCCTGGCGCCCCTGAGAGCCCGGCGCCAGGGTGCCCTGCACCCCTAGTGGCTATGGGTAAGACGGCCCTGGTCCATTTTCCCTTTTGCTCCCACTCTCTCCCCAACCTTATACTGTCTATAACAGTAATGTCTCACATTGAATGTAACAGGCCTGTATGAAGGACTCTTCGAATTGAAAACAGGGACACCGTATGTACTTTTGTTACCCAAGACAACAACAACAACAACTTCTTTACTCTCGACCCCAGGATTGGCATTTGAGTAAATAACTGTTTTCTTCCCTAAACTGCGGGAATATAGGAACATAGGACAGTGGCTCTTCTAGTTCAGTATTGTCTGCTTGACATTGTCAACATAAAATATGGGTCTTAATCCTTGCTACGTAATAGTTCTGCTATTGCAGGGTTGGGGAGCCTGTTACAAAGTAGACACAAAGCTCTGCAGGCGAGTTTGTATTGGATGCTGCATAGGGTCGTTTCGATCATTAACAGAATTGTGTGCACTGAGGGGAAGGGAAGCAGCCACCATATTAGTATAAAAATATAAGCTTTGGGTGCTTCATACATCTTTAGAGTTTCATATGGAAAAAGGCAGGGGGAGGAATACTGAATAATTATAAACAACAAGAAGGAACAAGAAATGACTTTTAAAACATCTCTAACCATATTGCTACTCCTCCAGCATAACAATAGGATGCTGGAAAAATAAGATTGCAGGACACAAACCTCAGGTGTCAACTTGTCAACATGTTACATTTAAAGTAGTTATTAAAATCATTATGCCATCAAGTCTCAAAGTTTAGATACTCCAAAGATAGCAACCTGCTTTAATTGCTCACCACTTTTCAGAGAGTGGGGAGGTGGAAGGGGGAAGAGAGAGAGGGAGGGGGGGGACCTGTTAATACACAAGTTATTCTCAGAGGTTTCCCCCACCCACATCAAAAGGCAATGCATGCCATAGATTAATCAATAAATAAAACCCCAATAGCAAGAGCAGTTGACTAAAATAAATATAATTTGTAGAATCAAATCATAGGCTTTGAATACTGAATGACTAACTGGAGAGATACCTGCCTACCCATTTGCCCACTTTGGAACATAAATTATGACACCAGATAGGAATTTCTGAGTTTCCAGAAACACAAAGAAGAAAAAAACAACAACAAAATGCATGTTGACATGGCTCTGCAGTTCCAATAATGACATTTATATTGTGTTTATCTGGGGAAATTAAGGTAAATGAACATAAACAAGTGCCGTCTAAAACATGTGAAGTGTGCAAAGCTAGTGTTCCTCATCGCCCGACTGGTATACTATATGTAAGATTAAAAACTAGTCTATGGGGATTGGATAGTAAACTGTCTGAAGGCCAGTGCTAACATCATTATTTATCTGTTCACTGAGAGGCAGATCATCTAACTTGACCTCAGTCATGTAACTGGGGCAAGCTCACATGAGAGCTTGTGGCTGCTGAGTGTGTGAGTTAAATCCTGCTCTTGTGGCTCCAGGCACTTGTTCCATGCAGCTGTTTGCCTGATTCCTAAAACTGGATAAAGAATGATCCAAGAGTGCCTGCCTGGGTAGAGCATTCCACCAGCAGATATGTGGCTATAGGGGGAACATTTCATTATCCTCCCTCTCCCTGTACACCCAACTTCACTAGTCTGAAAGGGGAATTAATTTTGTATGGTAGCACTGAGCAATGAATGGGGGGCGGGGGAGTCTCAGGGGAGTACACATATTCCTAAAGCAAGCAAAATCTCTAGCTCCTCAGACCATAAAGGCAATGCACTGCCTCAACACCTAGAGGCAGACTGCTCCTGTATACCAGTTGCTTGTGGGTTTCCACTGTGAGAACAGGATGCTGCACTGGGTTGGGCTGAGGCCTGATCCAACAGGCTCTTCTTACATACTCTTCTTATGCTGCTTTAGCTGCATTGCAACAGTTGGGGAAGTAGATGGAGTTTGGCAGGCCATGTGGAGTGTGCCTGAAGTTTGTGTACCATTCCAGTGGTCTGTCCCTGTTTCCCACCCACCCACCCATTTCTCTATCTCCCTAACAGTCAGACAACATTTAGTGCAATAATGAGCATACTTAGTCTCCATGAACCTCTTCATTTACTGCCCCCTCCATTTTTGCCAGGAAAGGGTTTTAGTGATGTGATATGGAAAGTGAAAGGATGATACTTTTAGTTTCAGCTTCCTTTAAAAAAATATATTAAAGTAATCCTATGTATCAAAGCTTTGCAAAGTTTTAGTTTCAGCTTCCTATGATAAGTACAATTAAGTACATCTTTAAGATTTATTTTAATATGACGTTGTTGAGATGCCTCTTCTGAAAACCATTCAGGTGGATTGCTTTCTTTTAGTTCTCTGTGTGTACATGAGTGCACCTTCAGTAATTTTCCACCAGTACACACCAAGTCAATTGCTTTAATTTATTATTTATAATTATTATTATAATTATTAATAATAATATCAGAATATTGACTATGCAACTTGAAAACATGAACGTTATAAAGATGTAGTCTGTCTGTCAATGATACACATTAACCAAATGTCTCCTTTGGGGCTCAAAGGATTCCTGTAAGAAAGCTGATAACTCAGCTGACTGGCCACTTAAAATTCACCATGTGCACAGAAACCATTCAGAAGAAAAGATGTAGAGAGCACCTCCATTATTAAAGTCTTGCTATGTGTGTTTGTTATTGTCAGCAGCTCCTCTTGGTAGGCTGCTGGTTCCACAGAGGAACAACATTAAGACAAAAATCTGTAGGGAAGTGATGAATTGCTACACCGATGGAAACAATTTAGTACTCATTGATAGTCCATAAAGTGACTGGGTGGACTCGCTAAAGCGACTCTGTATCTTAGACTCAAACTCTGCTTTGCAATGCCAATCTTGTGAATGTGAAAGCCATTCAGCTAAGAAAACAGAGTGCTTAATGAGGCAGAATATAATGACGTGAAAGGATACAGGGCACTCAACTCCACCCAAATCAGAACGGAAAATTCCAAGTACAGGGATACCTTGGTTTACAACCATAATCCGTTCCAGAGGTCCAGTTGTAAAACAAAACAGGTTGTAACCTAAGGCACGCTTTCGCCAATGGGGCCTCCCCCCCAAAATTTGTTGTAATCCAAAAAAAATGGGTTGTAATCCAAAAAAAAATGGGTTGTAATCCAAAAAAAGGGACACACACTTCAGGGTTTGACGTGGTTGTAATCCAAAACGGTTGTAATCCAAAATGGTTGCAAACCAAGGTACCACTGTATGGCACTTTTACATGTCAGTTTTCAGGCCTGATCAGTCATGTTTCAAAGAGTTAAGTTTTTATTTCCTAAGAAAGAGAGAAATTCTTGACCACAGCAGAGCTGCTTTCTTCTCTTAGCCTCATGAATTTTTTGAAAAATAGACGATTTCTATCTGTTTGATTGGGCAAAAGGGAAATTACTTTAGAATTCCATAGCAGAGCTCAAAATTTTATTTTACACTGAAATTAAGTGTTCTAGACTGCTTATATCAGCCTTGAGGGAAGGGGCTTGACAGAGGCAGAACTCAATGGTTGGTGCCTGGTTGAATTTGTAAATTCTTGGACAGAACTGGGTGGGTACCAAAAAGACTTTGTCGGACTGGCTCTTAAATTTGCTTCCTTTTTGGACTCTGGTGACTTGACAGAATATCTTCTATTGTACAGACTGCACCCCTTAAAGCTACACTGTGGCTTGGCAATGAATAATTTAATGAATCTGCCTGAAGATGTGTTGTTGGCTAGTGCTGGCCATACATAATATTAAGCTTACAACATACTGGCAGTGGGACATAACCTTCAGTTTGACATCTCTCTGTATTTACAGCAGCTGAGGGTATCTTGGTCCCTAAGTTTGCACCTATTGGAGCAACCACTTCTAGCTCATAAATGTGTTGCCCTCCCACATTCTAGAGGGATTATACTGGTGCACCTTTGAGTAATAAGTAGCAACACCTTCTGCACGTTGATTTAAGAGGACAAGTGGACAAATAATACTTGCATGGATTAAAGATCTCTTTAGGCACTCTTTAAGAATTTCAATAAACCCAAGGTGGAGGAATAAGTGTGCTAGCTCCACCCCTTGTTGCGTGTTCAATCATCTTCCATATGTTGGAGGACCATCTTATGAAGCAGGCAGCTTCATGGTGATCTATGCATACAGAAGACTGCTTGCTTCAGACAGCTGCCCTCCAACTTGTATGGAGTGATGAGGAAATATGAGGTGGAGCTAGCTCTCCACACATCTTTCCTGAACAAGGCTAGGGGATGCCTAAAGAGAGATTTAGAAGAATATATTTTAACTTAAGAGAAGACTGTTTTATTTCAGCCCTTAAAAAAAAACAAAACACCTTTTTTGGTAAGTCGCTTTTCAGGTCTTACAATACGACTACAGACAGTTTTGTGGGAAATGATTTTTAGCTTCTAACAGCTACTTAGATGCACATTAAAACAATTTACATCTCCTTGCCCTAATACCTTCCTGTCTCTAATTTTAATTTAGTGTGTACGCTCTTTCACAGCCTGCGCTTTAACTGTACTGTGTAAGAATAATTATTGCACCCCGCCTTGTCCTCTTTCTGTGTGTGTGTCCTTAGGGGGTGGGTTATGGCGGCAGTTATGGTGCCATAAACAAATTGATTAGAACCAGAAATGAAATTGCCAGGGGAGGGAAGTGTTTTGTTTATTGGAAAAGGCAGAATGTGCCTGCTTGCAAATATTTAACCAATTTGGGAGAGAAAATGTTGCAGGAAAGCTTCCTGAAAGGTAAATGAATCTCTATTTTAGTGCACTATTCTCATTATCTTTAAGATTGAACATGAAAGGTCAGCAATGAAAGACTCATATTTGGTAAATTTTGTACTACAAGGTGCCATTTAAAATAAAAGCAAAGCTTTAACCCCCAATAAAGGGTGGTGACAACAATCACCTGAATACTGACACGTTCTTCTCTGCAATATTGTACTATAAACAGGAATGCTGGCTTTGCCCATATCATGATAGTCAGAGGTGGCAGAAGGAGCATTGGTAGGGCTCTCTGTGAAGACCAGATGACTCCACACAAGCCAGGTCTACCCCAAGCAACCTCAAGGATGCTCAGGTGGTGCCATGGTAAAGCACTAGACGCAACACAGGAGGAACTGGTTGACTGTATCAGCAGCTGAAACTCCTGCTTCCTGTCATGTAATTTCTTACATTTATATAGCACCTTTATCTTCCAAGAAGCTCAAGGTAGTGCATGTGGTTCTCCTCCTCCTCCCCCATTTGATCCTCACAACAACCCTGTGAGGTAGGAAAGGCTAAGAGTTTTTGAAATTGCTAACCCTAGGGCAAGTGCAGCAATATTTGGCTGGTCTATGATATAACACGTGGAGGGCTATTTTTCTAGAAAATGTGGTGCTGGAACTCACCATGAATGCCTCTCTTGTTCTCTTATAATGACAATAGTGTCCACCTGAGAGGTGGCTTGACTGCATCTAGCACAATGTTTAGGCAGATGTTTAGGTTCCTACACTATGGGGTGGAGGAGAGGTTTCTAAGGAATCCTAAGGGAAGCTCTAAAAGAGGAAGTTGTTTTCCTGTTTTGTTTTTAAATGTATCTTTCATGCAATTTCTCAAGGTGGCTCTGACGGATCACTATATTGTCTTGAATTATACCTATTAAATATCAATAATAATAATGATGGTGATGATGGTGGTTCTTGTTTTTGTTTTTTGAAACTTCTTCATGGTTCACTAAAGGAAGAGTGTATTTTTCCTACAAAGTTGTGGACGTGCAGATTAGACACCTCTTATAGCAGTGGCCCTCTAGTTTTTGCTGGGCTACAGCTGTCATCATCCTTGACCATTGGCCATTCTTGCTGGGACTGATGAGGGCTTGGAGTCTAAAGGAATCAAGCATTGAAAAAGAATTAAGCCAGTGAAGAAGCAAGGTTCTGCAGGGCAGCCAGAGATGTCAGCATTGATTTTCTGTCTGACCTTTAGTTCTTGCTGTTGTTCGTAAGAAGATTTAGTTTGTAACAAATTAAAGACGCCATGGGATAAACTGCTGAGTCAGAGTGCTAACACGAAATGCTCAGGGTGAGCATGTTTTTCATATCTGCCATGATGAAAAAAAGCCAACAGGAATATGATCAGTAGGCAGTCAAGAAAATGCTATTTTAATTAAGGAGCTGCCCATGGAAACAGTGATAATTTTAGACCAAATTAAATCGATTCCTTCTTGCTTTGTGTGAAACTATTCAAAGGGCACTTTGAGATTTCAGATGTATCTTACAAGATAAATATTGCAACTAAAATCCTAGAACTCCACTGTGGGATGGCTGCCATTCAAGACTGGCTTGCACTGAAATTGAATTTCAGCCATGTTGTGATCTGCCAATTACGTGGGCTGAAGAGTGGTGAGTCAAGCTCAGACCAGCTTCTGTGCATGTCAATTTGGTTGTCAGAGACTTTAAAGAGGAGCACAAACTTTTCAGTGGGGTGTTAGGATCCCACTGAAAAATGAAATCCCTCTGGCCATTTTCCCTTTCTTCACACTTGGCCATTTTTACACACCAGCTATACACAGAGAGAAGGGCACTTTAAGATGTTTCTCTGTATTATAATCCCACACCACTGGGGAATTGACCACATGGGCATGATTAATTCCATGGGACCTTGGGACCCGCCACCCTGGCAAGGAACCAATCAGGTTGGGGGGTGGGATCTCACCATGTGACTGTTTTGATTCACATGCAATCACCTGGAAATAGGAGTTCATCATAAGGAAGCAGCACCTCTCAATGGCGACCTCAGGCAATCTCTATAACCCTCACTCACATTCCTGACCACCGTGGGTGATATCAGGGCACTAGTTCCTTTGGCAATCATAATTCATATACTGACTTTGTCAGCAGGGACTGAAAAAGTAATGTGGGCAAAGGTAATCCTGGTCTAAAAAATGGCAAGCTATAATTCCTTTATTGGGCTTACAATTCTGGCATGGGGGAGGAATTTGGAAGGAAGCATTCTTTGTACAAAACCATGTAGAATCCTAAACATGTCCTTGTACTTATGCATCTACAAGCATAACCCACATTTGAAAGCTCAACCCATCTCACCAAGACATCACGTACTTGTGTGTATATCAGCCCTCAGTGTTTTCGATAAAGTGACTTTTGGAGAGAACTTTTAACATTTTCACAGATTCAGCCACTTCATAGATTAAATCATTAACATGTTTGCTTCAGATCTTGTGAAGTCACAGCTCGCTACTAAGGAACTGCCTTTAGGAAGTAATCTGGCTGTCAGACTGTGTGTGTGGGGGGGGGGGAGTTCATTAGATTGAAGCCTTCGGTGGTCTCAATGGCTAAAAAGTTTCACTAGCTATCCCTCCCTGAATGCGCTGCTTTTCCAGTCAGATATAAAAATCCTTGTAAAACTCAGTACACAGATTGTAAAAGCAGTCTGAGATTTTGAGAAATAAAAACTGTTTATTCAGTATAGCCATAAATACAAATAAAAAAAGGAGAAACACATTTTATAAGTCACAAAATTGGCTTGATGCAAAGCATCGGTTTGCCTCTCCACATTTTAGGGAACCTAGGAAAATAAAAACAGTTAGGGCCAGCCCTATCATTGAGGAAAGGGAGCCAGCTGCCTCAGACAGCTGATACTGAGTGTCATGAAAGGCAGCAAATTGCTAGCTATGTTACATGTTATTATTGTATTTTTATGCCCAGAGAGCAACACTTGCAGGATCAATTTTTTATTACAGTAGGGATATGTGAAGCTGTCAGTGGTGGCTGGTAGGATGGAAAGCATGGAAGACAACAGTAGGTGGAGCCAAAATATTTTTCAAATATGGCAACGCTAACTTATTCTAGAACCATAACATTTTTTCACAACCCTAGAAAACAATTGGGGTATTTGATATAACTAAGTTATTTACTGTCAAATATATTATCAGGAGTATCTGGCAGAGTTCAGCTCTTGCAGCCAAGGGCAATGGAGTATTTAAAATCTGAGAAGTCACTACCTAGGCCAAAAATACTTCAGAAGTCTAGTCAGGAGGAGGATGAAGTCTCATGGGAATTCCATAAGCCTCTAAATTTTAGCAAGTAGAAAGGAAGTATGTACAAGGATGGGACATGGAGCGAACAGAGATGGGGAAGATTTCACCTAAACAGGAATTCAGCAATTGAAAAGTGTTGTGTTTGTGTGTGCGTGTTTGTAACTTGTGTAACTTTCCCATCTGAGAGATTTTGTGGCAAGCCAAAAGTGTTGAGAAAAGACTAGTAAAATTCCTCAAGCACATTTCATGCATCAGTTGGGTTTTTGGTATTGGAGCTTAAGGCCTGTGTTTGGATGTGTGGATTGGCTGAGAGTCATTATGACTGGACACTTGAGAACTCTTGTATGCCCAGCTGAGTTTTGTGAGAACCCTAAAACTTCCCTCTGCACCTGACTGTGAGGAGAGTCCAAAGTTCTCTCCAGGAGAAACAGAAGACGATGCTGTATGCAAAAAGACAAGTACACGTGCACTAGACTCATACTGGTGTGCCCATGGAAGGCCTCGTTTGCACCTGAGGGACTTTTTGGAGTAATCGATGAACTTAAAATTCATCTTGAACTTGTTCTCCACAGAATAACCAAATTTATTTGAAAGAAAACGTATTCTTCACAACAAGGGAGGAAGGATGTTAGGACTCATGGGCAATAAACTAAAATATGCTTCTTGAAGTGTGTTTTTGAACTTCCCTCTTGTGCTTAGGAGAAAAAAGAAAGAAAAGAAGGCAAAGCAGCAGACAGAAGCAAGTCTCTGTACAATTATTTGAGACCTGCCCAATTGGGAGGCATCTTTTCGGTGACTTGATCTTTAAGTACTTATAGCATATAACTTCATCATGCATAAAGCAGGACTAGTGGTGAGATTTCCTAGGGAAATAACAGGACAGAAGAAAGATGGTAAATTTCCATTAAAAGGCTTAATAGATTGGAGAGCTATTGTCAAATGGAAACTGAGGTAGAGCAATGGGTTTTAGAGAAGCATCTCTACAGAAGGAGGTGGAGAATCACCAAGCCTTCTCTTTGGATTTCAACCAGCATCTGTTTGAATACATATAATTTTAAATTCTAAAGTGTTTTATTCATAATAGGTATTTACTTTCATTCAGGGTACATTTCTGGAACATCTCAACAGGACGAATAAGTAAGATGCACTTTCTGCAGCCACTGATTTGTATTTAATTATTTTTTAAAAAAGAAAAACCCAGCTTAAAAGATATGTATTTGAAAGAAAATCAGTTTGTGGATTGTAATGAATCTCAGGGGGAATGAAAAATAAATGACTTAAGTATACATAATAATGTTTGACAAGCTCTGTCATGATTGCCATTTTTTTTCATTTCACTTGTAGAAAATACTAATTAAAGTGAAAAAGAAGAAGCCAAGGGGAAATGTGGCTTCTTTAAATAGGCACAAATTGGGGGAGTAGGTGGCAAAAAGATATAATTTGGGGAAGTAAGATACCGATTCACAAAAAAAATATAAAAATTAAAGTGCCCATAAGTCTTCCAAAGCTAAGTCTCTCTGATTTGAATGAGACAGTTATATTTGTGCATAATTCTGCCATTTAAATAAATGGTAGTTCCAAATGCTTAGGTTTGGCTGGCTGGAACATGACCAATAGGATGCGAATATATAACAGAGTTGATTTGGTCTACAAACATTTCCTCAAATGGCCATTTGGACATGGCATTAAGGCAGTGGTTTCCAGGGGTGCTGGAGCTAAAAGCCCATGCACTCTAAGGTTCCTCCTAATAGGACTGGCCCCATGCACAGACTTTGCATAGTCACATTCTGTTCCTGTGTTTGGGAGAGAGCTGTAGCTCAGTGATAGACCATATGCTTTACTTGCGGAAGACCCCAGGTTCTAAAAATGACATTTCCAAGGACTGAGAAATATTCCTGTTTGGAAACCAATGGCGAGCTCATTCTCAGAGCGTGGATCCTTGTGTAACTAAAATGCCACAACCCACAGACAAGCGGGAGGATCCACTTGGCTCACAGAAACTCACAGAATTCATTAGGATTCCCCTAACGAGCCCTGTCAGCAGAAGCCCTGTGCAAGGACTTCCAGCTGTACACAACTGATTGTGATTCCCCACAACTGATTGATATCTAAGCATGCTCAGCTGGCATGAAATGCTAGCTGACTGACAGCAGAGGAAAGTGAAACCTGTCTGTATGTGTGGGGAGGGAGAAAATGGAGTGGAATGCAGTATTCTGGAAATGGGCATGGTTGGTGAGCTGACTGAAACTCTGAACAGGAACCCACCACAGTGCAACATTTTGCAGATCCTATTTGTATGTCCCCAAACACCTGCAACCCGAGGCTACACAATACGGAGAAAGATCAGTTGTGGTGGGCAAGCTGTCTTTTTGGGTGTTTTATCTGCTGTTGCTGATAACATTGAGGACACCCAGGAGGTTCCATTAATACCACAGTCAACAATGCTGCTTCTTTATCACAATGCAGTACAAATCCTCTGCAAGTCATAACCAGTAGACTGTCTCATGAACCTGCTGAGGTTAATTTTAGACTAACTATATTGTTCTCCCCCAGTTTAAGGTAACTTACATTAAACCAGAAGACACCAGAATGCCCAATTTTATTCATCCATAAGCCAAATATGCTTAGTAAATAATAATAATGTGTTTTGCAAAATCCTGGTCCTAATCTGTGAAATGATAAGAGCAAGGAAAGGTCTGCAAGAGCTCGTTGATATCATCTGGTATTTGCACGCTCATATGCAATAATATTATCCCTTTGATTTAGCTCTTCCGTTTTAAAGTACCAGAAGAGCATCATAAATAATAAATAATAACCATATCTCCATGCAAAACTGCTTGCCTAACATTTAAAAACTTAATCAAGCGATTTTATGGGACTCCTTTTTCCCTTTTTTAAAAAAGTCATTTTGCAGTAGCAAATACTTAACTCATGTAGAACACACAGAAGACTGTAGTAAAGCAGCCGTTCCATCACAAGCATGGCAGGATTTAGTGGCACCTTAAAATGATCGGACTGGTTTTTCCATTGACATACATCAGTTTCAGGTTTTGCTTCAAGACAATTTTCCAGCTGCACAGTTATGGTGTGCATTTAGGTGTGTGTGTGTGTACAGTTGCCTGTGAAGAAAATGGGGACATTATTACAAAACACATTGCAGAAGGCAGCGATCACTGTTTGTGGGAGATGTCAATGTTCAGCACTGAAAATAAGTATTTAGGAACAGATGAAATTATCACCTACTAGGTCAGTTTTTTTCCATGGAGCCCATTCTTGTCTTCTCTGTCTGGTAGCAGCTCTCTTGGAACTCAGCTCAAGGTCCTTCCATCCTTTCTGATGGATGGAAGAGGATTCAAGAAGAGGTTCCAGGGACTGAATCTGAGACTTCCTGCATACAGAGCCGTGACCCCTCCTACACTTTATGCCAGAAGAAAGACAAAAACAGCCACTCGTCACTGAGAAATATGGAGAACGGTTTCTAGAGATTTCAACAGCCTTATCAAAATGCTTTAGGTTTCCTGTGTAGCTCCTCACATCTCACACCTGATATGCACTCTGAATTTCAATTTAGGCAAAATGGGCCAGAGGATGCAGAAAATTCCCCCCTAAGATGCCCTGCTAGTCTTAAGGAATCCTCAACATTCCTCAGGGGTTTTGCTTGAGTAGGAATCCTCACATTTATTCAGGATTTAGGCTAGCTATGCAAAGAGAGGGCTGTGAGGGTCCTTTGAGATGGGAAGAAAATGGGGACTTAATAGATCGATACATAGTAGCCTGTCTAAGAACTGTCAATTGCCAGTGGGAAGGGCTACTTGAAAGCCTGGAGAGCCACACTGCCCATCAGTATTGACAGCCTTGAGCTTGATGGACCAATGGTCTGTCTCAGTATAAGTCAGGTGCTGCTCAGCATTTGCATCCAACCAATGAGTGTATCCCCATTGCCTTACAGCTCTAAAAATTCGGAAAAGTTAAATGTGGCATGTAAAGGGAGAAAGGCAAGGAACACTTTATATCATGGGTAGGTAAACTAAGGCCCAGGGGCCGGATCTGACCCAGTCGCCTTCTAAATCCAACCCGCGGACAGTCCAGGAATCAGTGTGTTTTTACATGAATAGAATGTGTCCTTTTATTTAAAATGCATCTCTGGGTTATTTGTGGAGCCTGCGTGGTGTTTTTACATGAGTAGAATGTGTGCTTTTCTTTAAAATGCATCTCTGGGTTATTTGTGGGGCATAGGAATTTGTTCATTACCCCCCAAAAAATCTAGTCTGGCCCCTTACAAGGTCTGAGGGACAGTGGACTGGCCCCCTGCTGAAAAGGTTTGCTGACCCCTGCTTTATACTGTATATGCTACTGAGGCCACAGTAAGTGGCAGTCTTTCTTTCAGCACTGGCTGATTCAACCCCAGCAAAAAGCATGGCCTGTGCCAGGGATGGGGGCACTTTTGACCCTCCAGATATTGTTGGATTCCAACTCCCATCAGCCGCAGCCGACATGTCAGGGTTGAAGGGAGTTGTAGTTCACCGACAACAGATTGCCTATCCCCAAACTATGGCCATTTTAAAAAATAAATAATTATTCAGTTGTAGAATCATCCTCCTACATATTTATTCCCTTCCCCCTTTTTATTCCTAATATTCAAGCAGCAATTTGTTTATTACTGTTTACTGAAAACAGCCCTGTAACCAAATTAAATGACTGTCTTAATTTCCATATGTGTTCTGCTGAAATGTATTTATGCTCTGAAGGTTTTGACCACACTAATGTGTGTGTCGTCGTCGTCATCCCCCCACCACAGATAGAAATTAACATTTACATAGCCGTAAGCAAGATAAATATTCATTTTATTTATTTCCTTTTCCATAAGATTAAAAGACATGTTTCCTTAGCCCTAGAGGTAGCTGTCAGTTGGAAGTGCAAATTGGAGTGTGCAAAAATGTTATGCTCCTCTGCTGATAAAGCAAGTAAGAGCAAGCTTTTAGTTACAGGTTGACAAATTTGATTAAATTACCCAGTACGAAAAACCAGGAACCCATCCCTCATATTTGTAATGTTGGAATAACAACTAAGAATCCTTACTCTTCCTCTCTACAGGATTATGCTGAAAAGGAGAATACAATCGCCAAGGCTCTGGAAGACCTTAAAGCCAACTTCTATTGTGAACTTTGTGATAAACAATACTATAAGCATCAAGAGTTTGACAATCACATCAACTCCTATGACCACGCTCACAAACAGGTAAGTGCCTGCATTTTCATGACTGCCAAAATGATGTAAATAGCAAAGGTATTTCGCCCCCCGCTGCTGTTTTGTGCTTGAAAATGAAAGACCTGTGGTTATAACAAGTGCACACCATTTTGAAGAAAGAGGGTACTAACAGACTGTCACTATTCGGGGTTGGATTCTATCACATACCAGCAAAGCCTTTCCTCCTCCCAGGAGGGGAGGGGTTGTGAGCGGGAGACGATTCCCGTGGCATGCAGGGGGCGCTCCGCCCCCTGCTTCAACTCCAGGGCTGGCGCCACGCCCCTCCCCGGTTGGGCACCCAATAGGGAAGCTCAGCGGGGCGGGGCTTGCTGCTCCAACGCAGCCGCGCCAGCCATCCCCACCATTGCGCACACATTTTCTTTGAGTCATCTTTCAGATCGGGGAAACAACATATGGCTGGCTAACATATCCAATAGTCTTAGGGATTGGTTGCAGCTGTGAGGGTATTGGCGGCGAGCCTTTTGGCTCGGGTGGCGGTTAGGCATTGGAATGTGTTGTTGGTGTTTTGGGGGGCAAGGTGTGGCCATCGCCTTCCCCGACAATTTTGGGTATTCCGCTAAAGGAATCCGGCGGTCGTGGATCCTGGCTGATGCCTGTGTGGCGGGGGGCCATGGCACGACCCTCGGTGACATCAGGAAGAGAGCCTATAGTTGGATTAGCATCAACAGGCTTCCCCTACTGGTGGTTAACCCCTCCTCAGACTCACCCCTCTACGAGTGGGTGGAGTCTAATGTTCAGTGGTCCAATGCCTAAGCCAATACCTTCTCACACGCTGTAATCAATAAAGTTGTGGCCTTTACCTTACCCATTAACCTTACATTCTGTGTCCACGTGTCTTTATTCCCCAAGCGGGGATCGGGTCCTCGAATCACAAATTCAGGCTGCAGAATTATAGGACGCATTTGCACCATATATTTAAAGCACTGTGGCACCACCTTCAACAGTCATGGCTTCCCACAAGGAATCCTGGGAAGTGTCATTTGTTAAAGGTGCTAGTGGTAAACAGAGACCCCTTCAATTCCGCTTTGCAAAGAACTCTGGGAATTGTAGCCATGTGAGGGGAATAGGGGTCTCTTGACCCCTTAACAAACTGCAGGTCTCCAGATTTGCATGGGAGGGGGGAGTCACGACTGTTTAAAGTGGTTTAATAGTGTTTTATATGTATTGTGTGGATGTGACCATAGAGTCTTGATCAACAAGCCTGCTTCTTGCAAAAGATCTGACTTTTTGAGATAAGGAAAGTGACAGGGGAATTCATTGGAAAGCGTGGGACAACACCTTTTGACGTTATCTAATCACTTGTTGGTGTTCTGCTGTTTTATTCTATTTTTTTGTGTTTGGCTACTATCTTATATTTGCCTACCTGGGGGTCAGCCCCTTGGAAATCAGCCAGACCTACCTTTGAGTAAACATGTACACAACTGCACTGTTTCCCCCCCTATATTATTAGGCACTTTAAAATGTTGCTAAAAGTTGGGATGGAAATCATAAAATTAATTACCTTAATTAAAATTTATTTCTCTATTATAAAACTTTCCAATACTGGCGTCTTTGAGATTCTGAAGGATGTGTGAAAACTCACAATTTAATAAACAAGCATGACTACTAATGGTTCCTTCTTTAATATTTTATTCCCTGTTTCTGATGCACCAGAACCAAAATAGCTTCAGAAGATTAGCAAGGGTTTCTTTCACTCTCAGCCCCATCAATTAAAATTTGCCTTCACTGATTAATATTGGACTCCTAACCAATTAATCAACTAAAGCGTTAATGGATTAATCTGCTGATTAAAGCTTGCAAGGCTCCATATGAGTGATTACATCCTCGGTGCTCTCCTGATTTGATTTCTTATCAATTACATCCACAGTAATTGCGGATGGCCTGAATGTACATGCTTGCCTTGTATAGACAGCTGTTGTCATGTTGACCCCAAGATCGGAGAATATAAGACATATAAAATAGTTAAGGTATTCTTTTTTAGATGTTTGTGTCTTATTTGTATGCAAGCTTTTAAGTTGTGCAATGACAAAACCAGGCAAAAAAGAAGGTGACTTATGAGTTTGTGAGGTGTGAGACACCCTAAATTCCTGGATCCAATAAAAGTTAGAAATTAATCAAGGTTTGGAGAGTTAAACTATGCCAAGCACTGAACCCCTGAATTAAGTTTATGTTAACAAACCAGGCCAGTCTAGTGATTGCTAGTTGAGTATGGGTTATTAGGGGGACAAAGACTGATGAGTAATCAAAAGATGAGTCATCAGGACACTCAGTGCCAGACAGCAATGGGAGGGATGGAGCCCCTTCTTCTAAGTGGGTTTAGGGGGTTATGATTTCAGTTTGGGTGATGTAGACTGGGGGGGGGATCCTTTTCAGTCTGTTAGCGGCAACAAGGAAGAAGAAATGGCGGTCAGGGGCACCATGTGATAGCTGACTGTGATAACCTAAAGAGACAGAGAGCATGGCTGATTTCTCTGTTCTGAGACCCAAGCCTGCTGTGCCTATGGGAGAAGCAAGAGACCCTATTGGAATCTGAATGCTCTGAACTCTCTCAATCTAGATTCAGGCTGTAAATATGCATTAATAAACCATATATCATAAAGACACCACAGTCCCCGCTGTGCCTCATTGTTCCAAAAGAAAACATGAACCCTGATAAGCATGCCTGGTACCCTTGGAATCTCACACCCCTCGGAGATTGGGGTGGCACATAACAATACAGTAGTATCTTGGGTTATATACGCTTCAGGTTACATATGCTTCAGGTTACAGACTCCGCTAACCCAGAAATAGTGCTTCAGGTTAAGAACTTTGCTTCAGGATAAGAACAGAAATCGTGCTCCGGCGGCGCAGCAGCAGCAGGAAGCCCCATTAGCTAAAGTGGTGCTTCAGGTTAAGAACATTTTCAGGTTAAGAACGGACCTCTAGAACGAATTAAGTACTTAACCCGAGGTACCACTGTACACTAAAATTGGTTTCTTCCAATTGCTACAGGATGCAATTCTAAGGACACTTACCAGGGAATTCTGAGTGCACATAGTTAAATGTTTTGGGTTGGGTTTTTTTTTAAGTCTCGCTCATAATAATGTTTGACACATTGCCCTCTAATGGGATCACAAGATCTGAGCTGAGAGTTCAAACTCATGACACTTCAGTTGAAAACTGAGGATGGTGAATAGTGAACGGTTAAATCTCTTTTGGATGGGACTGCATTTTCACTAAAGCAGGAGTGGAGTACCTGTGACGCTTCCATTGTTCCCATCATACCCAAACAGTAGCCATGCAGGCTAGAAGGCTACATGTGT
Organism: Podarcis pityusensis; assembly: GCF_964106645.2. Classification (NCBI taxonomy): domain Eukaryota; kingdom Metazoa; phylum Chordata; class Lepidosauria; order Squamata; family Lacertidae; genus Podarcis; species Podarcis pityusensis. The sequence goes on along the minus strand of NC_138028.1, from coordinate 113,195,571 downwards.
CTGAAGGATCAGGTCCACAATTTGGACGTCTTTACTTTATAAGAAAAATAAGAAGCTGTGCTTTCAAACAGCAAGGCTCTCCCTGTAAAATATGGTAACTTTTGCTCATCCACCCCCAGTTCACCAAAATGCCCCCCCCCCATTTTTACTGCATGTGAATGGGTCAATAAAGGGGGGCATTTTCATTCTATTTAATTTCCTCCAGTACTGTTTTTGTATTCCAGTGAAAATGTCTTTTGACCTAACACTTTTTTTTTTTTGGTGTGTTCTCCCCTTCCCTTTCCATTTTTTAATTTGAAGCAGAAGTAAACATGAATCTGTTAGCACACAGATTTATCTCTCAGCCCTTAAGTGGTTTATGATTCACATAGAAGTGTGGAGAACTGAACATCTTGCTGGAGACAGATAAACAGGACATTTAAGGGAGGAAAAATGACTATACCTTATTTTACCTGTTACCATCCTGTATAAATATTTGACAAAATGGAATAAATAGCAAGAAACTAAGGGGCTTGGATTAAATAAAACCCAACTGTGAGCAGGAGAAAATGTTTCTTCCAGCTCTTATGGGTGTCATAGTGGAATATTTCTTATAATGCAGCACTGGAGTGTCCCAAAGGTTGCATTACAAGTTAAAAAAAAATGTGAATAAGGAAGACATAGGTTATAACATTTAACTTAGATAGCCGATGTGCTGCCCTCCAGATATCACAGACTACAACTACTATCTAAGCATGGCTAATAGCCATGGATGATGGGAGTTCTAGTTCAACAGCATCTGGATAGCACCACATGGACTACCTCAGCCTATAAACTGGTGTGTTATAAAACCATATTGAGAGACAACAGCTCGTGCAAAGCAAAGAACTTCCTTGTAGTTTTGACCGCAATCATCTTTCTTCAAGCAGCAGAGCATCTTTGCATGCTAGAAACCCATTATTTCAAGCTGGGCGTGTGATGCAGTCATAAATAAAGATTGCAATTTTAAAAAATCAGAGGAGCAAGAGTGGCTTGAGCAGCTAAATTTGACTGGACACACCCACCTCAATGGCGAAGAACTTGCAACCTAGAGGAAGAGCACCAGAATGTTGTATTTTGGCTCAAAATGGGTGCTGAGGGTAGAAGCAGTGTTGAAATTGGCGAGCAAAATGCTTCTGTGTGGAAATTTCTGGATGCTAAATATGGCTGGTGGGGCACAAATTGTGGAGGCCTGGCTTGTTTGTGGAGGCTTTTCTTAGCAATAACATTATTGTTGTGGTTTCCTCACTTCTGCTGATATTATACTTTTCAAAAATGTGGACAAGCAGTTTTTTTATTCTACTTACGTCATTTGAACTGTTGGGTATTCTGTCCCTTTGTAACAGTAGTTCTTTCTTATATCAGTTTTTACATAACTTTTGTGTCATGGGAATCTGCCACTGTGACAGTTTTGGAAGTGTAGCTTTTTTTAGATTACCAAACCTCAAAGGGATAGTTGGCTCATTGTCCTTCCTTCCTACCTTCCTACCTTCCTTTCCTAGTACATCCACCACTGTCCTTATCAGACATGTTTAGTGAACTGTTGTGGGATGACTCTTCACCACCAATCAATAAAACTTTGGGTGGGGGCTGAGGAATATTATTTGAAATGCTATTTGGATTTTGTGGCCTGTAAAAAATATCTTATTTCCCTAGGCCTTTTAATCTCTTCCTTCTATATATTTTGGGTTTTTAAAAAAAAATAAATATGGGTGATGTTTTTGTATGTTTTCTTAAATTACTACATGCATTTTTAATCTGTTTTGAACTGCCCTAAGAACATGACTTTAGGATGTGGCATCTAAATCTTTCAAATAAATAAAACTAAAAAATCAATTCTGAACTTCAATGGAAGAACGGATTCATCACCTCTATACCTTTTGGGGGAGTTTTGGAACTAAGTGTCTTCTGGACATCTCTGGTACCAGCTTTCCCCCTGTTATCATGACCTTAGTTCTTAGAAGTTAATTGGCATCATTCTGCTATTGATTGCTCTTCCTAAATGGCATCTCATTATTTCAAACAATTAGTTGCAACAGTCAGTTGGTAAAGGCTGCCCCATCTTTGTCAGAAAATTGCTGGCTAACACCAGAGCTCATCAATGTGGAGCATTCCAAACACCTAGGGAAGTACGGAGTATTATTGTTAAACCTGTTAGCAAATCAAGATATCTCTTCTTTTATGTCTCTTTTGTCCCCGTACGCAGTCAGGCAGCTAATTTGATGACATTTGGGAACTCCTTGACAAAAAGTTTGCTGTCATCTCTTGAAACTTAGCTCAGTTTCTCTTGTTTCACAAGACCACATCAGTGGAAAAGCTTCTCCCTAATCAGAATGGGCATATATGAGGAACTAATTGTGTTGTTGATACTATGGAAATAACTTTTCTTGCATGCAATATCAGACAGTGGTTTCCCTCCTCATCTTTCTCTGCTCACTGTTACTCCACGGAAAACACGTTCTTCTGATTTTCCTTGGATAGAAATGACCAGGATCTTTGCAAAAAGCTTGTTGTTATCATTTGCCTCTGCATTATAAATTAATTTTAGAAGGATGTTGTGCAATTCCAGTGCTCAATCAATAATACAATATGTAGGCAACTGGCACCATTTCTGATGGGTAGGCAACATTCTAGCCAGCCAACATGCTATCTAACTAAGACACTTTGGCAAAATCCATCTACTGAGTCTCCTCAAGTTTTGTTTAAGCCTTATAACACAGTCCATCCCATTCCCCCAAAGCAGTTGCTACTCATGACATTTTCTGAAGCCCCGACAGAAGCATAATTAAGTAACTTTTTTTTTTTTTGTATGAGATAATTTTCTGTCTCTCACATGTAAAACATCAGATTACAAACAATAAAAATACCTTGCTTATAAAATATCTAACTCCCCTTTTAAAGTTGATTCCTATCCTTCCATGGCTATTTTGCAATGCTATTATACAAATCTATGATGGTGCTCCACTTTTGGAATACTGTGTGAAGTACTGGTTAACTCATCTAACAAATGAATATTGTAGATCTGGAAAAGGTTCAGAAAAGGGCAACCAAAATGATTAAAGGGATGGAGTTAGTCTCCTACATGGAAAGGTTATGGTGTTTGTTCACCATGTTTCTAAATTTAAAAGCTCAAAGGGGACAAAATAAAAGTACATAAGATTGTGCATGCTTGGAGAAAGTGGGTAGAGAAATGTTTTTCTCCCTTTCTCATATTACCAGAATCCAGAGCTATCCAATGGAGCCAAAAGTTAGTATCAGGACATGCAAAGGAAAGTGCTTCTTGACATAGGGCACAAACCAAGGAATGCCCTCCTGCAAGTTGTGGGGGTTGGCTTAAAAAGAGAATTTGACAAATACTTGGAGATTAAGACTATCAACAACTTCTAGCTACAGTGGTTATGTTTGACCTCCACTGTCTGAAAGCCAGTGGCTGAGAATTGCAAGGTGGGAGGGTCCTGTTGTACCCAGGTACAGCTTATGGGCTTCCCCTTGTTTGTGTTAAAACAAGATGCTGGACTAGATGGATCTTTGGCCTGCTCTAGCCTGACTCTTCTTACAATGGTCTGAAAACCTAGACAATAAATATCCTCAAGTCCTACTGCTTTTACTGTCCATTTTAAACGCAGTACTGTTTGTTTCGTGATTTTGTTTCAACACAGCATTGTCAGCATTAATTGCTGAAATTACAATCATGCAACCTGCTGTCATTTTCTGCCTGTTTATTACCTACATAAATCGTGCCAATCACAAGGGGGATGAATAGAGCTGCGTCAAGAGGCTTCTTTAGCTTTCCCTCCCACACCGTCTTAAAACTGCTGACATTTGCATTCCCTTGAGTAAGGTAAGATTGCCAAAGCAACAGGACAGCGCTAGACCTTGAAGAAGGTGAAGAAACAGAAATTCCACTTAACTTACAACTCTGCTGAAATCCAGAAAATGTGACTAGAACACTAAGTCTGAAAGGAAATCCATGATAATGGTGGTGAAGACACAGTAACGGTTGAGACAGTGGACTGAAGGAGGCATTTTTTAAAACAAATCAGCTGCACAGGAGTAAATGAGATTGAACTGAATTATAGCTCTTGAGAGACAGGATTTGGAGCTCATAGGAAAGCCTTTGATGTTATTCAGTGACACCATATGACATCATACACTGAAAAAGAAAAGAAAGCAATTGATGACAGCAACTTCCAGCAGGCAGGGAAAATCAAAGAATGGTCCTATCTGCACATTTGTCCAATAAATTTGGATTAGATGAGTCAACTCCCCATATGCTTTCCTAATACATAAGGAAGAATGCTAGATTATGATGTAATGTCACTTCGTTGGTTAATGGTCACAAATTTCAAACAGAATATCATTCGACTACCGTAGGTAGCTGAAGCAGCAAAGTTTGGTGGGGGTTTTTTCCCCAATTAAAAGGAAAGAAAGAAAGAAAGAAAGAAAGAAAGAAAGAAAGAAAGAAAGAAAATAGAAGAAACCTCAGCCACCTCATCTTTTAATGTCAGCCCACTCACTCCGATCCAAAAGTTCTTCAGTGTTTTTCCACCAAGATTAATCCAATCACCAGTGGTATTTTTGTTCCACTCACCACCACCACCACCCAGTACCAAAACTGAATACTTTGGCCCAAGGAAACTTTGATCTGGCAGCTGGAATTGCTGCAGAAGTGCAGGGAGGTAATGCATTGATTTTGTTTCACCTCTGAAATTTCAGCTCCAACGTACTGCAAGAAGCCTGTGCTTTTGGGAAGAGACAGTTATCAATTGTGACCCTGAATTAGAGCAGGTGGATCAATATTTCAAAAAGCAAGGGACTCTTAGAGGTGTGGTACCTCAAATAAGAGACATCCATTATCTTCCCTGGAAGTGGAACAAGTGGAAATGAGGGGCATCCATTACATTGCAAGTGACTGGAGTAAAAGGATGCCCTCTTGGAGGCTCTGTTGTGCATCACTGCCTTTTTCAGCATCAGTGTTTTATTGCAGAATATCTAAATCCAGGTGCTCTGTTGAATAAATGGTTTTATTCTTATAAGAAGAAACACACAGATATATTTAGTTACAGATATTTTTCCATCAAGAATATGTGATGTGAGCCCAGGAGCAAGTTCTTCACCAGACACATAGCCCAAGATTAGATGCTTGGTCCTGAAATGCACCAATAAAGATACTTTGGCTCAGAGGCATTCAGGTTGTTCTGTGTTCCTGATTAATCATTCAAGTCTCTCGTGGGAATTTGGGGATCTCACAGCACAATGGTTCATGACTGTGGGTGATCCTCTAATGATGAGTCCGGTCAGGACTTCCGGGGTGGCGCCACCGGCAATGGCGGACTCCCTCTGAATTGGAGGGACTAGCTCCGCATGAAACGGGTCTTTCCGCTGCGGCGTAGCGGGGACCCTTCTGGAAATCACAGGCGGATGAAGCCTGTGAACGTGGGACTCGGCGGGCACCCTTAGCGCCCCCCCAACCCACAAAGGAACCCACAAACGGGCTCCGAAGTGAAGAGGGGGAAGTGGCGCGGTGCTGTGAGTCAATTGCTTTTTCTGCGGAGTGAAGCCGCATAGTCGTTGCCGGAGAGTGCTGCCTTTTTCCTGGGACAATTTGGCATTTAAAACAACCAACCGTGAGTACTGGAACATTGAATATTTGGACTTCAAATAAGAACTGGCGAAATAAAAAGGAATTTGGACTTAAAAATTAACCCTAATTTGGTACTGAAACGGGAAGGTTTAAACAGGAAGTCACCCTTCCGTTTCCTCGTAGTCAGAACAAAGCAAAGACAACGCAAACTAGAGCCTTAAAAATCACTTTTAAAGGATCAACTTTCATCATTTAAAATCGCTGAACCCCCCCTTCGGTAGCAGGGGAAGAAGGGGGACCTTTTCTGAGCTGCTTAAACCTGCAGAAGTGAATCTAAAGCAAAGTAATTTTCCACCGTCCTGACCCTGGAGCGGGGTGTCAGAATTGACGTTTGAAGCTCATTGACCAGAAACAAATGTCTTTGACAGATAGTTAAAAGAAGAGAAACATTGTGACTCCATTGTTTGCCTTTGTCTTTTAAAAGAACAAATATGGACAAAATATCTTAAAAAAGAAACTTTGTTGCTATTGTTTTCAAGAAGAAGAACAATCAGAAGTTTTTCCCCCTAGTGGGGAACTGTGAAATTGTAACTAATTCCTGGGAACTTGCAGCTGTCACTGATTACAACTGTGGGAAAGGATTTGTGACCTTGTAGGACAATGTCTTCAGAAGCACTGTTGGGTGCTTTCTGTAAAATAAATGCCCTATTGGATCAGTTAAGTCAGAAGACGGATTTCATGACTAATGCGGCCAGAACCTTTGAACAGGTAGTGGGAAACTATATGGAGCCCACCCAGGAATCAAAACAGGAGCGTGCCATGACAGAACAACTGAAAGAAGAGGACCTTGCTGAATCTTGGGCGCCAGAGACAGAGGGAGCTGCGGCCCAGCAGGAATATAAACTCTTGGATTTGATAAATGAACTTGGAAAAAATCAGACTTGGAAAGATAAAATCTGGTTTGGTTTGGAAATGGGGGGTTGGATAGACCCCCCTTTACAGGGAGATTTGGACTTTTCAAGTCTGGAAAGGGGCCGTCAGATGTTTGGAGCTGTGGGGGCTCTCAATTTTGAAGGGAATCTGGAGCATGCTTGTAAATACTACATCGAGCCTATCCTGGACTATGGAAAAGGGATCGTCTTGCTGAAAAGGGTCAAAAACACTACCAAGCTGGAGTTCCCACGAATAAAAGGGAAATATAAAGAAGAGTTACGAAAGGGACATGGAAGAGACTTGAGGGCCTCGGATATAAGATTGCCAGGTTAATGTGCTAGATTAATAGGATAAAAAGGACTGACAAAACCCGGGACCAGGAGGAAGGGACGTTGGATGAAGACTGGATTGCTTTTTTCTTTTATTCTTATCATTAGGACTGTTATATAAAATTGATGAATGTTAGGAAAATGTTGAAATGAAACTATTTGGCTCTTATAAAATGTCTAAAGAACTAGGTAAGAATGTTATGGTTTAGGAGAAGTTGGTAAAAATTAAGATTTAAGTTTTAAACTTTAAGGTTTTCTATAAGATAAGATGAAAACAGATCAAGGTAATGTGATGACAGAATACTATGAATTATGGAAAGGATTTGCTGTGATTATTATAAAACAGGATACAGGAAAAGGGAGGAGGAGGAGGTCAAGGAAAGAAGGTATTGAAAGTGGAGAATTGGAGAATGATGGTTTTATTTATTTTTACTTTTATTTTTATTTTTCTGTCTTGTTTTTTCTTTTGTGTAATTTTTTAAAAAAACTTTTTTCAATAAATATCTTTTAAAAAAAAAAATGATGAGTCCTGTCAGTGTATGGATTTCTGCTTGCAGAATGGGACTTCCCCTCTCTCCTTCCCCCACGTGTACTCCACACACTCTCCAAATCTACTCCAGAGGGTTGGGGACAACCTCTATGACAGATTTGGTAAACATGGGTAGAGGAGGGGGGACATTCTGTTGCAGAAGCAGGAACTTCTGCTGACAGAACATTCTTCTTAGTGCTGTATTGGATTCTCTCCTTTTTCTTTCAGCCATTCTATCCTGGACCTATGTTTTAGGCATTGCTATTTGGGTATTATTTTACAGAGTAGCTGCATTGGTCTCTTTGAGTATTGTGAAACCTACATTCATTTATTACTTCTTTCCCAGCCACCCATCCTCCTTCTGAGGAGCACAACGATAAGGTCGATCCCTCAGTCTGCATTCCCCACACCCTCATAAAAATATTGTGAGACAGTTTAGGTTGAGATACAGTGGCAGGCCCAAACATTTAGGTACCTTCTTAAATGAGTGAAACTTGACATTGGGTCTCGTCGATCTTCCTGGTCTGTCTCAAGGTGAACATCCTGAAACAGTATAGTGGTGAAGGGAGCATTCATCCAACTGATGCGCCAAGACTGGCCAGTGTGAGGGCATGGAGAAAGGACCTCTCTTGGGCAATGGCAAACCATGTGTTCCTCAGAGGCTTGAAGAGCGTGGTTGCCATTAGCTTCCTCAACTCTTATACAGGGTCTTGTTCAGGTGAAGCAGAGGACAGACTGTGCCTAATTTGATCCATGTTGCCCAACAAGGATGACAATAGGATGTAAGGTTTCTGCTTAGAAGTGGTACCCACACTGCTAGGGGAGGCAGGCATTAGGGGTGGCAGGGAATTCTGCTCTAAGTGGACATGGGAGCAGAAATTTCTGCAGCTTGCACGTTGGTTTGAGGTCAGGAACAGAAATCAGGTAAACAGATATAATTAGTGTTCTTTGTAGCTGCTGTTTTTCATCCACAAAAGATATGTAAATAATGGCATTCCCTTGCCTCATTTTTCTGATGTTTTCTTCGCATTGAAATAATGTAATTAATGACATACAGTGGTACCATGGGTTAAGAACTTAATTCGTTCTGGAGGTTCGTTCTTAACCTGAAACTGTTCTTAACCTGAGGTACCATTTCAACTAATGGGGCCTCCCACTGCTGCTGCACCACCACCGTGTGATTTCTGTTCTCATCCTGAAGCAAAGTTCTTAACCAGAGGTACTATTTCTGGGTTAGTGTCTGTAACCTGAAGCGCCTGTAGCCCGAGGTACCACTGTAATTAATTGCATTGAATTCAGTGAGAGCTGACAAGGAGACAAATCATCTAGATTTATGTGGAAGCCAAAGTGCAGCAGAACAGAAACAGCTCTGATTGCGATGAATACACGTTGGAATGGAGATAACTGCCTTCTTACATCCCTAGAAGGCATAGACCAGGTGATGCCTGTTGCAGGTTTGCAGTTGCATTATTAATAATGCATCCCACATACATTTGCCTCGTGTCTTTTGCCTTTGTCCCTCATGCTGAATAATCTGATTATGTTTTAGACACTATTATATTAGGATGACACAATCCCAAGGGCTGGGCCAGAGCACTAAGCATACGTTCTGTGCCTGCTGAGGTCTGATTAAAATTCACAAGGCTGCTTGAGGACCACAGCCATTACCAAGAATCTTCAAACTCCTTATCGAGAAAAATACAGCTTGGGGGTTGCAACAGTGGGCTCTGAATTTTGATTCCTTTGGAATGTAGAAGCTTGAACTTTCTACTTACACTTCGGCCTGCGAGAAATCCTGTACGGAGTCCTGCAACCTCTTTGCACATGAATAATAGAAGCTGACATAGCTTCCTGCCTCTATTATCTTTGCCTTTCTTCTGCCTCTGTGTTACACCATCCCTTTGTTCTCTCAGCCTCAATTAGATCTGACCGGGCCTCCTAGGCACCTCTGCATTACAAATAATGAATAATAAAGAATAATATTAATTCCAGGTCATTAATGATTAATGCTGCTACATTAAAATGCCCAGCGGCTGTGCAACGGCCAGTCTGAGTCATCTCTGAGCGTATGCTGGCAAACGGCTCTTCTGAAATGTTGGTATTGCAAATATAAGCCAGCACTGTCGACCACTGCAATCCCACAGGATGTATTGACATGAGAAGCAGTGGAATGAAGGAAATTAGCTTGAACAGAATTTCCAGCTCCTATTTTAAAAGCGATTAGCTATCAGTCCTTCTTTTTGACTAATGCTTGGTGTTGCCTATGAATGACAATCTACATACTTGCATCCCAATCAAGTGATTCAGCGCAGACATAGGAGCTTTCTACGTATGCAAGCACTCTGCTCCGTACAATGCTTTCCCTCATTCACTTCAATGGATATGCGAACTCCAAATGCACAAAGGGACAATGGATTAGGTGAATCTGTCCACACCAGATTAGGTGAATTAGTGAACCACTTGCAATTGTGGTTCAGGGAACATAAATAAGAGCAGACACTATACCAGGCTTCCTCAACCTCAGCCCTCCAGATGTTTTTGGCCTACAACTCCCATGATCCCTAGCTAGCAGGACCAGTGGTCATGGATGATGAGAATTGTAGTCTCAAAACATCTGGAGGGCCAAGGTTGAGGAAGCCTGCACTATACACTTTGTGAGAATGCATAAATCTCCCATGGTGCTTTTCTCATCAACTGAAGGCCCTTGTTAGGATTTTCATTTCAAAAACAGAAGTACTGCCCCTTGCAGTTTTAGAGATGGAAATACGATAGTAAAATTTGCTGAAGAATCAGAAGCAACAGCTATTGATTGATGGGTTGATTTGCAAGCATGTCTACCCCTCTCTTCAACTCTAATGGAGCAGCTAAAATCAAAAGCAGCAATTGAAAACAACAATCATTTCATTAAAACAATAAAACAGCATCACAGAGCAATAGCGAGAATAGCAATGTTTACTCTTTTTTCACCAGACTTTTTTCACGGTTGGCATAAGTTTTTCATACATCGGCATGTTTTAAGCCAGGGTTAATCCTGAAGCTCACTTTTCCAGGGAGAGGGTAGTCAGGTCTAGAACATGTGACAAATATCATAACAACAAAGGGCCAGAAGATGAGCTCCATCCCCCCGCAAAGTCTTACTAAGCGTAGACTAATTTAAGTCAATGGACTTTGGTGGTTGTGGCCAGTGCTGCCTGTGAGTAAATGAAATGGATTTCTACTAGCGCAATGGGACTTTACCTCCTTCAACATCCTGTGCACCTTCATAAACTGCTCCAGAGGGTTCTGTGACCCTCTCGAACTGATTTGTAGGTGTGGGCTTCAGGAGAGAGAAGAAGAAGGCGAAATGCCATTGTAGAACTGGAAGCTCACTCATACAACTTTAGATTCCACCCATTGATTTCAGTGGGTCTACTCTGAATATGACTTAGATACAACCCTTTTTTATACTTTGTGTTTTAGCCAAGTCTCATTCCTAAAGCAGTATGTAGTTAAAATCCATTATAAGGTACAATATTGTAGAGACGTGGATGTGTTTATGATCACTGGTTGTTGACGTCCCAGTTTCTTCTTCTTCTTCCATTCATATAAAGGGGTAGAGAGAGCTGCAGATAGGCTCTGGGGCTAGCTCAGAACTTGCAAACCCAGAGAAGAAGCTTTCCATTTGTGGGTCATACCATTCTCTTGATTATCTTTATGATTTTTTTTCTCTTCCAATTTTGCCTCCATGATTCAACAAGCTTCCTTGCAAATCACACCTGGAATTTGATGTGCCACAGGAATGTGATTAGACTTTCGCTTGAAGTGAAAGTGTGGGCCAATTTAGAGTCTAATTTGTGTTCCCAAAATCTATCCATGGAGTTTTGAGGGAGGCTGAATGAGTTCTGATAAGACTAGCAGAAGTTGCCTGTGATTTATTTGGACCTCTCTTGAGTGCCACTGAATTCCGTGTAAGGCAAAATTGGAGTCGTAAGCCTGACAGATCCTGCCTGGGCAAAACAACTTAAGATCTAAGGGGAAGTCTGAAGAATTTCAACCGTCATGTGATCCTTGGATGAAGGGTGGTATAGAAATTTATTAAATAATAATAATAAGTCTAGCAACATTTATCAAAGAGATTTTGCACATTCTTAAAAACAAAACAAAAAAGGGGGGAAATGCCTTTGAAAGTCACAGATTAGTGTTTTTTGTTAGCTTACATTCTTACCTGAGCAGTAGAGTAAAATGAACTTCTTCGTTTAGGATGCAGGAACAAACTTTATTAGTAAACTCACTTAAAGTTTCCTGTATTTTCAAATGAGATATCGAGATCATACAGTACATTTGCTACAGTGTAGCATAAGGCTCGTATCTGTTATATGGCATTATGTTCTCAGGATGACTAAATGACACAAAGGATGCTTTGTGTTAATAATTTACTGAACACATACAAACGATGGAAGGAGTTTAAGGCAAAGATGACATGGTAAGGGAGAAAAGATCTGGACCATTTCGAGTGGGAAGAAAACTGCTGCTCCTACTGTTACAAAGTGAACAGATTTTGAAGTCAGCAATTTGGATCAATTTTGTATTGTGTGCGTGTGTTTTGTAGGAGAAACAGTAGAAATATAAAATAATGGTTGTCTTTGTGAGCAGGTGGCTCTGATGATGTCTGCAATGAAAACTGTGCAGTGCACTGCTGAGAAACCCATTTCATTCCCCCATTCTAAGTGCTATCACAGACAATAAAATTGCCTGAAATATGAAGTAATGGCTGCATGTTGCTTAATGTGACAGGGGGTATGAGAGGTTTTGGCCTTTAGTATGCTTTAATGGGGTGCTTTAGAAAGTAACTATGCAGCAAGTGACACATCTATTTATTAAACACAATTGCCCCCAAACAAATTCGTCACATTTTTCCTCTCAAGAGAATGCATTATGAGTTAGCTTAATTGTGCGGGCTTTTCTCTCATTCTGACACCTTGACAGCCCTTGTCAGCTTTTAAGAGTTGGCCACTTCAGAGTGTCATACCTCTCTGTTCTGGGTGTTGCCATTCCTCTTCTGTGAGCAAATATGACTCAGGACTGCTTTACACGTAGCTTAAAGGCAGAACCCAACCCATCTTCAGTCAGTCAAATCTTATCAAATGTCCATGTATTTGAGGGCAGCATTGTAGTGCAAGGTGGAGAACGTCAGACTAGGATGGAGAACCTCTGGAGCATTTCTATTTGGCTCTTGGAACTCACAGGCCCCTGGCCATACAATTCTCTAGTCCTATTCTACCCTGTCCCCAGCTATTTTTGTCTGGCTGGGATGTGTCCTTGCACTATGACAAAGCCTCTTGCCTCTATGGACAGAGAGCTGAATGAGTGTCTGTAGAACCCTCTGGCTACTACTGCATGGCTGAAATCTAGCATATGTACAAAAATCCAGAGGCAGCCCACCCATGAGGATGGAAGTGCAAGAGGAGGCGCCCAGCCTGCCCCACCACTTCTGCCGCCACCGGAACACCCTTCTCTTGCTGGCAACAAAGAGGCGTTCTGGAGTGCAGTGTTGCTGCTTATCTTTCCCACCCCTGGGGTAGGAAAGACGAGCGGCAATGCCTTGAAGAACACCCTGGTTCTTGCTGAGTTTGGTGAGAGGGGGATGCTCTGGTGCCAGTGGAAGTGAGGGGCTGGACGACAGGAGGGCATGGGATGGCTCATTCCCATTTCACTACAGGTTCCATAAGGGAATGTGGTTTGAAAAGTTTTCCTACCTCTGTCCTGGTGAAAGACTCCACCCTCTGATTTGTACCACATTAGTGCAATGCAGAGCTACACTTCCAGAGATAACAGCAGCGTGCTGGGAAGCCGGGATTTTCACCAGGATTATACTCCCAACATGCCATGGTTCCATGAAAACTCCCTCTATTTCTTGCTATTACTGATAAAGGTGTGTTTAGCACTAGGGTAGCCAACATAGTGTTCTCCAGATATTGTTGGACTTTAACCCCCATCAGTCCTAAAGAGCATGGGATGTCTTGTAGTCCAACATCATCTGAAGGATGCTACATTGGCTACCTCTGGTTTAGTGTTATGTCTAGTCCAGCCCTTGGCCAAAAGATGAAAACCTTGAGTAGCTGGAGGAAATATGAGGGTTTGTCTATAATGATACTTTTTTCTGGCTCTTTTCAATTGGCCCTCCTTCCCAGGTTTTGTTTCATTTTTTAATAATAATAATAATAATAATAATAATAATAAACTTTATGATGATGGTGATGATGGTCATTCTTCATACAGTATGGTTACTGACATAAGCACATACAAATGCAGTAAGACTAAACAATGTAACCAATAAAAACAAAAACCAGAAATCAAAATGAGAATACAGAGGGGAGGAGGGAACCAGGAGAGAGCTGAGAACGCAATGCTGCATACAATGATCACATATAAAAAGAAAAAGGCGAGTCAAATTAGTTCTCGATAAAGCCTCTCCACATATTTATCTGTGGAGCAGGGGCTTTAGTGGGCTGTGCAGATGAGTTTTTCCCAGTCGGATTTGTGCATTTCATTTGTAAAGTGGGAATAGGCGATTTATTTATTTAAAGCCCCCCTTTCCTTCAAGGATCTCCAGATAGCATGCACTGCCTTCCCCACCTCATTTTGCCCTCTCACCATCCTGTGAGCCAGGTTGGTTTCAGAGTTCTGACGGGCCCAGCATCACCCAGCCAGCCAGCTTCATGGTCGGGCATTCTCACCACCATACCACAACGGGTTCTGTCCCTGTTGTTTGTTTCGCATACGACGAGAGGGGGGAAAGTTTCAAGGACTTCAGTTCATGCCTTTGCCCCTCACTAATGAAAACAGACTTGCCTGGTAGTTCTCTCTGGGTACCACGCCACTAAGTGTGCTTTGATTTTGCCAGCTGAGCAGGCTTAGGGGGGAACTCACAGCGGAAAGAGATGTCCTTTTAACTCTTTACACTGCAAAAAGCGCTCACCCTTGGGAAGGGGCGGCTCTTCGTTACTGCCCTCCCCCTGCGAGCAAGTATTGAAGCAATGTGTCACTGTGCTGCGGCCCCTGCCATTTCTGAAGACATAAAACCAAGCCCCTGATGGCTTGTGATAATTAAACTCCCATAACACTTTTCTTAAGAGCAGGAGTGTCAACCCTCACACTCTTGCCAAATTCCAAGTCAGGTAATTAAACACCCTCTCTATTAATTTCCCCCCTGTGGTGCCAACTGATTGCACTGTCCTCTTTTTTTCTGCTTCCCTTTTCTAAACTGTGCAGTGTGTCAAATTGGGATGCAGTAGAAAAGCAATTACCCTTTTCCTCCCCTTGTAATGGCTACCTTTCATTGGCAAACACATACCTGGCATCTCCTTTATATGGAGCACCTGAGAGGGTGTAAAATGTATTGTTTAAGCCCTAGTATTAAGTACTCTGAGATTTGTTTATTTATTCAAAGTTCATGATATCGCTGCTTTCCTGGTTTAACAGTATTAAAGCCCTGACCATTTGATGAAATGCCACTCCCACTGAACTTCATCAGTAACAAAACTTTGGGCAGTATTTTGCCTTTCCAGAATGCTATAGAATGTAGATAATTCGTCTTTGGTTGCTGAAATTTCCAGAGAAACATTGTGAATATCTGAAAACAGATGTATATTTACCCATTTCAGAGAACAAACATCAGGGGATTCTGTCAAGGTGGCTGCCCGTATTTGCTGTTGTAGCTATGCTTTTGGACCTTCCCCAAATTCAGCTGACTAAATGCTGATATTCACCAAAATTTGGAATTTAGGATTTAACTCCAACATTTACTGCGGTGCAATTTTCTAGGTTCAGCCTATCTCCAGTCTGCATCCATTTCATATGTCTTTGCTCATAGGACACTTCCACCCAAACACACAGAGAGACACACAGACATCTTATTAAGCATCCCCCCCCCCCCACACACACACAAAATATGCATTTTTCCTACACATTTACCGCAGGATACACATTTTATACGCATTTTCACATTTTAAATACATATTGAAACATGGATTATTGTATGTATTTTGGTATATTTCTGAGTCAAGAAATGTATTACTAAATTCAGAAAAGTGGGAAAATGAAGGACACTTGTGTTCCAATCCACATATTAGTCTGAGAAGTACAAATCAGGCTGGTTCATTTCAAATATGTCAACAGAATATTCCTACTTGCAAGTGAGTCCCAGAGAGCTCAATGGACCTTACTCTCTAGTAGTGTATTTACACTGCGACCTATAGAAGCAAATGATAAGATTTTTAGTAATGCTTCAGTAAATATTTCTGCTCATACCCCACCCCCAAATAGGATCTTTTGCATGACATAATTGTTCACCAGATAACATTCAGTTCAGCCCTCATCTTTATCTCCCGTTCACACAGAATCTCAGCCCCTAACAGTTAAATGAGTTCATTGATGCAACATAGTTGTGTTGTATCAATGAAGAAAATTAACTGTTAGGGCCTGATATTCTGTGCAAATGGGAGATAAAGATTAGAGGGAGATGGCAATTTGCTTTCCATGTGAGAAGATAGAATTTAAAGAATCCCAACTATGCCTTTCTTTACAAACATCATTTTTATAGACAGTTGATTTTAAGCATGTGTTTGCATATATTAATTTTGCAACAGATACTTTATATAATAGTAAATTGTGGAATAGCGTTTAGAATGGTGTTTTTTATGGGGGGGAAAAGAACGAATTCCTATGTCCCACAAATAACCCAGAGATGCATTTTAAATAAAAGCACACATTCTACTCATGTAAAAACACGCTGATTCCCGGACCGTCCGTGGGCCAGATTTAGAAGGTGATTGGGCCAGATCCAGCCCCTGGGCCTTAGTTTGCCTACCCATGACTTAGGGCTTATAGTGGCCTACAGTTAGGATACTATGTAGAGACTTCTGTTGACCCCATCTGAAAAGGAGTGACACAGTACTGGAAAAGGTACTGAAGATAGCAAACAAAATGACCCTAGGCCCGGGGGGGGGGGTGAGGAGAGAGAGAGGGAGGTGGGAAGTACTAGTGGCCAAAACTGTGGAAACCTTTTGGGAAAAGTGTATTTCCAAGGTTTGATGGCTCATAACACCTGATTGGCTCTCGAAACACTCATGCTCATTGGCTACATTCGAATGAAGGAAAGCTACTGCATATCAACCTAAGCAAGTTGTGCTTCCTTTTTCTGGTTATTTGGCTATACCTTTTGATAGAATACCAATAATTGAACAAACTTTGTTGCATTACATTTTTCATTAAATCATCTTTCCATTGAGATATAATTTTATGTTATTACTCCAATAAAAAGTGGTGTTATGAGCCACTGGTGTAAGTTTCTCCACTGAAGCATTTCTAGCCATATTTCTCCCAACAGTTTATGCCTCGGCACCATGAACTTGACTGCAGGGTTATGCATACATGTTGTAGGCAATAATAACTGAGGCAGCAAAAAGGTTGGGCTCCGAATTGCATATTGTGGGGGTGGGTGTCATCTCCTTTGGAGGAACTCTAGGAATTCTTCAGTAAACTGGATTAGATCATTTTCCTAGTCTGATGTCCTTTGGGATCTCCTCACTAAGAAATCTAGAGAGATGGGGCCCTGGGATTAAATCAGAAAAGGTTTCCTATATTAACCAAAGTATCTCTCCTCACAACTGTAGTTTCCCAGTTCCTGTGTAGACGTTACCAAAGTCTACTTTTTTAAAACTTGTAAACTATTTAATGGCAATGGCGGCGGGGGGCGGGGGGGAAGAGTGCCCCTCGCAAGCATTTCTGGAAACCTTAAGGGAGAAATGAGTCACCCGCTACCTTGCAGAGACAATGTTCCCTGAATGGGGTATTAGGTTCATTTTGCTGACTGTAGCTGCTGCTCCACTGCCTTCTAGCTTCTCAAGGACACGGAATAGCTCTCAAGCACTTTATTTTTAAAAGGGAGGGGGAATAGAGTTTGTTCAAAGCAGCCGATCTTGTGTTTCTTACATTTCCTGGCTGAATCTTCTGCAGTCTTTTTGTCTTGGTGTAAGGTGCCTGTTGTTGTAATAGAGATTCCAGTGTGTTCTCTGGCTTTCACCAATAGCAGGCAACAATGGTTTTTTACAAAGGGAATGTAAACTGATAAACATAGTTGAGACCTACCTAAGTGCCAGTGTTTTAACAGCAATAACAAATGCTATTGTCCCTCACACTTCCCTGGGAGGCATATAGGTCCACTTCCATATATATATATATATATATATATATATATATATTTAATAAACCTATTTATAGACCACCCTCCTACAAAATACCAAGGCATTATACAACTAATTTTACAAGTACAATAAATCATTAAATACAATGAAAACAATACAAAGCAATCACAGAAATGACTGGCTCATCTCAAAATAGTTTCAACAACTGAACAGGCCTGGTAGCATTTTTTAAAAAAGTCTTCAAGAGATGTTGGGAAATTAACAGCAAGGATGCCTGCCAAATCTCTCCTCCAGAACATGAGACTGGCAACACTAAATGCCCGACTTCTAGTAGACACAAGTTAGGCTCCTGGAACAAGTGGGGAAACTTAACAGCACTCCTGTGGATCATCTCAGCAATTGAGGTGGGATTATAAGGCCTCAGGTGATCCTCAAGGTATCCCGAACCCAAGTTGATCAAAACTTTGCATATTAATACAAGAACCTTCAACCTGACCCAATAGAAATGCAGATGTTTTTGCACAGCTGTTACATGCTGTCAGCCACTTGCCCCATCAGCACTGCAGCTGCTGTGTTCTGCACTAACTGAAGCTTTTGGATCAGGCCCAAGGGCAGCCCCACAAAGAATATGTTTGCAGTAATCCAGACTTTGCACAACTCTGTTTTGGTAGCAGCAGGGCTGCTTCAAAATAGTTTTGGTAAGACTAGCAACCTTTTTAGGGAAGTCTGCACATTATCACCTGGTTGAGTTTACTTAGGACAAAAACTGAAGCAAATTTGGTGGGTCTTTCTCAAGCAAAGTACCTGAGGTATTATGAAACAAACTCTTTATTATTATTATTAGATATGAAACATTTGTTTGGGATGTGTGGGTCTTTCTCTCATCCTTACTTGAAACCTGTCTGCCATAGCTAATTAATCAATGAATATTCTTTTGGTTAAAAGGGAAGGGAAAGTATGTTAGAAGAATGATAACCACAAGTTAGTCCTAGGGATCAGCTAGCATTTAGCTAGCAAGTGCGGTGGGATACTTTTAAAAGATCAAGATGATTTCTGAGGCACATGGACCTCTCTGTGAAGTGGAATGGACAACATATTGTGCTTGACATCCACACGCTAACACATTTGTCCTTACTTGCAAACCATCTGCTTTTGCATGAAAATTACATCGATCTGCACTTTATGAAATATTCTTCATTTTTGATGTGAAGCAAAGGCCAGCTCCTGGGAAAAGAAGACAGCCAATCTTCTCTGCCCAAGGGGGGTGGGGTGGGTCACACTTGTCTAAGAAACCATCCTTTTGAAGATTCAAATGTCTTCGTTTTTTTAAGTGAGGGTCACCTTAAAGAGCAACTATAAAGCAACATCAGCAACCCTAAATCCTTAAACCTAAGCTGCTTACATGCCTATATCTTCAGAAATGAGACAGAGGAGACATAAAGGCTACCCCCAGGTCACATATATCAGTACTGCAATTAGCCAAGTGGATTTCCTCCACAATTCAGTGTGAGAAAGGAAGATGGATTTTTAATCACCATACTTAACACAGGAGTCACATATCGCATTTTGGCAAAAATACAGCCGATTTGAAGTACACTGCCAGTGAGATGGTGGGGTGTGTGTAGAGACAGGCCAACATACTGTCCTGTTAACAATACTCTCTTAGTCAGGCTGCTAAAACAATGGGATAGATATGGTGGAGAGGATTCATTTTCCTCTCTGTAGACCTGGTTCTTGGTATTCCCAGACATTATACAATAGTCATCCATCCACATGTCATTATGCATAATGAATGCATTTGATTTCCAAAGAGATGCTGTGCAGGTAATAAAATAAAATACTTGTCCATGTTTGGACACAAGTCAAACTGAGTTCAATGGGTGTGTTTGTGTGTTTTACTCTCATATTTTTTTCAAGTAGGAAATAATCCGGCACATAATTGTCTGTCCTTTTGATGTAAAAGTGCTTCTCAGCTCAATCCACTGAGCTCAGGGTAAGTGCACTTAGGATTGCAGTCTATGTCTGGCAGAATCTAGTTCATAATTAAAGGGGGGAGGGGAGTTGTGGAAATTGGTAAGAACCAAACAATGAAAAGAATGTACAGTGGTACCTTGGTACTCGAATGGCTTGGCTCCCAAACAAATTGGCTCCTGAATGCCACAAACCCGGAAGTAAGTGTTCTGGTTTGCGAACGTTTTTCAGAAGCCAAATGTCTTACGCAGCTTCCGCTGCTTCCAATTGAGTACAAGAAGCTCCAGCAGCCAATCGGAAACCACACCTTGGCTTTTGAATGGTTTTGGGAGTCAAACGGACTCCCGGAATGGATTAAGTTCAAGAACCAAGGTACCACTGTACTTCTTTGTGTAATAGACAACTTAACAATTTTATTACACAGAATGCTTTTTAAAAGGTTCAGCAAATTCATGGATGGTGTCATAACAGCTGAGAAGGAACCTCTATGTCTAGAGCCAGTATATCTCTGATTACCAGATAGTGTAGAATGGCTATCGCCACCAAGGTCTATATGATGAGGCCTCGG
This sequence comes from Podarcis pityusensis, assembly GCF_964106645.2. Classification (NCBI taxonomy): domain Eukaryota; kingdom Metazoa; phylum Chordata; class Lepidosauria; order Squamata; family Lacertidae; genus Podarcis; species Podarcis pityusensis. The sequence continues at coordinate 113,175,455 of NC_138028.1, read as the reverse complement.
AACTGGCTTCTGTTGGAAATAGAGAGGTAGATAATGCAGATATTTAGCTAGATGTTAAGAACTTCAGATCCTGGATCAGGGGTAAGAAAAGACCACCAGCCTCAAAAGGACCTGATACAGTCAGCAATCTTCAGCATATACTGTAGGAGGCTGACCACTGGATAACTGTTCTGATTTAAGCCTGAAGGCAGCTATATTAGTCATTTTGGTGGGTTAAATATTGCTTGTGCCAAAAGGTAATCATCTATGTGTCTTGACTGTGCTTGGAAAAAGCTCTCACGTATTTGCTATTGGACAAGATTTGAAATGGGAGGCCAATGCGATACAGAAATGGAATTGAAATGTCAAGTGAAATTTGAAGTAAAGAGAGAAAAATGACTCCCAGCTTGTCTTTAATTTTCTTGGTTGAGGAAAGCTCTTCAAGGTGTTACTGCAAATTTATCTTTATAATTAGAAAGCTTGTTCCGTTTCCTGGAGAAGCCAGTGAGTGCTTTACCACTGACTTCAGTGAAGGCAGACTGGAGCCCCTTAAAATCATTAAAAATAATTACCCTCCAACTCCAAGGCAATTGCCACATGTAGCAATTTTTACAGATAAACAAATGGCCTCAAGTTTTATGATCTTTTGATTATGAATTTAAATAAATCTGAAAGCTAGGATGCTAATTCCAGTTTTATGGTGTTTCCTTTGGCCCTCCCATCACTAATATTTATGAGGTGCTCTTGGGATTTTTTGCTGAAGCTAACAAAAATATCCTAGAGCTCTGCAATTTGGCCAGACTGCAGTTATACACATTGCTCCTTTTCCAGCTATCATGGTGAAATATTCAGCATGCTCTCCTCAGCTATTTTGTTCACATGAAATGGACTCAGCTTTGATGGACTTTTCAATAGGAATTGGGTAGGGTGTAGAGCAGAGCTCAGTCCCAGGTGTTGCGATGCGATTTGGCAACCTGGTGCCCTCCATATGTTGTTGAAGTCTAACTCACATCAACCCCAAACAGCATAGCTGATGATGAGAGGTAATAATCAGGTAAGGAATAGTTGAGGTAAGATATATGAAAGCCAACCTCAAATCATTTGAAACCCTTGTACATAAGCCCATTAATTAAAAGCAGGTGGAGACAAGCAAACAGATTCAATGTCTACTCAAAGGCACATGAATGTAGCACAACATAGCGGTAATCATTTCAGTTTTTTGAAGAATTACATGCATGCATCTGGCAGCAAGAACAAGGAAAGAACCAAAAAACACAATAGCCATGTTTACACAGAGTTCCCCATTCAACAACAGACAGATTTGTGGAGATCTGCTTCCCCATGTGTATGCACACTAACTGGATAAGGACAAGAGAATGGCAAAATGCTTAAAATATAGTAGAGTCCTTTTGATAGTCATAGTTTGGGAATACTTTCAATTATTCATTGAGTCAAATGTTGTGTCAAGGCTGAAATCCAATGCAGACTCACAAGAATGTAAGTTCCTGCTGAACTTGGTGTGATTTACATCTGGGTAAACATATTATATAGGATTGCATTGCACTTATTTTTTATTCTTTAGCACTACTATGATTCTCAAAACCATTTACTAATAGTAAACACAGTATGATTTGAATATTATTTTGGAAAGGGCAAATTAGAAAGTTTGCCTTTAAATGTAATTTGAATTTCTTCCCCATCCTAATTGTGATATAGTTATTGGCTAAAAGGGAAGCCCAAACATATTGAAACATGTTTTAGTTTATAGTGCATTCAGAAATATACACATGATAAAGTACAAATTTAAATATGCGGTTAAATATGTGTTGTTCTGTGGATTTTTTTAATAAAAAAAACCTTGCATTTTTGTGCAAAAAACAGGAGAGAATAATTCAGTTATGAATGAATATATGTGAAATTGACAAAGAACAGAAGCAGACCAATCCAGCTATCCCTATTTAGCAATGCTTTTGATTCTCTTCTAGATTAGTATATGTATAATTAGTATCCAATGCAAAATGAATATGCTAAATTAATTTTGTACCGCATTCAGTTGTACTCTCATCAGTTCTATTGAGGTTCTTGTATCATAGCCATTATTACAGTATTTGAGCATGGCATTAAATAAGATTTCAATATGCAATTTGAACTGATTAGCTTTAAAAAATTGAGTTATGTTAATCAGCCCAAACTAATATGCAGTATACGAACCCATGCTTCTTGCTAATTGCAACAGGAATACATTGCTGCAATGCAAGAATAGCAGAGAAATCGCTCATTGTGAGCTGTGGGTTTAAAATAACCCATTAGTTGGATTATCCCATTCCAGATTTGATTGCAATTTTAGCATAGCAATAGTAGACAAAGGAATCAATTAGCAGAAGATGTAAACTTATCTAAATCAAAATTGGACTGCACAGAGTTGGTTTATATCACTGCTTTGGGCAAGTATGCATGGTCTAAAAATTTTCATTACAGCTGGCCTCTCGCAACCCCATTTCCACATGCCTATTTTCTTCCTTTATGCTCATCCTACCTCATAGGGCACCTCCAAATTATCACTTTATTGATCATTCATCCCAATTTGTTTGCAGGGAGGTTAGAGCACATTGTGTCAAAACTAGTGTTATCCCACCATTTCCAGGGTGTTTTCCTGCCATTTTCTTTAACACAGAGAGTTTTGGGGAAGCAGGTTTTCTTGCACAAAGACCTCCGAATTAACGAGAATACCACAACTTGAATTTGCCAGAATATGACTGAATTCCAGTCAAAATAGCAACAATCTGGAAGCATCCTTACTCTGCATCCTTTTCCCCATCCACTTTGCCTCTGGAAGGAGAGTGATACCCCTTGGCCACCATTCCACCAAGCCTTTTCTCCTGTCTTATTTCTGTCCCACTCTCTGCCTACAGCTCCAGTCACCAAAACTTGTGAAGTTTCTGTTTCATCCAGCTGACCAGATTCCACATCCAGATTCATCCAGATACCACATAAAAAATTCTCTTTTGATCTTCTTGCTGACACTTTTACTCTGATACATTAGAAGGTCACTCAAGATGCTAAGTGAACATGTGGATTGGATTGAGGCATGAGATTGCATCAACTGTCCATAGTGGTAGAATTCCTGCTCCATGATTGCAGTCATGGGTTTTTTGTCTATCACATGACGGTGTATGTTTTGACTCCACAAAGTGGGAAATGACGGAGACAGGATGTTTGTGTTACTGAGTTCTGTGAAGTGGGACTATTGTCCTTTGTTTTTTCTCTTTGCTGTCTGATGGTAGAGAGAGAGGGAGTCATGTTGCAGTGCTCCATGTGTGTTTATATGTAAATAAAGTAGATTAGCCAAAATGCTGAGTTGCTGAGGTCTGTTATGCAAGCTGCGAAGACTCTGTGGATCCCTAAGTGTGCCGATGTCTGTTGGCATCAGTCGCTGTGATGTTCGGGCAGAAGAAAGCTTTTGAAACTCCTGAATGATCGACCAGGAGGGAGGGAACATACCAGTCAGGCATGTGTCTCTGCCAGGGTCCTACTTGAGCGTAGGATGAGCTCCTGACACATAGCCCCAATCTCCATCCATTTGGATGATGGTGTGCCTAGAGTCTTGAGCCTGTGTAGGTGTATTCACATAGGCTTTGCCTGAGCAAACTGAGGAGCCTGCAAATGGAAGCATCATGAGTTTAACTGATACAATGACTTGCACTTGGATGGTCCAGGCACTTTGTCAAGGTGGAAGTCAGGCGTGGATTCTGCTAGCACAATCATGCCTTTTCAAATTTTCAGTATATGAACATCTGTCTCTTTTAGCTGCATATAACAGATGGATCTAACAAGAGAAGTAAGCTTTGAGGAAAACCTTCTAGGTGTATATTTTAAATCTTAACACTATGGTGGGGGGGCGGCAATCTTATTAACAAATAGCTACAGACATTGGAAGCACACTGTCAGAGCTGGCTCCAGGTCCCAGCTCACAGAGGACCAACGTTAGCCGGCAGTAATGTACAAAAGTCTTTATTGAAGTACAGTTTCCATTTTCAAGCCGCAGCGCCCCAGCTCTACGTCTAGGGGTTAGATCGGCGAAGCTCCATCTGAGTCTCCGCCCCCTGTACACCAGTTTAAGATTCTAGCCTTACTCCACCTCTTCCGTCTCTCCTTTCTCCTCTGGGTCCTGCTACCCCCCGGGGTCCCTTCCTTCCTGGATTCTTCTGACGCTGACGTTGACCCCCCTGACTCCTCCCCCTCTTTTCGGCGGGCTTTGGGACCTGGCTCCCTATCCGGGCTGCCAACTGCGCCGCCCTCCTGTACATTTGAACTTGGCGCGCGCGCCCAGCCTTCAACCTTCCTCTCGACCGTTTCCTCGCTCCCCGATGGAGGCGTGGCCAATCCTGACTCATGTCCTCCCACTGGCAGTGCGCCGCCTGATCCCGATGCCTGGGACTCCTCCCCCCTACTGCACTCTGGTGTGGACGCTGGTCCTGATTTCCAACTGCTGCTCTCTGAGTCCCCTCTGGCCCCTTCTTCCTGGGGTGTCCCCCTAGGCACCCCCCTTGCTCTGACCATGGGAGCCCCTTTCTGTGAATCTTCCGATTCGCTGGAAAGACTCAGAGACCTCGGACCGCTGTCATCGCTAACATTTCCTTCGGACTCCTCCCCCTCGCTCTCTATTTCCTCCCTTTCCTGTGCCTCTGCTCCTGAACCCCTGACATCCACGTTTGATATGTCTGAGGAACTTGCATATTCATTTAAAATGTTTATACCTCATTTTCCCTTAATGGAACTACAATTAAAAAAATTAATAAAGCAGCAAGCCTGACGTTTACTGTATTTTTCCGTGTATAAGACGAGGTTTTTTGCTTAAAAAAATTAGTAAAAAATTGGGGGTCGTCTTGGACATGGAACTGTCAGGAGTTCAGCCTACACTTGAGCAGGGCCCTGGCAGAGACATATGCCCAACTGGCATGTTCCCTCCCTCCTGGTCGATCGTTCAGGAACTTCATAAGCTTTCTTCAGCCCAAACATCACAGCGACTAATGCCAACCGACATAGGCACACTTAGGGATCCACAGAGTCTTCCTTGGCATCATGCCAGGGAGCCTGCTTCCCCGCAGCAGCAGCTGCCACTGAGGGGGAGCATGTGGTGCCCCAGTCGCTGCCTTTGCTTCTGCACCATGGTGCACTGCATGCACCTCATGCTGGAAGCTTCGAGGGCGATCGCCCCCAAAAAGATCAACAACTTTCTGCCACCAATCATCCAGATTTTCACTTCTGTTTTAGGGTTTCATTTTCTTAATTTTGGGTTAAAAAAAAAATAGGGGTCATCTTATACATGGGGGCGTCTTATACATGGAAAAATACGGCGGTTCAGGTTGGCCCAAAGTAGCTTAATTGTTATTGCTGCCCTCATTAGAATAAGCTGCTACTGCTCATTCTTGCCAGAAGCCTTATGACCAGGGGTCAGCAACCTTTTTCAGCCATGAGCCGGTTCACCGTCCCTAAGACCATGTGGTGGGCTGGACTATATTTTTTTTTTTGGGGGGGGGGAATGAATGAATTCCTATGCCCCACAAATAACCCAGAGATGCATTTTAAATAAAAGCACACATCCTACTCATGTAAAAACACCAGGCAGGCCCCACAAATAACCCAGAGATGCATTTTAAATAAAAGGACACATTCTACTCATGTAAAAACACGCTGATTCCCAGACTGTCCACGGGCCAGATTGAGAAGGTGAATGGGCCGCATCCGGCCCCCGGGCCTTAGGCTGCCTACCCCTGGTTATGACCAATGTCAGCCAATGACTTCCCTCAGCTCTATAAGGTCTTTTTGCCTGTCACTGTATAACTCCTTCCTTCCTTTTTAAAGCTACCCAAATGCTATGCTTGGTTGTTGTTGTTTTAGCTTATAGTGATGGGGGAGAGGGATAGAGACAGAGGCCCTCACTCCCCACCCCATTGGTGGCAATACTTGTTTTCTTTGCTGCCAGACTTGGACAGGGTGCAATGAGTCATCCTAGATTAATGTTAATAAAACTTCAGGACATCCAGATTCTGTCATGAGCTCAATCTCTAAATTTGGCTGTTCCTGAGCAGGAATGGGTTTACTTCATTATGCTATGTCTAGACCTGACTGTTTCATCACTGGTGTGCCACTGGGGTTTGAAAAAAGATGCCTCCAGCTCCAGGTGGTGCCACAAAAATCAGGTGTGTGCCATTGGTGATAAAAGAGTGTCAATATAATGGATTTTTGAAAGGGGGTGAAAATTCTTTCCCTATTGTGTGTTCAGATGTGTATGTTATTTAAGGCAGCAGTCTGTAGCTGCTTAAAGGGCTATTATGTTAAAATAAATCTCAGGGAGATAAAGTCATAAGAAGAAAGTAAAATGTGAAAGGTTAAAGCCAAGTGGGGGAGGCATGCAAGCAGTCTTTGAATAGTTTCAGTAGGCTCATTTTACTTTTCTTTCTGCCTCCAAAACAAATCTGCTGTCTATGACCTCTTCATGAGGAATGCACTCATGTATTCAAGAAGCCTACAAAACTCTTGTCATTTTAGGATTTAGGATCAATTATTTTTTTTAATATTGTGCATGGTCACAACACAGCATGCCCTGGAATTATCTCCTACAAAATCTGCTTGATGCCCCCTGGAAACACAAGAAGTTGCCTTCTATTAAGCTAGATCATTTGCCTGTCTAGCTTGCTCTTGTACCTCTTATATCAGGAGTAGCTACCACAATGCCCTTCAATTCCCATCAGTCCTACCTAGCATGTGCAATGGTCAGGAATAATGAAAGATGTAATCCATCCACATCTGTAGAGAACTACATTGGTCTACACCAGTGTTCCCCAACCTTGGGCCTCCAGCTGTTTTTGGACTACACTTCCCATCATCCTTGACCACTGGTCTTGCTAGCGAGGGATGATGGGAGTTGTAGTCCAGAAACAGCTGGAGGCCCAAGGTTGGGGAACACTGGTCTACACTGACTGGCAACAGATTCCTAGTGTTTTAGACACTACCCAGGAGATGCCACATACCAAACCTGGGACTTTTTGCATGCAAAGCAAATGCCCTTCCCCTTATGCTTCCTTCAAAGACCTTCTCAGATTCCACCTTTTGTACCTACTCCCCCAAGTTCCCATGCTCTAATGCAGAAGTGGCTAACCTCCAGCCATGGGGCCCAAAGACTCCACTAATTTTGGCAGCTGTGGAGCAAAGAAATTAGCACCAGAGTGGATGGACATGGTTAAATCTCTCCACCCAGCCCAGGCCCTGTTGAGAATACAGTTGTCCCTTTCCTACTTTCCTATCCCTGATAGGGATGCAAATTGCCTCCTATCTGCACAGATCAGCTAAGGAGGAGGATGACCTGTATGTCCTATATCTGTGTTAGCGTGTGTGAATGCTAGAGTGTGTGGTGGTTATACCCACCACTGGTATATGGAGTGTTGCCCAAGGGTGAATACACCATTTGGGCCAAAAACAGAAAAATTAAGTTACAGTAGAACAGAAGTGACTGTAACCAGACCTAAGTACTAGGCCAGCCCAAGACATTTTACTGTCTAGATCAGCCTTTCTCAACCTGTGGGTCCCCAGATGTTGTTGAACTACAACTCCCATCACCCCTAGCTAGCAAGGCCAGAGCTCAGGGATGATGGGAGTTGTAGTCCAACAACTTCTGGGGACCCACAGGTTGAGAACCACTGGTCTAGTGGGAAAGAAAAGACAGTGTCCCCTCCAGTGGTGCCAACTTCTCAAGATGATTGAGAGGGGCCAACACAATATCCTGATATCACACAACAACACGAGGAGCCGGGGGTGGAGCCAAATGCCATCAAAATTTTGAGGGGGCCTGACTGGCACCGATGGTCTCTTCCTACTCCATGTAAAAAAACCTGACCAAACTGATAGTTGAATCTTACTGGTAGTATGACTATCTTATGCTATCTTAGGAGGTGCAGGGCAGGCCATGGAGCACACATTGCCCTGTCTCCAATACTGCATCACTCTTCATAATGGCATGGCTGTCATTTGAATAAAAGTTGCTGGCAATCAGAGTTGGGGGACACAAGGAAAGCGCTGCTGGAGTAGGCCAGTGACCCATTGAGTCCAGCATTCTGTTCTCACAGTGGCCAACCAGAGGCTTATGGGAAGCCTGAAAGCAGGGTTTGATCACAATAACACTCTTCCCATTTGATATTCCCAGAAACTGGCATCTAGAGGCATGCCTGTTCTGGCTTCCCATGGGAATCTGGTTGGCCTCTGCGAAAACAGCATGTTGGACAGCAAGCCTTTGACTTGATCCAACAGGACCCTGATGTTCTCATTCTACATATAACTGAAATAATAGCCCATCTTCCCCCATTTACCACCTGCCTTGCTTTCCTCCCTTTCCTCCACAGCTTCCCCTGTTTCATATTCTTGATACGTAAGCCCCTTAAGGCAGGAACTTTTCTTCCTCTGTCATGAAGGAATCTAAAATGCATTGTGAGTCCCTGTCTAGTCTCCAGGAATGAAGCTAATGTGTTTCTCAGTATCTTTTTTTTATTAATGTATGGGTTTTCCACATTTTAATGCCATTTTATGCTTTGTTACATGTCCTTAAACAGCTCTTCCATTTGCAAGCTAGTAAAAAAGAAGGTAAGAATGTGAAAGAAGCACTTAATCCCAAACTTAAACAGGCTGTTTTCTGTGGATGTAGTCTTAGGCAGACCTAGTCACCAATTTGTAAGTGTAGTTTGGCAGCAGAATATATATTTGTATATATATGCAAATTTGTAAGAATTCTGCTTACCTTTAACCGTAACACTGTGTTGCTCATGGCACCACCCCGCTGCTCCTGGAGACCCAACAGCTGAGTACCACAGCCAGTAGAAGACACAGCAGTCTCTTTCACCAACTGGGGAATTTTGAATTTGGTTTGCCTGCAAACTGATCAATAGCAGATGGATCCACAGATTGGCACACTCAGGGAATGGAGCTACAGAGTTGACTGAGTCCCTTGGGGACTTCATTCAGGTCCACTCCCACTTGTCACCTCAGTCATCAGATCTTCAACCCACCCACCCTGGAGTTGGGCTAGCCATCACTGGCGGTAGTGTGCGTTTTGACCTTGTCCACAGAACGGACACTCACTGTTTCCCTGGTGGGCATTGGTTGAGAACCATCACTCTCCACCTCCTTCCCGGCAGCTGGACCCACATATTCGCCAGCTGATGGGAAGCTCCCCCCACCCGGTGCAGCCATGGGGGCATGACTGCCTAGCCAGAGAGCCAGGTTTTTAAAAATAGTTTCACCAGTTTAAGTCTGTGGTGTGGATGTTCCTGATGTCCCAATCTGCACAGACAGGAGAAGAATATCTTTAATACCAACCGAGGGGGTTGCAACTGCTACCATCAATCCTCAAACAAAATAAGAGCTGGGTCTTATGAAATGGAGCCTCAGTAACCTAGCATTCTGTAGTATAGTGCAGGCTATCAAATATTCCAAAGTCTTGTCCAAAATGCCTAAGTTTCATTGTTTCTAGCTTGCAACAGACGGGAATGTTTTTCACAAGCTCCACCTGGGGAATACTTACAGCAGAGGTCATGATTATTTTAACTTCCAAATCATTTATTTGTACCCATCAAGGGTTCCCTGAAAAGCCACGCAGAGCTACTGAAGTGACAAGTAATACCCATTAACCCACGAGTGTAATATTTCACTCTGCTCTTTCTCGGCATCTTTTTAAGGTTTATGACAGCATCTGAAGAGACAGATGGCACGGCGCTAGTATCACTCAGAATGAGAAAGGGAGTACACCAAACTACTAAAGGGTGAATAAATTAGGTTCATGCAAATGTGCTTCACAAAGGCTGCAGTTTAAGGGAAAGGAAAGGAAAGGAAATGGAGAGGAGAGGAGGACTCCTGAACAGCGGTGTGCTTGCTAGGTGCTTGCTAGGAAAGAGCTGTAGACCAGCATGCAGAAAGCTCCAGGTATCTCCAGCTAGGTCTGGGAGACCCTCTGCAGAGTCACTGTCTGGTCGGACAAGACTCCGTTTAACAGATCACTGGTGTGACAACTTGGCACAACACAGGTTCCTATGTGCCATTATAAATCTATGTGCCATTATAAATAATAGACTTAAATCAGACTTATGAAGAATTGTGTAGATGTGAGTTTGTGGAAGCACAGAGCACAGGAAGTGACAATGTTAGGCAAATTAGAACTATAGTGGATGGTCAGGAGTGAAAGGTAGAACTCAGAGCGAGTTGCTGAGGATCATTCTCTAAACTACAGAAGAAACAAAAGGGTTGTATTGGTTTGTTTTCCAGCCCCTAAATTCAACTACCAAATCAGGCCTTTGCTAAGGCCTTTGATGGATATTAACTCCTAGACTAGCTTTTAAGATGTAGTCAACTATGTGAATGGCTGCCATTTTTATTTGTTTGCTGGCTCATGTTTTCTGATATTATTGTGCAGAATGATGCTGTTGTAATTGTTCTCAATTTGGTTTTTTGGTGTTTTTTTACCCCACCTGGGATCACTTGTGAATAAGACCAGGTTAAAAATGTTTAAAATAAATGAATAATACAAATGATCGGATGGATGAAAGTTGCAAACTCCTTTTGGAAAACACCCTTGTTTATTTCAACATATACCTTAAAATACTAAGCCTAGTTTTTTTGAGTGCAGATGTGCCAAAGCAGTTGGAAGTAATTCTGAGGCAACACAGTGGGGCAAGGACAGGGGCACCATTGCTATCCATAGTGTAAATATTTGTTTTGAAGATTGTCCTTAATAAAGTTGTGTAGCATTTGATTGTCTCATCTGTCCATTTTAACCACTATGGTAGAATGTATTTACCTTCCAAGATTGAAAATGTAATTGGTTAGATTTTTTTGGGTTGTTGTTTGGATTAGGGTCAGATTGGAAAGGCTGAACTTTGATTAGCTTAATAAGCTTGTCTGTATAACAAAAGAAGACCCCAATTTTACTGCACCCCCCCCAAAAAAAAACCCCACATACATACAAAGATCCTCTCTATATGTCTGCACCATCATAGAGGAAACCTCAAACTGTTTCCATAGCCACTCCTCAGATTAGGAATGGGGAACTAATTCAATTCAGTTCACATTTAAAGGTGAACTTGCCAAATTTGCACTTTCGGAAACAATATGCAAACCAACTTACAATGCACACTTCTCTATCTATTGCAACACAATTATCCAACCAAGTAATGTGTACAGAGATGCATATACTGGGGTAAAGTGTACATGCATTAGTGAAAACGTCACAAAAATGCATTACATTGAGGACAATTGCTTTGCAAATAATGTATATTAGGCCAAATTATACCCCCCTAAAGTATCTATTTACACTAAAATTCTGATTAATTTTCATAAAAACTTTTTTTAATAAAAAAACCACTAACTGGTGTGGAACAGTAGAGAACTGAACTGAAAATTTGGAACAACTCAGTTAAAACACTAAAAAAAAAAGGCTATAAAAAAACAATTTAAAAGCAATTTAAAAGAAGAAGCCCTCTCTGCTGAGCAGCAGCAGCAGTCCTTATAAAAGCTGGCCACACCCTGGACCAGGTGGATAGAGGCAGTAGCAGGGCCCTCAGGCTCTCAGCAGGGTGGATGGTGGTTCCTTTGTCCATCCACCCCTCTAACTCCCAACCACAGATCTCAGGTTTCAAAGTGGTAGTTTAATTTGTGTCTTTGGTCTCTGTTTCAGCTTGGTCTGAGGGAAGTCTGCCTGTTCCTTGCCAGAATGGAATCCATCCCCCTGGGCATGCAGAAGCATGCTGCCTTCTCATCTATAATTTTGAAACCTGTGATTTTAGGATTTATATCAAGAGTTCTTTCTTTTTTATTTCAAGGCAGCTAGTTCCCTACTTGCTTTATATTGAATGCTTTGGATAAATATCTTAGGGCACTTCTTGGTGAGCACTTCCTTGAACATTCACCTTGGTTTTGAGGTAGATTAGATGACATTGACTGTTTAAGTGAGCATTCATTCCAAATTGTCTGCAGGGAGGCTAGATGATGGTGCATCAAAACAGGAGTTGCCTGTGCTTTCCAGAACAATCTTTTTTGGGAAGCAAGTCTGTTGTTCTCCCAATCAGCTATAAGCGTGTGACCTGAATTTGCTGGTATGTAATTGAATTCCACCTAAAAATATTGCCATTATGGAAGACTTGTAGCTGAGTAACAAGAAGGGCCAGTTCAAGACATTTGGTGCTTGAGATGAACCACAAAAATGTATCTTCCCTCCTCATCGATGCTTTTGGAACTAAACAATACCCCATAAATAAATTTAGAGATAGTAGTATTGGGTCATTTCCTTAAACAAAACCATTTTGCTACCAAAACAATACACAAGCAATCATGAAGGACTAGCAATTGAACAAAATGCCATCATAGCTATGCTAAATTCGGGGGCTACTCTCGGTTTGTATAAATGCATAAATCAGAGGGTTTAATGAGAACTGAAAATAATGGCTTCTTAAATAATTTTGCAGTATTTTCCTCTCTTTTTGCATTAAATGTTTCTCTCCTCCCCCCTTCCCCCTGACCCTGCTTTCAATTGTTCCTAATAGAGACTCAAGGAGCTGAAACAGAGGGAGTTTGCCCGAAATGTAGCTTCCAAATCAAGAAAAGATGAAAGGAAGCAAGAAAAAGCCCTTCAACGCTTACACAAGTTAGCTGAACTGAGAAAAGAAGCTGTGTGGTGAGTGAAAAGTTATTGAAAGGTAAAAAGTACAGGGAAAGGGGGAAGAATATTCCAGATGACATGATGTGGCAGAATGCCCCATGACTATTAAGATCTCAAACCAGAACAAAGTAGCTATATATTTTTGGCACTCTCTGAACTGTATGTTGCAATTAGATGTGGCACCATGCAAAGAAATAAATGTTTTAACATTACTTTTTCAACAGAGCTAAAATGACAAGTATTTGAGTTAAAAACATGTCCTATATATATTTAATAAATCAGGCTTAGCAGTAGAAAACATTAGGAAACTAGGTCAGTCATTTGAATTTTGACAGGACACCACTGATGAGGAAAGGAATACGCTGGCTTGCTGCTAGTCTGCGCAATATTGCACAACCCAGTTCAATTCTGTAGTATTCATTCTGGAATTTGGGTCCTATTCTGCTTTAAGCAGTTTATTGATAGCAAATGTCACATTGATCACAAAGGTTGCTGATTCAGGGGCTTCACTTACCAGCAACTGGGGAAGTGGAATAATAGTGCTGTAGCCAATGCTGCCATTCTGCTTGTACAATACAATTCCATTTGCACAACAAGACTTCTCTTTCATCGACTCACCTGCACACATAAAAACGTAAGCAGAGACCTGCTGGATCAGGCCCAAGGCCCATCTAGTCCAGCATCCTGTTCTCACAGTGGCCAACTAGATGCCCATAGCAGGCACCTTCCGGTGCAGGGTTTTGTTTTGATTTGATTTGTTAGGAGGCACAGGGACAGGAGAGGAAGAGGAAGTCCCATTGTGCAAGCAGATACGAACTTAGCTTCTTCAGAGTCAAATCACTGGACACGTTAGCCCAATGTTGTCTACTCTGATGGACTACAGGTTTACAGAGTCTCTGGCAGAGATCCATCCCACCACCTGCTACCTGGTGATATTATCACTGAATCATAGAACTGTAGAGTTGTAAGGTAGCCTAAAGGTCATCATTCCAACCCGTGCAATGCAGGAATCTCAGCTAAAGCATCCATGACAGATGGCCATCCAACCTCTGCTTAAAAACCTCTAAGGAAGGAGAGTCCACAGCCCCCTGAGGGAGTCTGTCCCACTGTCGAATAGCTCTTACAGAAAGAGGAGGTTCCAGTGATTGAGTCAAATCCTGCAAAGGAATTTGCCCATGTGAAAAAATCTTCAGGGTCCCAGGGGAAAGTGGGTGCTACAGTGGGAAGTGTTGCGAATTCTTCACGGCGCTTTAGCAGAAAAGCTCAGAGTTCCAGGTTCTTCAGTGCAGTATTATTTATTGTGAGCTATATAGACAAATGTGGGCTATGGGTGGCGCTGTGGGTTAAAACACAGAGCCTAGGACTTGCCGATCAGAACGTCGGTGGTTCGAATCCCCACAACGGGGTGAGCTCCCGTTGCTCGGTCCCTGCTCCTGCCAACCTAGCAGTTCGAAAGCATGAAGTGCAAGTAGATAAATAGGTACCGCTCCGGCAGGGAGGTAAACGGTGTTTCCGTGTGCTGCTCTGGTTTGCCAGAAGTGACTTAGTCATGCTGGCCACATGACCCGGAAGCTGTATGCTGGCTCCCTCAGCCAATAAAGCGCCACAACCCCAGAGTCGGTCATGACTGGACCTAATGGTCAGGGGTCCCTTTACCCTTACTATATATACAAATATCTACAGAAGCAGTTCATACAGTCAGACAGAGTACCTGGCTGCACCTTAAGGCAAATAGGAAGACTCTTTCTCTCTGACCACACTCCTCTACACCACCACCATTACTGCTGGACAGGTTTCCCTTTTAAACCGATGACAGCCAATCAACTGTTAGTACATTACTGCTGAGTCATTCTGACCCAGCACCTCCATAGAAAGTATTGCAGGCTGATTGCATCAGCTAGCAAACTCAAGCCTGCAGACTTACTACCTCACACAGCATTCTGTGGATCCCAACAGGAAGATGCTGATCACTGTAGACTGATGGCAGAACATCCCTAATTTTCCTAATTTTCTCTCCCCCTCCCCAACCCTCAATCAGTACTGCTGGGAACATGCAGAGTAACAAGCAGATGATCTGGTCCAACACACATTTTTATCATTGGTAGCCTCCCTGCATCCTTTATCACTAGTAGCATTCCATCTTTCATCTCAGTTTGCAAACATCCATATTGCTCTCCCATCTGGGATTGCATGAAGCCATTGTAGACATTGAAATATGTGTAGCAGCAATATAAGGATATGCTGGGTGGGAAGAACGAAGTCAAACATTTTACTGCATTAAGCAACCGCTTCTCAGTGTCACAAACCATATATACTGTGGAAACGGCAAACAGAGGACCCCTTATGGCTGCTGCTTTATGTCACACTTTAAATGTGCAATTCGTGTTACAACTTTTATTGAGGTGTGTTCACACATTCAAACTGCTAATAGCATTCACTTCATCACCACAAATCATTGCTCTTAGCACATTCTAAATTGATTGGCTGCCATTATGAAGTATTTTCTTGTTGCGCTGACAGGCAATTATGCGTGATGACTGAAGTCCTCTATTTTCCTTCATTTCTGACATTTTTTAAAACAATAAACATGGGTTTTTTAGTGGACTTCCAAGTGGAGAGATCTGAATTGTCATGCAAAACTGCTCTGAGATTTACTGCGTTGATAAGAAAGAACAGCTCTCTAAGACAAAGCCTATAACATACTGTACCTCACGACCAGGGGGAGCACTGACAAAAAATAATCTGAAAGGCTGGAGTACCCAGCAATGCATCCTCCATAGAATCATAGAGTTGGAATAGACCACAAGGGCCATCGAGTCCAACCCCCTGCCAAGCAGGAAACAATGTTGTCCAGGTGCCATGAGACCCAGACAGCACAGCCAATGGTCAAGGATGATGGGAGTTGTAGTACTGCAACATCTGACTGGAGATCATCACATTGGCTCACCCTGATTTAAGAGAAATGTCATCTGACCACTTTTTCAAAAATATAGATCCGAGAACTGAGAATTTGGGTTATCAAGTGTTTGTTTGTTTTTTAATAAATATTTTTATTAATGTTATAAAACAAAATTATAGGAACATAACACACATTTTCTCACAAATACATTCTTTTTGGACTTCCCTCAGCTCTTCTGACAATCCTCCGTTTTGATTATTTCTTACACATTTCCTGATTTTATATTGCCTTATAATAATAACCTCCCCCCTACTCCCTTTTTTACAATATTTCCAATATTAATTTTTCACAGAGCTTCCTGCAAACCAACAAACGTTGTTTGTTCATCGCATATACTTTTCAAATAATCTACAAATTTACTCCAGTCCTCGGTGAACTTATGGCCCCGTCGGTTTCGGATCTTTCCTGCTAATTTGTCAAGTTCTGCATAGTCCATTAGTTTCATTCTCCATTCCTCCATCGTTGGTAATTCTTCTTGTTTCCATTTTTGGGCCAGTAGTATCCTTGCAGCTGTTACCGCATATAAGAAAAGCTTACATTCTTTTTTATTTATTTCATTTCCTACCATACCTAACAGAAATGCCTCTGGTTTCTTTACAAATGTATATTTCAACATTTTTTTCAATTCATTATATATCATTTCCCAGAAGCATTTCACCTTTTTACACTCCCACCACATATGATAAAATGTCCCCTCTTTTTCTTTACATTTCCAACATTTGTTACACACTTTATACATTTTTGTTAACTTTACTGGTGTGATAGAATTTGGGTTATCAAGTGTTAGTTGTAATTCCTATGAATTATATACCCCTTTATACTCTTTTGACAGTTATCACAACCATTTCACAGGTTGGCAACTGACACTGAGGTATACTCTTAGATACCCAGCTTGCTGAGCAGGGTCTTGAATCTATGTTTCCCAAGACCTTTTCCCAAATCCTGCCTGCCGGCCTATACTTCTTAATCGCAACTTTTGTTTCTCATCAGAACTGACTAATAACCCCCTGAAAATAGTAACGTTTCCTATTTCCAATTAATGGATGGCATGACTCACTTCCTTAAGATATCCCTTTAAATCGTCGCCGTCGTCCTCCTCCTCATCATCATCCTTGCCCTATGGTTGCATTCAGCACCCCTGCTCCCCTCAATTCTGGATTTGAAGAATAACCCATCAGGAATATTTGTAGATAAAGCAATTAATCACAGAAAGGCAAAATGAGTGACCTTATAGTCTTCTTCCAGACCCAAGACTCTGCAATGAATTGGCTGCAGACCATGAACAATTCAAACTAGAAATAATTTAAGCCCTGTAGGTTACTGTACAGCTGAAACAGTTTAAATCCCAAAACTCTGATTTAGCATGTTGCCGGTTGGGGTGTGTGTTGTTATTATTTTACCCTTACTCCTCAGGCCTTTGTAACCTTTAAATAACTCACAGCCAGAGGTCCGTATCCAACTCCTCATGCTGTGCTAATGATCACATTATACCTAATGGTATATTTATTAATGGTGGTGCTTCAGAGAGAGAGGAGGACAATAGATCAGCCTATGTGTATACATATCTGAAATTGCAAGCTGGACCCCTGGGGTACTGTATACATTTAGATACAGCTATAAATGTTTTAGAAATACAGCTAAGAGCTCTACATGCTACATCAGAGAAAATGCAAACCTGTCTGGTATAGTGTAGCTGTGCTCGGAGAGCAACTATTTAAAATGACCATGGGGGGTTCCGTACTTATCTTCACTCAACAACTCGTGTGTCAAATAAGATGTGTTTAAAAGTCATTCCAAAATTGCTAGCGCAACATGCATTCCCAAAATGTCGTTAAAAACACAGGGGAGGGGGGGTTGCCGATCAGTGGCAGGGGCCATGCTTTGCATACACAAAGCTGCAAGTTCCGTTGTAAGCATTTCTGATGAAATGATCAAGGATAGCAAGACTGTCTGAGAGGCCCTGGAGAGCTGCTGTCAGTTGGGCTTTCCACCAAATTGCACACAAAGTGAAATTTGAGACAAATGCGGAAGATCTTGTTCAGTCAAAAGATCTGAAGATGTTTCAAGGGAAGCTAAAATAATTCTGGCAGGTGGGATTTTATAGAGTAGGGAAATTAGTGCCCTATCCTAGGCATGGTGGTTTGGCTCATTATAATAAAGTCCTGTGCCATATGATGTCCAAGTGCCCCTATTTTCCAGGTACAGTCCCTGATTTACAGAAGCTGTCCCAGTTTTTGATTTGATCCCAGAATGTCCCTCTTTTCCTTAGGGTGTCCCTATTTTTGAAAGAGAAAAGTTGGACAGCATGCTGTACAAATTCAAGATTAAAGAGATTTTGACATATAATTTATGCCAAGCCCCCCCCCCCACCTACACATCCAGAAAGGAGACTTGAGGCATAGAATAGGTTAAAGGATGTATTTCTTAAAATGTTAACAGAATGGAGGATATGCATTCCAAGCAAACAAGTCAACCCAATCAAACAAATTCAGATTTAACAGACAGGTGAGGACTTAGAATCATAGAATCATAGAATCATAGAATCATAGAGCTGGAAGAGACCACAAGGGCCATCGAGTCCAACCCCCTGCCAAGCAGGAAACACCATCAGAGCACTCCTGACATATGGTTGTCAAGCCTCTGCTTAAAGACCTCCAAAGAAGGAGACTCCACCACACTCCTTGGCAGCAAATTCCACTGTCGAACAGCTCTTACTGTCAGGAAGTTCTTCCTAATGTTTAGGTGGAATCTTCTTTCTTGCAGTTTGGATCCATTGCTCCGTGTGCGCTTCTCTGGAGCAGCAGAAAACAACCTTTCTCCCTCCTCTATGTGACATCCTTTTATATATTTGAACATGGCTATCATATCACCCCTTAACCTCCTCTTCTCCAGGCTAAACATGCCCAAACTTTGTCAAACTCTGACAGGTAAATCCTCACCCAGTCTGGACATGAGCTGCAGCCTTGCACTGTGGCTCCCCAGCTAAGGTCAGTGAATAAAAGACTCCCTCTTCATCAGAAAAACCTTGTGTATGGTCCCCACAAGTGCATGCAGACTGTGCAGCATTCACCTGTGTGTGTACTCCAGGCCTCAAGGGACACTCCTCCAAGCCCTCCAGGCACAATGTAGCAGCTGGTCCCTGAAGGGTGTCCTTAGCCCAATACTGCTTCCATAAACCTAGGGTTTGCACCCAGCTTTCTTATCTACTCAGACTCAATGCCATACTGGCAGGCAAGCCATACCTCTCCCTGAATGCCAATCAAATTTACTCAACAGTGTGAAGTGTGTGGGGGAAGAGAGGCCCTAACAACAACAAAAATCCTACTCAGCTCTGGGTGATTAGCCTATAATGCCAATAAAGGGTACCAATGGGCAAACAGGAGGGGGTCTGAAGGAGGAGCTACCTTAAAAACCCCTTCCAGACCACCTCCTATTTGCCCACTGATACCATGTGACCAAGCCCCTCTCCCCTCCCCATGGGAGTGGCAGGCCTTGCATTTCTTTCTTGAAGGGAAGGGTGGGAGCAAACATGGCTTGCAGAATTGCCAAACTGATGTTTACCAAAATATACATGCTTGAGAGACAATAAATCCCTAGTGTTATGATTCACAGCTGCAATATGGATTTTCATAAATATGTGGGATGGGATTCGCTTAAGAAACTCCATCAGGAGAAGCCCTGTGCAAGGACTTCTGCTTGAGACATGGGGTTCCACCATCCCTCAAAGAATGACTTGATGGGGCATCAGGAGAACCCACAGAACAATGGGGAGGAGGGGGAGATGGGATTGTTCCATCTGGCTAGTTGAAATACTTGCAAAGACAGAACGTTTGCAAGAGAGCAACACTGAATTCCACCTTTATTGATCAGTGGGGAGAGGGGTGCTTACATGTAAATTAGGTCTGGTTCATTCACACATTCAACTGTAGCATGTAGGTGTCATGTTCACTGAGAGATAGGTAAAAGTCCCAGGTTCACACACATTCTTTTCACTGAACCTTCACTAAATGTGAAGTCCCACTCATGTAAAGTACCGGTTTCCATTTCCCCAACCACAATGGACAGATAGCCTTAATTTGGTGTACTTGTGTGTAGGGCTCTGTTTGTGCTGAAGGTTCTCCCCACGGTGGTGGAAGACACTCCAGTCCAAGGATGGCAGGGGGTGGGCCAGTGTGTGTGTGAACCAGACCAAAAGTTGCCATTACGTTTCTCCTAAAGAAAAAGTCAAGACAAATTTTGTCATTCCAGCGTAATGGTGTGGAAGACCCATAGAAAACTTCCAGCTGCAATTCTGTCCTTGTCACTTTCAAATAATTGTCTAGTTCAGTGGTATAGATGTCTTCCTGACTTCTTTGTAAGAGAATAAGAACAGAAGGGAGCTGGAGAATAAATGACCAGAAAGAGACATGGTGTCTTTTTCTCCCCCCCCCCCTTTGTTCTTTTCTTTTTCTTTTTCTTTTTCTTTTTTGTTTCCAGAGAATAGAACCACATCAGGCCAAATGAAACCCTTGGCATCTGACTATGTGCTCATTTCCTCCCAGGACACAGAGCTGTTATATAAAGTGTGGTTTGCCATATTGAATGAGAATGGGTGGGAAACCTGGAAATTGTTTTTGTTTGTTTTGCATACTTCACAGCATGGAAGAGTTCTAAGACCTATCTATTAATATATTTCTTCCATTTTTTAAAAAAAAGAGGCATTGCTTTAACCACAGTGTTAATTAGAACCATAGAACTGTAAAGTTGGAAGGGACCCTGAGGATCATCTTGTGCAACCCCATGAATAGGCAGCTGTCCCATATGGGGATCGAACCTGCAGCCTTGGTGTTATCAACAGACTCTAAACAACTGAGCTTATCTAGTCCATGCTTTGGCAAAGGGCCCTCTGCCAACTCTAGAGACCACTGCCTGGGTTCATCCTCCTCCTCCCTCCTGTTGTTGCCTCCCCTCTCCAGCAAGCACTGAAAGAAGGAGAAGTTGCTTTCAATCTCTCTTTGGGCAGCTGCACATAGTGAGCCCTAAGAAAGGCAAGCAAATGGGGGAAGCAGCAAGAAAGCAAAAGATGGTAGCTCCCACTTATGACATCTAGACCAGGTTCCTCCTAGACACTTGAGCAGTGGCGGAGGGAAGGGGGCAGGGGGAGGTCCGTGCCAGGTGCCATCTCTAAGGGGGTGACAAGAAGGCACCCTGCCACGGTCTCGCCGCCTGCCATCGCGCCACCATGTGAGAGGGAAACAGCCTGGTGGCACATGCGCACATGTCGTGTTTGCGGCTCATGCTATGTACTGCGCATGCGTAGCCAGGTGGTTTGCCCCGCCCCCGACACCCTGCACTGGGTGCCGGTTACCCTTCCTTCACCCCTGCACTTGAGTAGACATTGATGGTGCTATAAACCAAATGGAAGCCTATTTTGGCATTAAGCCAAGGGTAGGCAACCTAAGGCCTGGGGGCTGGATACAGCCCAATCGCCTTCTAAATCCGGCCCATGGACGGTCTGGCAATCAGCATGTTTTTACATGAGTAGAATGTGTTCTTTTATTTAAAATGCATCTCTGGGTTATTTTGGGGGCATAGGAATTCGTTCATTTATTTTTTTCAAAATATAGTCCAGCCCACCACATGGTCTGAGGGACGGTGGACTGGTCCACAGCTGAAAAAGGTTGCTGACCCCTGATAATGATGGTGGTGATATACAACCCTCTGTAGCAATTGGAACTCACGGGACCTACAGGAGAGTTTAGCAGGCAGCACTTGTGCACAGAATTGCCTTCAAATGCATGCGTATCTTTTGCCTGTAAAATGTCAGGATTGTGCTGTTTTTGGAAAGGTGACATTGTTACTGCACTGCTAGCTTTGCATTTCAAATGCTTCTGAACTGCATTTACAGAAAGTGTATTCTTGTTTTCTTTCAGTGCTCCAGGGAGTGGCCCTATGTTCAGATCCACGACAGTTACAGTCCGAGATAATTGTAACGAAATCCCTCCACGTGCCCTCATCGACTCTACTAAAAAGGAGCAAGAATTCAACTTTGCATTATTGCACAGCTCAAAGACAGCTGACAATGTTACATCTGTGGCTTCTTCCTCACCTGATAATGCAAATAACAGCAAGCCAGACATTAACAAGCCTGGGGATCAAACGCAGGGGCTCCATGGACATAAAGTGGGGTTCTCTTTTGCATTTCCTAAGAAAGCAGCAGTCAAGCTGGAATCATCGGCTGCTGCCTTCTATGAATACAATGATGAAACTTCATCTGAACATGGGCTTAGCAGAAGAAGCCGGTTTGTTCCTGGACCTTGCAGCCTTCAGGTTTCACTGAATGAAGAAATGTCTCTGTGTTCTGAGGAGAAACCTAATTCTATTGTTCCACTAATGGAAAAACATGCTGATGAATCTCTCCAAGTACAGGAACTACCAGATGAACTACCCAGTGAAGGAAACATGATAAAGGACGTCATGGAATTAAGATCTCCTGCTTCTCATTTGAAAGAACCTGGGCTTGGCGATTCAGAGGGCTTTTCTGTTAATGTAGATTCAGCTGCCTCACCAGATGAAACATCATCCAAAGTTGTCCTTGGGAACAAAGCCCTCCCTGCAGAAAGTAATAGTGATGAGCCCAATGGAAATAAATGCACAGGTCTCCCTGTGAATGAAAACTGTTTATCACAGCAGGATATCCAGGAAAAAAATGATCAGAATCTGAGCAGCGATTCACCAGCCGCTGAAGTTGAAATTAAAAAATGCTCATCGGATGGACTGATGCCAGCAAATTCTGAGGGGGAAACAGTAGCTTTTCCTTGTAAACAAAATTCACAAAAGAGACCTTGTGAGCCATTTGTTCCTGTGCTTAACAAACATGGATCAACCATTCTTCAGTGGCCATCAGAAATGTTAATTTACACAAACACAGAGCCAGTCATTTCATACAGTTGTAATCCATTATGTTTTGACTTTAGGTCATCAAGATCAAACGAATGCCTTGAGAAAAATAAACCTCAATCAAACCAAGATTTGAGTTTAGACTGTCCAGATAAATCTCTTTTAGCAAATGTTGACTGTGCATCTCACATTAACACACATCCATACAATGATGAAAAATTAACTACGACGGATGCTTCAGTGGCAGTGGATTGTAGCCTCAATAAAAAACAAGATGGCCTAAGCCTAGATACTTTGTGGATGATTGGAGAAAATGAAAAATGTCATAATTCCCCAAAATGTATACATGAAAGCTCATCAGAACAGCAAAACAAAGCCTGGATAAAAAGAACACATGAAAAGTGGTTTCACAAAAACAGGAAGAGGAAAAGAAGAAGAAAGCTATGCCACCACCATTATGAGGAGGAAATTACTGAGGCAGATATTAAAATTTCTCCGTTACTCGAACAGCAAAATAACTGTGCTGATGTTGATAAATATCCAAAACTTCATAATGCTTTGGAACAAGACACTGGTGAAAATGGAATGGGAGATTCAGTTGTGGAACTCTTTCAGCAGACATCTGAAACTTTCCAGGTTGACAACAGTGACTGTGGTGGAACATCCACACAGGTCCATGGAAACCAAAGTCTACATCCCACTTGCAACATAAAAGACAATAGGGAATTCTACATTAACTCTAACCAAGTGTGGAGAAGGAGTAAATCAATTTCTCACAGACAATCAAATAAACCAGGTACAAGTTCTGGAAGATGCAACTCAGTTCATTCTGGAGCATTTTGTAGTTGGAGAATCAGAAGATGTAGCAGTAGCCCAGACCATAAACATTTAGACCATTTTCCTGAAGAAAAATGTGTGAATCAATCACAGCCCACGAAGAGAGCCTATCATTCACTCACAGAAGAGCCAGAGAGGTCCCATAGGAAACGGAAACATCATATGTATTCTTGTTCATCAGATGAAAGTTCAAATGCACTGACCTGTTCCTCAGAAGAGAATCTGAGGCAAACATGTAACTTAGCAGCACCTTGTAAACCTAAACGGAAACGAAGGAGAAAGAGAGCAAGAACTCAACATGCATTTAGAGAGAGGGCACCAAGAAGGAATGTCATTGTTGAGTCTCCTAAAAGGGTATGCACAATCAATAATTCCCTCAAACTATTTACTGAAGAAAACACAGAGCAAACGAAAATATCTTCCATCACAGATGATGCAAATGGTAATATGGAACAAACAATCCAGTCAGTAGAAAGTCAAACAGCTCCACAATCTGAACATTTACTTTCATTAGAAAATATCAAAGGTTCAAACTCTTCCAGTACAGAGAAAACTACCTCTCTGGAGGAATCTACATTTTCTTCTTCTTCTGTTACCGAACACAGTGTTCAGCCAATGGTGAAACCCCAAAACATGCTAGAAGAAGGAGAAAAACCTGAAATGCAAGCTCCTAATAAAGTGCCCAGTCTTGAAAGAAACTTTGATCAGCCTCCTCCTAAAGCATATCTGTGTCATTATGAAGTGGCTGAGGCTATGCCCCAAGAGAAACTCAACCCATCAGTCAACGAGTGGCTACGGTATAACCCAGGTATATTTAATGCACCGCCCCCTTTGCCCTTTAAAGAAGCACATATGAACAGTCACACTTTTTTAACCACAGAGCAAATTCTTGCCCCCTTCACTTTGCCCGAACACACATTGCTTTTGCCTCCCGAAAGCCACGACAAGTTCAAAGATCTGCAATGCGAGGCCTACCACCAGATCTTCCAGCAAAACATGCTCGCCAGTAAGATGAAGCTGACCTTTCCTCCAGCTGCAGTCCAAGCTTCCAATGCCCCTCTGCAGCCCTTGCCTTTGCAGCAGCCTCTGTGCTCTACCTCGGTCACTACAATCCACCACACGGTTTTGCAACAACATGCAGCAGCAGCCGCAGCAGCTGCAGCTGCAGCAGCAAGTACATTTAAGGTCCTTCAGCCTCACCAACAGTTTCTTTCCCAAGTCCCGGCTCTTTCACGGACACCTTTACCTCATCTGTCAGTCGGGCCAAGACTTTGCCCTGCGAGTCACACAGCCATCGTTGGCCCACCCCAACTGCCCCTCATTCCAGCTTCAGTTCTCCACCCAAGCCATTTGGCATTTCCCCCATTGCCACACACACTGTTCCCCTCACTCCTGTCACCACATCCTGCAGTCATTCCTTTGCAACCACTATTCTAGGCCTCATGAGGAGCAGTCAAACTAGAAGGACAAATTTCGATTGAAGATACATCAACACTCTTCATCAGAACCATGGACAGATCACTCTACCAATAGACTGAGCTTAAGAGGTTTGCAAGAGCCTTCTGATATAGAAGAATTTGCTATTGGTTTAAAAAATGCAAATATTTATAAGTAAAGTGCAGATTCATAATAAAATTAAAGCACTGAATAGTCTAATATTAATACAAACCACATATGTATAGATATAATATATATGTATATGTATGTATGAAGATAATGTCTTAAAAATATACTAACATGTATATAAAATATATTTATAGTACTGTAAGTTATGTTGTAAAGTATGCTCCTGGTTTTTTTTTTAATTATATTTGTGTATTCACACCTAAGTAATGTTTAGACAAAGCTGATGCACTATGTTTTGTACAACATCCCTTATAACCATAAATATAGTGAGAACTCTCTCTTGCAATAATTTTCTTTGTTACAGATTTAACGATCTTTTTTTAAGAAAACAAAAATCACGCATTGTGGGCCTCATAGATGGTTGCTTTCTGCCATTTAAATGGTAAACTCTTCTGTGTTTGGGTAACCAACTTTCCCTTAGCCTTCTGTGATTTATTATCATGGCTCAGAGGCTAAAACCTAGAGGGGAACAATCTTACTGAGAGGATGACAAAGGGTAATAGATCTGATTGTATTAGCAGCTTGATGCTGCGGAGACAAATATTGCTCATTTGCAGAGTGTGCTGGCACTCTCTTTTGTTTTTTTAAAAAAAACATTCAGAGGAAAAGCAAGCACAAGGGACTGCTTCCACAACACACTTCTAACAGCCAGCAGCTCCTGTGGTCTGCAGACCTCCTCTGAATTGCCTGGCTGTCTAAAACACACTGACAAAGCTCAGTCAGCCTGAGTAGAGATCAAGTAGCTCAGCAGAACCTGGGCCAAGGGAACTACTGGCGTTGCTGCTCATCTCAGCATCAGAAACAGTATCACTGACTACCACATACACTGCCAGGTTATAACAGACATATTGATGGCTATGAGCATCAAAGGAGATGCTGCCAACAGGAAAATCTTAAGTATTTTCACTCCTTTCCCTTACTGCAGGAGCATTATGACTTCCCTTGCCAACCAGGAACACAGAGTGGTTAAATTAACCATCCAATTATGGCGAGTCACTGGGTTATTCCATGTTATTCCAGAATGTTACAGTGGTGGGTGACCTGTACAGCCACAACACAACAAAGAGAGCTTTCATATTACTGCAAGCACAGGTCTTTTCAGCCACGCTAGTTCACACATTGAGCTGTCAGTATCAACTGGACGGTAAACCAACGAAGCATCCCTTGGGCATATTAATATATTACACAGTGAATGCAAGAAGCTGGCAGTCCAAGCACCACCCAAAGGGCCAATGTTACAGATTACACCATAGGTGCACACTCTAGAATTGGTTACAATATTTTTTCCCAGTTGCACCACCATGGTGTGTGTGTGTGTGTGTGTGTGTGTGTGTGAAATCAATTGCCACTTTTGGTTCTTTGAGGATGAAAGAAATAAATATTTTATGGCTGCCTTGCAACTGTTCAAGGCATATCTCTCTGACAGACTGGGCATAATCTAGCCAATAGCCAAGTCCTTTGTATCCTCCCAATCACAGCATTGGTGATGTTTTCAATCTAAGATAGTCACAAGGAAAGACCCAATCTTTGATCTGGGTTGTAGATCCAGCCAAGAGGAGTGTTTCTTCAATGGGAGTCTCCTGCATAATTATTGCTAACAGATGAACATTTGGGTACTGGGTCAGTATTAAAATCTTGTGGGACACTATTAAAGTATTTCTTCAAATAGTGCAATACAGTGGTACCTCAGGTTAAGTACTTAATTCGTTCTGGAGGTCCGTTCTTAACCTGAAACTGTTCTTAACCTGAAGCACCACTTTAGCTAATGGGGCCTGCACCGCTGGAGCACGATTTCTGTTCTCATCCTGAAGCAAAGGTCTTAACCCAAGGTAATATTTCTGGATTAGCGGAGTCTGTAACCTGAAGCGTATGTAACCCGAGGTACCACTGTATTTAATAAATATCCCGAGTGGGACCAAGTATCCTTTAAAACGAAATGTCAGTATTTTTACCTATCGATTACCGTAGTTTAAATTTATCTATCTGACAGCACAATCCTTTACAAAAACAACTCCAAATGCGTGCAGTGGGGTTTAGGTAAGCAGGTAAAGGATTTCAATAAAAAAATAGCAGTTTTTGAACAGCCACACCATTTCAGAGAAAGGAACTGTTCTGATATGTAATTTCTGTACTCAATCAGTCCACATATGTAGACTTCTTAAGTATTTTCACTACAATTCATGCTGCCAACATCTAGCAAGGAATTTAATGCTTTTTTTAAAGTTGCCATTTCTTTAAATCACCTGGGTCTACAGAATTAATTAATCTTCAGATTGCAATGATAAGCCTAAATTAGGCTATAGATTTTTGTTAAATTGCTTCCCATTCCCCAAACACCTATGCTGGAAAATGATTGAAAAGTTAATACGTTCCACCCAAATGAGAAATGTAGGATTCCCCCTCCTCAGCCCCTGACCTTGGAAAAGAACAACATCACTAGGCCCCAAACGTTTGGGAGGCATATAATCTCACAAGTAGTATGAACTATAGGCGGAAGATTTAAATAGGAGATTTGTTAGCATAATCATATTATCTTGAGATAGCTCAACAATAGGCACTGAATTTGTCACAAACCGTAACTGCTGCATCCTGCAAAGCAGTGAGCCTTCATGATTTATAACTAAAAACCAGGAGGGTTGGGGAGGACTTCCCAAATGCTGCTGCAATTGCCCTAGAGATGGTATGCACAACTTGCCACTTGTTCAGCCAAATTTGCTCACCAGCATGCTTGAAAACACCACAGTTTTTAGAGTCCCCGTAAGGGACGTGCGTGGTGCTGTGGGTTAAACCACAGAGCATAGGACTTGCCGATCAGAAGGTCAGTGGTTCGAATCCCCGCAGCGGGGTGAGCTCCTGCCAACCTAGCAGTTCGAAAGCATGTCAAAGTGCAAGTAGATAAAATAGGTACCGCTCCAGCGGGAAGGTAAACGGCGTTTCCGTGCGCTGCTCTGGTTCTCCAGAAGCAGCTTAGTCATGCTGGCCACATGACCCGGAAGCTGTATGCCGGCTCCCTCGGCCAATAAAGCGAGATGAGCACCGCAACCCCAGAGTCGGTCACGACTGGACCTAATGGTCAGGGGTCTCTTTACCTTTACCTGTAAGGCATTAAAAAATAAGGAACCATACTGGGCTGTCCAACATGGCTGTTAAGCTGCATTTCACTTAGTGTATCACCAGTTATGGGAGTTAGAACCACCCAAAGGGCAACTCTGAGGCTGATTTCATACAGTAAACATTTCAGTAAACACATAGGTGTTTGCCATGCAGCAAAGCTTTCTTTGCAAATAAACTAGAATGAGCTTCACTGCCTGCCCACTACTTGCTTTTCCCTCTGCAAATGATGTGTCTCAATTGTTTTCAAGAGATGCAATTGCACGGACAATGTTTGTGATCTGGTCTATCCACAGTTATCATGGTAGCATTCTGACAGTGGTTTCTCCAAGCATGGCAGTTTGGGGGGGGGGATGCTGCTCTAATATTGGGGAGTTTCATGGATGGACTGGGCCATGTACACGTGGTCATGGCTCTGAGTGTGGAGGGTCAGACAATTTTCTTCCAGACAAGGAAGAACATACATGACATATAGAGAGAGGTTAGCATATAGAGAGATAAGGCTAGCAGCACTTTCAGATGTGAATCAACTTTCACAAATGAACTAACAGAAGAGCATACTAAGCTATCGGCCTTGCCTCTTCCTCCATCACAACTGTCCCCTGCTGTTCCGGCAAAGCTACACTTTTCCTTCTTTTTATTTTTTACGGTGGGTCTTTCAATCTATCCGTGAACCTTGAGACCTGCCAATGCTGCAGGACTACAACTCCCATCAGCCTCAGCCAGCATGGGCAATAGTCAAGGGCAATGGGAGTTGCAGTCCAAAACATTTGAAGGAACAGCAAGTTGAAAATATCGGGTAAACACTGCAGTGAGGCCTACTCACCTACACAGCACACCATTCTTGTTACCCGGTATTGATTGTTTCAGGCAGTATGACTTCCCCTGCTTTGATAAAAGTTTGCATAAACTGCAATCAGCCCACTGCCTTGTACAAATCTGAAACCTAGTAAAGTACTGGACAATGGACAATGGAAAATCCTTTTCCAGTCAGCCATTTGTCCATACCTGATGATTTAGTACTGTAATCTGTTGATATTAGTGTTTCCCAAGCATTTGATACATGGGCCCTTCTTTTCTGGATTAGAATTCAGAGGCACACCTTTTTACACACACACACACACACACACACACACACACAATCTGTCTAGAGCAGGCATGGCCAGACTTGGCCCTCCAGATGTTTTGGGACAACAATTCCCACCATCCCTGACCACTGGTCCTGTTAGCTAGGGATGATGGGAGTTGTAGTCCCAAAACATCTGGAGGGCCAAGTTTGGCCATGCCTGGTCTAGAGTGTTCAACATCCAGGAGAAATAGGAAGGCATTCTCATTGAAACTGCATTAAATCTTGGTTATATGGTCTAGTTAAACACCTTACCCCTTTTCCTCGATCTGCTATGGTTTTCTAGGTACCTATGATTTTCTAGGTACTAGGGTAC
This sequence comes from Podarcis pityusensis, assembly GCF_964106645.2. Lineage (NCBI taxonomy): Eukaryota > Metazoa > Chordata > Lepidosauria > Squamata > Lacertidae > Podarcis > Podarcis pityusensis. The sequence goes on along the minus strand of NC_138028.1, from coordinate 113,145,922 downwards.
TTCTGGGATCCCCTCACACCTGTCAGCTGTAGGGCAGCTATACCAGGGATTCCAGGGACACTTTTACTCTATTGGTAGAGATGGATGAGGTGGAGATGTCAGTGCTGCATGGACTTTCCAAATGTGAGAGTGGTGGATGCACCCAACATGGTGGCTTAGTTTTTTCAAGGCACATGTAATGCCCTTTTCATGGCTGACTAGTTTGTCCTGGCACACAACTTGGGAATCACTAGTTTAAACTATGTTAGTCACATTTAGGTCCTATTGAAACCAATGGGGCTTATGTTAGTTGTGATTAACTTGTCACATCCCCCCGTCCCACCCAGTGGGACTGTAGTGTGACCAACTTAGTTTGGATTCAGCCCATTCATTTTATTTTCATTTCTGTATATGGTTTCAAGGATCTGTATATAAGGACAGTATCCAATGCACATGGTATATGTTCCCCTATTGTATAGTTTTGTCATGTTATTTTAAGTCTTTTCTATTGAATTTAGAGACAATTTTTTATAAAGCAAACTAAAAAAAGGTTGTGAATAAAATGTCATTAACTGTATAAAAAATAATGCAACTTGCTATACAATATGTATATATTAACATTTTGTAGAGCATCCTGGATTTATGTATACAGCAACTAGATGCTTAAATATTATTTTTCCTGATAGTTTTCAGTCTCCTTTTTTTGCTCTTGCTATATACTTTATAAAGATTTAATTCTCTCTCCTTTGTCGGCTAGCGACACCTTTCAAGTTTCTTAGGATTTATATTTGCAAATATGAACTAGGGCTTTTTTTGTACTTTCAATTGTAAAAAATAAATTGTATCTGCTGTACGAATGATACGACTTCTTGTTCAGGATGTTATATTCAGTCTTCACTGCTGAGGTTTCAAATTTATTTTCTACTCAGTTTCTAAATGATAGATCATCACTATAATCCATTGGAGGGGAAACCAGACCACAGACACAGCTTTTAAATCTTTGTCTGCTATTAAAGACTTCCAACATGCCTGCACAGCTCATTGGTTCCATGCCTAGCTCCAGGGAAGTTTTGCCTTCTGCATTTCAGAGTCTTCTGCATCAGTTTGCTATAATACAAATCTTACTAGAAAACTACTGAAGCCAAACTTGCACATAAGACTTTATGAACATTTCAAGCTGCTTTGTAATGAGTCCAATCGTTGGTCTATCTATCTCAGTTTGGTGGGCAGTAATTTTGTCAGATCTCAAATGAAAAAACGCTTTCCAAGTCCTTAGATCCTTAAACTATAGGTTCCAAGGATTCATAGGACTTTGTGCACACAAAGAACATTCTCTGCCACCATGCTATGACCTCCAAGACCCATTTTTCATTAATAAGTTATAGTTGCACTTATTATGTGCATCTCTGCACTTTTCCCATAAGCAAAAATCTCTTTTTTATTTTATAACTTTCTAAAATGGATCCCAAGGTGATTATAATCATAGCAACAATAAAAACAAAATATAATCCATCACAAAACAATCAACACTAAAAGGCATCAGCTAAAAGGAAGAATAAGACCAGACACCAATATAATCCCTGCAAAATGACTGGGCACAGCAGATAATCAGAAACTAATACCCCAAAATATTGTAATGCCAACACCAGCCAAGCCTCCTTAGGGATTAAAATGTCATGGTGCCACCATAGAAAATGCCCTCTCCTTTGAGCAAGGGTAAAACTCTTCAGCAGACAATAGGACTTGGGAAATTCCTCAGCTGAAACTGTAATACCCAGGCAGGGCCTAATACTCTACTAAATATTCACACATATTTTGATGCTACTAGTAAGGAGAATTGGTTCACATAATCCTTCCCCTCACTTCACATTACCAACCCAAAGTCCACTTTCTCCTCACATGTGCCTGTGATTCACTTGATGACTTCATCATCAAGTGAGGAATGAGCCATCACAGATAAAACACCATTGATACAACTTGTTTACCACTTCACACCAATAAAATGCTTTTCAATGGCATCAGTCCACACATCAAATGAGAGGTACATGCATGTCTAAAAAGAACCAAGGGTAAACATAGCATGCAGACCAAGTAATGAAATATATGGCCATGATCATGGAGCTGAGAAAAATGCCCATGCAATTATGGGATCTGCTGCCAGTTTTTATCCAGTCCACAAGGTCTAGCTGAGTGTTTCAGCATGTTTCAGAAGAATATCCATAGGTATTTTTATGTTTGCATATTGCTCTTTTATATCACATTTTCCCCATCTCTAACTGCGTTTTCTCTTGGCATGTCCACCAATCTACCTGTGTCAACAGCAGACAGGATAATGACAAGGAAATTGTATATCATTTGCATGAAACAAAGTCTGCTTTTCTATCTGGAGAAGTGATTTTAGTAGAACTATATATCAGTGCACAAAATAAGAATTTCAGCCTTTCAGTCATTGCATGAAATTAGACCATGCTATCTTCTTTTGTGCAACTGATTCACCCCCACTTACTCCCACCCCATGCCAAAAGAGCATTTTAATTTAGTCACACAACTCTACATCAGCCTTTAGTGTGTGTAGTAAAGGTTTGAAATTTAGGTCTAAGTGCTATTGCAATTTGCAAACGCTTATTTGTAAACATTCGAGCCATTTTGAAATGAGTATTGGATAAAGAAATGTAATAGTCTCAGCCCCAGGAGATATGCCTAATGGCCAAGGATGATGGGAGTTGAAGTTCAGCAACATCTGGAAGGCCAGAGGTTCCCCACACTTGACCTAAAGCAAGTTTTTAGGTAAATTTGGGTGGTCTGGCTGTGGTGTGTTGAAATTTTGGTGGATTTTCTAATAACGCTTTCTCCCACCTCTAAGTAAGATGTGTGAATAGCTGAAAAAGCAGCATAGGTGCCCCTCCATCTAATTTTATTGCACTGTATTAATATATTAGGTGGAAAACTTCACCAAATATACTCAGAAGTAAGTCCCACTGAATTCCACAAGGCTTATTCCTAGGGAAGTGGTGTCAGGATTGCAGCTGACCTGACAAAACGATCAGATCATGATGCTTTTCAGGACACAGAGAGGTACTGATGAAATTGTTGTAGCCATCCTGAGCCCACAGCATAGGGCAGGGGTAGGCAACCTAAGGTCCGCGGGCCGGATGCGGCCCAATCGCCTTCTCAATCCGGCCTGCGGATGGTCCGGGAATCGGCATGTTTTTACATGAGTAGAATGTGTCCTTTTATTTAAAATGCATCTCTGGGTTATTTGTGGGGCCTGCCTGGTGTTTTCACATGAGGAGAATGTATGCTTTAATTAAAATGCATCTCTGGGTTATTTGTGGGGCATAGGAATTCGTTCATTTCCCCCCCAAAAAATATAGTTCAGCCCACCACATGGTCTGAGGGATGGTGGACCGGCCCATGGCTGAAAAAGGTTGCTGACCCCTGGTATAGGGTGCGATATAAATATAAATAAATAAATGATGATGGGAAAATTCACAAAGGTATTGAATTCCCCCCACCCACCTGCCTTTCTGTAAGCAACAACTCTGTGGTGACAGAGAAGAAAGGATTCCCTGACACAATGCGGTGTGACACTCACATTAATAGCATCAGCCTTCAGATATCTCAGGCACCAGAAAGATTAATTACCCACAAAGATTTGAGAAACAAACACCTACTGGAATATTTTCTTTTTTGCAGCAAGTCAAAGCTGTCCGTCCTTGCTTCATTAAAAGGCATACGGAACTTGTACTTGGGGAATCTAAACATTTTTAAAACTCTCTTGCTGCGATGCCACACTGTGAGGTGCTGTATCAACGTACATTTCCCCATCATTTTTCATTATCAGGCGGAGTTATGAAGCTTAACGCACATGATGGATTTGATATGACAGATGCTTCATCAGGACCACCTGAACACAGCTTCTCAAAAACTAGAAGCCTGCTTCGTATTTTTATTTTGAAGCTCGCTTTAAAAAAAAAGAAATCTTCTTAAAATGAAGATTAAAAAACATCTTCCGAGCTATTGATGCTCAACCTATTAGATTGCTGGTACTGGTAAGTTGAAAGCATGAAACTTAATCTGAGCTAGGGCTCACCGGGACATATTCCTAAAATGTATTTTTCAATGTCACATCCCCAGAACCTTATTTTTCAATGCCAAGATTCAGCCCTCAAACATGTCAAGTAATATTAAAGAGCCTTGAACAGGTAGAGAGACAGTTTTCATCAACACTGAGTAATCACAATCAGCCGCACACATGTGAAATGAGGCGAGAGATGTCAGAGTGCAATTTCCAGGCTGGTTTGAGACTCTGGACCCATTATTATTATTATTATTATTATTATTATTATTATTAAAAAGTAAGCCAGGTGAAAAATGCACACACCACAGCCCAATAGCTTTAGCCCTTTGTGCATCTTTTAAAACTGTGTAGGCTCAATGTGTGGAGAGAGAAGGGGAATCCTACCCAATGGGAACTGAATCAAATGTCTAAAGACTGGAAAATGTTTATTGAATATATGGGAAATAATTGTGTACAACTGAAAATTCTGGCAGCATTAAGATAAATTCAACAGTGTAAATAAGTTTTGGTGGATGCAATAATGGCATACTGAATGGTATAGTTTTTGTAAAATATGCAGGGATTTATGATATGTAAAATGAACCACGGAGAAAGAAGAAGGGAAGTCACAGATATCTTAAGAAGCAGAAAGAGTATTTTAAATTGTAAAACTGTGTGTGTGTGTGTGTGTGTGTATGAGAGAGAAAACTGAATAAAATTTCTCCCACATCCCTATCTGAAGGTCTGAACAGGTGGCAATGCTAAGCCAATCATTTCAGCTGAGGTTTTCTCATGACATCAGGTTTGGCACAGTGCTAGAATAAAGTAAACCTAATGCTATGTGTCTGGTTGTTTGAACCATCTCTATGAACTGAGGATATTTTCCAATCTTTGGGACAATGCATGGAGGTCAGGGATGCAGGTGAACAGAATCACCCTCCATTGAGCCTAACTCTTTTTTCTTTTCTTTTTTGAGTGTGTGATAATTGTTCTGTTACATGATGCAGTTTATGGCTGAAATACCTACTGTTTTTGAAGTTAATTCAGACTTTTTTCAGAGTGCAGTACTTAAGAAGGGGTTACTTATTTAAGAGCATAGGGAGAGTCCTGATGGACGTGGCCAATGGTCTGTCCAGACCAGCATCCAATTTCTCATACTGGCCAACCAGCTGACTATAGGGAACCCACAAGCAAGTCACAATTGCAGTAGCTCTCTTCCATCTTTTCCCCAGAAGCTGGTAGTCAGTAGCGTACTGCCTCTAAACTAGAGAAAGCTGAAATAAACTGAAATAAAAAATAATCATGGTGTGCTCCCAAACCAGCAATCATGTCTAAAAAACCTTATATCAGCTGTTGCTACTGGTACAAAAAAAAGTCCATGGTCTTGCAAACCAATAATAATGTGCTGAGGCTTGTGGGTTGTAACCAATGTTAGTTCTACCCAGAGTAGAACTTTGAAATGAACGGACATGGATTAATTCTCTTAATTTCAATGGGTCTACTCTGAAGAAAACTTAGTTTGGCATGACCTTGTCTCCATTCAGGCATGGGGTTTATTGCGCAGTTTAAATGCTACCACTTCTGTCTCAGTTTCTACAATTCCTTTTATACTGCAGTACCTGTTGCACTATGGAACTGTGCCTTTTTTATCAACAGACCACCACGTCATGTTAAATTTTAAATGGTGGGAAAGAGCTCCAAATTTCATTGTATGAGCAGCAGCAGCATGAAAACCATGGGGAAATTACAATGCAAAACTCCTGTGATTTGCTGACTTAACAGGTTACAAATGGATTTCTTTTTCGAGGGGGAGATTAAGATGGAAGAGAGCGCTAACTTTTGCAGATTCCACTAGATTTCTAGAAGCTGCTTTTATGTCATGTGCAAGATCACATGAATTGGAAAAAGATAACAGGTGAGGAAACGTCAGGAAGAAAGACAGAAGAAAGTACTGTATGAATTTAGCCCTTGTTTCACAATGAAAACTTGGGAGAGTCAAATTACAAGATTAGGATTCCTCACACAAACATCACCCGACTTTGTTGTGTCTATCTGTTAAATGTGCAGAGGATAGTAGTACCTTTTAAATATATTGTTGGGTGAAGTTTTTAATTAATTCTGTTTATTGCTGGTTTTATCTGATTTTAATGTCTTTGTTATTTTTATTTTTTTATTGTATTAGCAGAAACGAAGATGATGATGATGATGATCTTTTTTTCCTGGCTGTCAACAAACTTATAAAGACAAGACAATGGATGCTTGAGGTGGTCTTGAAACATACATTCACACAAAGGGGATGGAGTAAAGCTGCCTTGTTTGTAAGCTGAACTGAATTTCCATCTAGCCTTCTAGCCCAGAAGCGTGCTTGGCAGAACCGGTACAAACTTTTTGTAGCGAAGAAAGCATAAGCTTGCCCAGGAAAGAGATCTATACTGATACCTTTCTGAATGAAGGCATCTTCTAGTTTGCAAGCATCGTTTTAGCAAAATGGAAAATACAATTTTCACATTAAAATTGCAAAGGAGCAAGGTTGAACATTCATTTCCCCCAGTATACCTTACTTTTCACTATATCTAAGTCACCACATGGCAATGCTGCTAAACAGAAAATTAATGTCACACATGAAATAATCCAATATGGGTCTAGTTCTATGAGATTCATTTTTTAAAGAAATAATAATAATATTTTAGCTAAATATCAGTTGGCCCATGCAAAAAAATATTTGCCTACAATATTTTAAAACTTGGTACATCTAGGATAGTTCTAGTATAAAACTGATTGGTATAGTTAAAGCTATGGTTTTCCTAGTAGTGATGTATGGAAGTGAGAGCTGGACCATAAAGAAGGCTGATCGCCAAAGAATTGATGCTTTTGAATTATGGTGCTGGAGGAGACTCTTGAGAGTCCCATGGACTGCAAGAAGATCAAACCTCTCCATTCTTAAGGAAATCAGCCCTGAGTGCTCACTGGAAGAACAGATCCTGAAGCTGAGGCTCCAATACTTTGGCCACCTCATGAGAAGAGAAGACTCCCTGGAAAAGACCCAGATGTTGGGAAAGATGGAGGGCACAAGGAGAAGGGGACAACAGAGGACGGGATGGTTGGATAGTGTTCTCGAAGCTACCAGCATGAGTTTGACCAAACTGCGGGAGGCAGTGGAAGACAGGAGTGCCTGGCGTGCTCTGGTCCTGGGGTCATGAAGAGTCGGACATGACTAAACGAATAAACAACAACATATTATAATAAGGAATAAAGAGTGAAATGTATGGTAAAATGGGGCATCATTTAGAGCAGGGATAGTGGGGGCTGTGGCCCTCCATATGTTGTTGGGTTACTACTCCCATCATCCCTCATTATTGTCTATGCTGGCTGGAGCTGATGGGAGTTGGAGCAAAGTAAAGTGTGGAAATATAGTCTGTTAGTCCTTTGAAATATTCCCTTCTAAATTAGCATAGAAAGAGACCGCACATTTGGTAAATTAAAAAGGGTTTACTTACAAACCAAGGGTCAGATTCATGTGCTTTTCCATATAGCAGTAAGAAAACACAGGCGGTAAAATTTTGGTTCCAAAGTGGTTAGAGTTTCTAAATTATTTGTATAGAAACACAAAGATGGCTTGCTTTAGCCATGTGGTCAAAGCCTGGAGCAGCTTAGACCTCCTTACCAGTACAGTTCACATGGTGGAAAGTGGGAGAACAAAGACTTGATAACCCTTCCTCCCAAGGAACCTCCCATGGTTATGGGGAGTGACCTAGCTACTCCTGGCAGTATAGCTTACTCTATAGTTTTAACTCATTCATGCATTAATTATACTTAAGGATGTTGGTTTTATGAGGCTGCTTTTCCCACAGGCCTTTCTTCTCCAGTCCACTCCCCAAGGGCATTGTCCTGTCATCCATACAATAGGGATCGTGAATCTGTCAATTTCAGTTTCTCCCAGGTTTCTCCCATCAATTGTACCTCACCGCATCAGTTTGCAATTCTTTTTAAAGGCCTCTTAAAACTTCATTGGCATTTTAGTCCAATTTTTTTTCAGCGTACACATTTGTATGCAGTTTTGCCCAACACACACATTTTTGCCAACAGCATTTTTGCACAACCTTCTGTAATATAATGCGTTTTTGTGCATTAAGTATCACTAATACATGCATTTGTACACAAACTGCACTGGAGCACATGCATTTTTGTACATACTCCTTGGCTGGAGAACTGCACTGTTTCAATTTGTGTACTGTTTCAGAAAGTGTGAATTTGGTACAATTGCCTAAAATGCAAATGGAATCAAATTTCTCTTCCATCTGTACATGCAGATAAACTGAGATGGAAGTGAGATTGAAGAGAGGGGGGAAAGCCAAAGTCAGTGATGCTGGTCGTATTCAGCTCAACATATGGCTCCTATTTTTATATTTTTTCAAGTTGCTTATCAGGACTCTAACACTAATCCATGACAGTAGATTGAAAAGAGACAAATGACAACAACTTGCAGTTTACAAATGGAACAAACAAAGAACTTGGCTTAAATGCAATGTAGGGGACGATGGATCCTTGTATAAGCTGGGTTTTGCATTATATTACATTATTCAACACTAGTTGAAGGAATAAAACACTCAAATAAAACCAGTTAAACAATATGATTTTATAACTGTGCTATGTGGTTGTTAAACCACCCATATTATTCCACAAATCATACTCACGGCCTATTAAAATGGCTGTTTCCCCACAATGGCTTGAAAAATCACTAGACGTTAGACAACTGTAAAAATAGATCTGGCTATAATTTTATTTAAATAGGTACAGGCGCTGCCATTATAAAATAATTATAGACCTTTTGTTAATACCTCTTCAGTCTGCCATTGTGAATAATAAGTGAAATACAGGTGGATGGCATAGCATAACTTACACAGTTATTAGGATCCGATCTTTTCATTTAGGAGTAGCCTAGACTGTAGAGAGGCATCTAATCAGTCAGAAAGAAAGTTGGAGATCTATAGAAATGGAATGAGACTCCATTAGTACTACTTGAGATTATAATTTACCACTGACTTAAATTTCTGCACATGGCTCAATCGTATCAAAAAGCGACAGAATTGAGTTTTGCATCAAAACTCCCCATTATCAAATCAGGACCTGTGCTGTGCCAAAAACCAAAATACGGTAGACCCTAGTCAAATCCAACAGCATCCAGCCTGTTTTTGTTTTTCTCTTTCACAAGTTTGCTCTGAGTGGGAGATACACAGTCTCTGAGGTAGCCCCGTAGTCAAGGCCTCAGGCAGAATCAAAACAGGAAAGAGTCTGATGGATTCGCAGCAAAAATAAAATGTGTGTGTGTGTGTGTGTGTGTGTGTGTGAGAGAGAGAAAGAGAGAGAGAGAGAGAGAGAGAGAGAGAGAGAGAGAGAGAGATTACAATGTAGCCATTAAGAGAATTATTACTTTTATTGACTATTTTACAGTTGACTTCAACTTACAGTTGACTTGCGCTATCAAAAAGAATGGGGTCATAGATTTTCAAAAGTCTTTTGTTTCTCCAAATAATTTAAGATATAGCTCAGTTACGCTGGCAGTTCCATTCAAAATCTGAGTTCAACATCTAGAATTTCAAGTTGTGTTCTTGTGGTCCCATTAGATTGCCTTATTGATTGGCCTACCATTGATTTACAGGCTGCTCTGCCTGGAGCCATGATAACACCGAGTTTGTCTTTCAGCCTTACATTCCATTTCAGCATACTCTATTCATACTCAGTGTTCTGCATCTTTAACTAGCTGTGTTCTTTTAAGTTGGGTTTTCCGAGCAGAAAACCCCAGCCCTTTTTTACAGAGACGCGACATTAACATGGATTTACAAAAGGTACATTGACAGACATTGTGTAGAATTAACTAACTCAGCATTAACAGGAAATTAACATCTGTTTCTTCTGTTCCCGTGCTTCAGTTAATGTGAGGCATGCCATGACCCATCCATGACTGGCAGAAACGTTGATTCTGCCACCTCTGTTCCCTCCCAGAATTCCCTGGGAATTCTGCATGGTGTGGGAGCTTCTTTATAGTGATCCTAGTGCTAGTGTGATGCCAGACTGAGGAGATGGCTTATCCCCCCCAGCGTCTCTCTAGAGCATGGGTTGTCAACAAGGAGTCTGCCAGAAGTTGCAGGACTACAACTCCCATCATCTCTGTCCACTGACCATGCTAGCTGGAACTGATGGGACTTGGAGTCCAATGTTTGCAAAGCACCACATTGATTCCCCCCCCCCCCATTCTAGTACAAGTTTACACCAGTGGTGTTGTGCTGCCATTGTGCAGCAGGCTGTAAGGCAACTTATAAGTCTTCCTTCCTTCCTTCCTTCCTTCCTTCCTTCCTTCCTTCCTTCCTTCCTGTTTCTGAACAAAGTAACTGCATGCTACTCTTTCCCCTCTACACTTTAGTGCCGGGTTGGAGTGTATTCTTGTGGCAGCCCACAGATAAGTAGTTTACAAGTGCACACAGCAGTACTCATGATGTTTAATCTAGCTGTATAGAATTTGCTTTTAGTCTGTTTTTTAATGCTGGTTTTAATGTATGTGTGCATTTGCTTAAAATATTGTAAATCAATTTGAATTGCCATGGCAAAAAGGCAACAAAACATTTAATTAGCTAAGAATAATAATAACAGCAACAATACTTTACAAGAAGAAGCAGCGGCTGTAATATTTATCAGGGGTGTGTGATTTGGGGAAGGTTCTCATATTTCTGGGTCAGTTAATGCCATTAACAAAGCATCTCACAGCAAATCAAGGATTCCCTAAGCTTCTGTGTTGGATTGTGGCCTTGACTGGCTAAAACATATGTGGCAATGTTGTTTTTCTTTCTTTCTGAGAAAGGAAGCCAAACTGACTGAGGAAACTTGAGAGGAGAGCTTGAGAAGAGAGAGGATGGCGAGATGGGAATCCTTTTGTTTTAATGGGCAGGTCTAGCTGTTAATCACATTGAATTATTTCCCCAGGGTATTCCATTCAGTGTTTTAGGGGAGGGATCAAAATCTGTGTTTTGTTTTTCATGTGGGTCCATGCCAGGGATAGAAAACCTGGTGACCCCCAGATGTTATTGGATTACACCTCCCATCATCCTGATCCATTGCCAAGTTGGCTGGATACGATGGGAAGTGGAGTTTTCCATCCGGATCTCTGCCTTCCCTTATAGATATCAATGAAGATATGTCCATTGTATCCTAAAAAAATACATGGTGTTGAGGAGAAGTCTACCAATCGCTAACAACCCAAGGCTCTTGCTTGGGGGTGATAACATACCCACCTCAGTCTTTCCAGAGGAGTTATGCTATTTTCCCACAACCCCCTGGACCTCATACAACAAAGCCAGAAAGAACCATCTGTCCCCCAAGCAGGGCATTTGATGCAGCAATGTATGCACTGTTTTGCCCCTTCATTAGAACTTCTCTGCCCATGCACCAAGGTGAGAGCACAGAACAGAAAGTTGCAGTACTATACCACTGTTTAAGCCAGTGATGGCCCCCCCAGCTGTTTTGGGACTACAACTCCCATCATCCCTAGCTAACAGGACCAGTGGTCAGGGATGATGGGAATTGTAGTCCCAAAATGGCTGGAGGGCCATGTTTGGCCATCACTGGTTTAAACTAACACAATTATGTAAATCTCCACAAAGACACACACATACACACAGGCAGCAGTTTGCACAAGCAGCACATCTTAATGAATGGGGTCACACATTTCTGAGGACCTCACAAAGGGGCAAGGTAAATGTGAATTTTACTTTGTGCTTGTGGTCTTCACCAACCCTTCAGGCAAAGATCACAACATGTTGATATGTTGACACAAAAATAAGTGTTTTTCTTCTTTGTCTCGAAACCTACTTTTGTGTCAGTTTTATTAGCGTGGTCCTGATTTGGGGGTCTGAATTAGGGATGGGGTGGGAATCCAGAAAAAGAATATACCTATGCAGAATCATATGATCTGCACCATCCTAACCAATGTGCAAATTGACTTGTTTGTTTGCTCAGGTATCCCCACATTGCTAAATACTCTAGATAACTTACAGAAGCCATACAAGGTGGTCTGAGAGTTGCTCCTCTGCCTTCTCTTTGCTATTTTAAAAGAAAATCATTACATATGGGGATCTAGGATCCTAATGCTGACACATTGAAAACAATCAAACCTCCCTGAGAGCAATGTGCCTGGCTCTCAGGGGGAATTATCCATAAAAAGAAACATTGGATACATTTTTTATTCATTTTTAAAACAAAAATTAAACACCATGCAACTGTTGAGATTTCTATTCCACCTTAAGGAGCAGACATGGAACTGTTGCGTGTCACATGTCTGTTTACATTCCAGCACAGTATGCTGGGAACTTCCATTGTGTTATAGCTTTTGTTTTTCTCTGTCTCTCCGAGAAGACAAAGAGAGACGACATGTTTCTTTGTCCTGATTTATGATTAATAAATGCATAGTTGTAGTATGCTTCCCCAAGCCTCACACCTATTCTGTGTGTGCAGTTCACTCTGCTGAAATAGTGTGGCCTGGCTTTGAAGCCCGGGTCACTGTTTTATGTCGGACCAGAGGCCAATGGGTCGTTGCAGCAGGATGGCTGGAAGGAGACAACCCAGCTGGGGCTAACCAGCTGGGCTTGTGGCTCTCTGCATGCCGACAGCAACTTCCCCAGAGACTCTCAAATATCATGCCTTAAGGAGTCATTTGTAAACACTCATAGTGAAGCATTTTGGATATCTGAAGTGGGTTTCCTTTTTTTACAGATTTAGGGGAGAGTTGGGGAAGAATTGCTAAATGTGCAATGCTGTTTTTCATTAAAACTCATTAAAACTTATGTGTCCTATGTCAAAAGTGATAAAGGGGGGTGACAGAGAAGCAATGAAGTTAAAGCTGAAATTATAAACTTACGATTTACTGTAACATGCTCTACTTTTGAAAAGCTGCTTTGAAAAGCGCTCAGGGAATCATATGGTGCCTTGCTACAACAGCTCCACTAGCTATTGGTCTGTTTCCTGGCACAATTCAAAGTTTTGGTTATGAGCTATAAAGCCTGCATGGCTTAAGTCCAAGCCATCTGGAAGACTGTATTCCCTCGCATAAACCTGCCTCAGTTTTCAAATCTTCAGGGGATGCCAATCTCTTGGTCCCGCCCCCTCAAAGGCCTACTTGGTGAGGAGGTGGGAAAGGGCCTTCTTGGTGGCTGCTCCCAGACCCTGGAACTTCCTCCCTGGAGAAACTGGACTGGCTCCTTCCTTGTTGTCCTTCTACCAGCAGGTGAGTACCTTCCTGTTTCAAAAAGATTTGGGGAATTGACTGGTTTGATGAATGGACTGGTGCCATGTTGTTTTTAATGCAATTATTTGCATATTTTAAGTGTGTGAGTGAGTGAGTGTGTGGTTTTAATTCTATTGATGTATAATTGTTTTTTAATTGTTGTTTTTTCTATGTTTTAGTGATTTCTGTTTTTTTCTGTAAGCTCCCTTGAGTCCGTAAGGGAAAAAGAAAGGGTATAAAGACCTTTACCTATGACCCATGAGCAGAACATTCACAGAAGAACAGGGACATCATTTGAGTAGATTCTAATAATGGATATCGTCAAGGTCAAATTACAAAAGAACAGCAATAATCAAACCAGGACTCCTGATTTAATTTTAGTGGTTACTGTTGAAAATATTGCACAGTCAAGAAAGATATAATATTTCTAAGAAACATTCACATGGGAGTCGAGATTAATATTAATTGCCTCTCCTGCTTTTCCAAAATGGTTCTTTTAAAGCACAAAGCAATTCAGCTGATTCATTACCAAGCTCAGTTTGCAACATGGTCCAAGTGTATCTTGTCCCATCTTTGACCATAAATCAGATCAGCTGATTCACAACCAAGTAGGGATGAGGAAGAAATTCAATGCCATTCACATTTAAAGGCAAACATACCAAAGCCACACACCTCCAAATTTTGCAATGCAATTCTCCAAGTAATACGTACAGAAATGCATTTGCTAGTGAAAAGTGTGCATAAAAATGCACGTTTTCATGAAAATAGCTTTCATACCTTCATTATATTAGGGGAAATTGTTTTGCAAACAAAAAAGTGTGTATATTGGGGAAATTTTCACACACAAAATGTATATATTAGGAGAAATTTACACTAAAATGCTGCTGAATTTTCATACTACTTGCTGAAAAAATAATAATTGGCAATTGATCTAGAAATGTGGAGAACTGAATTTAAGACTGGAAAAAATGAGAAGTTTTTTAAAAATATATATATATAAAAGATTTTCTTGGTTTACAAAAGTACATGCCTCTTCTTTTTTCAGGTTTTATAGTCTTTCTTACAAATCAGTAACATTTAATAATAATAATAATAATAATAATAATAAATTTTATTTATATCCCGCCCTCCCCAGCCGAAGCTGGGCTCAGGGAGGCTAACAACAATCAAAATAATCCAGCATTCTAAAAACATTCATTATAAAATTAATTAAAATCAAATTGATGGAAACCATTAAGCAAAATTCTGTGCAGATTGCCAGAGGAAGGGGTCAGGCTGCGACCTGACCAAAGGCCTGGTGGAACAGCTCTGTCTTGCAGGCCCTGTGGAAAGATGTCAGGTCCCGCAGGGCCCTAGTCTCTTGTGACAGAGCGTTCCACCAGATTGGAGCCGCGGCCGAGAAAGCCCTGGCTCTAATTGAGGCCAGCCTAACCTCTCTGTGGCCTGGGATCTTCAGGATGTTTTTATTTGCAGACCGTAAATTTCTCTGTGGGACATACCAGGAGAGGCGGTCCCGTAGGTACGAGGGTCCTAGGCCGTATAGGGCTTTAAAGGTTAAAACAAGCACCTTAAACCTGATCCTGTACTCCACCGGGAGCCAGTGCAGCTGGTATAGTACCGGATGAATATGATCTCGTAGCGAAGACCCCATAAGGAGTCTGGCCGCGGCATTCTGCACCCGCTGGAGTTTCTGGGTCAGTCTCAAGGGCAGCCCCACATAGAGCAAGTTACAATAATCCAATCTGGAGGTGACCGTCACGTGGATCACAGTGGCTAGGTCAGGGCGAGAGAGATAAGGAGCCAACTGCTTAGCTTGGCGGAGATGAAAAAATGCCGCCTTTGTTATAGCTGTAATCTCCACCTCCATGGATAGGGAGGTATCGAAGATTACACCCAAACTCTTAACGGACGATGCTGGCACTAATTGCACCCCCGCAAGAGATGGGAGTTGCCCCCTCAATCCCATATCACCCCGTCCCAGCCAGAGGACCTCTGTCTTCGAAGGATTTAACTTCAACCGGCTCCCACGTAACCATCCAGCCACATTTGTTGTGAGACCTTAGTGTTGAGTACAGTATAAGGTCAGGGAAGAGGGGGGGAGAGGAGGGGTGGTGGTAAGGGTTATATTCCTTTTTTTTAATGATATTTATTGAAAAAAGAATTTTTAAAAAAATTACAAAGAAAAAAAGACAAAGCAGAAAAAGAAAAAGAAAAAATAAAACCATCATTTTCAAATTCTCCACTTTCATTGCCTTCTTTCTATGACCTCCTCCTCCTCCGTTTTCTTGTATCTTGTTTAATAGTTGTCACAGCAAATCCTTTCCATAATTCATAGTATTCTGTCATTACATTACCTTACTCTATTTTCATCTTATCTTATAAAAAAACCTTAAAGCTTAAGACTTAAATCTTATTTTTACCAACTTCTCATAACCATTACCTTTTTACCTAATTCTTTAAACATTTTACAAGAGCCAAGTAATTTCATTTCAACATTTTTCTAACATTCATCAATTTTATAAAACATTCCTAATGATAGAAAAAAGAAATAAGAACAATCCAATCTTCTTCCAGCATCCCTTCCTCCTGGTCCCGGGTTTGTCAGTCCTTTTTATCCCATTAGTCTGGCACATTAACCTGGTGATCTTATATCCGAGGCCTTCAAGTCTCTTCCATGTCCCTTCCGCAGCTCTTCTTCATATTTTCCTTTCACTCGTGGGAACTCCAGCTTGGTAGTGTTTTTGACCCTTTTCAACAAATCAGCCCCTTTCCCATAGTCCAGACTAGACTCCATGTGGTATTTTAAGACATGTTTCAAATTCCCTCCAAAATTGGGAGCCCCCACAGCTCCAAACATCTGACGGCCCATTGCCAGACTCGGAAAGTCCAAACATCTCTGCATAGGGGGGTCAGTCCAACCCCCCATTTCCAAATCAATCCAAACTTTATCTTTCCAAATCTGGTTTTTTCCAAGTTCATTTGTCAAATCCAAAGGCTCATTTTCCTGCAGGGCCAAAAGTTCCTCCCTCTCTAGCGCCCAAGATTCAGCAACATCCTCTTCTCTCAACTGTTCTGTCATGGCACACTCCTGTTTAAGTTCCTGGGTGGGCTCCATATAGTTTCCCACTACCTGTTCAAATGTTCTGGCCTCATTAGTCATCAAATCCGTCTTCTGACTTAACTGATCCAATAGGGCATTTATTTTACAGAAAGCACCCAACAGTGCTTCTGAAAACATTGTCCTGCAAGGTCACAAGTCCTTTCCCACGGTTGTGGCAGCTGCAAGCTCCCTAGAATTAGTTACAGTTTCACAGTCCCCCTCTAGGGGGAAAACTTCTGGTTGTTCTTTCTTTTAAGGACAATAGCAACAAAGTTTCTTTTTTTTAAAGATATTTTGTCAATATTTGTTCCTTTAAAATGCGAAAGGAAACAGTGGAATCACAATGTTACTCTTCTTTTAACTGTCTGTCAAAAACATTTGTCTCTGGTCAATGAGCTTCAAACGTCAATTCTGACACCCCGCCCCAGGATCAGGACGGTGGAAAGTTACTTTACTTTAAACTCACTTCTGCAGGTTTAAACAGTCCAAAAAAAAAGTCCCCCTTCTTCTCCTGCTACCGAAGGGGGGTTCAACGATTTTAAATGGTGAAAACCAATCCTTTGAAAGTGATTTTCTAAGCTCTAGTTTACGTTGTCTTTGCTTTCTTCTGACTACAAGGAAACGGAAGGCTGACTTCCTGTTTAGACCTTCCCGTTTCAGTACCAAATTAAGGTAAATTTTTAAGTCCAATTCCTTTCTAATCGCCAGTTCTTATTTGAAGTCCAATTGTTCAATGTTTAAGTACTCACGGGTGATTATTTTAGATGCCAAATTGTCCCAGGAAAAAGGCAGCGCTCTCCGGCAACGGCTATGTGGCTTCACTCCACGGAAAAAGCAATTGACTCACAGCACCGCGCCACTTCCCCCTCTTCGCTTCGGCGCCCGTTAGTGGGTTCCTTTGCGGGTTGGGGGGCGCTAAGGGTGCCCACCGAGTCCCACGGTCACAGGCTTCATCCGCCTGTGATTTCTAAAAGGGTCCCCGCTTCGCCGCAGTGGAAAAGACCCGTTTCGCGCGGAGCTGGTCCCTCCGGTTCAGAGGGAGTCCCCCATTGCCGATGGCGCCACCTCGGAAGTCCCTATCTTCTTTCGTATAGTGTACGTGCAGGGATTTGTGTCAACTTGGTAGATTCTCTTTCTATTAGTTTATTACATTTCCTTGATAGTGAGAGGTATTGGGGGGCATGGTGTGGTTGGTTGTCTGTGGTTGGCTGCAGTGGGGTTTGTTTGCATTTGAGATGGGGAGAGGACTTGTTGGATCAGGTAAGCCAGATTGATTTGTATGCTGTCGGTGGATTCTTGTTGTCTTGTTGGACTGTGTATATGATAAAGCAGAGCCATACTGGGGTGAAGGTGTCCTCTTCTATTTGTCCCCATATCAGTTTCAGTTTATTGGTTAGCTTTTCTAGTAAGGCCGTTTGCTATACAATTTGATACCATTGGTTCATGTTTACTCCTGACAGGTCTCTCCAGTGTCTGGCTATGAGGCTTCTGGCTGCTGAGAGTAGGTGGGTTATAAGCTCTGTATAATGTGAGTGGTCATTATGATCTTGGAAGATGTCCAGTAGGGCCAGTTCTGGGGTGAGTTCTAATACCTGTTAAGTTATTTTGCATATTTCTTACAGGACTGCTGTCCAGAAGAGGTGGATTTTAGGCAATTCCCACCACATGTGGAAGTATGTGCCTGTGGAGGTGCAGCCTTGGTGAGAAGTTGAGAGAAACCAAAATTGTAAGATCTGGCCATCTTTTTTTTACTAAGCTTTGTTTGTACTGTGGCTTCATAGTGAATTGTGTCCTATCTCTGAGCCTGAGACAAAAAAAATAAAGGGCTGCTTCACTATCCAAGTTTGTTTGCACCATCGCTTCAAAGTGCATCTTGTCCTGTCAGAAGAATTTGCATTTCTTTTCCCAGCATAGTCTTCCTATTTAATCCTAGCATCTGTTCCTGTCTGATTTGGAATTCTTCTAGTTGCTTGTGTTGGGGGGGTGGGGAATAAAAGTTATTTCTTCAAAAGACTGCTTAATGCAATTTTACAGTAGATATGCGAGGCACAGGTCATAGACCACATTATGTGTTAATGGGAGATTTAATTTTGGTAGCTGTAGGCATGGGGGAATGGAATTAAATGAGAATGTCATTGGTTCAGAAATGCAGACAAGGGAGAGGGAGTGAGTAAGAACAAACACCTGGCTTCATCTGCAGAGAGAGAGAGAGAAATGCATCATTCAGTCTGTTGTGTGCTGCCGTATTCAAAAGAGTGGTTATTTTGTTTGAAATTCAGAATGACAGCTCTGAGAGAAATATTCCCAGCAGCAATTCTGCCTGCACATGAACCTTCTTTTTCTTTTAAGAAAGAAACCTTCCTTCAGAAAATGCTATGTCATTTAAGACCAGGGCACTGCAGGGAGCCAGCTTTCTGGCAGAGGACATATCAAGTAACTTGTTTATGTATCCTACAGTATAAAAGCACACACACTGGCCTTGAGCCAGAGATCCTGGAACATAACAGCAACCTATATACACAGAGTCAGTGAGCACTGAGCATGAGAATCTATTGATACTTTCAACTCTGACCTACTGAGAAAGAGATGCCATATGGGGAATTTCTAGAATCCGTCTTCGTTCTCCAAAGAATCCATCTTCGTTCTTGAACAGCAGAATCTGCCTCCTTCACACTGAAATTGAGGCATGAAATAATTAAATGGAATAAAGGGTCTTGTCTTTATTAACTACAAATCGGCAGCAGAAAATAAGAAACATACTTGACAGCATGGGCAGTGAGATGGGGAGCCACCTGAAGGAAAGACTATGCGGCTCCAGGCATGGTCCAACCAATTGGCTGGGCCATGTCTTCTGATCACCTGCTCGTAAGACTGAACTGAGGGAGCGCTGAGATTCACCCCACTCCTGCTGGCTGGCATTCAATGAGGTAGTGATGGCAGTGATGGATCCAAGTTGTATGGCTTTAAAAGAAGGTTAGATAAATTCATGGAGAATAAGGCTATCAGTGGCTACAAGCCACCATGGCTATGTTCTACCACTGTAGTCAGAGATGACACGCTTCTGAACACCAGTTGCAGGGAACCACATGAGGGGAAAGGTGCCAAATGGCTGAAATATTGGGAAATTTTGGAACAAGAAGGAGATAAATTGAAATTGCAGAGTTTTGAGAAACTAAAAAATAAAGTGAGAGACTGGCTTCACTATTATCAGATAATGGAGGCATATAATTTGGATAAGAAAATTGGCTTCCAGGTGGAAAAATCAAAATTAGAAACAGAACTGTTAGAACCCAAAACTAAAAATTTGTCAAGAATGTATAACTTGCTGTTGAAATGGAATACTCAGGATGAAACGGTGAAATCTGCTATGATTAAATGGGCACAAGATGTTGGACATAATATTATGTTTGCTGACTGGGAACAGTTATGGACCACAGGTATGAAGTTTACGGCATGTAATGCCTTAAGAGAGAATATTATGAAAATGATATACAGGTGGTACATGACCCCAGTCAAGCTTGCAAAAATCTATCATTTGCCCGATAATAAATGTTGGAAATGTAAAGAAACTGAAGGTACATTCTTTCATCTTTGGTGGACGTGCCCAAGGATTAAGGCTTTCTGGGAGATGATTTATAATGAAATGAAAAAGGTATTTAAATATACCTTTCTGAAGAAACCAGAGGCCTTTCTTCTGGGCATTGTCGGCCAATTGGTGCCAAAGAAGGACAGAACTTTTTTTATGTACGCTACAACAGCAGCAAGAATACTCATTGCAAAGTATTGGAAGACACAAGATCTACCCACTCTGGAAGAATGGCAGATGAAGGTGATTGACTACATGGAATTGGCGGAAATGACTGGCAGAATCTGAGACCAGGGAGAAGAGTTGGTGAAAGAAGACTGGAAATTTAAGGACTATTTACAGAAATACTGTAAAATTAATGAATGTTAGAAAAATGTTGGATAGAAACTAAGTGGTTTCCAGCTGTAATGCTTTAAGAGATATGAAAAAAGGTTTACAAATGGGTAAAAGCTTAATGGTAAGGATTTGCTGAACTAACAAATTGAACTGGAATACAAAAAAGGGAGGTGTGAGGAGGTCCGGGGAAATAAGTGTAAGGAAGATAGGTTATGGAAAATTAACGTATTTTTAACTGTTTTATTTTGTATGCTGTCTTTTTTTATTATTATTATTTTACTTTTTTGCTATATCTCAAAAACTTTATTTCTTTTTTTTTTCTGTATTCTGTACTTTCCTGTATTTTTTGAAACTTTAATAAATATCATTTAAAATATATATATATATATTGTGCTGAGATCCTGCCTTCGCATAGGAATCTGGTTGGTCACTGTGAGAAAGGATGCTGGACTTGATGGGCCTTTTGGCCTGATCTAGCAGGCTCTTCTTATGTTCGTAGAATTATTATTATTATTTATAGCAATAATATAGCAAAAGACAGGCTGAGGCTCAAAATGGTACTGCAATAGATAAAGGAGTAAATGCTAATGATTGGGATAATGTCATAAATAAATAATTTTAAAATAAAAAATGTTTAATTAACGCTCCTCATATATCGCAGCACCATTTTGAGAGTTCCCCCGCAGAGGCTGCGCAAAGAAGTTGATTATTCCTTCTATTTCCCAATATTTAGGATGTGTAAATATTGTTGCAAGCCACCCCAATCTCCTAGCGGTATGAGATTCCAGCGGTTCCAGGAATTTACCTAGGGTTCGGTTTCCTCAGAATGAGGGACAGCAGAGACTGTGGTGTCTTTATGATATATGGTTTATTTACACATAAGGTTAAAGGTAAAGGTAAAGGACCTCTGGACAGTTAACCACTTCTGGCACAACAGAATACTGTGATGGAAGCCAGAGCACACAGAAACACTGTTTACCTTCCCTCCGCAGGGGTACCTATTTATCTACTTGCACTGGTGTGCTTTCAGACTGATACGTTGGCAGAAGCTAGGACAGAGCAATGGGAGCTCACCACCGTTGAGTGGATTCGAACCTCCGACCTTCCAATCGGCAAGCCCAGAGGCTCAGTGAGCCTACCATGGAAGGGCTCACAACAACACCCCAAAAGGTCTTGCTTCTCCCACAGTCACAACCTTGGATTCAAGCAGAAATCAAGCATGGCTCTCACTCTCTGTCTTCTGCCTGCTTCTAGCCCATCTCTCCCTCTGTTGTCCTTTTCACTACCAGTCAGGCGAGGGATGGGGCCCACTTATTTGTTCCCTGGCACAGAACAAACTTGCAACAATACTGATTCTTGGCACATTGCCGCCTGATGCCATTGCTATGCAATATAATGATTCATGAGGTTGCAGAACTGCAGAACTTCTGGCATTGCTCTCCTGGGCAGAATTGGAGCAGGAAGGGCAAGGAAGGGTGCCAGTAAGGTTGGGGCTATGGAGACATACTAATGGGAGCACTGGATTGGTTCCACTGGTGAGCCTGCACAGGCTTGACCTCACCATCACCTTGCCTTGTCCTGCCCTGCACCAACCCTGTCCAAGTCCATCGCACCACCTGGGTCACTACTGTATAAAAGTGTACCTTTGGAGGGCACGTTGACCCAATTTCTCCATGTCATAATGAATGTGTCTGGTACATTTTTGGAAAGAGGTTGCTTTCCTACTGTTCTTCTGAATATCCTTCAAATGAATTCATTGCCAGCCATTGCTGCCCTTGATTCCCCTACCCTTGGAAGCATAGACAAAGAGGTACAAAGGTCAAGAGTGAACCAGAGTGTACAAAGGGCAGGAACAGAGTAAGCCACTGTGAGTTTGCAATGGTTGGAAGCCTGTTGTCTTCCTGGTCAGAAGGCTCTATTATTCCCCTTCTGCTATGCTTCAACGCAGCTCATATAAGTGCCTTTTGTATTTTGGGAGCAGATACATGTAGGTATGTGTATTTTGAGAGAAAGTATGTTCTAATGTGTGTTGTCACAGGTATCTTTTGAGAGAAAATATATTGTGAGGTGCATTTAAATATATATTTAAAAGTGATTCTTTAAAATGTAGTTTGGATTTTTTTTAAAAAAGGCAGAATAATGTGGAAACAGGACAAAATAAAGATAGGCAAAAGTATAATTGACTGGAAAAACACAGACTCACCCATCTGTAGTGGTTAGTATAATATTGTATTTACACCAGGTTTATTATTATTTTGGCATATTAATTAATCATTCAGATAGCTGCTTATCTGTCTAGGTAGGTAGGGAGGTAGTGTGTAAGCTATAAGCTAAGAGCTGCAATAAACTGGGCAACAATAAATGATTCAGTAAAACTGGCTGTCAGAGAAGAACAGCTTAAAGTGTTTACAGAGATCAAAACAATCAGACTGCAATCCTATGCCCATTTATTTGGGAGTAAGCCACATTAAATTTAATGGGATTTACTTCTGAGCAGACCTGGATAGGATTGCCCTGTAATTCATGATTGCACAGACAGAGTTTATTCTAATGTGAAACGGGACGCAAGTTGTGCAGTGGGGTATAGGGAATGTAATGATGTTTTGTCTAACTTATGCCTGATTGTGTGTTATGCTTTATTATATAGTGTCCTGCTCTGGGGTTATTTTAATGGGTGTGTGTGTGTGCCCGTGCGTGCGTGCGTGCTAGGAAAGGACAAATTTCTCCATTTTGGTTTTTCTCTGTTTCTCATTTCCTTAATGTTCAGTTTGTCCAATTTCCACATGAGCTGGTGATTTAAAAAAAACAAAAACAAACAAACAGCACTGCCCCCAATATACACATTTGAGCAATTTCCCATAATAGAATTTTGCACATTATTTCCAATAATATCGTGTATATGCTTGTGTGTGCACATTTTATCCCAATAAATGCATTTTAAGGTTATAGAACTGCATCACAACCATTGGAGAAGTATGGATTTCAAAGGATAGCTGTCTTTCTGCTTACGTGTTGTTCCAAAAAAATGTGAATTAGTTGGGTTTGCATGGAAATGAGAACTTAACCCGTTATGTACTGAAGTTCTCACCCTGGGCCAGCAGGGGGATACTGTAGATAGTTATGCAAATGAAGGATCGAAAGTGACGTTCAGTGATTGGATAGTTTTAGAAAGTTGTTACAGTAACAAGGTACTGGAGCTCTATATAAGCAGGCTGACTGAGCCCCTCATTTCAGTTCTGTTCTGGCCTCTGAATAAAGAATCGCTGTGTTGTCTGATATGTTCACCCACAACTTAACATAACCCATGTCTCCCCCATCCCTGCTTCTTTACAAGGGACCCTTATATCATGATGTTATCGATGAATGAATGCTTTCTTAGGTTTCCCCCTCTGCTCTGTTCCATAGAAGGTAAACAGCTTAATTTGAAAATAATTCAGTATAGCACTGTATCTCCAGGACTTAATGACAAGCGTGAAATTGTTTTATCTTTTGTGTTGTTGGTGCTCTGTACTGATAGACCTGAGTGTACAGACCATCTGCTGCTGAGGTAGCTCTTGGGATACTTGTCAAATTGATTGCTCTCAAAAGCAACTGAGACATAAGCAAAAAAAAGTGCAACTCTAATTACTTTTTTTTTTTTGCGCAGGATCTTGTTCAATTCTAGGAAGTGATAATTTAGAAATAAATAGCCTTGGTGGACAATTTAGAATTCATAATTAACAAATTACTCTATTAGCACTCTTTTTTTTTTTCCTAGGTGAGTGAGATTATTCTCCCATGGGCCCTTTGTTCCATATGCCCAATGTTCCTCTAGCTACATACATAACAAATTGATGTGTTCATTTGATTACGTAAATAAAGCATCTGGGTATATGATTCGGCAAAAGGGGGGAAAATACCTTTCCATCACCTTCTCTTTATCAGCCAAGCAAAAAAATTTTTTAAAAAAAATCACTATATTACATTATTACTTTCTGTTAATAGCTTTTGCTCAACTTCATTTCTGCTCAACTTAAATATTTGGCATTGAGCTTTCATTTCCTCAAACAAGAGAGTCAACAATAGAATCATTAGAATTGGTAACAAAACATAATTAAAATGTTTCCTTCTCAATTCTTCTCCATGCTGTAGCTATACGGAAAGAGGATCTGTGCAATGCTTCGTATTTTTCCTAGAGAATTCATTAGCTGTAAGATTTGGGTAATTGATTAGTAAGTTCCACACTTTTCTGCCTCTGTCGTTATACTAGATCTCAGAGTCATTCGATGAAATTGATTGGCATTAGGTTCAGTACAGACCAAAGGAAAAAAATTTCCCCCAGAAGGCATAATTAACTTATGGAATCTTTTGCTTCAAGATTTGGTGATGGCTGCTAGCTTAAGATAGCATTAAAATGGAAGAGGAGGAGGAGGGGGAGGAGGAGGGGGAGGATTTTTAAAAAAAATGTTGGGGATGAGGGAGAAACAAAAGTCTAATAATAATAATAATAATAATAATAATAATAATAATGTATTATTTATTATTTATACCCTGCCCATCTGGCTGGGTTTCCCCAGCCACTCTGGGTGGCTTCCAGCAAAAGATTAAAAATACATTAAAACATCAGTCATTAAAAACTTCTCTAAACAGGGCTGCTTTCAGATGTCTTCTAAACTTCAGATAGTTGTTTATTTATTTGACATCTGATGGGAGGACATTCCACAGGGTGGGCACTACTACCGAGAAGGCCCTCTGCCTAGTTCCCTGTAACCTCACTTCTCACAGGGAGGGAACTGCCAGAAGGCCCTCAGAGTTGGACCTCAGTGTCCGGGTTGAATGATGGGGGATAGAGACGCTCCTTCAGGTATACTGGGCCAACTGAGTGGAGGGTGAGAAATTCTCCAAAATTTTATAATAGGGAAGAAACCTTCACTTTACAAGGTGGCAGTGGGATTTTCTATTTCCCCCATTGGTTTTAAACTTTTAAAAAATCTCACAATGCCCTGCTTCCACTTGGTAGGGTTGCCATATTTCAAGTAAAATTCCTGACACCCGCAAAGTTGTTGAGCTTTTAGGAAACCACCAAAATAGTGAGCTAATTCCACTGCTTTTTCCATCGTGGTTTTCCCTGGCATTTTGCTGATTCGACAAATTCTCTCCCCCCCCCCCCTCCAAGCCATTTTTACACCTGAGAAACAGGACATGTCAGGAATTTTCCTGATGTATGGCAAGCCTACCAGTTGGCTGCACTTCCTGGAGCACCATGGGAGTGACATTATGTTGCATCACATGGCTCCAAAGACATTCTAGTGAGCCTCCATCAGGACATGGCTTCAGCCTCTGTCTGCTTCTTCCCACCAGCTATGTGTTCCCAGAATGCCTTGGGAATAGCACAATGTAAGATGATGTGATGTGGAATCACTCCCAAGCCATTCCAGGTGGAAGGCTGTACAGAAAAAGCAGCTGCACTTAGCATAGAAAAGGGTTTTAGATTTCCAGGAAACTGTGTGAGAGAGTTTTGACCATGGATTTGGCAAATTGGCTGATGGTAAGTCTATCAATGATCTTGGTCATTGATAGTTTGATAGTTCTACGTACAGAAGTATATTATTATTATTATTATTATTATTCCCCACCTTTTCCCCTGACGGGACTCAAGGCAGCTTACGGACAAAAACTACATTTCTGAATGCAAGAAATGAAATAAGACTAATAGCTCCAACCTTCTTTGTGAGCTTCCTAGCAGCATCTGACTGGGGAAGCAAAGCTAGAAAGACTCAGTCTCATCTCGTCATCAGCTGTTCTTATAGTTCTTTCCAAGAGGCTTTAAAATCCAGGGAGCCAAAGCTCTGAAAAGAAATAAACTTGCTGCTCTTCCTGATGAAGCACCTATTGCAACTTAAAAGTCTACATGCTTCCATGCAGATAATAGGCTAGTCCAATAAAACTATATTGGCTTATCTAATGCTCTGGGCACCCAGATTGTGACAAGCTACTTTTGCTACCAAATCATAAGCAGGAATTCGTGCTGCTGCAGATAAAGAGGTATTAGAAGCATGAGAAAAGAATCACATTCATTCCTTTACAGTCCACCTCTCCTCTTCAATGGGAGACTAGGGTAGCTCACAACAAATTATTATTATTGTTGTTGTTGTTATACATTTTTAAACAGGACTGTGACATATTACAGAAAGCTGTTAAAATCAGCAATATAAAACTACCATAATTTTGGATGGTGATGTGGCACAGCAGCCAAGAGCTGTGATCCAAGAAGTTCTAGGTTCAAATCTCATCTCAGGCACAAATTCCCTGGGTAGCCTTGGAAATCTTCTGTCACTGAATCTCAGTTATTTATCTGGATTTTTAGGGAAAATAAACACTGCCCTGTATTACAGGTTGGTTGATTGAAAGATAGACTTGAAAAACTCAAATGAGTTGGAGGGCTGATGCCGGAGGGCAAAACGTGTCAGCAGAAAAGCCATAAGATTGTAGCCTTATTAGACTTTACCGACTGGTGGGGTCTGCGTTGCTCCCGGGAGGGAGAGAGGAAGTCAAATGACACCGAGGTTGATTCAGAGAAAGAGTTTATTCTGCTCTCAGGATAGCAGAAGGCACTTGCGTGGTCAGTCCAAAGCAAGTCCAAAGAAATGAGAGATTACATGCAGTACAGTGGTGCCCCGCAAGACGAATGCCTCGCAAGACGGAAAACTCGCTAGACGAAAGGGTTTTCCGGTTTTTGAGCTGCTTCGCAAGATGAATTTCCCTATGGGCTTGCTTCGCAAGACGAAAACGTCTTGCAAGTTTGTTTCCTTTTTCTTAACACCGTTAATACAGTTGTGACTTGACTTCGAGGAGCAACTCATAGAACGCAGTGTACATAGTAGCCTTTTTTGAGGTTTTTAAAGACTTTGGTGATTTTTGAAGCTTTTCCAAAACTTATTTTGCAGCCATTTGGTAAGTTAAGCTTTTAAAACTTTTTTGGGGGGGTTTGGATTTTGGGTTGGGGTGTTTGGAATTCAAGGACTTGGTGTTGGGGAGGGGTTTGCAAGAATCTGGAAGCTTGTGTGTTTTTTTTCTGCATTTTTATGATTTTCTGTGACCATTGGGCCACTCTGTTGTTTTTTTAAAAAAATTCTGGATTTGAATTTCTGTGTGCTGGGTGGCTGGGGGAACAGTTGGGGAGGGGTTTGCAAGAATCTGGAAGCTTGTGTGTTTTTTTCTGCATTTTTATGATTTTCTGTGACCATTGGGCCACTCTGCTGTTTTTTTAAAAAAATTCTGGATTTGAATTTCTGTGTGCTGGGTGGCTGGGGGAACAGTTGGGGAGGGGTTTGCAAGAATCTGGAAGCTTGTTTTTCCCCCCTGCATTTTTATGATTTTCTGTGACCATTGGGCAACTCTGCTTTTTTAAAAAAAATTATGGGTTTTAATTTTGAAATGCTCTTTACAGTATGTGTGACTTTAAAGAGCACTTAATAAACTCTTCTTGTACCAAATTTGGCTTTGTTTGGACTTTTTTTTGACCATAGGAACACATTAATTGATTTTCAATGCATTCCTATGGGATTTCGTGCTTCGCAAGACGAAAAATTCGCTAGACGAAAAAATTCGCGGAACAAATTAATTTCGTCTTGCGAGGCACCACTGTATATATATCCTCCAGGCACCCTCTCCCCCCTTCCCCAGGAATCCAGCCACGTCAGCTTATACACGCAAGTTGACACCACAGATGTTCCTGCTCCTTACTCTTAACCATAAAAGGGTTTTCCTCTTCCTGTATTCTTGACCATAAAAGGGTTTCCTATTCCTGTTCCTATACTCTTATCTTGGAGCAAGAGGTCACCAACTCCTGGCGCCATTCCCGGACTAAGTCTGTGCGTCAGAGTGTGGTCAGGATGTAAGATAAGATAGACAGAGTGCCATCCCTGCTCCACTGGAACAGCCAAGGCCATCCATTGCTGTCACGGACTGATAAAGGAGAGCGCTTTGAGCACTTGTTTATACAGCTGGGTTTTGGCTCAAGAGCTCAAGTTAGAGCATTTTAGAAATGCTCCCTTGGAGGAGGAAAAATGGGGATTTGGGGTCAGTTTCAAACTGACTGCACAGAAACCCATTCCTTCAAGATTTCTTTTCATTTATTTTTTAAGAACACAGGGACCTGCCTTATGCCAAGGAAAACCAATTGTCCACCAGTGTACTGTCTACACTGACTGACAGCAGCTCTCCAGGGTCTCAGGTAGGGGTTTCCCCAGCAATACCTAGGGATGCAAGGAATTCAACCTGGAACTTTCTGTATGCAAAGCAGATGCTCTGCCACTAAGCTTGTTCCTGAGTTAATACATATCGAGGAGTATGATGGGGTGTCATGTGCCTTATTAGGAACTTCAAATGCCTGTCCCCTTATGAATTATGGAGATGATACATGAGCTATAGGAAATCAGTGGTATTCAGTGTTTCCTTTTCTCCTAGGAATGCATATGATTCACAGACAAGGAATCTTTTGGGGGCAGATCTGCTTAGCTCCTGCAGCAGACCTATTTGTTGGTTCTCCTGATCATGATCTGGACTTCATAGAGTCATTCTGATTTCTCTCCCCATTCATCCATGCACAGCTCACACCCAACTTGTCATTTTCTGGGACTAGAATTGTGGCAACAGTCTCCACCAACCAACAAATCAGGGTAGCGGAAGAGAGTGACTATCTGCAAGTTAACAGTAGTGGATTCCTCCCACTCAACAGACCTGCTTTTTCCTTACCTTTTCTTAAGGTGAGAGAACAATGAATAATGCAAGCATATGCGTTCCTGCCACATAAGCTGTGAATACGATAATATTCCTAGCACACAAAAAAAGGTGACAGGTTAAATTGTATTACAGCCTAGTTTGGAGAAAAGGGGAGGGGAGAGAACAACAAAAACCTTACTAGGATTGAATTTGGCATATAAAGTTTCAATATATAAAATTCCAAGCACTCTGCCTACCTGTGTGTATTTAATATCAGAAGAAATTTCATAGGAAGAAGGGCAAATTTTTTGACTAAATGAAACAGCTGAACTGAACCAGTCCATGTAACCATGTCTGCACTGACAGCAGCAGCTGTCCAGGGATTCCAGGGTAGATCTTTCCAGTGCAGCTACCTGAGATCCTTTCCTGTGATCCTCAACATACAAATCATGTGCTCTGCACTTATCTACCATCTTCCGTTGCAACTGCAGAGGAGCAAGCATCAATAGCAGCTGTTCCAAGTCCCAATTGCTGTTTGTTCATGAGCTCACCCACTTTGGGTGAGTGAGTAGGCAGTGATGGCAAATAATGGAAAGGCTTTTTCCAGTCATTATCACTTTCACACGTGCAAACTCATGTGTCCATTCCATCTTGTTTCCACTTCAGTTTTTTAAAAAAATAATAATACATGAAAGTGTGTATTTAAATATGGACTTAAGAACGCATTTTTTTCTAAGTACGCTTTTCTATGATGGATTTCATCTAAGAATACATATTTCCAAATGTAGTTTATCTCATATTAACATTCTGAAATCTCTCTCTCTCTCTCTCTCTCTCTCTCTGTGTGTGTGTGTGTGTGTGTGTGGTGTGTGGCACATATGCACACACATATACAGTGGTACCTCAGGTTAAGAACTTAATTCATTCTGGAGGTCTGTTCTTAACCTGAAACTGTTCTTAACCTGAGGTACCACTTTAGCTAATGGGGCCTCCTGCTGCCCCCACGCCACCGCCACGTGATTTCTGTTCTCATCCTGAAGCAAAGTTCTTAACCCGAGGTACTGTTTCTGGATTAGTGGAGTCTGTAACCTGAAGTGTCTGTAACCCGAGGTACCACTGTATGTTTACCTGAGAACTGTGACACAACATTTGGAGACGTGTGAAAGCCAATGAATTTCATTAGTTTAAGAGGCTCAGGGGCTCAGTTCCATTTGTACTGGAATGCACAAAATTCCTCAGGCACACTTAAACTCAGCTCTTTTCTGACTGTAGTCTTGTCTTGACAGCAGATGATGTTAGCATCTGCCTTTGTGCCTGCTCAGGAAAACAACTGGCAGTAGTAACATGTGACAAACCCTACAGTTGGTATGGCACAGAGAAGGGGAAAGAGCACAGCCTTAGGGATGATCCACTTAGCTCTCTCTCTTTTTGGAATGGGCTTTAAAGAGATGGGCTTGTTTAATTAACAATGCTTATTGTCTAGATAGTTGATTTATTTATTTATTGCAGCAGTGGTGTGTGTGTGTGTGTGTGTGTGTGTGTGTGTGTGTGTGTCTGAACACTGGGCTAGCTTAAATACACAACTGTAAGCATGTGCCAAACCAGAGATATGTGAAACCCTCCTGAAAAGTCTTTGCTAGCTTTAACCAAGTTACTTCTGGGCTTTCCCCAAAACTCTTCCACCCCGCACCCCACTTTTGAGGAGTAACCTCTGAATCTGTTCTGAATTTTGCTCTATGGGCAGCTAGAAATGTGGCTGGGTGCGAGCATGCGCACACATGCAATTTTGCTCAGTAGGCTTTCTTGGAAATACTTCTGGGCACACTACCTTTCCTCCCTAAATGTTGCTTTGGATGAATTTCACTGGCAATTTGACTCCAAATCATACAGGAGGAACTTCCTATCAGAGACATGCCATATGTAAAGAACCCATCTCAACTCATTTGCTTGGCACCCAAGCATAGCTGGCAGGCACCGTGCCATTGCAACAGATGGGGACGAGCACAGGCATCCAGGAGATCATGTCTAAGCATCGTGTATGTTTGTATGAGGGCAGGATTTCAAGCCAGGAGAGCTGGAACAGCACTTTGTTCTGAGCTCTTGTATCTAATTTAAGAGGCTGTGTGATTCCTTTTAAAAATTCATGGTTGCATGAAGGGAAGTGGAGGTTTCTTCCGTCCCCGCTGATAGAATCCAAGCTGTGACAATGAATGCATTAAAATAAAATGTGCACTTGATACTCATATCTTACCCATGTAATAACCCCATTATTGTTAATAATATGTAATGCTTCATTTCCTGTAGGAGGAGAACCTATGGTTCTCCGACACTTTTTTGTTCTCCATGTAGAAGGTCTGAAATGAAGGCATTAGCAGGAAAAACATCTTAGTCTGCCGTCTAAGATGGCGAACCTAGCCATGTCTATTCATAACTAAGTCGCAATGTATTCAATGAGGCTGGGTCATTATGTCTGGCTGTTAACCAGAAGGTTGGTGGTTCAAGCCCACCAAGCGATGGCTGTGGGCAGGAATCCTGCATTGCAGTGGGTTGGACAAGATGACCCTCAGGATCACTTCAATTCTATGTTTCTAGGTTTGGATTGCAGCCTAAGAGTGCATTTGGAGCAGGGGAATATATAGTAAATATGAGGAACAAGACCATAGCTCAGTAGTACAGGATCTACTCTGAATGCAGAAGGATCCAGTTTCAATATCTGGCATCTCCAGGTACGGCTGAGATAGTGCCCTGTCTGAAACCCTGTACAGCCACTGCCAGTGTCAGGCTTCAGGGAATCTGAATCCTCGCCGCCGCCCCACCACCACCACTGCAGGTTGCTCTTACCAAGTCGTTCATTCAATATTCACAGAGAGAGGCTTAGAAATGCTGCCTCTAGGAGTAATGGTGTTGCTCCGAGTGCTCTTTGCTCTCCTATTTTCATGGCTCACCAGGTTCTGGGAGAAGGGGGCGGAGATCTGGAATGCTTTCTAATGATAACATGTCAGCCAGCTGCTCCGGCTCTGCTTCCCCCCCCCCCCCCCGCTTCTTCCATTACCTCTCAGTTTTGCCCTTCTTCTAGCTCTGAGTTGTGACCTTCTGCAAACCACTGTTGTAAATCTATACTGTCTTCTTCTTCTCTGGAAGGTTCAGGAGGATGAGGAGGAGGAGGAGGGCGAGGCAGTCTCTGTTAGAATTCCTGCTCCATGATTGCAGTCATGGAATTGTTGTCTTTCACATGACGGTATTGTCGGGGAAATTGATTTATTGCTCAGATAAGCGTCCGGCACGCTTCCCATCGCAGGCCTCTGCATTCCAAAGTTCACATATCTGAGCATAGCAGAGATCGTCAGCAGCGGCAAGAGAAAGACTGCAAAAAACTCCAGTGCCTTCTTCAGTGTGCTTAAATAAAGTCCACTCAGGATCTTAGCAGCTAAAAGCAGTTTTATTTACAGCAGACTATCCATTATCTATCACAGCGAACAGCATCGTGAAAACACGTCCTCTCTCCTCAAAAGCGAAAGTAGAGAGAAAGAACAAAGGCTTGAGGCTCTCGGAAATGACGAACCTCCCCCCTCCCAACAGTACGCAGAGCGTACACTCTGAGCTGTTTAACCCTGTAAGCTCAGGTTCTCCTCACGGGTATATGTTTTGACTCCACAAAGTGGGAAGTGATGGAGACAGGATGTTTGTGTTACTGTGTTTCGTGAAGTGGGACTATTGTCCCTTGTTATTTTTCTCTTTGCTGTCTGATGCTAGAGAGAGAGGGAGCCATGTTGCAGTGCTTCGTGTGTGTTTATATGTAAATAAAGTAGATTAGCCAAAATGCTGATTTGCTGAGGCCTGTTACACAACTGCGCAAACTCTGCGGATCCCTAAGTGTGCCGGTGTCAGTTGGCATTTGTCACTGTGATGTTCGGGCAGAAAACAGCTTTTGAAGCTCCCGAACGAAAGACCAGGAGGGAGAGAACATGCCAGTCAGGCATGTGTCTCTGCCAGGGTCCTCCTCAAGTGTAGGCTGAACTCCTGACAGTCTCCACCGATCCTCCTCAGTCCAGTCCCCCTCAGTCCAATCAGTGTAGACAGTACTGAGCAAGATAGACCAATGTTCTGACATCAGTAATAGTAGTAGTAGTAGTACCCCACCCATCTGACTGGGTTGCCCCCACCACTCTGGGAGTTTCCTGCATTCCTATGTTGTACTGAGGAAGGACGCTCCCAGACTGTGATTCCATTCCCAAAGGACTGTTTTCTGCTTCTGTAAACCATGCACATATATTTATATTCCCTTGATATATATATTTTTAATGAAGGATTGAAAAAGAAAATTAAAACAAGTATACTGAGATACTGTCCTCTGGTGGGAAACAGTAATGAGAGTGCCTTTTCTGAGAAAAAAACAGGACAACCTATGCATTTTCCATATTGCCATAGAGCTAGGGTACCAGAGTCTGTTAGTGAATGGTAGAAAGTAATAAACAGTAATATTTAGATAATATTTGGGATATGAAGAGGAAATACAAGCCGCAGAACTGTACCAGACAAAAAAATTATTGAGTTAGCTTAGCAAACCAGCCTGGCTGGGCTACTTAAATGCAGAGCGATTGAGGGAGTCTGGTACTGAGCCATTAAGGGCAAATGGCAATGCAAAAAATAAATAATCTTCCTTTCTCCCCTGTTCCAAGAAGGAGACATAGGCAGGAGATTTGGGAGGTTGTCAAGGTGATGGTGGGGGTCTGTGTGATGGCACAGAAATATGGGTCATTTGGGGGATCTAAAGGTGTTCAGGGAACAAGAAGGGGGAAACCCATCTGGCACTGGCTGGAGGAGGCTGCACCAAGAGACTGGGTGCCCCGACTGACTGCTGCTTTGGACCCAAGCTTGCTGAAGCTATGATGGGGCAATGAGAGGTATAATGTTCTGCACCATTCTGAAGAATTTGGAGCAAATGATTCAGCAGAGAAAACACAGCCCAGAATAACTAAGGAGATAGTACAAGAATACTTGGCTAGTTTAGATGTATTCAAGTCTCCAGGGCCAGATGAACTGCATCCAAGAGTATTAAAAGAACTGGCAGATGTGATCTCAGAACCACTGGCAGTCATCTTTGAGAATTCCTGGAGAACAGGAATATATATAATATATAATGAATTAAAAAAGGTATTTAAATATACCTTCATGAAGAAACCAGAGGCCTTTCTCCTGGGCATAGTCGGCCAATCGGTGTTAAAAAAGGACAGAACTTTCTTTATGTATGCTACAACAGCAGCAAGAATACTTATGGCAAAGTATTGGAAGACACAAGAGCTACCCACACTGGAGGAATGGCAGATGAAAATGATGGACTATATGGAATTGGCGGAAATGACTGGTAGAATCCGTGACCAGGGAGAAGAGTCGGTGGAGGAAGATTGGAAGAAATTCAAAGACTATCTGCAGAAACATTGCAAAATTAAAGAATGTTAGAGTGATGTTGGACTGAAAATAAGTGGCTTCTAGCTATACAGGCTTTAAAGTTATATATTGATCAAGATTAAGGATTAGGATTAAAAAAGTTAAAAGAAATAGAAATTTGGTTTTTAAGAGGTAAAAATTTAATGTTATATTATATTAGGATTAAGGATTGGGATTAAAAAAGAGGGAAAGAAACTGCTGGACAAACAAATTGAACTGGAATACAAAAGAGGGAGGTACGAGGAGGTCCAGAAAATAAGTAAATTTAAAAAATGGTGAGGAAAAGGTGGTATTGTTTTTAAATGTTTTCTTTTTTGTCCTTTGTGTTGTTGTTTTTTTGGTTTTTTTGTGGATTATGTATTGTGTATTTTTGAACTGTGTGTTTTTCTTTTTTTTCTTTTTAATTTCTTATTGATGTGTTCTTTTTATTGGAAACTTTAATAAATATCATTAAAAAAGAAGAAGAGAGAATTCCTGGAGAACAGGCGAAGTCCCGGCAGACTGAAGGAGGGCAAATGTTGTCCCTATTTTCAAAAAGGGGAAAAGAGAGGACCCAAATAATTACCGCCCAGTCAGTCTGACATCAATACCAGGGAAGATTCTGGAGCAGATCATTAAGCAAACAGTCTGTGAGCACCTAGAAAGGAATGCTGTGATCACCAATAGTCAGCATGGATTTCTGAAAAATAAGTCATGTCAGACTAACCTGATCTCGTTTTTTGACAGAATTACAAGCCTGGTAGATGAAGGGAACGCAGTGGATGTAGCCTACCTTGATTTCAGCAAGGCATTTGACAAGGTGCCCCATGATATTATTGTAAAGAAGCTGGTAAAATGTGGTCTTGACTATGCTACCACTCAGTGGATTTGTAACTGGCTGACTGACCATACCCAAAGGGTACTCATCAATGGTTCCTCTTCATCCTGGAGAAGAGTGACTAGTGGGGTGCCACAGGGTTCTGTCTTGGGCCCGGTCTTATTCAACATCTTTATCAACGACTTGGATGATGGACTCAAGGGCATCCTGATCAAATTTGCAGATGACACCAAACTGGGAGGGGTGGCTAACACCCCAGAGGACAGGATCACACTTCAAAACGACCTTGACAGATTAGAGAACTGGGCCAAAACAAACAAGATGAATTTTAACAGGGAGAAATGTAAAGTATTGCACTTGGGCAAAAAAAAATGAGAGGCACAAATACAAGATGGGGGACACCTGGCTTGAGAGCAGTACATGTGAAAAGGATCTAGGAGTCTTGGTTGACCACAAACTTGACATGAGCCAACAGTGTGACGCGGCAGCTAAAAAAGCCAATGCAATTCTGGGCTGCATCAATAGGAGTATAGCATCTAGATCAAGGGAAGTAATAGTGCCACTGTATTCTGCACTGGTCAGACCTCACCTGGAGTACTGTGTCCAGATCTGGGCACCACAGTTCAAGAAGGACACTGACAAACTGGAACGTGTCCAGAGGAGGGCAACCAAAATGGTCAAAGGCCTGGAAACGATGCCTTATGAGGAATGGCTAAGGGAGCTGGGCATGTTTAGCCTGGAGAAGAGGAGGTTAAGAGGTGATATGATAGCCGGGGACTTCCGGGGTGGCGCCATCGGTAATGGCTGCTTCTCTCTAACTTGGAGGGAACCGGCTCTACGGAATCTGGGTCCTACCACTACGGCGCAGTGGGGACCCCAAAAAAAATCACAGGCGGGTGAAGCCTGTGACCATGGGACTCAGCGGGCACCGTTTGCGCCCCCCAACTGTTAAAGGAGCTCGGCAACGGGCTCCAGAGCAGAGCGGGGGTGGCGTGGTGCTGTGAGCAAATTGCTTCTTCCGTGGAGCGAAGCCGCGAAGCTGTTACCGGAGATCGCTGCCTTTTTCCTGGGATAATCGGACTTTGAAAACAACT
Source organism: Podarcis pityusensis (assembly GCF_964106645.2). NCBI lineage: Eukaryota > Metazoa > Chordata > Lepidosauria > Squamata > Lacertidae > Podarcis > Podarcis pityusensis. Next base: position 113,109,525 of record NC_138028.1, on the reverse strand, counting down.
ACCCGTGAGTAGGATTAAATTGGATCTAAAAGAAAAACGTTTAATTTGGTACTGAGCGGGGAAGGTACAACCAGGAAGTCTGCCTTCTTTGTATTGTAAATAGATCAAAGCAAAGAGACCCTAAAGCAGAAACACAGAAAGTTACTTGAAAAAGAGCTAAATCCTAACATCTTGAAAGTGGTTCCCCCTCCAGATTGCAGGAGAGGAGGGGGGAAAAAGACTGAGCTGCATTTCCCTGCAAAAAAGAAGGGGAAAGGAAGAAAAAAATTACTGTTTAAGATTTGGAACGGACTGCCTTGAGATAAGGGTTGCATAGTGGAAAGTCTATTTCTGACAGCTAATTCTGCAAAAGGGATACAGTGTTTCTGGATTTCTCTTGGCTTGAAAGTAACTGTTTAAGTGCACTGAGACTGTGGTTTTTAAAGTAAATTGGGGGACTTATAAAGACTATCTTTGTTCTTAAAAGTTGCAAGTTCTGGCTGTTACTGTGTCCCCCTAGAGGAAGTTGGACATTGTTACAACAACAACTGGCTTAGAGGAAAATCCCATTCTATTCTAAAACAACTGTTTGACTGTGGGAGCGACCTTGAATTTCTATGAGACTGTTATGGCAGATGGCAAAGGGAAGATAGAGAAGACAGATCCGCAGGAAAAAACTACTAGGTCTGGCAGACATTATCGGATAGACACTGCGCAGCCGTGAAGGGGTTCAACATCTGGAGCATCTGGAACATCAGGGGCCCCACTCCCACAGGCTAAACCAAAAGTTATGTCGTCGGAAGAGGTTTTGGCACAGGCACTGGCAAAAATTAATGAATCTTTGGAAAGTTTAAGTAAACAGGTAGCTGAGACAAATAGAGAAGTAGCTGAGACAAATAGACAAGTTGCGGAAGCATCAAGCAAAATTGATTTAAACACTGCAAGTATTAATACCTTGGGGCAGAAGGTGAATGCCAACACAGAGACCATCGAAAAACTACTACCGGAATCTGCCTCGACTCGAAAGATAGCAGAGGAAGCAAAAGATATTGCAACTGTTACTCAAGAGAAAATTCCACCAGTATATAAGAAATTGGAGGACCATGATGTGACATTTTCTGTGATTGAACTGAAAGATAGACAAAGAAATTTAAGAATCAGGGCTGTTCCAGAACGGGAGAAAGATAACTTGGCTGACTTTCTTACACAGGAATTTACAGATTTTTGGCAACTGGACTCGGGGAAGAAAGAATTTAAGATAGTGAATGCATTTAGACTCGGAAGAAGACAAGGTAAGGACAAGGTGAGAGACTGTTTGATTACTTTTCGAACAGAAGAAGAGAGAGATAAAATTCTGAATCTGCATTATCAAAAACCCTTGGAAATCGACGATTCAAGTTTGGTGATCTTTAAGGACATCCCAAAGCATCTGTTGGACTTAAGGTCTAAATACGAAGATCTAGTGACCTTGTTGAAAAGAAATAGAATTCTTTTCAGGTGGGAATTTCCTCAAGGCCTGTCCTTTAAATACAAAGGAAGAAAGATAAAAATAAAATCAGTTGAGGAAAAAGACAGGTTCTTGAAAGACCACGAGGAAGATCTACTGAAAGAAGTGGAATCTGAAGAAGAACCAAAAGGTATATTAGACATATCAAATCTATCTTTTGGACTGCACGGTCCAGAAAAAGTGATACTACCTACAGAACAAGAACTGACACTCGGAGCAGTTGGAGGTAAAGTGAAGTAGCCCCCATCGTGGCTCTGCAACTATTAAGCTGGAATTGTAACGGTTTGAACTCTCCTCGGAAGAGAAAAAGTGTGTTTCATCTATTAAAAAAAGAACAATTGGACTTGATTTGTCTACAAGAAACACATATAACAAGGGCACATAGGAAGCTATTGATTAATAAAAGATTGGGACAGGAGTTTGTTTCATCTGACGAAATTAAAAAAAGAGGAGTTGTGATTTATGCAAAGGAGAGACTTTTACCGAAACTTATCTTTAAAGATGACCAAGGAAGATTTTTGGCAATTGAAATTCAAGTACAAGGAGAGAAATTCTTGATTGTGGGAATTTATGCACCAAATGAGGGGAAATCTGAATTCTATAAAAAGTTGCATGAGACTTTACTGGATTATTTGGATTACAATTTGATTTTGATGGGGGACATGAATGGAGTAGAATCTACAAACATGGACAAGGCACAAAGACAGGTAGTTACCAAGGATGGTAGATTACCGAAAATATTCTTTGAGATGACAGACAATATGGACTTAGTGGACATTTGGAGGGTAAAGAACCCCCTGGGAAGAGAGGGAACCTTCTTTTCTGAAGCCAAGATGACATGGACTAGAATTGACCAAATATGGATAACTAGAGGAATGGCACCAAAGATAAAGAAAGTAGAAATCTGCCCAAAAACCTGCTCCGACCACAACGCTGTAAGGATGGAGATGAAACAAACAACAACCGGATCCTTTAGATGGAGGATGAATGACACCTTATTTAGAGATGAAGAAGTCTATAAAAAGGCCCAAAAAATTTTGAGAGACTATTTTGAAATAAACATGAACACCAATGTAGAAAAAAGAGTAATCTGGGAGGCAAGCAAAGCTGTTATGAGAGGGTTTTTTATACAACAGAATGCAATAAAGAAGAGAAGTCAAAATGAAAAGAAAGACAAAATCTTGGAGAAAATAAAAGAGGGCGAGAAGAAATTGAGAGCAAAACCAAAGTCCCAGGAGATTTTGAGAGAAATAAAATTATATCAAGTACAATATATGGAAATGATGAATCAGGAAATAGAATGGAAAATCAAACAAATGAGACAAAAAACATTTGAATCAGCTAACAAATGTGGGAAATTGTTGGCCTGGCAAATGAAAAAAAGACAAAAATTAAATACCATTATAAACTTAGAAGTGGAAGGAAAGAGTATACATAACCCAATTGAGATCAGAAATTGCTTCCAGAGGTACTTTAAACAATTATACACACAAGGGCCACAGAAGGAAATGGACATAGACCAATTTTTGAAGACAAATGGCCTACAAAAAATCTCTCAAGAAAGTAAATTAATGTTGAACTATAAAATATCTGAACAGGAAGTAGAAGGTGCCATACAAAATATGCAACTGGGCAAATCTCCAGGACCGGATGGGCTGACTTCCAGATACTACAGATCTATGAAAGAGTGGTTATTACAACCTTTGAAGGAAGTCTGCAATGAAATATTGGAAGGGAAAAGGGCGCCAGAGTCGTGGAAAGAGGCGTATATTACACTTATACCGAAAACAGAGACTGAAAAGACCCAGCTTAAGAACTACCGCCCTATATCGTTACTTAATGTGGATTACAAAATTTTTGCTGATATTTTGGCCAAGAGACTGAAAAAAGTATTGATGGAAGAGATCCATAAAGATCAAGCGGGCTTTCTCCCGGGAAGACATTTGTCTGATAATTTGAGGAATATAATTGATATCTTGGAAAAATTAGAAGTGAATATAAATACTAAAGCAGCTTTGATATTTTTGGACGCGGAGAAAGCCTTTGACAATATCTCTTGGAGTTTTATGAAGAAGAACTTACATGGGATGGGGGTAGGCCAAGGTTTTGAAAATGGTATAGGTGCAATATATTCTGAACAAAAGGCCAAATTAATTGTAAATAATGTGGTCACAGAAGAATTTAAGATAGAAAAAGGGACACGACAGGGGTGCCCAATTTCCCCACTGCTTTTTATATCGGTCCTGGAGGTCCTGCTAAACATGATTAGAAAGGACCGGTTGGTTAAAGGTATACAGGTCGGAGCTAAACAGTACAAACTGAGAGCATTTGCAGAAGACTTAGTATTGACGTTACAGGAGCCAGAATCTAGCACTAAAAGAGTTTTAAAATTAATTCAAGAATTTGGTCAGGTGGCAGGTTTTAAATTGAACAAGCTAAAAACTAAGGTTTTAGAGAAAAATTTAACACCGATTGAAAGAGAGAGGTTCCAGAATGAGACAGGATTGACTGTGGTAAAGAAAGTGAAATACTTGGGGATTAATATGACAGCCAAAAATTGGAACTTATTTAAAGATAATTATGAAAAATGCTGGATGAAGTGAAAAAAAATTTAGAAATCTGGTCAAATTTGAAGCTTTCACTGCTGGGCCGTATTGCTGCGATAAAGATGAATGTATTGCCTAGAATGTTGTTTTTGTTTCAGACACTGCAAATTGTGGACAAGATGGACTGTTTCAAGAAGTGGCAGAGAGATATTTCTAGATTTGTCTGGCAGGGCAAGAAGCCCAGAATAAAATTTAAGATATTAACTGATGCAAAGGAAAGAGGTGGATTTGCCCTGCCAGACTTTAAACTTTATTATCAATCAGCAGCTTTTTGCTGGTTGAAAGAATGGCTACTTCTTGAAAATACAGACATTTTGGACTTAGAAGGTTTTAACAACGTATTTGGATGGCATGCATATTTATGGTATGATAAGGTCAAAGCACATAAAGCATTTAAAAATCATATTGTCAGGAAAGCACTGTTTAATGTTTGGACAAGATACAAGGATTTATTGGAAAATAAAACTCCAAGGTGGTTGTCACCAATGGAAGCGAAAGTTCTGAAAAGGCTCAATATGGAGGCCAAATGGCCGAAATATTGGGAAATTTTGGAACAAGAAGGAGACAAATTGAAATTGCAGAGTTTCGAGAAACTAAAAAATAAAGTGAGAGATTGACTTCATTATTATCAGATAATGGAGGCATATAATTTGGATAAGAAAATTGGCTTCCAGGTGGAAAAATCAAAATTAGAAACAGAATTGTTAGAACCCAAAACTAAGAATTTGTCAAGAATGTATAACTTGCTGCTGAAATGGAATACTCAGGATGAAACGGTGAAATCTGCTATGATTAAATGGGCGCAAGATTTTGGACATAACATTATGTTTGCTGACTGGGAACAGTTATGGACCACAGGTATGAAGTTTACGGCATGTAATGTCTTAAGAGAGAATATTATGAAAATGATATACAGGTGGTACATGACACCAGTCAAGCTTGCAAAAATCTGTCACTTGCCCGATAACAGATGTTGGAAATGTAAAGAAACAGAAGGTACATTCTTTCACCTTTGGTGGACGTGCCCAAGGATTAAGGCTTTCTGGGAGATGATTTATAATGAAATAAAAAAGGTATTTAAATATACCTTTCTGAAGAAACCAGAGGCCTTTCTTCTGGGCATTGTCGGCCAATTGGTGCCAAAGAAGGATAGAACCTTTTTTATGTATGCCACAACAGCAGCAAGAATACTCATCACAAAGTATTGGAAGACACAAGATCTACCCACTCTGGAAGAATGGCAGATGAAGGTGATCGACTACATGGAACTGGCGGAAATGACTGGCAGAATCCGAGACCAGAGAGAAGAGTCGGTGAAAGAAGACTGGAAGAAATTTAAAGACTATTTACAGAAATATTGTAAAATTAAGGAATCTTAGAAGGATGTTGGATAGCAACTAAGAGGTTTTTAGCTGTAATGCCTTAAGAGACATGAAAAAAGGTTTGCAATTGGGTAAAAGCTTAATGGTAAGGATTTGCTGAACTAACAAATTGAACTGGAATACAAAAAAGGGAGGTATGAGGAGGTCCGGGAAAATAAGTGTAGGGAAGATAGGTTATGGAAAATTAATGTTTTTTTTTTCTTTTAACTGTCTTATTTGGTATGTCTCTTTTTATTTTTTACTTTTTTGGTTATATTTTAAAAACTTTATTCTTTTTCTTTCTGTATTCTGTATTTTTTGTATTTTTTGAAACTTTAATAAATATCATTAAAAAAAAAAAAAGAGGTGATATGATAGCCATGTTCAAATATATAAAAGGATGTCACATAGAGGAGGGAGAAAGGTTGTTTTCTGCTGCTCCAGGGAAGCGGACACGGAGCAATGGATCCAAACTACAAGAAAGAAGATTCCACCTAAACATTAGGAAGAACTTCCTGACAGTAAGAGCTGTTCGACAGTGGAATTTGCTGCCAGGGAGTGTGGTGGAGTCTCCTTCTTTGGAGATCTTTAAGCAGAGGCTTGACAACCATATGTCAGGAGTGCTCTGATGGTGTTTCCTGCTTGGCAGGGGGTTGGACTCGATGACCCTTGTGGTCTCTTCCAACTCTATGATTCTATGATTCTATGATGTCCATTGAAGACTTTAAGTGTAAATATGTATAAAATAAACCATGTTTCCTAAAGACGCTAACCTCCACTATGCCTCACTTTTCGCAATGGAAACATAACTTGAGGTGAGCGACTGGAACCCCTTGGAATCTTTCTACCGCTTGGCAGAGATTGGGGGTGGCATGCAACCTGCATTGTAATACAATGTCTCCTGCTATCAAGTTTTGTAAAATACCATACAATTACTGGGAAATTTGTTTGTTTGTTTGTTTGTTTGTTTGTTTATGTATGTGGCCAGAAGTTGCCATCCTTCTTTTGGATGTTACATCTTGAAAGACATAAGTCGACTTACAACCCAAGTGCTTTAAAAATGTCACCTTTGATTTTCAGAAATACATTATGAGACTCCCATGAAAAGGAAGGAGAATATCTTCACTAAGGAGTATTTTTAAACCATTATTATTTTATGACCTGCCTTTTGAAGCAAAGGCTAGGGTTGACTTCAAGGTTCCAGCGGAGCGAATAAATAGTAATAATTCTAATACTAATAATTGCAATTGTATTGAATTTATTTTTGATTACGCATTCATTTTAAAGATGTATATGCCTCCTCTTGATTTGTCATCTCATTAAAATACAATGAAATTATAGAACAAGAAACAAGAATCAACAGCAGAATCAAAACAACCAATGTATCCAGCGGTATCCCTTGTGGAAAAACAAAAAGACATGTTGATCCAGCAAAGGCTTCTATCAATGAAACAGGAAGAGAAGGGACTTTTGCTTAGTCTCCCCCGCCCTGCAGCCCTCTGAAACTCACAATCTGTTTAAGAAGGATGGGAAATCCTTCAAAATAGTGAGGGAAATAGCAGGAGATGCTAAGGGGGTGAAGGAGGGAGTAGACTCCCTCCCAGTTCAGCAAATGGAAGCCTCCAGTGGATTAAACAGCCTTTCATCGGAAGTGAAATCGGTAATGATACACTGGGCAAAAGACTTTGGATATAATATACAGCTTAAAGAATGGGAAAGGTTGTGGAATGAAAGGATAAAATTTACAGCCTGTAATGCTTTGAAAGAGAATATGATGAAAATGCTGTATAGATGGTATATTACACCAGTGAAATTAGCTAAAATGTGTAAGACAAATAATAAATGTTGGAAATGTAAAGAAAAAGAAGGAACACTTTATCATATGTAGTGGGAATGTAAGAAAGTAAAGAACTTCTGGGAAATGATATATAATGAGATGAAAAAGATGTTGAAATATACATTCTTAGAAAAACCAGAAGCATTTTTACTTGGTCTTATAGGCCAAGACATTAATAGGCAAGATGTTAAATTGTTCTTATATGCAACAACACCGGCAAGAGTACTGTTAGCCCAGAAATGGAAGCAAGAAGAAATTCTGATGAAAGAAGAATGGCAGATGAAATTAATGGACTATGCAGAATTGGACATAATGACAGGAAGGATTCGAAACCTGCAGGACCAGTGATTTACAGAAGATTGGAAGAAGTATATGAATTATTTGAAGAGCAACTGTAATCAACAAATTATGGTAGTAGGACTACAAGAAGTTTTGTAAGGAGAAATATACGAAGTGTTACAAAATAGAAAAAGATAGAGATATTGGTTATGAGTTTGAAATGTAATAGGGAAAATAAGAAATGCATACTAAGAGATTAGATTGGAAAATTTTCAGACAGGACTGATGGAAGTCAAAAAACAATTGAATAGGATGTAAAACTATGTTTAATTATTGTTGAAAATGGTATGTTTAAAAACTAATAAAAAATTATATATATATATATATATATATATATAAATAAACAGCCTTTCATTGGTGGGAAAGCACTAGTAGACACAAAGCCCTCTGCACAGCTACATGGGAGCAATGCCTACTGATATCAATAGGAATGACCTTAAAGTAACTAGATGGAATTGTGTTGTCAGCTGCAAGCACCAATTCCATTGCTATTTAAATGCTTCCGGTAATCTTGCTCTATCTTTGTCTGATTAGATCACTCAAGGTCTGGTTTTACAAAGATAGCCATGGGCTTGCAATAGCGTTGGGGGTGGTGGGGAACTCTTTAGACTGTGGCTCTCAATGCCTTACTTGCAGTGGGGAGGGGTGGCCTTTGCTTCTTTGCTCTGGCTCTATAAAACAGAAGCAATTGTCCTGTTTTGTCTTTTTTCCCCCCTCACAGAGCTGCTTTATAGATAACTGCATTAAAGATTGTGAAGTGCTTGGATTCTCCAATAAAGAGGCCCGATAAGTGCCTGGAGTAGATAACTCAATTGCTAAGGCTGGAGTGGTGGGGAATGAGGTTTACAATGAAGAGAGGAGGACAAAAGCTTGGAATGTGTTTGCTGTTCTTCAGAATCACAGTCAGAGTTTAAGAATAGCAGCTGTTAATTCTAAACAGCATTGCGATAAAGCCCTTCCTTGTCGTTCACTGCTTGGTTAATTCAACTCAAAGGGGCATGTCCCGTTCCTGAAAGAAAAACAACTCAGTTGTTTCTAATTTTAGCCCTGCACAGAGGAAGTATTTTCAATCACAGGTTGTGCACATTCAGTAAGTATGTGAACACTTTCCTGAAGCACTGTTGAGGTTGCAGCCAAAGCATTGGCTAGTTTAGTCCAATTCACAATAGGTGAAAATCACCCCATCTGCTTCCACCTTTTCTTGACCGGCATCACTTTCTTAAATTACCAGGTCACAATGACACACTGACAACAGAAGATTCAACAGGCAGAGTCTTGCTTCGGTGCAATTGTTAAAGGCACCCGAGTTCTCCGGAAGAGTCTAAATTTCGGAGGGGGCTTCCAGGGAGGAAATAACAGACTAGACATCGACTGCTGGCACTCCTGCCAGCAGCAGAGATAATTATTCAGTGATAAGAGGTTATCAAGACATAAATCTTGATGGCCAAACTCCCTTTTGAATTAAGGGAGGGTGAAGGGTAAAGACTCAAATGCTCAGAAGAAGGCATTCATCATTATGCCGGACACACAGAAACCTTTGAGGGTAAAGAATTGTCTAGAGCAGGGTTTCCCAAACTTCAGTCTCCATCTGTTTTTGGACTACAATTCCCATCATCCCTGACCACTGGTCTACTAGCTAGGAATGGTGGGAGTTGTAGTCCAAAAACAGATGAGGACCCAAGTTTAGGAAACCCTGGTCTAGAGCAAGAAAAAATAATCAGCCCACACATTGCATAATCACCCTCAAATTAGGGATTCAGGTCTGCAAAGCTCCTTCTTTTAGCTATTACTAAGTCTGGAAATGAATATTTGTTTGTTGCCTGTATAGGATATTCTGTTTCTTAATGTTTGATGTTTTGTTGTGGTTTTATATATGCTATAAGCTGCCCAGATGGACAGGAATAATAATAATAACAACAACAACAACAACAACAACAACAACAACAACAATAATAATATAGCCCATCCAAAAATATTTAAAAACAAACCCCATTTTGGCACTTGCAACTATATTCCTTTTATCTGTTATCTTCATTTATACATTTTTCCTCCTGATTTCCCCCCAACAAGCTCAGAGTGGCATGCAAATTCACTACCACCCTCCTTTTATCCTCTGTATAGACCCATGCATTGAGTTTGACTGAGAAATAACAACTTGCCCATGCTCACTCAGTGAGCTTCATAGATGAGTGAAGATTTGATCTCCCTAAGCCTAGCTCTAGTGATGTATGGAAGTGAGAGCTGAACCATAAAGAAGGCTGATCGCCGAAGAATTGATGCTTTTGAATTATGGTGCTGGAGGAGACTCTTGAGAGTCCCATGGACTGCAAAAAGATCAAATGTATCCATTCTGAAGGAAATCAGCCCTGAGTGCTCACTGGAAGGACAGATCGTGAAGTTGAGTCTCCAATACTTTGGCCACCTCATGAGAAGAGAAGACTCCCTGGAAAAGACCCTGATGTTGGGAAAGATTGAAGGCACAAGGAGAAGGGGACGACAAAGGACGAGATGGCTGGACGGTGTCCTCGAAGCTACAAACATGAGTCTGTGGCAGTGGAAGACAGGAGTGCTTGGCGTGCTCTGGTTCATGGGGTCACGAAGAGTCGGACACGACTAAACAACTAAACAAAGCCTAGCTCATAACACTCATGATTAGTCTGCATTATCCCCCTGTCCTTCTTGGTGCTGTTTTCCTCCTTTTTTTACCCCCATGGCCCTGGGCATCATATGTTCTCATGGGTGTTTAATGCTGTCATATGTGGTTGTGACCCATATGATGACATCAAAATGCCACCTTTGATGGCATAGGACTGTGCCTATTGGTCCATTTAGCTCACTACCATCAATGCTGCCTGGCAGTGGCTTCTCAGGATTTCAGACAGGGAGTTTTTCCATGCAAAGCATGTGCTCTCTGCTGAGCTTTGTCCCTTCCCCAATGTTTACATGGCATCTGGATGCTTGTAGAGAAAAGCACATAGGTCATCATAGCCAACAGCAATGTGGGTCAACTAAGGCGTGCCAGAAGAAAAGCTGAAGTCCAGGGGGCGGGGTGAGACTGCATAGCACTGAAACAACATGAAATCTTGGCAAGCGTAGTACTTTTTGGGTAATATGTTGGGCTGCAAAGGATGTGCTGCTGGAGAGAATTGCAAAATTAGAATGCTTGGCACTGCTCTGTACGTTCTTGTTCACTTGAATTAATGTTTTAATAAGGTGAAGTTCAGTGGTAGAGCATATCCTCTGGAAGGCAGGAAGCTGTCTTATTCTGAGTCAAACCAGAAGTTCATCTAGTTCACTAACCTGACCAGCAGTGGCTTTCCAGAGTTTCAGGCAGAGTTCCTAGTCTCCTATGGAGATGCTAGGGGTTGACCCTTGGACCTTCCACCCTGATCTAAAACCTTTCTCTATGCAGAAGGTCCCAGGTACCAATCTCTCTCTCTCTCTCTCTCTCTCTCTCTCTCTCTCTGTGTGTGTGTGTGTGTAAAACTCTATAGTACCTTTCCCCGTATAGTTAAAGCTATGGTTTTCCCAGTAGTGATGTATGGAAGTGAGAGCTGGACCATAAAGAAGGCTGATTGCCGAAGAATTGATGCTTCTGAATTATGGTGCTGGAGGAGACTCTTGAGAGTCCCATGGACTGCAAGAAGATCAAACCTATCCATTCTGAAGGAAATCAGCCCTGAGTGCTCACTGGAAGGACAGATTGTGAAGCTGAGGCTCCAATACTTTGGCCACCTCATGAGAAGAGAAGACTCCCTGGAAAAGAACCTGATGTTGGGAAAGATGGAGGGCACAAGGAGAAGGGGACAACAGAGGACGAGATGGTTGGATAGCATTCTCGAAGCTACCGGCATGAGTTTGACCAAACTGCGGGAGGCAGTGGAAGACAGGAGTGCCTGGCGTGCTCTGGTCCATGGGGTCACGAAGAGTCGGACACGACTAAATGACTAAACAGCAACACCTTTCCCCAACACAGTGCCTTCCAGATGTTCTGGACCACAACACCCATCACTGCTGATCATTGGCCATGGCGAGGAGTTGTGGTACAGCACATCTGGAGGGAACCAAATTGGGTAAGCCTTCCCTAGACAGTTGACGCCAACTACTGCATGCCGTTCTAAGTGTGATGAGCTCATGAAGTGACTCATTGTAAGAAATCCTCTTATGGTTCAAAGTTGGCAGGATTTTTTCTTCTTCCAGATTGAAAAAGAAAGTCAATGGAGAGGATTTATTTTAATGTTGATTGGTATTTGCTTAATGTCATCACGTTTCAATAGAGCATTTCTTCGTATTGCTAGGTAGAATCAACATACGTTCCTTTTATTTACCTCTTGCCGATTCAATCAATAATTAACACTCCTGCTTATCAGAATGGCTCAATGACATGTTTAACTTACAAAGCAATGGGTGGCCTGTTATTTTCATTTTCTTCATCCAGAGATCTCTGTTGCATATTAACTGAATGCCCTCCCCACCCGCAGCCATTCCATTACAAGAATGAAATACCGACAGTGGTAATATGATAGCAAAGTAAATGTCATGGGTTTAAAGGGACTGGGAGGATATGTATTTGCCACCTGCAGAAATCATATGTTGATTAAATTTATGAATGTTGCTCTGATATTCCAGATATGCCTATCTAGTAGTATCAGGCAAACATCAGTGGTAGATGCCAAGCTCCTGCAATATTGCCACCAGTTCATTCACCATACCTTTCCTCCTTTATCAGAGAGGCCAAACACATGCAATAATGTGCCATCAAACTGCAGCAGGTAAAACTAGCCTCTGAATATTATTTATTGGCATGTGGATGCAGATTACATGGGCACTTTATTACCTGCTAATTTACCACCTGCTGACTGAAGGATGGTAAAAGTCTAGTATTTGTTTTATAGGAATTCATTATGCCATTAACCTTTCACTCCTCTGGGCCACACGGAAGGGTTTCTCTGGTTAAATCACTCCTGTAATAACCTTCTCCAAATGAAAATAGTGATTCATAGCATTCGCATGGAAAGTGCAAGGCTAAGTAAATGATTTCTGAATGCTCTATATACAAAAGCACATTTTTGCAACAACAAGTTGGTTGGATTGCAATCCCCAGAAGAACAGCAGGAAGAGTCAAATGTGCTGGGTTGTTTTTTGTTTTGTTTTTGTCTCTATGGCTTACTTTCCTGTTTCGTTTAATTTTGTCGGCTTAAGTAACCAGGTCCCTGTTATATATTTATGTCCATATATCTGTATGTATGAATTAAAGGAGAGAAAACTACATTTACTTTCAAGTGGCATACACAATGCAAATATTACGTGTTTCTGCTGTGTGGTGGAGAAGTCCATCTCAAGTGCTCTACAAAGCAATTGCCTGTAGTTACGTTGTAAAGTAATACAGCTTGGAATGGCAACATTACTGGTTTCATTCCAGTAGTCTTTCTTGCTTCTCACATTGATCTGAGAAGGAACGCCAGACGGCGCACAGATCCTAAACATTTACACCCATATATTTCTCCTCCCACCAGTGCCAAAATATGCTACTGGAATGCCATGTTTTATGTAATGTTGAAGTATTTTTAATTTTTGGCATCGAACAGATCAAATGACATTCTTGTCTCATTTATTTATATACCATCATTCATCAAAAGTTGAATCCAACAATTTTTTTTAAAAAAATCGATCCCAATAAGACCATAAGAAGACAGAAATTTTTAAAAGGCAGAAAAAGGTTCACATATGAAGTGCTTTTTTTCTGGGGGGGCACAGGTGTACACATACCCCTAAACATTTTGTGAATCTAAGTTTGGCCTCATTGAGGGGCAGTATTTCAATATGAGTAGTAAAATGAGAGTACCCCTATACATTTTTTTAGGGGGGAAAGCACTGCACAGATGCATCACACTTTAAAAGCCGATATGAATGAAAATGTTTTTCCCTGATGCCTAAGAGACAGTAAGAATCATATTGCAAAGTCTCATTGGGAAAGACATTCCATACTCTAGGCATCACCACTGAAAACTCCCTCTTATGCATCCCAGTGCTCTTCGTGTCACCCTAATTTGAACAGAGTTGCTATGTCATGAAGTACAGTGGTGCCTCGCAAGACGAAATTAATTCATTCCGCGAGTTTTTTCGTCTAGCGAATTTTTTGTCTTGCGAAGCACGGTGTCGGAAAAGTTTTGGAAAAGCTTCAAAAATCACCAAAAACCTCAAGAAAGGCTACCACACCGCATTCTATGAGTTGCTCCTCGAAGTCAAGTCGCAACTGTATTAACGGTGTTAAGAAAAAGGAAACAAACTTGCAAGACATTTTCGTCTTGCGAAGCAAGCCCATAGGGAAATTCATCTTGCGAAGCAGCTCAAAAACCGCAAAACCCTTTCGTCTAGCGAGTTTTTCGTCTTGCGAGGCATTCGTCTTGTGGGGCACCACTGTAACACCATCCCTATTGGGCCATTCTCAGTGAAGAACCATGTTGTGCCGCTTTTTCTTCTGATTGCAGCTCTGCTGCTCTTTGAAGCTAAAGGAAAGACTGATCGGCCATTTGCCACCTCATATTGATTATGGTGGGAATCTTTACCCCACCCCCTTAAAGTTGTTTGAAATGTCCATTCTTCTGTAGGACACAAATGGAGCCATAGAAGTGTGGAGTCATTTTTCAGCCTAGATGATCATACAGTCTAGATGATCATATATGGTCCACTTCATGAACTTAACAGGCAGTCTTCAAATTCCTGTGGTAGAGGCACATGCCCTCTCATCAGTAGGGAGGTATCCACTTGTTCAAATGAACCTATCCTCTCTTTGCACACCTAAATCTGTTCTGGGTTCCCCCCCAGTGCTTCAGAGCAGATTTGGGATGCTGGAGCGCAAAGAGAGAGGAAGGAGGAGAAGTTACATTGCAAACATGGAAACTCCTGCACTGGAAGATCTGCTTAGGTAGCAGATCAACCATAATCTGCGATGTGAGCACTTGTGGAGACCTGAGCAGATTTGCCCCATGAGAAATAGCAAGCGTTGGTGGTGGGAGTCCATGCCATTCATAATTTGTTGTTGGTTTCTTATTATATTATGTACATGATGGCAGAGGATGGCTGCCTGTTTCTCCACAATGGGAACTGGAGTGCCACTCATTAAGCATATGAAATGGGCCCTTCATACTATCTGCAATGACATCAATTTCCAAATGTCTCTATTAAGGACAGTAGCAGTTGTCGAAGTAGCTGGTTGTTTTCATCCAAAGTTTCACAACAGCATTTCCTGCCTTTTCCAAGCAGACACACTGGGGCAATATGTACCATGTTCAAAACAGTTTGATAGTTGGGCATTTGGATTATTGGTACATCTGTCTAAACCAGAATCCTGGTCCATCAGACATCCTTGTTCCAAATAAAGCCTTGACCCATAGTATAAAGAGCTCTTGAATAAAAGATTGATATAAACAGCACTAATTAGATTTTTGTTCATGTCGCTGAAATCATTAGTGGAGGAATATAAAATATCACATACATATTTTGCTAACACCACCTCTCAGTTTTTAATGTTTGTTCTGAAATTTGCATGTTTAATGATATGCTGTTTCCCCCCATCACAGTAGTAGTCAAATTATGCAAAAACTTAATTTATTTCAGCCTGTTCCAAGTAATTGTTTTCTACTGCTTTTTATGTTTCCATCTTTTAAAAAAAGAAAAAAGAAAAATCCATGAACATATAAGAGCATAAACATATTTGTAACCAAAAGAAAGTAATAAGAAAGAGAGAGAGAGAGAGAGAGAGAGAGAGAGAGAGAGAGAGAGAGAGAGAGAGAACTATCAATGGCTACCCTGCAAGGGAAACAATATACTACTGCCATAAATTAAAACTTTTTCATTTTTGTTATTTTAAAGATTTTTTTCAGGAGGTCCACAATACAAAGTTTTGTCATTAATCACCAGTGTTAGTTGGCAGGCATCAAACATTTCATATGCTGCCATATCTTGCCAGCACAGTCTGAATATTATTAGCATCATTTATATAAAAAATAAAACTTTGCCAAAGCTTTTAGAATTGCCTCTCAATTTGTCTCTGGCTCAATTGTATTTTATTCATTAGTTTTGCCACAATCATTAGAAACCATATTTGTCCATACCTTTAGTGAACAGATCACAAGAGTTTGTACACTCCACCAGGCAGCTGCTATGTACCACTTGTTGCAAGTAGGATAGCAAATCTGCAATTCATGATTTCCACACATCACTAAACAAAACTACAGGGATCAATGGGAAGCAGCAGAGTAAGTTATTACCTTCATCCTTCCTGCAGAATGCAAATATATTTCCCTCTATCCACCATCATGAAAGGATAGCATCTCTTCCCAGCATTAGGGCGTGTGGAATAGCGATTTCCCCTTAATCCCATATTAGGGAAAGATTTTTCCCCACACACTGTTTCTACACTTAAAGCCCAGCATTCACTAGGGACATAACAATCATTGGAAAAGCTCTACCATATCGTCTCATCCTTGTAGATGGGAATACGGGCTAGGAGCCAGGAATATGCAGGTTTGAAAATCAACTCTCACCAATTCACTTCCAATGCAAAATTAACTCAAACCCTTGGAAGATTATTGTCAATTGACAGTAAGGCTGCTTCTTCATTTATTTCTCACACTTTCCATCCTCAGATAATGAAGGCTGCCTAACAATAGTATTATAAAAATGCAGAGATTTCTTAACTAGTAAGTCAATAAATCACCTGTCAAAATTAACCTTAAAAATCAGCATAATAATCACTGCCTACGCTTAACGCACAGCAGCAGCAGATGTTTTCAGAAGAAAAGGCGATGAAAGCTCACTGGATTTTTTAAAAAAGAATTTGCAGAATCCTATAATAGAGCCAGGTGGGCAACCTTCAAGAGATGTTCCATATTCTGAGTGGAAAACGTCTTATCTCTTGTGCCATGCATCTGATGAAGGAGGGATCTGAGCAGGATTTTAGTGGTGGATTTTTGTGGTTCACAAACAAGGGGGTGGTTCTTCTGATACAAGAGAGTGCAGTTTTCTGGTTGCTAGGGCAGGGACAAGATGCACATGTTGAGGCGTGGCAGTGGGATGTTTACGCCAATGCCAGGCTTCAGCCAGCCTCTGCTGGACATCAAGACGCTAGGAGTTGGTGTATTTCAATAGTTTAACTGGTCGCATATGGACAGGGGGGTGCAGAAATTTTAATTGGGTGGGAAGAATGAGAACATGTAAGCACCCTTAAGCACTTTAAAAAAAAAAAATTTTATTAAGGATTTTCTTGTTTTACAGAAGTGTAGTGCCTCGTATTTTTTTTTTATGTAACATTTTTACAAATCCGTTTCATTTGTTGAGGCATTAGGGGGAGAAGGGAAAAAAAAGAAAAAAGAAAGGGGGGTGGAGAGAGGGAAGATGGATGGGGGTGGGGTGGGGTGGCGGTGTTTCTATTATGTTTAATGTATGTAGAGTTTGGTGTCAGCGTTGCTTGTATTGTTCACTTGTGTTCCTTTGGTGGTGAGAGAGGTTGGGGTTGGCCTAGGGTGTGATTGTTTGCTTGTGATTGGCTGTGGTGATCTTTGTTTTTGTGTGTGAGTGAGGTGGGTGGGTGTTTTGGGTCAGGTTAGCTATATTGATTTGTATGCTGTTGGTGGATTATTGTCATTGTCCTGTTGGGCTGTGTATGTGATAAAGGGGAGCCATACCGGGGTGAAGGCGTCTTCTTCTGTTTGTCCCAGTGTCAGTTTCAGTTTATTAGTTAATTTTTCTAGTAGGGCTGTTTCCCATACTATTTGGTACCATTGGTCCATGCTTACTCCTGACAGGTCTCTCCAGTGTCTGGTTATGGTGTTTCTGGCTACTGAGAGCTGGTGGGTTATGAGTTCTTTGTGGTGTAAATGGGCATTGTTGTCTTGGAAGATGTTTAGTAGGGCCAATTCTGGGGTGATGTCTATTACTTGCTTAGTTATTTTACATATTTCTTGTATGGCTGTTGTCCAGAATAGTTGGATTTTGGGACACTCCCACCACATGTGGAGGTATGTGCCTGTGGAGGTGCACCCTCTCCAGCATTTTGGTGAGGTTCCTGGGTGTATTAGCGCTAGTTTCCTTGGTGTTAGGTACCACCTGTAGGTGAGTTTCAGTGTGAGTTCTTTTCTTTTCGTTGATATGGATTTAAAGGGGGGTTTAGACCACATTCTGGTCCATTGAGTGGGGTTAATCTCATAGCCTATGTCATTCTCCCATTGTTTTTTGATTGCGTCTAGGGGATTTGCGGGATTTTGGAGTAGTATTTTGTATATTGCGGATACCGTCCCTTTACCGTTTCCCTTTGTTGTTAGGAGGAGGTTTTCGAAGGTTGTCAGGGGCCTAGTTGCTGCTGATTTTACCGTTGGGTTGTTTAAGAGGGCATGTAGTTGGTGTTGTGTTAACCAGGGCATTTGGGTGTCTTCTAGTTTGTCTTGTATTTCTTGTGTTGACAAGGGTTTGTTATTTTTATAAAAGTCTATTAGGCGATATAAGCCTTTGGTTCACCAGGTTTTTATCTTGAGGTTTTGTGCTGCATGGTGGAATAATGGGTGGTACGCCAGGGGGATTAGTGGGGATGGCGTTGGGGATAGTTTGCCTATTTGTGTTTTCCATGCTTTGAGCATGGTCTGTGTGTACCTGTTAAGTGTTGTGGGAATTTTCTTTAGTTTGTTTGGGAGGAGTGAGTATGTTGTGGTGCAGGTGTTTTCAATTGTGTCCCTCTCTAGGTGTACCCATTGTTTTGTCTCATCTTCTAGTATATATGGGATTATGTGGCGTATTTGGTTGGCATTGTAATATGCTTCTATGTTGGGGATTCCCCATCCTCCTTCTGAGGTGGGGAGGTGCAGGTATTTGGGGCTTATTCGATGTAGGAAAAAAGCACTCAAAACAAGAATACACTGCATCACCAAAAAAGACGGCAACATAACATTCTCCCCCGAAGAAATAACCTCAGAATTTGCAGAATTCTACTCCAACCTATACACCTCCCATAACCCACCAGAGAAGGAAATCAGAACATTTCTAGCAGGACTGACCATGCCTACCCTAACTGATGAGGAACAGGAATTCATGGACAGCCCTATCACCCCAGAGGAAATAGATGCGGTCCTCAAAAACCTGAAACCACACAAAGCCCCAGGCCCAGACGGCTTCACAGCAGAATTCTATAAGAAATTCAAAGAACCCTTGATGCCCTACATGACCCGCCTATTCAACGACATCATAAAAGGGGGCCCCATCCCCAAAACCTGGACCCACTCCAAAATAGTCTCCATCCCAAAACCACTAAAAGACAGCCTCAAAGTAGAATCATACCGCCCAATCTCATTAATAAACCCTTAAGCACTTTTGAACATTTTAGGGCTACTCAGTGTGTGGGAATGTGAGCTAGGATATAGAGCAGATGTGGTGAACCATTGGCCCTACAGGTGTTGCTGAGCTACACCTTTCATCATCTCAGCTTGCTGGGTCTGATGGGTATTGTAGTTTAGCAACATCAGGAGAGGCAAAGGTTCACCACACTTGATTTCTAGCATCCTTGAGGATAACCTTGCCCAGAAGGGGTAGAAAGCTTCAGTATTCAAGGTAATGGTGTAGTCCAGCTAATGGAGTTAGGACTTTTCACGCTCTTTGACCCGGGCAGGGTTTTGGCTTCCCCAAGTTACCATATTTTTCGCTCTATAAGATGCACCAGACCCTAAGACGCACCTAGTTTTTGGAGAAGGAAAACAAGAAAAAAAATATTCTGAATCCCAGAAGCCAGAACAGCAAGAGGGATCGCTGCACAGCGAAAGCAGTGATCCCTCTTGCTGTTCTGGCTTCTGGGATAGCTGCGCAGCCTGCATTCGCTCCATAAGACGCACACACATTTCCCCTTACTTTTTAGGAGGGAAAAGTGAGTCTTATAGAGCAAAAAATATGGTAGTTAACCAAGACCAACTACCTGCGCTCTTTATTCACCCACCTCCGGAAGATATTTGCAGTAATAACTGAGGCCCTAGTTCAACCCATCCTGTCTCTTGACTCTTCATTATTGGTCTGTTTGCAGAACAACCGGCAGGCACCAGGAGCAAATGAAAAAAAGAAGTTCTTGAAGATTAGCTACTAAAATCCTTGTTTCACAGAACGAAAGGTGGGGGGGAATTCATGGAGGCATTAAAACAGACAAGTGCATTAACAATTTTAAAATAAGCTTTTTATTACTTAATATATTTTCACCCTAAATTCTAAGTATAGCGGAAAAGCAGAGAACACAGCAGCGCCGCATTAATTTTTCAAGCCCTAATGTGCTAGACAGGGAATAAGTTATTACATCTGTTGCCCTCTGGGAGGAAAGAATGAAAAGCACAAAAATGATTCTCCCCCGTTAGGACTGAATCACTGAATAACAGCTGATTTATGCAGGAGAGACACAAAAGGAAAGCTTACAGCAGCTTTTGTGTCATCATTAGGAGCGAACACTGCACTCTACAACCAGTGCAGCAAGATTAGGAGACATGGCGGGGCTTATTTGTTCTCCTCAAGGGGGCCTTTACAATTAGAGGAGAATTTCAAATGAGCATCTCATGCACGCTTGATGATAATCTGTGTGGAAGATACTCCTTTTTCATGTCAAAATTGCAGCCTGTGTACCTCTCCTTGGAACATTCACCGGAGGAGGAGAAAGACAATTGCCTTGGAAGATCCCCAGACAATATGGCGGTTCCAGTTGAGGTGCTTCAGAGAAAGTTCCCACTTTGTGTTATGCTCTTGTGGAGTGAAATGCCAGACTTTTGGATCAGTTCCTAGAGGGAAGGAAAACATCCCATGAAGTTCTTCCTTTTTATGAAATGCGGAAGCATCTGCTGGTTTCTTGAGCAAATTTGGTAGGCAGGAAATGGAAGCCAGGAGTGCCTTTTCATAAAGATCACCTCCTTCCATATCTAAAGTCATTGCCAAGTACATCTTGATAGAGACCTAGAATAATGAGCCAGTAAGCTGAAAAAGCTACCCATTTGTGAAGGGAAAGGAACATTTGGACATCACAGAGAGAGAAGGGAAATCAGTGTTTTCTTCCTGCCACTTAATAGGCACAACACACACACATGGAAATTTCACCTCCATGGCTGTCCTTCCCCCTCCTGCCATGCAGGAAGGGCAGGGAATGTGGTCTAGGTTCTGTCAGGGGTGGATTGGGGGAGGTATTGGATCCGTTATCTTTGAATGCCCTTCAAATGAGGATGTGTCCTGATACTGTACTTAGGTCTCATTCACTTGTACCATGCCTAGAAAGCATGGGTCTGAGTGATTTCCCACATGCCCCACTCTTTTCCAATTTGTTTGCAATAGATCAGAACAAATGTCAATCTCGGGGGAACCCAAATGGCCATTTGTTCTGATTGAGCACTAAAAAGTTGTTTTCCATGGGGGAAAGCAATGGGAGAAGAGGAAGCCCATAGTTTTTCTCCCATTGGGATCACAGGATCTTATACTGAATCAGATCGATGTTCCATCTAGCTCAGGATTTTCTACTTTGAATGACAGCAGCTCAGCAGGGTTTCAAGCAACGCTCTTTCCTGAATATGCCTTGAACCCAGAACTTTGAGAGCTCCTGCATGCAAAGCTGCTACTCGACCACTGAGCCAAGGCCCCTCCCTAATTAATGAGACCATTGGGAGGGGAAATTGGGTTTTTGTTGTTGTTTAACGCTAACAGAGGAACCATTTCAAAAAGGCAGAGTGTATCCATCACCACCACCTTCTGCCTTGCTTGAGCAAGGTCGCTAGATCTTTGGATTAGGCTCATTTTTCACCTTCCTTCTCCATCCCTGCCTTGTTATTGCTTAGCCAGTTTACAATAGTTCAGTCAGTAGGTTTGGGCCCTATGTTGGGTGAAATATTTCTGCATTGCAGGGTGTTGAACTGGATGATCCTCATAGCCCCTTCCAACTCTACAAGCCTATGATTCTATGAATTCTATACCAGCTTACCTGGGAGTTAGTCTCATTGAACTCAATAGGACTTACTTCTGAGTAGACACTACGGGATTGCATTTTAATAGATCATTTTTAAGATCCAATTTCTCCCTTTGGGTTTCAGGCTACTACTTATTATTAGCCCCAAACCAACTACTCTAGGAAATTTAAATTGTTCGCTTTTCTTTTTTCATTGTTACCAACAGAAGGGATGGAAGATAAACTGTTCCAAGGGTTAATATATCATAGTAGTATATTGACTGTGTGCCTTCCCCTTTAAGGAGAGACACTCAGGCCTGAGAGCCATTTGGATTTGAGGTTTGAAAATTCTGTCAACACCCACACTTGATGAACAAACATGGTCTCTTGGCTGCCTGCAGTTCCAACCATCTGTTTGAATGACAGAATTCCTGCCTGTCTCATAAGTTGGTTGAAGTGTCTCTACTTGGATTGTTGAAGTGCCAAGTAGTATAAGTTCTGCAGCATCAAAGTGAATTGACTCAACAAATACCTCATCTTCTATACAGTGCCTCAGTTTGGTAAGACGGTACTACTGGCACCAGGAACCAAAACATTTGTAAAGAACTACATAACTTTTAGAAGACATCTGAAGGCAGTCCTGTATTGGGAAATTTTTAATGTTTGAAGTTTTATTATGCTTTCATATTTTGCTGGAAGCTGCCCAGAGTGGCTGGGGAAACCCAGCCAGATGGGCCAGTATAAATAATAAAGTTGTTGTTGTTATATTTACCTATATATTAAAATAGCAGAAAGGCTGAATGGGAGAAGCACATTACTATGGGGTAGGTGGGTATGTAGTTGTCAAGTGGACACTTTGCTATACAGAGTATTTGATATAGCCAAACAAACCCAAAATAAGCATGTTTGCCATTAACATTTTCCATGTAGACGATCCTATAACAGCCATTGGCTCTGGGTTGTTCTTACAGCACTTTAAGTAAACAGAGCATTCTTGAGTTGTGCCTTCTCCCTGAACCCTTTATAAGGACCATATTGCTACTTCTGGTAGGATGCAGGAATAAGCTTTAGACTACAGCTTCCATTATCCTCAGCCAGCATGGTGAAGGGTGATAGAAGCTGTAATCCATAGTATCTGGAAGGTAGCATTGCCTACCCCTGGCCTAAACTGACCCTTTTAGAATCAGAGCTTCATAATGTGCCCTCTTCACAAAGGGGGTCCCACTTCAAGATCAAGCTGGTAGATTTAGGGGCTCCTGGGCATGTTTTGAGGTGTTGATAAAAGAACTGTCTGTGCTATAGACATATTGTCTATCAGTGAAATGTGGTATGTTCCATTACCAAGGCTCTGGAAAAAAAACTGAATGACTGCTAGATGGTGTCCCAGGATTTGTAATTAAATAATTGTGGGGATTTTTGTTTTTCTTTTAAAGAATGAAATAAAAGGACAAGCATCACACAAACAATATTGGCTTTCTGCACATGATGAGTCATCAGCTTTGGTCATAAATTATTAGACCATATGGTGGTGTGCCAGGATGAAAGTACTTGAGTATCAATTCATAATGAAGCCTCACTTTGCATCCTCTCACCGTTCATCCAAAGCATTGTGTTCTGCATTTTCATGTTGTACAAGTTGCGAAGAATGAAACAGCTTTCTTTGAAAAACTGTAATACCTGGCGTGGTGAATTTAGTGTTGTTCTGGATACTGTTCTCCAGTTCCTTGACATTTGTTTCTTTTTCTGCAAAAGAGGCTTCTATTTTTTTCTACCTCATTCTCAGGGCACTTGAGAATTTCTTGAGAATTTCTGTGTGGGTATGAGCATACCTTGTCATTGTGGGTTGTGTCTGTCTGTTTCCAGTAAACATTTCTCCAGCAATCTGCAGCCTCCCCAGCTGCCTTTGCTTCCTAATCTGAAAAGGTCCCAAGGGAGGAGTTACTTTAGGATGTTTTCACATGGGTCTTACTTGAAGCACAGGCACCAAGGATGGCTCCAGAGTGCAGACCACTTATGAGATGGTCAGTTGAATGAATGGAAGGAATACACACAAACACACATTGGCTGCTTCAAGAGTAAAGCAAGCACATGAAAACCCCTGCATTATACCCATGAGATTTTCAACAAAATATTATTTCTTTCAAATGCAATTTCTACTCTCATTAACTTATGGTTTAAAAAAATGTAGGAGAAATTTTCATCACAGCAATAGATGAATTGCCTCTTCTTCTTATGGTGATTGACAGTGTCTTATAAATAAGGATGGGATTTTCTGAAAATCTTGCTGCTGAGTTTATCCACACAGGGTTTTTTTTTCTTTCCTAATTCCTGTTTCATTCCTTGATCTTAATGAGAAGATCAAGTCTTTAAGGGTTCCATGAAAAATATGAGCGGTTCTTGCATATCATACACCCTAAGTTTCTTAAAGGAACCAGCTCCTAAGCAGATATATACAGCAATGCCTGTAACAATATAAATATATGTATGAATTAATACTTATAAAATTAGGATGCAGATATATTTTAAAAATGGATTTAATAATTGTCACTTTTTTCCAGAAAAAGTCCCTGTGCCAGAGTGAGTGCACCCTGTCTCATCTTTAAAAAGTGGGGGGCAGTGGAAAGGAAACTCATTGGGACATCTATGTCACTGTCTGGTTTTGAAGTTGAAGTCAGTTGTTCTAGAGCAGGGCTAGAACTTCAGAATCAGTCACGACTCCTGAGTGCTGTGCCCACTGCCAAATATGCAGCGTTACTAGCCTGAGTAAAGGCCTTTTTCTTACATACAAATGAGACCCCCTCTGTGTGTTTGGGCAAGAGCCAGAACAGCTTAATAGCTCCAATATTGTAGATGAGACCTCCTAATCTTACAAAGTCCTTCCATATACTCTCTCTCTCTCATCTTCCTTTCACCGAACTGTGGTATTGGTTATAGGCTTTCCCCACTAATATGTGTCATGCCGTAGGAAATTCCCAGGTGAACATATTACTATATATATATATGCTTTTGTACCTTTAAAAGACTTTTGATGAATTCATTGGCTCAGATCTTTACATGGAGTCTTTTCAGTATGCTCACCATAAGTAGCTCTTTGTTCGTCTGCTTTGAAAAGCTCTTCACCACTGCGCAGTCCTATCAGATGACAGATAGGACTGAATTCCACTGGAACCGTTCAGACTCTACCATTGTGATGAGATGCTAAGCTCAATAAGCCTATGAGATACTGTTGAAGGGACTGTGTAATTGGGACTTAAAGATGAGATGGCACCAGTTTGCAGATGTGCAAGTCAGATGTGCTCGCTCTCTCTCTCTCTCTCTCTCTCTCACACACACACAGTGATTATTGTTGTCCTGTTGGTGGGCAAGGGATAAACAAGTGGAGGCCTGGGAAAGGAACCAAGTTTGACCTGATCCTGTTAAAAATCTGTGTAAAATGTATAAGTTACTTTTGGAGTGGCATACAAAGGATGAACAAGTTAAATCAGTGGTGATAGATTGGGCAAGAGATGTAGGACATAACATAATTTTTGAGGATTGGGAAAGATTGTGGAAGAGAGGGGTCAAGTTCACTGCATGTACAATATGTACAATTTCATCAAAGGAAAATATGATGAAAATGATGTATAGATGGTATTTGACTCCTGTGAAACTAGCAAAGATTTATCATAATTGTGATAACCTATGTTGGAAATGTAAAGAAAAAGAAGGAAATTTTTATCACATGTGGTGGACCTGCCCCATGGTGAAAGACATAATGAATTGAAAAAAATGTTGAAATATACATTTATAAAGAAACCAGAGGCCTTTCTTCTTGGAATAATAGGTTTGGAATTGCCCAAGAAAGATGTTAAATTATTTTTGTATGCCACAACTGCTGCTCGAATCTTACTAGCTAAGAAGTGGAAAACGCAAGAACTACCAACTGTGGAAAAATGGCAGATGAAGATGATGGACTTTTTGGAGCTAGCCGACCTGACCGGAAGAGTCCGCAACCAGAATGAGGAGGAGTATCAGGAAGAATGGACGAAATTTAATGACTACTTGGTTAAATATGTTAAGTTAAATTAATTGGAAAAAGATTGCAATTACTAGTTGGGCTTAGGATTTAAATAAGTAATGAGATGAATTATTATGTTTAATGCTGAATTGGGAAGAAAGAGTGATGTTAAGTGATTAAGTTAAGATTATAAGAACCTTGATTTGGAAAACCGTTAACATGATTTGCATTGAAATTCAACTAGGGAGATACAAGGAAGTCACATAACAATTTTAAGATTAGTTTCAATAAGGTTATGATTTATGTTTGTCTGTTTATTTGTTGGTGCGTTTCTTATTTCTGTGAAAATCAATTTAAAAAATTGGGGGGGGGGGGAGTTTGACCTGATCCTAACAACTCCCCGTTATTATTCAGCTCAGCTGCTTTGACCCACATGGCAATCAGGATTGAAAAGAGGGAAAAGAAATATGAGAGAACTTCTGTTGCTAATACACACTAAGGTTGGGGGGGTTGGGGGGTCAAGAAACAGAAAATGTCTCTTCTTATCAGAATTGCAGAGGAGGAGAACTCAACCCAAACATTTGTTCAGGCAAGGTGAGGTGACCACCTCAGGTGGCACGTTCCACAGTAGCAGCATATCCCATTGTAATTCTCCCCACCCACCCCCCTTGTTCCTGATGTAGATCTTCCTTACGCCTTCTTCCCTGGTGGGGAGGCAGGGTGCCATTTTGTGGTTCACCTCAGGTGCCAAAATGTCTCGGGCTAGGCCTGCCTTTGTTGCTCATCATGCTTCAGAAAAATGCACTGAAGAGCCCCTTCCCTATTTCATGTGTAGCGAGTAGTAAGTACAGCCCATGTCAGTCTTCAGAACTTGCTCAACTCAAAATATGGCCACTGATAGAAGCTAGATGCAAATGAACAATGCAGAGATGTGTTGTGTGAGATGATGATGAACAGGATCTGGGTTATCACAATGATCATGAACCATCATGCTCTGAGAATTTGCAGCAGAGTTCATTAATGGAGTGATTGCAGATTGAGATTCACATTTTACACACACACACACCCCACTGGATCCCAAGACTAGGACTGGAGGAGAAATCACATGGATGGAGAAAAAAATGGTAAGCATATTAAACCAAGTCCAAAGAGAAATTCATGTTTTCTCTTTTAGTGTAACCCAGAACCAAGAAAATAAAGGGGTGATTAACCAGTTTTGTGGGTTGCCCTACAAGTCTACATCACAAAGCAAATGTCAATGCCAGCAGCTGCAGATTATGGAGTTATACTGAGACAAGGCCAACCTTAAAATTGTTGTAGCATGGATCAGATAGCACAAAAATCACAGCAGTTCTAAAATAATTGATTTATTTAAAAAACAAATATTTCCTAATTGAAATACAGATTTCAATTAGGGTATATTTGTTTTTAAATAAATCCATTCTTTTGCAATCTGTTTTAATTAGAACCTGGATTTCTGTGTCAGCAAGAAAGTTTTCAGCTGTGGGTGCATAAGTGATTCAAGTGAATGCGGTTGCTTTTGGTATAACAGTATTCTTGAAATACTTGGAGGAGCCTCTGTCTCTTTTCCCATTAATGGTTGCTTCAGAAGCTGAAGCTCTGTGGTCCCTGGTCTGGCTCAGATTGCACTGCATATGGTTCTTTTACATTAGCATCACCTCCTACTGGAGTATGTGGAGAAAAAACACGACTAACACCCAGCGGCATCTCATCAAATACTTCCATCCTGGTCTGTGTTCCAGATCCTTCAGCTGAGGTGGTGCTATTGTAGAAGAATAATGTACAATGGCCTCAGATAGCGCCTTCCTCCCAACCATCTCTGGAGCTGCTTAAGCAAGACCTGTGTGTCCTATGGGAAGACAGATGCCTGGAAGCACAGGCTAGGGATCATATATCATTGGCTCCTAAAAGGACAATCCATCTGCCTGAGAGAATTCTGTTACTCTATATTCTAGTCCATTTTGTAGTAGTAGTAGCATTCCAAGACTGTATGAGTTATGAGCCTGAGGCAAGGAAGGACTTGTTCCTGTTAACAAAGGTGTGTGTTCTGTTTCCCCGGGTACATAAGGGTTAAGTAGTTCCACTGTGCCTTAATATTGATAAAAGTTTCTAATCTAATTTGTCAAGCTCAGTCCATGAAGAAAAGCTCTGGGATGTGCTGACCAGCAATTTCATACACTGGTGTGACTTGAAAGTGGGCTGTCAGTTTAAATTAAGGAAAAGGCACAGCAGCAGCAGCAGCCCTGCTTTTTCAACTCTCAGTTATTAAGCAAGTGTTTTAAATGTCTAACTGCCTCAAATCGTCATCTTTTACCTGGTTTCTTTTAAGGATCTACAAGCTTTCCATGCAGCGTTTTCATTTACCCTGCTGATTCAGTCTGTGCATTGCATCAAAGATAATCCAAACTGCATGATGGAAGCTGGAAAATGGAAGTCAGGAGTCCACACCAATTCTATAAACCCAAAGTAGGGAACCGGTGGCCCTTCCAGATATTACTGGTCTATAGTCCCCCAAACCTCTGGCATTTGGCCATGCTGACTGTGGCTGATGGGATTTGCAGCCCAACAATGCCTGCAGGACCACATGTTTACCATTCCTGGTAGGAACAGTTGAACTGGGTGTTAAATCCCTTTGAATTCATTGGGAATAACATCTGAATAAACATGTCCATGGATGGACTGTTGGGCTGTTGAAACTCCACTGAAATTATTGGGACGCGAGCAAGTTACTGTGGGCAAAGTTGCAGCTTATTGCTATAAATAGAAGGCAAGAGCATTTTAAACAGTGAGCCTTTGATTTCATAGTCTAAAACACAAATGCCCAGCTGTTGGAAAGGGCTAGGATTTCTTTTGTGCGAGGGTAGGGAAGGAGAAAAAACTTGTTATTGAGTGAAGCTTTGAAAAGTCTTTAATCCACTGCTGTTACAGACAGGGATGAAAAGAGAATGTCTCTCCCTCAAGCGCTCATGGGAACTATGATGACCCTGCAAATGGCCTTTGTGAGGTGAGCAAAACTTTAAAACTGCAACTCCCTGCTGAGCTTGACATTCACTGGAAATGATTGCAATCCATGATAGCACAGAAGTTTGTATTCAACTACCTTTTACTCAGAGTAGAGCTATTGAAATTAATGGACCTAAGTTAGTCATGGTTATTAATTTCAATGGGTCTACCCTGAGTTACATTACAGTTAGTTGACTGCCACCCACAACATATTTTCTTCTCCTTTTACTTAGTTTTCCATGTCAACGTATAAGCTAACTATGACTAGTATGTGTAGCTATACCATCAAATTCTCTATCACTTTCAACTCTCGGGGTGGAAACAGATTTCACTGATGTAGAAATATTTTCTGGAAAGTACTTCATGTGAATACGAACCTTAAAAATAACTGCACCCCACCAACCTATCCCCATTTGGGTTCCTGCTTCTCTGCCATTTGCCTTTTCTCAGCAGGTCTACCTAAAGGGGTCCTGAATTGTGTGTGTGTAGCAGATCATGGGGATTTCTGCACAGCCCTAATAGCAATGCACATCTACCCCACATCACCAGTGCAATTTAGCAACATGGGCAAGTCATTTTGTTGTTCCCCTTGTTAATTTGGGAGTCAGGAATCCTTGCTGATCTACTGCAGGTTACTGAGACATCTGCAGACAGATACCAATCTACCTTCTGTCCACTCCTGGACTATACATATAGACCAATCTCCCTACTTCAGATGGCATCACTTCAACCCATTGAGAGGGTTGGGGATGGTGACACAGGGCCAGAATAACATTTACAGAGATTTACAGTTTCCAAAAAGGACTACAGAGGGGAAACAATCAGGGTTGTGTCCTCTGACCTCACTTGCTGAGGGTATTACAAAATGAAATAAAATGTGTTCTAAACCAAAGGGACTATGATTGTGATTATTAAATAAATTTGTATATTGCCCTTCATCTGAAGATCCCAAGGTGGTTCACAACAGCAGAATACAAAGAGCTATGCCACAATTGATGTATCAGATTTTTGGGGGTGCCATGAGAGTTTTGTTGTTGTTCTGACCTTCTTTTGAATATTTGATATCTGCATTTGATTTGATTTCGGTATTTTATTTTATTGATACTATATGCTGAATACGTGCTTCAACACAACGGAAACAATCCAACCAAAATGAAAAATAATTCAATATTTTACGCCTGACAGCTGATACATGATAGGTGATATACAATGCTGCATATTATACAGTATATATGGCAGCATTTCATAGATGACATGCAGCATTAATTTGTATTTGACAGTTGACTAGTGATGGGGATTGGTAATATTTGGTACACAATGCACATTTACTTAGTTTGCAAAACACAAATGCATTTGAGGTAAGCTCCTTTGTCCCTGAAAATGATCTTACGCTTGCAATTTAAATCGAGAACATTATGAGATTATGTGATTATGCTGTGCCTGGGTGGCCTGTGCTCCTGAGAATAGGTGCTGCTATGTTAGCAGTTGGTTGGTGCCTGCTGTTTCCATTGCTGAAATTGACCTGAACTTTGGGAAATGGCTATACAATCTATAAAGCTATACTGTGCCTCCTTTCATTTGCCCAAGGGCAGGGTATGCATCATGTAAATGTGACCTTTGGTGTGTGTGTGTTGTGGAAGCAAGCCTTGTAACTTCCAACTGTTGGGAAAACAAGAATCTTCAATCATTTTGTAGGGCAGAGGAAGAGAAAAAGGATCTCCAAATTAAAAAAAATTCAACCAAATCGATCAATTTTTAAAATTTGGCATTTGTCAATCAACCACGTGGGAATAATTATATGATGTTTCAATGGCAAATGTATGCTGTGCAGCGGCGTAGCGTGGGTTGTCAGCACCCAGAGCAAGGCAAGTAATTTGCGCCCCCTAACCCGGGGCAAGGCAAGTAATTTGTGCCCCCTAACCCGGGGCAAGGCAAGTAATTTGCGCCCCCTAACCCCTAACCTGCCGCCGCTGCCAGCTTCTTCTTGCTGCTGCCTGGGCTGGTCTGGTGTGGTTCTCTCCCGTGCTCAGCGCTGCGCTGGGTGGCCGCTGCACTGTCCCTCCCCCAGATAGTCCCTCGCTCTCCCTCCGCACTGCTCGCCTGGCACCCACCCCCTCCACAGTGGGCGGCGACCCAGCGGCTCGGATCGGATTCGCACAGCCAGCACTGCAGTGAGAGAGAGTGAGCGAGCCAGGTAGGGGCAGAGAGCCGTGAGTGCAAGCACGCCCCCCCCCAGATGTTGCGCCCGGTGCGGACGGGCCCCCCCCTGCACCCCCAATGCTACGCCACTGATGCTGTGTTTTTATATTGCGATTTTATCCTGTGGACCGCCCTGAGACCTGTGGGTATAGGGCAGTATACAAATTTAAATAATAAATAATAATTTCAAATCTCAGTCTTTGTAGCCATTGTTCACTTACAGTAGACTGTTCTTGTCAGCATCGCCCTTGAGCCAGTGCCACCAACTGGACTCATCCACTTCAGCTCCGACTGGGCTAGGCGAGCTGGGTAGCACTTCCAGAGACCACCTTCTGCACAGGAACAGGTCAAAGTGCTGTGGACTCACAGCTTAGAGTTGTGAGCACCGGATTCACTCCAACAAAAGGACAGTCGTCGCACAGCAGAGTACAGCAGAGTCTAGCAGAGTATATAAACAACTCGGAGAGCAGCTCTGTAGAATATCTTCTTTATTCTATCTACAACTATACAAACTATATACAGAGCTTAATAGGTCTAAGCATAAATGAATGCTGCACTGCACTGAGTGTCTGCAGCTGCTCTTAGCAGCAACCTTATCTCTACACACGATCTCTAACACTCAGTCTCTCTCTCCGACACTGACTGACTTGCTGACTTGGTGCTGGAGCAGAATAAGTAGAGAGCAGAACACGCCTCCTCCTCTCTGGAGAATCAGCAGACTCCTCAGGAGATTCTTGGATATGGGAGGGGTGAAATCTCCTCATCCTCCCCCATTTCATCCGACCATTTCAAGAATCTTTAACATAACTGCAATTTACACACACACTCCAAAAGTTGTTCTCTGCTTACAACCTTGGTTAACACATTTGCAGGTACCTCTCTCCCCCTTTATCTAAGACACTTTAACACATCATTAAACAGTTACTGCAATCACTCTGTGTCTATCAGGAAAGAGTTAAATCATAAACCTCAATCTGTAGTACACACAAAATACACATTGTGATTACACAAATGAATAAGCAGCTTCTAAAAAAATCTTCATACACGTTTCTTCCTCTCAGATGCAAATTTACATTACTAATTGGGCAGATTTGAACAAACCACTTTCAGTACTTAAACGCTTGTTCCTTCAATCCTGATCCTTTAAACATATTATACATCAACCACTTTAGGTCAGGTAAGGAAATAAATAAAGCGTTTTGTACTATTACTCTCAGCACACTTCATGCTAGGTTTAAAAACTGTACCAGAGTTGCTTGTGACCGCAGCCTTTGAAAATTCTTCAGAAAACCTTTTCGGGGGTACACCCTTGGTTGTTCTTTCGGATCTGCGCAAAACTCTTTGATCCTCTTGTTCTGGTGCTTCCTCCTCTTTGGGAGAATGGGGAGCTAAAGTTTATGAAGCTGCTAAGTCTGAGTCTGCGTCAGACTCTCCTGAGGTTTTTGGGCTCTGATAATCTGTGCCACCACCTGAATCTACATCGGCATCAGGATTATCATCAGCTGCAACAGCACTTGTCTCCCTCTTAAATGTCTTTGCCCCTTTTGCACCATCATCACAAACGGGATGATACTGAAAAACACCAATCCTGTCCCATTTTGGATTGTTGTCAATACTCCTGGTCAGCCTTATGGTTTTCGTGTCTGTGATCAGAACACAATAAGACCCTTTCTCATATCCTAGGAAAACACCATGTTCTCCACGCTTACTCAGTTTGTCACCCTGCGAGGTGTGCACCCAAACCTCAGACCCAAAAATTTTAAAATGCTTTACACATGGCTTTCTTTTGTGAAGCATCTCGTATGGGGTGCAATTTACAGCAGACTGGTACCTCCTGTTATACACATGACAGAAAAATGAAAGAGCTTCGGCCCAATAGGGATTGGGCAGCCCCGAATCATGTAACAGTGTTCTGATTCCTTGCTGCAGGGTCTGGTTTATTCTCTCACATAAACCATTCTGCCAGGGTGATCTGGGCGTGGCAGTCCTATGCTCAATGCCCTGTTCAGAAAGAAAAGCCTCAAACTCCTCTGAACAAAACTCACCTCCCCGTCAGTGAAAAGACAACGTACATTCTCATTATGTACATTTCTGAGCCATTTACAAAACTGGAGAAACTTGGTAAAGGCTTCAGACTTTTCCTGCAACATATAGACCCATACATATCTCGAATAGGAGTCTATCAAAACCATAAAAAACCTTGAATTGCCTCTAGAGAGCGCTAGAGGCCCCACTAAGTCTGCATGAATGACTTCGTATGGTTTCTTGGCCTCTCTCCCAGACTCTGTACCTTTGGGAGCTTGCCTTGCCTTACTCTCAGCACAAGAAACACATTTCATGTGGTAGGGACATTCTTTCAACATCATACCCTCAACCATATCAGGCATTTTTGCCACAGCCTGGAAATTCAAATGACCATAAACACGGTGGTAATAATGAATACATTGGTCATGCAACTTCTCATTCTTATCAACAGATAAATTGCAACACTCTTTCTCAGTTGCTTCTGCAGTACCTGTACCTGAAACAAAAGGCAATTGGTACAGACCATTTACACATTTTGCATACAGAATGAGCTTGCCATCTCGATGAATTTCACAGCGAGATTTAGCAAACACCACCTTAAACGCTTGACGATTCACCTTAAACGCTCTAACATTCTTTAATTTTGCAATGTTTCTGCAGATAGTCTTTGAATTTCTTCCAATCTTCCTCCACCGACTCTTCTCCCTGGTCACGGATTCTACCAGTCATTTCCGCCAATTCCATATAGTCCATCATTTTCATCTGCCATTCCTCCAGTGTGGGTAGCTCTTGTGTCTTCCAAGACTTAGGCACATTTTCAAGCACATTTTTAACAGCACCATTTCCCCGGCTTTCTCTAACAGCCTGTCTGCGATCCCACTCATTCAGAAGCACGCTAGACACATAATCTTCCGTTAGCCGGTCAGAAGGCATGGTAGAAATCTGGGCAGCTACTCCATCGTAAGAATCATCTAGGCTATTTATCATCTGCTTGATGAATTTCTTTCTCTTGCTTCTCAAGCTGAACAAAGAGATCCTTATCTTTGGCCACGTGGTTTGAACAGCCAGAGTCGACCACGAAGAAACTCCACCCACTTTGATTGGAGCAGCGAGAGATCAAAGCCTTTGAAGTAGCAGGTGCTTGGGGATTTCATCCTCCTCCCCCTCTGCCTCTGAAGTTTCCCTTCTTCTTTGAAGTTTTCTTGCTGCCCTGAAAACTCAAATGGCCTTGTGCTCCACACGAAAAGCACCGCTTCAACTTTAGTGCTTTAACAGCAGCAGTTTCACTTTCACTTTCCCCTGCTGAAGACTTAGGCACATTTTCTTTTCTTTTTTTTAAATGATATTTATTAAGGTTTCCAATAAAAAGGACACATCAATAAGAAATTAAAAATAATAAAAAAGGAAAAACACACAGTTCAAAAATACACAATACATAATCCAAAAAAAAAAAAAAAAAA